>NC_046377.1:72482-672482 GCF_011125445.2 Fundulus heteroclitus | reverse complement strand
TAGACAGGGATTTCACATGAGATGACTGATGGATATACTTTATAATTTGGAAGGAAAACAAGACACTGCTTTGCTATCATTGGACACCAAACAGGCTTTTGATAGATTTGAGTGACCCTACTTATTTGAGATGTTAAAGAGATTTGGCTGTGGGAATAATTTCTGCCAGTGGGTTGAACTCTTATATAATGAACCACATGCTGGAATACTAACAAATGTGGTTATATCTAAACAATTTAAAATTAATCTGGGATGTAGGCAGGGGTGTACCTTGTCCCCCTTACTGTTTATTCTAGCACTGAACCATTTGTCAATGCAGTGTGATCTCATGAAAATATTATTGGTCTGACAATAGGCCAACAGAAACACAAAATTGCTTTATTTGCTGATGATGTCATTCTCTTCTTGGGAAAATTGGAAAACTCTTACCCAGCCTTGTTTACTTAATTTAAATATTACATGCTTAGTCTGTGGAAAAAACAACAACATTGTTATAGCAAAGGTTATAAGCCTTGAAAACTCACGCTGAGCAGGCCTCCGTGGCTCCTGGTGTGGCCAAACACCTTTTCAACAGCAGCATCTTGCAGTGGATAGGCATGCTGGCCTACAAACTTTTTGCCATTAGAGACAGAAAGTGGACTACAGGGTTTCGCCTCCAGCAGCAAATCAGAGAACAGGAAAAACATCTTTGGCTTCGTCTCAGTGCCTTTTGAAGGGACAATCTTCAGCCAACCCTCACGAATGAACCATCTTCCTGTGAAAAGAACATTTTTGTTAGCAAATATGTTGATTGCTTTCAAGGAGGTATTTTAAATCCAAAATCAAGACAGATTGAAAGTAGGGCTGTGACTAACAATCATTTTAGTAATCGACTTTTCTATTGAATGTTGACAGTCGACAGTTGTCCCTCAAAGAAATTCAGGAGAAGATATTTGGAAGGAAGAGAGTCTTCGGATCCAGTCAAATCCGTCTCATTCTCAACCAACTAGGCGTGACAGTAGAAATGACTTTTGGCACAACATTCAATTATGTCAAAACTGCCTCGAATTTACAGTAGTTATAGGGCATGAGCTAAAGTATCTATGAAATGAAAAGAGCTCATGTTAGGATGTAATATAACCTATAATAACTGGTTAACAGTACTGGTAGGCTCAGCCTGACGTTTTATTGGTATCTTACTGTAACTTCACTGTTTAAAGAGCTAACAGCTCCAGCATTTCAGGAGGAGGCTTGTTCAAGGTTTATAGAGGAACTCCAGAATTTAATTTACTGCCTTTTACCACATCTACAATATTTTTTACTACCAACACAAAATGGAGAAGCAGCCATTTTTGGGGGATCCATGTATGATCATGACCCATCTCTCACCCAAGACAAAACTTTATCCCACTTACTTGAAAGAGTAACTGACTTTGTCTTGACTAAGACCGCACACACATATTTTCCAAACACATTTCCAGAACACTCAGGAAAGCAGTGTTTTAAGAATATCAACAAAATGCAATGACATTCAAATTTCACAACTCAATGTTCCCAATAGAATATTGATAACATGGCAAATGCTCAAACTAAAGCTTGAAGAAAATCAAGGAACTAACTTTAAATAACATCAAGCCAGGCGCGGTTGTTTTGAGCTTAGCAGACAGGCGAACGCAACGAAAAGTGGAAAAAACTGCAGTACAAACAATGACTAACACAGTGAAAGTATGAACATCAGGGTTTCCCGCAGCGCTTTCTTGGCGAGGCGGCCACCTTGCAAACTCACGCTACAGCCTCGCCAACATAAAAAAATAAATAAAATAATAATAATAATAATAAAACTTGATATGCTTGCATGTTTATTTGAGGTTAACACGCGGTTCTTTATTGTTGCTTTCGCGCGTGCATATAGTGAATGGCAGGGAAAAAACAGGCAAAAACACATGGAGTTCTTGCCGTGAAGCAAGACCGACTCTCGCGGTCCTGCACGAGACTTCTGAGCCTGTGGGTGCGTGCCGAGGGCTCCTGCAAAAACAGGTACGGTATTTCCCCCACAGACCACCAGGGCGGCCGAGAAAACCTTTGATCGACCTGAAATGACTCATTTAATCATCCAAAACGGTATGGAGCACATTAATTAACTGAAAAATGTTGCATAGTATGCCTTTAAGATGTAAATGAGGAGTAATCTGATGGTTTTAGTAAGATGTAGATTTTCAACTGTGGAAAAGTAACTGCCGGTGTCAGCTAAAACACTTCCGGTTTCCACCGATACTCCCGAATAATGGGTGTAGGGCTGGGTTTAAAAAACATAAATCTATTGATTTTGCTTTGAATGACCAGATATTGATTCATAAGAGTCTTAATTGATCCTTTTAATCCATCTTTTCTTCATAATGCCATGTGAATTCTCACATGACGCAAGATCTCATCACCAAGTAGCGTGACTAAACAAGATGGCGGAATCATTGATAGCACCTCCAACAAACTCTAGCCCTAAGGTATGTACGATCTGATACAAGGAGGTGAAAACACAAGGCATCTCCCAAACCATTTAACAAGACATTAATATTTTATTATATTTGTTAAATGCAAATAGCTGAGTGACATGTACGCTGATGTGAAACATGGCATTGCAACGTCACTTAAATCAGCAGCAAGTTGCTCTTATTTGTGATTGTTGTACATTCAGAGCAATAGAATCATACCTGGCCATTACTGCTCACAACACTGACGAGTGGAATCTAGTATATCCTCTCCTACAGACTAGAGCAGTTGAAACCAGCCACATTGCCAGTAATTTATGTCAACCATTGTTTGAAGCAATTGGAGAATGGAAGCTGATAGACAAAGCTATTGTAACGGACAATGCTGCTGTTGTGCCAGTTCAGACGTGACAAAAGCGGGCATCAATTCGGGACGTAACGGACTGCGTTACCCATGATGCAATGTGGTCGAAATGGCCACCAACTCCCATCACGCAACACGGCAAAATGGCCGCCGATCAAGATAAGGTTGCTATGGTGATGGCTATAAAAGCCGATCACACACGACAAGCTTCCTTCTTCCCTGGCTTTTAGCCAACCCGAGAAGACACGCACAGCTGATTCCGTTGGGGTGATTCCACGCCACGTGTTCGATTGCTCGCTGGACCGAGATTTTTCGACGCAACGGTTATTCCCTGTTTTTTATAACAGGAGGTCGACTTAAATAAGTACTTTTAAATTCCCTCTGATCAAAAGACTGAGAGACGCCGCATCTCCCACTGATCGAAGAGGACCCCGCTTTGTCTGGCCAACAAAGCGACTGTGAACCCGGAGGAAGAAACGAAGGAGCTTCTCCCCCGTCCCGCTGCAGCCTGCGGTCAACTGCGCTCGTCAAGACGCGTCCAGAAAGCCGCATTACTCGGAGCGCTCCGGACCAGCCCCGAGGCACCTCAAAGTAACGGGGTCTCCCCTTTTATTTCTGTCTCACCAACAGGGTGTTTAGAAGTGCCTGGGCAGGCGGTAGAACTTTGTAGGTGTTGGTTAATGCTTTTATTCCACGACGAAGTTGGAATTATTTTGCTGAACATTTTCTTTGTATGTGCATGCATTTTACAATTGATTTGCTGTGTTGATTTGTGATCCATCAAGAACCCCGCCGTGGGTTACTGCTTCATTCCTCTCCATCTTCTTCCCTGCTTCCCCCCCTCTCTCTTTTCGCGTCTTCTTATCAATTTAATCTTTTTTTGTCCGAGCTCAAGTCGCGGGCTTTGCTTTAAACTCCCAGTTAGCTACGCCCTCTCGAAGCGAGGCATTATCCCATCAGCGTAAGCGTGGTTACGTCATTAGGACCTCCCCTCATACGTCATCGTAGCAGCCATCTTGGGAGGGTGACGTATATCTGAACTGTAGGTAGCTTAGCTGAACTAGCTTTGTGTAAGACATCAAAGCGTCCAGTGAGATTCCCGAAGCTGTTCTGTCTATCAAGGCTGATACGTGAAATGCCGGTGTTTCGAGGGCGGTGTTAAACAACTTTGAGTTAAGTTAAGATCTGCTAACCGCTCATTTTAATCCATTGTTTATTTTTGTTTGTTCTTTATTTCTACATATATATTTTTGCATGTTTTAGTTTAGTAATGAGTAAGAATTCCAAAGTTGTTTGAATCAGAGAATTACTGTAACAGGGAATTGCTTTTGGTTCAATAAAACCAACCACTGCGGAATAGACATTGTTTTGTGTTCAGTCCAATTCACAGTTACATGGTTATTCAGAAATCAGAGCTAACCTCCTTTGGAGTTAACATCTGATATTAATACAGAGACAATATCATTGGATGGTGATAAGGAATAAGGATTTAAACTCTAATTGCAGTTACATTGGGGTTCTCACAGCCTGCTGGATAAACCTGGTCGGTTAACAGTCCGACCTGATCATTTATTCCAGCATAAATGAGTTCATAACAGCAAATTAACTAATGCATTAGTGGCATAAATACTTACAAGCTTATAGCTAACATCACCACCATTTGAACTATATTTGTTATAGCGGAAATTTGAGTTGAATGATTTATTATTTAAATTATAATACCAAATTATAATTAATAATAATAATAAGCATATTCAACCAGCTTATGGCATAACACTGCGAAAATTGTCCATGTGGTGGAAACGATAGACCTGTCGCAAGTCGGCCGTTCCACACAGTCTCTATTTAGCTTCAAAGTCCCATCTGTGGCACGTTTGCTCGGTAGAGTAAGCAACATCGCATAATGTTTTCACTGTAACACCACAACAAGCCCAAAAATTAAAGAGAAGCAAAGGTTACTGGACCTGCCTCTACACAAGATGGTGATTGAGGTGGTGACACGCTGGAACAGCTCAGTGGAAATTCTGGACTGTTTCTTGGAGCTGCAACAGGTAATCTCTGCAGCAGGATTTATCTATAATGTGTTCTAACAGATCTTTGCAACTGTAATACAGTACAGACAATACAGACACGCTGTATTGTCTGTACTGTATTAGTGTTGCACCTCGCATATCATGCCCCCCCAGAGGGCATGCTCAGAACCACTGCGTTGAAAGTCAGTAAGAGCTGAGAAACAAAGGTAGAGAAAATAAGTATTTAACATGTACCTTTTCAACTATTTTCAAAGACAAAGAAAGAGAAGGCAAATTGGATATGTAGAAATTCTGTGATTCAGAGAGATTACAGGAATATCACTACCTTTTCCCAGTGCGACAAGCTCACATTTGAATCAGTCCTCAGGGGAAAACTTTACAGCCTGCAGAATCCCTTACTCAGAGACAAATATACTGACAATCTGATACATGACACTTTGAAATTATAATTTCAAAGTGTCATGCTCTCTGTGATGTTATGGCATTTTTAAAATGTTTTTGTTAAAATGTCTTTTTCTGTGATGCAACTGCAGTACAAAAATGACTCCTTTTTTGGGTCTATAAGGGTGTAGCTAAAATCTATTAGAAAGCCTCAAAACACCCCAAGCTACAGCAGCTAATATGAACCTTGAACAGGTCAATTTTATTCTCAATCAAGATATTTCTAATATTTCTGTTGACGTGATTCACAAATGAACATATGGAATAGAACACACTAACAGTTTCCCTACGCTCTCAATTCTTTTCAGACTGACTTTGGGCCAAATACTGATGAGGTCATAATGTGGGGTATTTTAACATTCATGTTGAAACTGAAAGTGATAGCCTAAATGTTGTTGTTAATGATTTCCTCTATTTAATTGGATTTGCTAAAAATATTCACAAACATACTCACTCTATGGACCTTTCGTCGAGTGTATTCAGTATGAATGTTTAAAATGACTTCTTCACAGTTCCATCCTGTCAGACAATTTCTTTAGGAACTCTGCGTTTTATATAGCCAATTACAATTGATCTGAGAGCATTTCATATTAGTAGATCTTTAACAATTTTTAGAAATATAGCGATGGCCTAGTTTTTTTGAGCAACACGCTTGCACTCTGAGAAGGTCGCAAGTACCCGGTTCGATCCAAGTAGACTGCCGCTATCGGTCGCTGAGTAAGGCCCTTAGCCCCAGATAGCTCCCCAGGCGCTATAATAGCTGCCCACTGCTTCCTAAGGGATGAGTTAAATGCAGAAGACAAACTTCATTGGAATGCACAATTGCAATGACAAATAAAGATTTATTTCTTTGATTTGGTCAGTGTCACCAGACAAAAAAGTAGAGGAAGCAACATAATATTTACCTTAGAAGAAAAGCAGTCTATTGTCTAGAAAAACCTTTTGTCAAGCTTCCAGAGCATATTTTTCTTCATTAAAGCAGAACAAGAATAGTCATGCGTTTCTTTTCATTACAGCAACTGGACTGGACAGATGCACAGCTCTGTTGCTAATGACCCACAGCAGTTGTATTATATTTGTACGTTGGAACAGAATTGACCTCTCTTCTTTCTCATTTGCTCCACACTTAAGTTTGAACCTGGCAATTTACATAAGATTTCTTAAAATTAGACACTTCCAAAGAGCTTGTAGTAAGTAACTGAATTTATATACTGAGTTGTAGGTAAAACTAATGATTTCTCTGATACAAGTTAAAGTTAACCAGATTTCTAACAATTCAACAAACCCAAGCTGCAATTACAAACTATTAAAGCTTTGAAAACTACAATTTCAGTTTTTTTTCCAAAACCATTTGTGACCGGAAACAATAAAATAAACACACACAAATGTGACTGAAATTTTAAAAAGAAGACTTTGGCAGGTGCAAGGAAAAACAAACTAAACAAAAATCATACCAAATAAATAGTAAATATATATACTTTTATAGATATTTATAATACTTATAAAGTCAGTACATCATATTTTTATACTGAAGAAAGAAATATTGGCCTCATCTGATAAGACACTGTGTATCAGTCCAAGTGATCTAGACTGAGTCCCACAATTTCACCTCTACTGTCCTCCAGAGTTACTTAATATGTTGGAGCTTCTGATCTGTAATAGGTACTGTTTCTCTTTCTCCTACATTAAAGGTGGTGATGGTGAGGACGAAGGAGATTGGGTCGGCATGAGGTTGCAGTGGGGGAGGTGCTGCTGCACCTCTGAAGTCTGCCTGGTGGGACTGGGGCTTTCTTTTTGTCAAAAGGGAGCCCATGCGTGGCAAGAATTTGAGAGCATGGATGAGTGGAAAATGCTAGAAAAAGACAGATGAGTTAAATACTCATCGGTCTTGAGAAGGTTATACCACAAAGTTTACTAAAATGCAACATAAACAAGTACACACACACACATATTCTGGCTTTCTTTTATCTTCTGGTCTGCAAGGCGAAGCTGGAATGTAATTGGTCCTGGGGGAGATTGGTAGGGTGAGTAGCACTACAATGAGCCTAGGTTCTCCTGAGGAAAAACAAAAGGGGAGTAGCAGGAAGAAAAGCCGCACCATTCCAGAAAGCACTGAATGAAGCACAGCTATTAAATAATAATTAAAAAAAAAACAACAGAAAGCAGGTAAAGCGTAAAGATACATTGATTCACTGATTGAAAGACTTCCATACCTTGTTTCTACTAAAAGTATTTTCCAGTGATTAAAGCTATAGGCCCACAGGCAAGTGTTGTAGAACAAAAAAATCCAAAAGAGTTCGATGGTTATGGTATGTATATAATTTTAACCACATATATACCATTTTCTCAGTTTATCTTCACAATTGTGTTTAGGCCGGTGGATGAAAATACACATTTCTTTTCCTTAAATCAAGAAATACTAAAA
This sequence comes from Fundulus heteroclitus, assembly GCF_011125445.2. Taxonomy (NCBI): domain Eukaryota; kingdom Metazoa; phylum Chordata; class Actinopteri; order Cyprinodontiformes; family Fundulidae; genus Fundulus; species Fundulus heteroclitus. The sequence continues at coordinate 664,754 of NC_046377.1, read as the reverse complement.
AAAAAAAAAAAAAAAAAAGGCAGCCGAGAACTAGGCCTGTCACAATAACAAATTTTGCTGGACAATCATTTTTCAAAAATTACTGCGATAAATCAAATTATTGTCATTTGGGGAAATTTTTTTAACTAATGTCATAATGGCATAATAACACAAGTATATCTTCTCGACCTACTGGCTCAGACAAATTAAGCTGCTGGTGTCATTCGGTTTAAATCCAAAAAACGGCACCCTGCAGCGGTCGTGTTTGGCTTTGACACCAGTTTAATATCTTTTCAAACTAGCGCTTCCTAAGGAGACTCTCACGTTAACTTCGAGCCTACCTGACACAAGTTGGGTTTCCTTGCCGTTAGGCTTTACTCACCCGCCCCCCTTTGAGCTAATAACCTTTGTTTTTATAACCTTAGTTATTATAACCTTTGTTATTAGCTCAACGCACACTACGTTTACGCTGCGCCCCTCCTTCGAGCTGCATGACGCAACGCTCCTCAAGCCACCTACCCCACTCCACGGTTGTGCGCACATCTCCTGCAACCCACCACGACACCTACAACCAGGATTACCCCATTTTCTGGGGGAAATCCTGATAAAGTGAGAATTTACATTGCAGTTAATGAACTTAGGAGGGGTGAGTCAGCTTGAAGACCTAAAAAAACAGGACTCTGCTGAAGGGATTTAGTACATTAACTGTGGAAGTTTAAAAAAAAATGTTTCAGTGATTCTTCTTCTTAAATCTTGTAGCCAGCTAGTTGTACTGTATGCAAACTCCACTAATAACAACAAAGCAGGACGAAGATCTGTGGCTTTTTTTTTTTGATATCTTAAACTGTATCCTGGAATAGGATACAGTGTGAAATATGCATTTTTTTCCTCTCCCTCCCCAAATGTGGCTCCATCATTCCAGAGAGTTAAAGGCAGCGCACCTATGGAAACTGCTTCAGGCAGGGTCCTCGGCAGCAAGGCATCAGTCAATCGTTAATGACCCCCGAAATGTTTGTGATGTATGTGATGGACAGTTGTACTGGAACTGTAATTTCCCTCTGGGATTATTAAAGTATTTCTGAGTCTAATTCAAACTGCTTTGGGAATAAAACTACAATTGTCATGGCCAAAAGTTGGACAAAAGATTTTGAGCAACAGCTACAAAGCTAGGTACAGAGGAAATGGAGGCAATTCATAAAGAAGATGAAAGGATAAGCAATTAGAGGATCCAACCTGGAGCCAACACCCGTGTCTTTCGCCCTTTCAGCAGTTTTTGCACTCTGCAAAGCTGCTGGTGGTTCTCATGGCGCTGAGCGTTGTCATGGATGCGTTGGGATACTTCACACACGGCAGCTAAGGCCTCTGGAGCAACCAAACAAAGTCAAACACAAATGTTTGTATTAGGATGTTGAACAAATTGTGAGTTGAGTTCTTTCTGAATCAAAATGAATAAGTAAACATTGTGTGCGTATGCAAAAATGTCATTATGGTAACACATGATGACAGTAAAGATTCTTGATTCTATACACAATTATGTGCAAACTGAATGAGCAAAAAAGTTACCAAAAATATTTTAGTAAAAAATGACAACTAAGGTCATTTCAATATTTCAATAGCATGTAAAGCAGTAAAGGAGTCCAGATAAAATCCCTGTAGCACATTAGCATATTGACTGGTATAAAAGAGTTAAGGATGTATTCTAGGCCATTATCCATTTCCGTTTGCAATTTTTACTTCCAGAGAGAGGCTGGACGATAAATCGATTAATTCGGATTTACTATTATTTAAGATTAAATTTTTGGAAAATCTGGATTTTATTTTGGAAATGGACTAAATGGGCTTCCATGAAGAGAATAGCATGCAATGCTGACTATATGTTTAGGATGATATATTGTCAAAATATTGTAAAGAGGAAACCTTTTTGTTACCATAAGATGAGACACTTTAATTTATTCATTTACTTAAATAAGTTACTTTGAAGTTACACAAGTGAAGTGAAGCCTGTTCATTGTGTAATAGCACTAGCAGCTAACATTTTGTTATATTTTCATTGTTAACAATGGCAGTAACACAAGGGCCCAGCACTGCTCGAGAGATACAGTTAGGCCCAGAAATATTTGGAAAGTGACACAATCTTCACGATTTGGGCTCTGTATGCCACCACGTTGAATTTGAAATGAAACGACTACAATGTAAATGAAGGGCAGGCGTTAAGGTTTAATTCAAGGGGTTGAACAAAAATATATGATTAAACATGTATCAATTGCAGCTATTTTTATACAAGAACTCCTTGTTTCAGGGGCTCAAAAGTAATTGGACAAATAAACATAACCCTGAGTAAAATGTTACTTTTCAATATTTTGTTGAGAATCCTTTGCATTCAATGACTGCCTGAAGTCTGGAACCTATGGACATCACCAAACGCTGGGTTTCCTACTTTATGATGCTTTTCCAGGCCTTTACTGCAGTTCTCTTCAGTTGGTGCTCGTCTGTGGGTCATTCTGCCTCATAAAATACATGTTCAACTGGGTTGAGATCTGGTGATTGACTTTGCCATTGCAGAATACTCTGTTTCCTTGCTTTAAAAACACTCTTGGGTTGCTTTTTCATTATGTTTTGGATCATTGTCCATTTGTACTGTGAAGCGCCATCCACTTAACTTTGCTGCATTTGGCTGAATCTGAGCGGAAAACATATTCCTATACACTTCAGAATTAATCTGGCTGTATCTGTCTTTTGTCACATCATCAATAAACATATGTGACCCAGTGCCATTGGTAGCTATGCACGTCATGCCATCACACTGCCTCCACCATGTTTTACAGAATATGTGGTGTGCTTTGGATCTGTTCCAATTCTTCTCAAACCTTTCTTCTTCCCATCATTCTGGTACAGGTTGATCTTAGTCTCATCCACCCAAGAAATGCTGTTCTAGAACTGGGCTGGCTTCTTCAGGTGCTTTAATTTGAATAATTCTGCCCTTTCTATTTTTGAGACTGATTAATGGTTTGCACCTTGTGGTGAATCCTTTGTGTTTACTCTCATGAAGTCTTCTTTTTATGGTAGACTTAGATACTGATACACCTACTTCCTGGAGAGTGTTCTTCACTTGTGTGGATGTTGGGGTTTTTCTTCACCATGGGAAGGATTCTGCGATCATCCATCAATGTTGTCTTCTATGGACGTCCAGGCCTCTTTGAATTCCTGAGCTCACCAGTGCTCTTTTTTTCTCAGAATGCACCAAATGTTGATTTGGCCCCTCCTAACATTTCTGCTATCTCTCTGATGGATTTCTTATTTTTTTCACCTCCATGGAGCGCTCCTTTGACCGCATGTTGTGTGTTCAGAGCAACAGCTTCAAACACGGCAAAAACGAAACTAAAAATAAGTCAAATTTTCTTGAAGTTAGTGTATTTGTCCTTGATTTGAGCACATATAAAAGATGATTTGCCAATGGAATAAGATTTTTGCACTTAAGATAGGAACAACTCCTCTCCATCATCTTATTTTAGGGTTCAAAATACTCATTCCATTGGCAGATCATCTGATTCACCTTCTCAAATCAGGGACAAATACACAAAATTCAAGAAAATCAGACTTATTTTTAGTTCCGTTTTTGCAGTGAAATGCAAACGCCATACCTGGAAGAGCCCGTGCAGCCTTGTTATTCATTTTGCAGTCTTCTGTGTCAATTGTAAAATTACATTTGGTCCCTTGAAAAAGAGGCGGCTACATATTAAAGAGCTGTAATTCCTAAACCCTTGCTCCAATTTGGATGTGAATACTCTCAAATTACAGCTGAGAGTCAGCACTTTAAGCCCACATTGATAATATAATTGCATCCTGAATATGTTTTCATAAACAGCTAAAATAACAAAACTTGTGTCGCTGTCCTAAAATTTCTGGGCCTAACTGTACATCTTTAGCCACCATAACTATGGATCACATGTCTTTATGTGAAAGGAAGACCCCACTTGGATTATCATAGTCTAAGTCAGCAAACGAAACTGCATTAGTGCTGCATGATTACAAAATCATGCTAAGGGAATACTAATGCTTCTATATTTTTGTTTACCTCCTGAGGGCATGGTTAAATGTAATAAGAACTTAGTCTAAATGCTTAAAACTTGGAATATAACACCTAATGAATGGCTAAATTATTTCAGAAACTGCTGCTCTACTGGGATTTTCATGTACAATCATCTCCAGAATCTACACAACATGGGCCCAAAGAGAGCAAATATCCAGTGTGCAGCATTTGTGTGGTCGGAAATCTCTGCCAGAAGAGTGTGCAGACTTGATCAAGATGATGGGCAACAGTAATTAAAAAAAAAAATCCCTCCACGGTTTCTCTTAGCTGTCATTGTGTCAGCTCCTAACAGTACAGTTGAAAATGTTACGGATTATGAGATACCAGAGGCTGTGGCTGCGAAAGATGGTTACCAGGGAAACGAACACAAGGACATTTGGCATACATAAACAAATGGACAGTTATCTTCCCTAAAGCCAAACTCTCAGTCTAATGGTGACGTGCATCCTGGAAGACAACATGCTTTAATCGACCAATCCTGAGCAGGCTTTGCTCATCCATATAAGCTGATGTGGCAGAGAGTTGGAAACTCTAGAGCGTTCAGAAATCTGCCCGTCTTGCATTGTTTTTGTATGAGAGTACAGTACTGAAGCTATAAACATCCCTCTGCCTTTTAGATTAAAAATGTTAAAATATAATTCCTATTTCAAGAGTATTTTATAACAACAGAAGTCTACAAATTCAGAACACCACATTATTCAGACAAAAAACATGGGGTGACCGCAACTGGAGACGGATAATTCTTAACAAAACCAAAAGTTTACATACACTATATAAAAAGACAAAAAATAAATAAATTCACTGTCAGAAATGAAATCTGAACAAACCATTTCCTATTTTAGGTCTGTTAGAATGACCACAATTATTTCTGTTTAATAAATGCCAGAGTAACGACAGATTATTTTTGACAATTTATTACTTTCTTCATTTACTGTAGTTTACATACACTAAGATCACTAAGCCTTTAATGAATTTGGGATGCCCCAGATGATGATGTCATGTCTTTGGAAGCTGGTGGGTGTTTTAAAGGCAGGTCTAAAATACTCCCTTTTTGTCTACCATAATGGGAAAGTCAAAATAAATCAGCTGTCAGGAAGAGAATGGTGGACTTGCACAAGTCTGGATCATCCTTGGATGAAATTTCAAAATGCCTGAAGGCGCTACATTCATCTATTCAAACAATTTTAAGCAAGTATAAACACCATGGGACTGTCCAGCCATCATACCGATTAGAAAGGAGACGGGTTTTGGCCCGCAATGTGCATACCAACCCAAGTACATAAGCAAAAGACCTTATGAAGATGCTGGCTGTAGATGGTAAAAGTCATTATCCACAGTGAAACGAGTACTGGACCAACATGGGCTGATAGGCTAACCTGACTCTCGCCAGATGGATTTCATTCCAGGGAAGCTCCACACATCCATCTGGAATCGCTGCCATTGGGAGAGATTTTAATACCACATAAAATGGACGAGCCAATTAGGATTGCCAGGCGGGATTTCCCTACATGTGATTTATCAGAGCAGCGACTGTTTGGATTCAAACAACAATGGTGGCTCACAGCGAGGAAGTGGCAACATTGATGCCATTTCATCAGCGTTGTCCAATCTATTTATTATTATTTTTTTAAAAGAATACCAGAGAACAGCTTTGAACGCTCTTGTTATTGAACACAATGTTTTCACCCTTCTCCAACTGGGTTTGGCAAGAGCTTGTTGCACGTCTGTAAAGATGATGGATCAGTAGTTCATCCAATCATATTCAAGGATTTTTGATAAGGCCCCTCCTTCGGAAACACATCTCCCAATGGAGCAATACCCAATGGATGTGTTGACCTCTGTGGAACAAAATCCATGTGGCGAGAGTGAGGTTACTGAAAGGATACTCTGCTAGGAAGAAGCAATAACTAGTCAGTGATCCTGATTTGTTTTTTACCCTTTTGCTTGATTAGAAAAGTATTGATAGTGGTACTGATAAAATACCAGATCCTTAAGGAGTATCGTTGAGTAGTAGTATCGATAAATCCTTAATGATTCCCATCCCTAATCCAGGCAGTTCTAAACCTCCCAAACCACATTAGCTAATGCTAGCTTTTATTAGCTTAATGAACGACCCCCTTCGAGCTGCACTACGCAATGATCTGCTTTGCGAACGCATCGAGTGAATGGCACAACACAACAGCGTGCGTACCAGCCTCCAGACACACCAACACATGCGCACACCCCTACAGCCGTCCACCATTACGCTGAAATAAACATCCCTATGGAAGACCCTGCAGGGACAAAAAAAAAATTATATTTGGAGACATGTCCTGTGTCTGTCAAAAATAAAATTGAACTGCTTGTTCACAATAACCGTTAAGGAAGAAGAAGGGGGAAGCTTTTAAGTCTGAGAACAGTATGCCAACCGTGAATACGTGGGTGACAGCATCATGTATTGGGGTTGTTTTGCTGCAGGAGCGACTGGTGCACTTCACAAAACAGATCTTGAGAAAAGAACATTGTGAAAATCCTATTTAACATTGCTGACTTTCTTTAAAAAAACGCTTTGGTGTGCAGACATGTTTAACTTCACATCCCCAGAGTTGGCATCATTAAAAACTAGACAGTCCTCCCTTTTAAACAAGATACAGCACATCTCTGGTCCACCAGTAAAAGCTGCTCTCACCCTTTTCTGCTGTACACAGTAACGTATGGGCAGTTTCTCTAGAGTTGCAGCTGTGACCAAATAACAATAGCCCCTTTTCCATTGCCACTTAAAAAACCTGGGGCTTTGGAAATCACAGGTAGCATTTCCATACATATTTACCTGACTAATTCACTTTTACCACGCTTTATTTTCCAGGGGCGTTGGTCCCCTGGCCCACCCAGTATTTCTCTTCTTTCCCGGAGCTTGTTGAAGGGGCAGGGTTGTATGTAGTAAGAAAAACTGTTTCACACAAGGATGGAGTAAGGGACAATAAGGAAAGGAGGAGTTTACAAACCTATCAATTTCATAACCTTAATTTATCACAAAAAGTTGTTTTAAAATGATTTTAGGCGAGAAAGTACACCTCCAAACTTCATCTGTGCAGTCAGTTCATCAGGATTATGTATAGCCTTTAAACTAAATAAAAATAATTTTGCTGTGATCAAAAGTCCACGATACTGTACTTAAAAAGTGTCCACGTTGAAGTCGCCATGCAGCAGAGGAAAAATTAGACTCAGAAAAAAAGTTTGACACACACACACACACACACACACACACACACAGAATTGTGGTCCCAGCGCTGCCCAGACAGAAAGAAGCTGTGCTTGATTTGTATTTATTTATTTATACCAACAGGAATAGAATAGAGTGGAGCCTGGTGGTGAGAAATAGATTTGGGGCAAGCTGCATTTTATGTAAATACTACATGCTACATTTGCCCTTGTACACACTTTTCTTTCAATGATGTTTATTCAATAAAGTTTTTGGAACTTTTTGAATTGTCTTTTGAGGGCTTTACATTTTTAAGGGCGTCCTTTAGGGATGCTTATGTCTCGTTTTTCTGTAAGTGTTTTTAATTTGGGTCTGCCACTTACTGTGAGTGTTGCACCAAAATTTCATCATGGTTACAAAACAACATAAAGACTTTTTGAAAAATTTGTTTAGTGCCCTACTCCCCTATCCCACAGTACCTTCACTCAAACTTTGTCAGCAAATCTTAAACTTAAAGCTTAATCAAACAATTATTACTATCACAATTAAATTGTATTCTAATTGAGAGGGCTGGTTTATGATCCATAATCTGATTAGTGTCCATTTAAACTCATCAATTTATTGCACATTTATGTGGATGGATGGATGTGTGCAGCACAAAACATTTTGAGATGATCAGAATTTCTTCCTGCTCTTTCAACAGCAGGAGTTCTCCACCACTTTCAGAACCTGGTGCGGGTCCATTTATGCGCTCAGGACAGTCAGAACCAACATACCTCCATGTTTATAATTGGTTCTATCCAAATGAAAAAGTACAAAACTTCTGCGGTTGTTTTATGGAAATTCAACAACTCTGCTAACATCAGAGTTTCTACTTTGAATAAAGATTGGTGCAGAAAAAAAAACGCACATGATGATTGGATTATTTGATTTTGAGCCCAAATAAACTGTGTATTCAGAATACTTTTTCCTTTTAATTCACACATTTTAATCCAATCAGGGAAAGTTGCACACGTAAACAATCTCCTGTCATTAACCAGCTAACAAGCTAACAGCTGCATTACGAGCTACCAGACTGACAAAGCTCGGATATAGTCGTGTTTTGGGGTGCTGCGCAGGACTCCCCTCACAGCCCGTGAGCCAAGTGCTGTCGGGATTTCCGCACTTTGAAATAGAACAAACGTCAGATATTATAATGACTTACCCTGCTGTTGAGCTCAGTTTAACATCATCAATGACTCCATGGTCTTTCACGTCCCATATCATTGTGGCACTCTTGTGCCATATCAAATCTTGCATGTTACTTATTTTTTGAAGCGTGACGAGCTCCCTATCTTGTGAGGACTTCAAGCTGTGTTCTCTGTCGTCATTTGTTGAATTTACTACAAAAAAAGCAGTATTTGAAAATACCGCCTCAGCTCCTCCTCGTTGGACTCGCTCTGCAGCCAAAGCTTGCTGACTGGCTTACTGCAAACGGCTCGGTGGAAACGGTTCCGCGCAAAAAGCTCTGCGACATGCCGAGTAACACAATCGCACGCACAACAAATTGATGATGAAATTTGTTGCCAACGCTTTAAATGGTGGATTTTTATCGATTCATTGTTGCAGCTCTATTGGGTTGATTTCCATAAATGGTCCCAAGCAGAAAAACAAAAAGCCCCAGGCTTTAGTTTACCAGGGTACATGAAAGCCTAGGGCTTTAAATCCTGTTTGTTTTTTTATGGAAAAGGGGCTCATGTAACTTTCTGCAGTGTTTTTTTTCCCCGCCATCTCTCACCATAGCAATGCAGAGGAGTGAACAGGTCCTTCTAGCAGTGTCGAGTCATGAAATAGGTCATGATTTCTGGCTTTTCTCTTCATTTTATTGATTTATGCTGTGCACAATGGTACACAGGGGTACCAAATATTCTTTAATGCCTTAGTGTCCCACATAAAATATATATTTACATTTTATAATTTTGGAGCTGTATTTGATTTATATCAGATATGTAATTTCAGGCAAAAATTGCTCCTAAAACCCTCTGGGTATGAAGGGTTATGGATAATAAAGTCAATATTTTTGGAATGACAATCACAAAGCCTCAATCTCAGTCCTGCGAGTTTTGTCAGGAGGAATGTGTCAAAGGTCTTGCCAAGTTTTGTGAGAAGCTTGTGGAAGGATATCCAAAAATGTTATCCAAGTCATACAGTTTGAAGGCAAGGGTACCAAATATTAACAAACATTTATGTAACCTTCTGACCTTCAACAAAGTGATAAAACAATGTCTAAAAAAAAAAAAGAACCGTTCTCATTTTTCCTGGCATTTACAAAATAGAAATCATTTTGGTAATCTAACAGACCTAAGACAGGAACGATTTATTCAGATTTCATTTATTCATATTAGTGTCTGTAACCTCTGGTGTCACAAAAAAAATAAAAATAAAATCTATATGTGCTGATGCTTAAGGCTTTATTCATTAATATAACCACTGCTTAATATGCTCTCATCCACTTCCAATTAAAGATGTCAAACTGAAACGTACATGCACATGGAGCTTACTTTTGCATTCATTTCCTCATCAGTCAATGGGTGCTTTGACAATTAAAAGAAGTGAATAATAAAAGAAGAGCATTTTTCTTTGTCCATTAAATTGAGACTAAGAAATGTGTCTTTTCATGAAGACGGCAACATGAGTCTTACCCGAATTTTGTTGAACAAGCCTTAAATTTTATAACTATAGCTTGCTTAACAGCTTGATGCTCAAAAGTGTTAGAAATCCATTGGATGGGAGGGAAATCATTTTTGTCAAGTGATGCAAACTACATTAAAGCTGCTTTTTTGCATTTATTGAGAAACTCTTCAGCAAAGACAAAGGGGAGACATAAATACAGAATGCACATATTCTACTTGAACAAAACCAAAAACATGTACTGATTTGACTAAATAAATACTTACTTGAAAGCTGTTCATACGCTGGGTTGTCTGGACTCGTGTTGGCAGCTAGGTCTTGCAGTAAATGCTCATATCTAGGTGAAACACCAACAAAACCAGTTAGATATTGGCTAAGCTACTTGTAAAAAATAGAAAATGTACATATGTGAGCATGAGTAAACAGCATCAGCTGTAGCAGAGATAAATTAAAGAAATAAAAAAAGAACAAAGGTGCCAATAACCTCCATTACTGTCGACTGTCTGCTCCGATTTTAGGCTTCAGTAAATTGTGAAATAAAACCTCAATTTTTACATGTCAAAAGCGTCAGTCTGTTTAAAAGACACAGAATCGGTTTGGAGAAGAAATACCATAGCATAAGGCTCATTCTCTTTCATTTTATTAAACACGCAAATGAACGTACTGCTTTAATATTATTCACAAGTGTATGAACTTGAGATGAATATGATGTACTTTTCTATGTAGAGACTTTTGACAGAATTTTAATACAGCTAAAAGAGAAAATTTGGTGTGCTTGGGGGAATCAAAGGGCCATGTTAAACCCGTCATCTTTCATTACATAATCATTTGAAGGTATCTAGTTATGCTAAGATGAGGTGAACCTTGGAAAATGTCCAGAGAGACAGTTAATCTGCAAGAGCCAAAAGAGGCAAATTGAGATCTTCCAGCGGAAAAAGGTGGTGGCTTTATTACTTTTCAATTGGTTTTCACGCTTCGCGTGACGTCACGGCATGGCGGCTGGAACATGTTAATTTTGTTGTAACATTTATTTTATTCATAACTAGCAAAGTGGTTAAAATAAAAAAATATAGTAAAATGTTACAAAACACAAAATTAAGACTAAAATATACTGTTTCACGGCTGTTGTTATCAACTTGGATACCACATGACCTGATTGTGTAAGAGGGGAAAAGGTGCATTGTGGGACAGATTGAACATGCTAGCGGAAGAGAAACATGGCCCAGAAAGCACGGACATTCTGCACTAGATTTACAAGGCGCAAACGGTAAATATGTTGTACAAGTATGGCATGGTGCAATGTAATTATACAAGTTATTGTAAAAATGTATAGCACATATGATAGTGACACTGTATTGTTCTGTATTTGTTGTTTAGTTTTCATAGTTTCAATGTGTCCTAATGTCAAGAGAAATAGGAAAAATTAAAGATACCAAGGCATCAGTATGAGATGTGGGCTTTTATTTCCTTTGTAAAACGGGTGCTGTTACACTAACCACTAGGCCACCACTTCCATGTCGGGTGTTCTCCCCATCGGGGAATTGAACCCCCAGTCTCCCGTATGACAGGGGGTTATGCTTACTGTTAATGGAAACATTTCCTGATCCTTGAATAGATCACTAAACTCATGTTTGTTTAACATAGTGAGAAACAAAATAAGTAGCCTTTTATTATAAACAGAAAAGGGAAATCTTACTGATTAATTCGCTGAACCGGCATTTGAAGTAAGTCCTCCAGTTTCTGGTTGTTGAACTCTGGTCGGGCTTCTTGTAGTTTCTTAAAACGTCTGAAAGCCTTGCTTTTCTTCAGTTGGATCTAAGAAAACATAATTTATAAAGTGAGATCATTCTCAGAGAGATATAAAGTATGCAAATATGTAATACAAATATTTAGTATTTAATTTCTGATCATTTAAAGTGGTCTGGGGGCATTCGTACTGAAAGCTTTCTGACACACTTTGTTGATTATTCATTTTAGTCCAGGTTTTCTCCAAGGGCTTTTAGAGTGGATTGGCTTTTTCGGTTAAATTGCACTACAATGTTTGCTAATGCAGAAAGATGGCGATGGACTGTATATAAGTGAAACGGGACCCTGGACTCCAGTCTACAGAAATCAGGCTGAATTATGCAAATGAAACCCATGGGAAAATGAGGTCAAATCTGATTGGTTTGATGCCACAAGCATCACAGATTACCGTTTCTCAATTGATTCTGTCTTGAAGTTTACTTGTGATTAATTACTACATTATAATCTATTAAGTGAATATTGTGATCAAAATTATATTGATCAAATGTCATAACATGATTTCCAAGAGAAAGGTTCTCAAATTCTGGCCTCAAAGCTGCTGACGTTCAGGTTTTAGATGTGTATCTGCTTTAACACACCTGCTTAGATAAGAATCTTCTAAATGTTGTTCTGCCCAAGTCACAAGCCTAAATTTATTTGAATCAGACATGTTATAGAATGTAATTTATTTCAATTAGGCATGTTAAAGCAGGGACACAGCTACAACTAGCTGTACTGTGGCGTTTAACCTCCATATTTGAGGATCCCTGCCCCTGGAGGACTTGGTATAAAGTAAAAACAATAACTGAATCCGGTCTCTGTGTTTTCACAGACTCGATGGAAGTATTGAGTGTAACCACATGGGCATGTAACCTACACTTACCAGGTAGGAAAAATAGTGTAATATATTGAGCAATCATGCTTGAGGCTCCTATTATAAGTCCCTGAATTGTGAATGTGTTTGAAAAGAACAATATGTATATATATTTTAAATACATTTAAAGAAAGTAGAAAGGGTTACGGATTTATTTTTGTTTTTAAGTTGATGTGTGTTTGTCACGATACAGTTTTGGCCTGCCTGTCTCCCCATGAACTTTCTCAGCACTTTTATCTGTCAGGCAGCCCAGCTCTCACTCCACCTCCTCGTTAGTGCCACCTGTCTGTTCCTAATCAGCCTGGACTCAGTACACCTGTGAGCCTCTCTATAAAAGCCTCCCTCAGTCTATTCTTCCCCGCTGGCTCGTCTTCATTCTCCACCTTATCCTCTTCTGTCAGTGAACGATCTTTCCCCGGTCCGTTCTGTCAGAAGTTCCTCACACCGGCAGTCAGAGATTTTCTTACGTCTACAGCCCCTGGGTTCCTAGGACTCTCTCTCTCCTGCGCTGCTGGATCTATTGCAGCCCCTGCACGCTCCAAGTAAGCTCTCACTGCTGTGCTGAATCTGCTGCAGCCTCCGTGTTCCGCAGCTGAATTCCGGGTTCATCTGACAAAATCCTGACAATGTTATCTTTTCCCATTGCACTGTACTGAATATTAAGAACAACCAATAAAATGTAATTAATATGATCCAGAGCCAACTTCTGCAACCAGTGTCTTTCCTTAATTACCATGAGTTCCTCGTGCAGGATAGAAAAATACCTTGTATCTTTGTTGTTATTTGAAGACTGTACTAACCCTACCCTCACCCTAAACTTGCGTATTTAAAACAAAAACTAAGTCTCACTAGTGGTAAAAGCCAAAGGATAAGTTTTAAGATGATTTTTAAAAAAGGTAGGCAAAGGAGCCTGTCTTATGTGCAATTACCTCAGTTTTCTTATTGTTTAGGGTTAAGTTCAGGGCTAGCCAATCTTTAATGTCTTCCAGACAGTCCAATAGGGACAACAGGAATAATTTAGACCGTTACACTCTCACCTGGATAGACAAAGGGGATTGGGCTCTTGAGTGACAAGTGTCAGCCCGTGCCTTTGACCCCATTCACCAAACTTTTTCAGTCAAACGACTGAATTAGGGGGTGTCAATGTGATACTAAACCCACCCTAACCCTAGCCGCAGTTTAACACACCTCTCTGCAGCCTCTGTATGGTTACCCACCTATTACCCTATTGAGACAGTGTCTTTCACACGGCAAAAACTAAATAGATTAAAAACTGATCTAAAAGGGGCAAATCAAAAAAATCAATACAACTCAACTTGAACCAAAAAATAAAACTAAATGTGGCTTATTAAATATAAGATCTCTCCCTCCAAAGACTTAGTTAACAAATTGATTTCTGATACTGAGATTGATTTATTTTATTTAACAGACACCTGGGTTAAAAAGCCTGCATTGTGCTAAACATCATGAAGCCATTGTCTCAAAATGGCCTCTAGGCACGCATCAGGTAATCGTTAAGGAGGTCATAGGTCATGTAATCATAAATAATAGGTCATAAATCATACATCTTAGGTCATATGTTACATGTCATAAATCGTGGGTCATTGATCAAGTGGGGACATTATACCAGAAGGGGGAGGTGAAACCTCCTGTCACTTTGGAATGTGGGTGGGGCTTATGAGGAAAGGTGGGGTCATCTATTCTCTCCTCCCCTTCGCAAATTGATGCTTTTGTTAATGTTGCTGCCATTGTGTTTTTCATTAGACAACGTAGCCCTCTTGAAAACGAAGATAATTATTCATAGGAAGCTGGCTCCATGGAAGAGAGAATGCTTGTCAAGACTCCATGCAATCTGCTGGGTTTCCTTATATAGGAAACTTTTTGATCAGTCTGTCTGTATGATTTGCAGGGCAGTCAAATTTTTTTTTCAGTAGCAGGCCACACACTATCAGGTAGGAGGGTGCACTTATGCCGGTGCCCGAGCCCCAGAGGGGAGAATTTTGAAAAATAAAGTCTCCCTGATGTATTTTGGAAGCTTTCAAAACAGGTGATTATTTAAAGTACTTCTTGATTCTGAGATCGACCAACTCGGAAATACATGCATTAGTGACCATATTTAAAAAAAAAAAATGTAGCATTAAGATCGTGATTGCGCCGTTAAAAGTTTTTTTAAGGACTTTAAATAGTCCCTCGGCAAACGCTAAACTGAAAATCCACAATTTGGGTCGATGGCGTACTTTGTAGGCTTTGCCCAGGCTACGCTACAGAGAGTTCAATGAAGTACACCACGAGAAGTTCAGATGGTGATTCACAAAGTGATGATTTTAACACGAAAGACAGCGCAAGCGTCTGTTATGACTCGGGTAAGTCTGAGAAAAACATTTTAGGAGAATAAACGGAATGGTTTGCTAATGTATAATTGGAATTGGTGCTCATAATCGCGGCGCCGTGCAGAGAGGTAGTGTAGAGAGCATGTCGCTTCTCAGCAGGCTGCTGTGATGACGGCGAGATTTCTCCGCTTCACTGCGCAATGAGTGAGGAGGAGAGGAGAGAATATGGACATTTCAGCTGCCTGAAGACAGCGTTTATTTATTTTTATTTTACAATTTTGTAAACAACAGCTGCCGATTAAACTGAATGTTACAATCTTGACATGATTATATGAGTTGTTTTACCGAGAAACCGATCAGAAGCGCCGTGAATCCCCGCCTCTCTGGCTGCAGCTCCCGACACAGAGGGGAACAGATTTTCACAGGGGAACTGAATTTCGCACAACACCGGGACTTTTTGGGTTGGGAAATGTGTGTAAAGAGACATTATCCTTGTTGGTATTTGACCAACCATAAGCCACACACTTTTTAGCCATGTTTAATCCGTCTATTTGTCTTTGAGAAAGCGAGTTTGCAACCAGGAAGTATCTTGTTACCATGTCGACAGATCAACGCCTATGCACGAATTACGTCATCGGTCATGCAACATTGTTTTTATGAGCCTTGAGCTAAAAAGCCTTAAAAATCCACTTTTTCATTGAATTTTTTATTTTTTTTTCCTCAGGTCATAATAATATGTGAACATTATAACATTTAGCAACTTGTATGATCTCAGAATCAAGAAGTACTTTAAACAATAGAGTCAGAGTGCATGTTTCAAATTGAATAAAAGGAAAAAAATGTGAATGATCAATTCTTCAAAAACAACCTTTGTTTTTTATTATTATTCTTAAAACATTATTTTTTCACATGATGTTATCATGTTTTAACAAGGTAAGGTAATCTCCATTTGCATAAAAATTAGTTTAATTTGAATTACTAGCACCACATAAAACAGATCAGATTAGGTGAGGTCTATTCATCTTAATATTATTATTCACAGTTCCGTTCTAAAAATGATCGTAACATTTCTTTACGAACAAAGTCAAATTTTTATGATAAAAATACAGGGTTGGAATTTGAAATTGAATTTACATGTCGAATTTATTTCAGTCAAATCGCTATTTCGAAATCTCTTATCTCAGTTTAATTTCACTTGCACTCATTACACACACGATATATCATCGGCGAGGATTCTAGAGACGAACACAAAAGCATCCCCTGAAAAACTTTGATAATTTGCTGCTGTAATATTAAATTATATTATATGTAATATTATAGATTTTTCAGAATAAAAAGCTAACAGATGTGCATAATCAAAAAACATCAGAAATATAATTATAGAGCATTCAGTATTGTAAGAAAGCCCACACTGTTTCTGGATAAATACATTACTGTATGAGTTAAGTTCTATTCCGTTTTATGCCTCTTTCCTTGTAAGTTTGAAATGTCCCATGCTCCTGAATGCACCATAGCTTTCTGACGCTCGCGAATGCATCACACTGGTCTATGAACGCGGTGCTGTGCACGTTTGATCTTCCGCTTAAGACAAAGCTTTGCAGTTTCAAAACTCACGTCGGCTCTCACGTTTTATTGTTGTGTGTGAATGACAAGAGACCACAACAAATAAATTAGCCGTACCTCGGATAAAAACTTTGGATTTAATGTTGTTCATAACACCCGTAGCCCTGCGACAGACTGGCGACCTGTCGAGGGTGAACCCCGCCTCTCGCCCAGTGAACGCTGGAGATAGGCACCAGCAACCCCCCGTGACCCCATGAGGGATTAAGCGGATCAGAAAATGGATAGATGGGTGGATAACACCTGTAATTTTGTAAACGAATCTGCCAAATAACAGTTTTTTTCCCACTAGAGGTTTAATAAAACGTTTTAATATCATTAATTTAAGAACAAGTAACTGGGTTGGTCATATTTTAATCCGTTTTCTTCGTCGATATTCAGTCGTACAGAGCGAGGCGTGCTCCCGCGACAGGGGATGCACTTCTCAGCAGGCATGCACTTTTCGGCATAACACCGATCTGTGTTTTGATCGGAAAAGCAGCATCTCTGTTGGAACAAGGAGCCCAATCACTCGTTAATGTTGCTCTCAGTGGAGACAGATGCAAAGGTGATTTTTGGGATGTATATTCGGGGAAATGTAGGCGGCAGCAAGAGCTGCTATAGACGCCGATTTGCCGCCGTTGACCGGCTACTTTTGACTGCCCTGGATTTGATTAAATTTGACTTTGTAAAATGCCTTGAGATGACATGTTTTGTGAATTGGTAGTATATAAATAAAACTGAATTAAATTAATGGTATACAGTAGATAAGTAATCCCAGTATGCACACTCGACAAATTTCAGGGGATTTCTTTGCATAAAATAAATTTTAAAAATGTGTAAATTCAGTGTCTCTACCGCAAGCACTTTGTTGGCATTGTAGATATTGTCCACATAGGCGTTGTAGTGGTGCAAATGTGAGCAGAACTGTTCCAGACCTTTCCCAACATAGCCATTTTCCAAATGAACCAACAATGACCTGCAAAAAAACAACAAAAAAATACAATAGTTAATTTTATTTTGAAGAGTGAATGTAATTTTATATACACAACTCTGAACTCCATGTGAAACAGCTTTTCATAATGTTTTGGTGAATTGTTAAACAGTTACAATAACATTTTTGGATGTAAAAAGATTTTACTCTCTACGTACTTTGATTCTTTCATGTAACCTTTACCTATTTCATATAGGTACACAAGAATATGCATTTCAAGAGGCTAATTTGTTAGATTAAAGTACCTTTTGAAAAAAAAAAAAAAAACTTTAAAGGGTAACTTACCCCATACCAAAACCTTACTCTGCCCACATCCCATATTTGAAAAATGTGCCAAAAGGAGGCAGTGGCTGGGTGTTGTCTGAGCTACTAGAATAAGGTGAATAAATGCTAAAGTTTATAGATTGCTAACCTGGAAAAAAATCTATAGAAAGATCACAAAGCTCACTATTCCAACTTGCTATGGAAGAATGTATGAGACGGAACAGCTTTTATACTCCACAGCGGCAGAGATCCTGACTGATCAGTTTTTCTGGGATACGACACAATATCTTTTGTACCAAATACCGTGTGTATACTCATTAAACATGAGAAAGGTGCCACACAGACTTAGGGCTGGGTGATTTGGACCAAAAATAACATTTCCATATTTTTAGGCTGAATGCCAATGTATGATGTTTATCTCAATATGTTTTTCTTTTGTTTTTCCCAGATACTGGGATGAACACCTGCAACATCTACAAGTAATCTTTGAGTGTCTCCAGAAAGCGGAATTGACAGTAAATCCAGCCAAGTGTACCATAGCAAAGAGGGAAACAGAGTATCTGGGTTTTCTCATCGGAGGAGGATTGGTGAAGCCACAAATTAAACATTGAAGCCATCCAGTCCTGCCCCCTTCCTCAGACAAGAAAACAACTTGAACCCTTCTTGGTTATGTCTGGTTGATATCACAGATTTATCCCCAATTACTTAGCTAGAGCTTCTCTTCTCACAGACATGACCACAAAGCTTTAAAATGGCTGGAGAAGATGAAGGACACCAATAATAGAATAACCCGCTGGTATCTTGCCATGCAGCCCTACAAGTTTGAGGTGCATCACATCCCTGGCAGACAGAACATTACTGCTGACTACTTGTCCTGCTGTGCCAGTGAGCCTTCAGAGGCGGGAGTGTGGTGGATGATCCTCCCACCACCACATCATGTTAGTATTTTTTCTTCCTTATATTATATTACAGTTTACATGTTTAAGTTAGTTATTTCATTTAGACAGGTATTTTCTAATTGGTGCACACTTTAGTTAATTAATGTCTGTCTGAATGGTTGTATTTCCACTTGTTTTTTGTTCGAGGTGCTGCTGATACAAACTAGCTGGAGGAGGAAACCTGGAACATACCATTTGTTTTTTGAAAGACTGACTGGAGAGACTTGTTTCAAGTTATTTTAATTAGTTAATTTTGTTAAATATTCACTTATTATTTTCGCTAAGTAAAAGTTAGTTTTAATTTATTTGTTTCATAGAATACTTTAGTTAATTTTGTATTTATTTGTTCTTTTATTATGTCGTGGCTCCCTCATGTGGTAGACTTAGGTTACTCCATCCCTATTTAAGCAGCCTTTTGTTCTTTGTTCGTAGGTCAGTTTTGTTTGTGTTGAGTTAAAGTTCAGTTGACCTCAGTTGAATTGGGCCCAAATTTGTTATTTATCCTTTGATTTATTCTTACATGAAATCTTTGTTTTGTTTACTATTTTTTGGAAGAATTAAATGGAGTTCTTTTCTACTTTGAACATTTTTTTGTCCTTGTTTCAGTCTGGTCCCTCACAATGAAGTAATAATAAAAAGGCATCTCTGAATCCAAGCTTTATCCCAAATGTCTCTCAGCCACATTATAAACACAGCCATACTAAAAATGATATTAATTACTTTTTAAATGTTGTACATTAAAACTGTTTTTCTAATAGGATGTTGTGGTTTGCCTCAGCTGTTGGTTCTGCTTCATTATAGGTGCTAACAACAGAGTTGAATGTACCTCAGATCACAATTCAAATAATCACTTGTCATACTTCTGCTGCTTGAACAACAGCTCTTATAGACTGCAGCTAGGATGTCCAAGGATGGCACATTTTAAATAGGTCTACAAATTTTACTGTTTAAGTCAGAATTACTTGCGAATAAAATAGTTTGATTGGTTTTAACCATAGACTTCTCATACTCACAAGGGACATAATCAGGGCCAATGAGGCTGTTTAGCCCCATTTTGGAAAATGTTAACATTTCCCCATTGCTTTATTTAGACATATATTCAGACTTCTACCCACCTAAACATTAACATGACTTTCACATCTTAACTTCTGGTGGCTTTATATTTTTTTCTGCTCTGATTAATAAGGCTTCATCTACACTATACTTTTACAGTACGAAAAAAAACTATTAACCCCAATCAATTTGAAAGCCATGATTCTCAGTGAACAGGTTTTCGAAATACTCTGAGGATACTTACAGATTCATTGAAAGAATGGATTTGATCGAACTGAAGATACCCTCTCTAACATCCTCCTTTAAGGTTCCTTTGGCCTTCAATATTTCCACAAAGAACTATGAACAAAGCAAAGGAGGGAAAGGATAAGGGTTAAAATCTTGGAGCTGGAACAAGGCTATCGGTTATAATACACTAAATCAAGTAAAACGTTTTTAACAAAGGGGGTAAATACTATCAACACAAAGAGCAAATATTACATGACTGAAAGCGTAAAACAAAAAAAAAAAAAAAAAAAATCCATTAGACAGAGGTTTGGATTTTATTCCATCGTTCTGTTGCTCACACAAAACCACATTGTTGTACTGGCAAAATGTCAAAGCAACTTCTTTTCTGGTCTCAATCCATTAGCCTGAGGAAAGTGAAAGTATGTTGGGCCTAAAATTACCCCTAATAGAAGTGAAGGGGTGGAGACCTAGTAATTGCATTGACATTAGACTATACAGGTACATAGTAATTATCCGGTCTCCACAGGGAGGCAAGGTGTTGATAACATTAGCAAGAGTCTAATAAATTATTTATAAAAGCTCAGTGAGGAAGGGCTACAGACTGCAACTAATGTGACAATATTTTTCAAAAAAAAAAAAACAACTCAGTAATAAGCAGCTGTGCCATTCATGTTAATCACCGAATTTTGTTTCAGCATACTTGGTGTGTTTCCAGAAAGATAGAGGGATTGTTGGTCCAAGTGGTGAAGATGGCTTCACAAAAGGCACCAACTATCTGGAACTGGTGTCCATTTATGCAAACTTCCCTTGGCATCCAACCCCAAATGTTTTCAACTGGGTTTAGATAAGGGGAATATGCAGGATGGTCCAAGAGAGTGATATTATTTCTCTAGATGAAGTACTTTGTCAGGCGGGCATTGTAGACTGCAGCGCTGTCCTGTTGAAAAACATCGCCACACCAACGATGACCTTCGCTCACGAGGGATCCCCCTAACATCTCTGCTGTTTGAAGCTTCTGCACAACCTGAAGCTCCATTGCTCCATTGAAGGAAAAAGCACCCCAGATCACCATGGCGCCCCCTCTGCTGTGCCATGTAGAAAACATCTCAGGTGGGATCTTGTCATTCCAGTAATGTTGAAAGCCATAAGGACCGTAGAGGTTAAATCTTTTCTCATCAGAGGATAAAACTTTCTTCAACCTTTCAATGTCCCACGGAACACATGGAACCCAGTAGTGGGGAAACTTTTACTTTCATTTAGGTTTGGAAAAGTCGCTTTTCAGGTAGTAAGTATTTACTTTTGCGTATCCCCCTCCCATAAATTTGCGTGTTTTGCTCATTAGCATGTGATCTGCATTAGGGATGGGTACCGAATTCGGTACCTAAACGCAATTTTATGCAGGACTGATGCATCTGCCAGGGGAATTGGTGGAGTACTTTTGCAGGGAGAAGGGATGGAGAAGAAACCAGTTACCTACATCAGCAGGAAGTTGTTTGCACGGGAGACCAGATATTTAGCGGTGGAATTGGAGTGCTTGGCCATCAAATGGACAATTGATTCGTTTAGATATTATCTTCTGGGCCAAGAGTTTACCCTTAAGACTGACCATCGAGCATTAGAATGGTTGGAGGCCATGAAGGATGCAAACTTTGGTATCACAAGATGTTTCCCTTCAACCTCACTGATTCAAGATATGCTACATTCCAGGAAAACAGAACAGTGTGGCCGATTTCATGTCTCACTGTGAACACAGTCTTGTGAAGGGGAGGGAAGTGTGAGGGATTTACCCCCTCACTAACAGGTGCTGTAAACATGCATTTTCTGTCTTTTAAAAAAAAAAGGGTTTTTGGGGAAGGTTTAAGTCTTTATGTATTTATTGATGTAAATTTAAAGATAACTTTCTCCTTTTCTTTGAGGTCACCTGGTCAGGTGTTGCCATGGAAGCGCGCCCATGAGCAGTGCTGACAATGGAGCCGGTGTTTTCAATGAGCCTCATAAGGGAAATCCACACTGACTGAGAGGAAGGATTTTGGGTTTTGTTTGGATTTAGATTATTGTTTAATTTTAATTTGTTCAAGTTGAATGTAAATGGTTCTTGTTTTGTTTTCCTCTAGAGGTTTAATTTAGTTGACTGTTTCTCAAATAGAAAATGTAAATGAATGTAAATGTTTCCACGCCTTTAATTAGAGATGGTACAGGCTGATGCTTTCAAAGCTGGGTTGTTTAAACATCAGGAGGTTTTTTTTGTTTGTTTTTCGTTTGGCTGCTGTGATTGAAAGTGGAACCGCTGCCCTTCTGCTTCAAAATGTAAGAACAGTCCTTTTTGGAAATATATATATACATAAAAATCAGAGTTCTACAATCTTTGGAATCAGGCTGATTTTTCTTTCTTTTGGTGTGTTTTCTGTGCTTCACTGGCCATTTTTAAGTGCATAAGGTTTCTGCCTCTGTCTGTAAACCTTACAGTTAATAAACTAACATTACATAAACAAAAGTACCAAAAATTAGGTACTGTTAAGTACCGGTGTTGATTCCCAGGTACCGGGTATTGGTACCATATCAGTTCAAATGTGAAAGGTACCCATTCCTAATCTGTATGTTCATGAACGTACACATGCAAAAACGTTTGTACTCATATTTCTGCTCATTTTATAAACGCAAATTGCTTTGCTCCTGGTTTGAAGATCAGCTTTGTACACACCAATTAGTTTGAACTTGTTTTAATACGTACAAACCTTTTAAATATCCGGCCCTTCGTGTGTTAGAGCGCTGTCTGGGTCTGATAATGAACACTTGTGAGAGATTGTAAAGCTCAATGGTACTGGTTAGAACTAAATAAACCTGCCCATGGTTGTGTAGAGCCTGTATGTGACCCTACAGTAGATCGGCTCCGAGAATTTAATGCATTTTTTGAATAACAACCTCCATTTTCAATTTCTAAAATATTTTTATGTTTCA
The DNA here is from genome assembly GCF_011125445.2 of Fundulus heteroclitus. Classification (NCBI taxonomy): domain Eukaryota; kingdom Metazoa; phylum Chordata; class Actinopteri; order Cyprinodontiformes; family Fundulidae; genus Fundulus; species Fundulus heteroclitus. The sequence continues at coordinate 641,811 of NC_046377.1, read as the reverse complement.
TAAGCTCGTAAAAGGAATATGATAATATAATAGACACAAAAATGTGCTTGCATTACTGACCAACCTATGGCCATTATTCAATTTCCAATGTTTAGATAAAAACAGGCCCATCCAATATTGACAAAATGACTTAAACATTACAGAGAGCAATAAAAACATACTGTGGTTACGAGTTCCAACTGTTGGCAGTAGTGTTGCTCTGTCTGCACCAACTCTTGCACTGCTCGACTGCATTTCTTCTCCCAGCGGTCCCTTTGCTCCTGGATACTGTTGCACCCAGAAAGACTGGGAGGACGAGGGGAGAAACTCATGGTCACCGTGACGAGGAGACTGTGGGAAAATAAACCAGCAGATCAAGTCAGTATAACATGCAGTAGTCACAAACTACAGTAATTATAGACCCGGAAATTCTTGAGATTGTACTTTTCTTCTTAAACAATCCATCTAAGGTTATGTTCCCATTGCATGTCTTAACGCTCAATTCCAATTTTTTTTTTATTTTTTTTTTTGCTAGGTTCTTCCCATTACTTTTAAAACTCTTAACTGTTTGGGCTCCAAACTAACCCGCAAGCGCAAAAGAAAAATATTAATGACTTCACGTAGCCCGCTTTAGTCCAGCAAATGTGGAAGAAATAGGTTTTATAGATTAAACTGCCCAACGGAAGCCAATTATTGTGTCAGCAGTTGCTGAGGGGGAGATAAAAAGTAAGTGAAACTGGCATTTTACAAAGTTTTAACAGATAAAAAAGTCTGTTTGGCAGACTGTTCAGAGATTTGTTTTTCTCGAAGCCGTCCACAAACCTCAAAAGAGGTTGATGCGTGTGTGTATGTGTGTGTGTGTGTGTGTGTAAGTGTGATATCGGTAAATATCAGTTATCGGCCATAACAGCAATATTAATATTGGATAATGATATTGGGCCAAATATTTCTATCAGTGCATCCCTATTTCAGACAGCAAAAAGAATCTTAAAACAGAAAGATCCTTTGCTGGCCCTACTGTTTCTCTTCACCACCCTCCACAGTAGTAAGCCCAGCAGAGCTGCTCATGGGCCGAAAGATCAAAACAACTCTTCCTACATTGGATGCAAACCTTCAGCCCAGGTGGCCAAATCTGGAAAAGATCAGAACTAAGGATGCTGAGTAAAAACGGAAACCGGCCTTCTACTTTAATCAGCGTCACGGTGTGAGACCCCACCAATCATTAGAGCCAGATGATTCTAGTCTTACTAAACTGGACCATCAGAAATCTTGGTCTACACTTGCTGTTGTCACTGGAGAAAGCAGCACACCTCACTCCGACACCGTTGAGACATCCAGGGGCGAGAAACAGTGGCACAATCATAGCCATTTGCACGGTTTTGCACACTCTTGCTGATGAACAAAGTAAGCGAGGGGATCTCAGGCAACAGCCAGACTTTGCAGTTTCCGCTGATGCTGTCCCGTCAACCCTTGGTGATAAAACAACGACCATGCAGAAAGGACTGTTTACTGGGTCCAAAAGACCAAGTATACCTGCTGAAAGACTGAATCGGTGAAAGATAAATGAAAGGAAGATCTCCTGTTTATTCTACTGTCTTCGGTTCTCTGGTTCATTGTGATGCAAGTGTTGCCATGCGTTTAGAGAATTGGAAGAATTTATCTACGAACCAAGTTTGTTGGATTGAAATTCTTAAAGTCGGATTAAAATTTGTTTGAGAAAGTTTGGGCTAATTAATAACATGAATTATTGAAAGAGGAAGCTGTCACATGATGTGTACTTTGAAAAGGATTACTGTGCCTTTAAGAGATTTGGTTCATATTTACTGCTGTGTACACTTTATAGCAGAATGTCATGAGGATAAGCGCCACGTGTTCTCAACCACTGGCTGGTCTGTAAACTAATAATAATAATAATAATAATAATAATAATAATAATGATAATACATTTGTGAATTCCAATCCTGTGTGGACAGTGGATTCATTGCATCCCATCTTTGTGTTAGAAAAGCAAAGTGCGGGCTGAGAACAGGGACGGCTGGTATAAGTGGGCTAGTATGGCTAAGCCCTCCCTGGTGTTTACAATAAAAATACCTAATAAACACAAATTAAAAATATAGGCTGTCACATTTAGTCAAATTTACAACATAACCGGTGCCAAACAGTCTTGGGAAAATAGCAGGGTCTTTCCATCGGCTAATTTTTCACAGCCCCGCTCATGTAATAATCTTTCTTGGTTCAGAATGATTGACAGACGTCTCGCCATGCCTCCTCTAATTTTGTTCAGGCCAGGGTCAGCCCAAGGCCACAGTTTAGCCAATGAAGGCGGATGTATAATGATGTGACTCAAGCGCGAGGCTGTGTGGGTGTAGACCGAGTAGGTACGGTGATGAGCAAGATTAACATAAAACGAGGTGGATTATTTATTTTCTCACCTGTTTTCCTTAATGTCTTCTGAGGAAAAACTGGAGGCGAATAGGTTGGGGGCGCATAGACCAAAAGATATTCAAATCTAGAAAAAGCGGCAAAACCAGAGATTTCTGTGACTTGGTTTCAGCAAAAGGAGTGGCTAACGGCAAGTGTAACTAAGAAATCGATGTTCTGTTTTCCGTGTTTGCCGTTTGGAGGTTGGACTCAACGAGGAATTGTCGATCTAAAACATTTATCATTGAAACCCCTAATGCAGTCAAATTAGGTTGGAGAACTGACAGACGCTCTGTGTAAGCTTGTTTTTTTGCTATGTTTTGGTGGCTTTTTAGCGGTTGTCTTTGAGCTGAAAAAGGACTGGCCAAAGATTTTCTTTATTTCAAGGCTTCTGTTGTTGGAAGCAACTCCAGAAAAGGATATGCCTTTTCTGGCACGTCCTTGTGCAGATGTTAGCTAAAAAGGAGGAAAAACTCAGAGTTTGCCCAAATAACCCTGCTACCGAGCAAGATTGTTTCACGGAGTAATTTGTTGTCATAATTTGACTCTGGGTAAAATGGCTTCTGAGCTTTCTGAAACAGAAAAGCCAGGGTATGCAGGAATTTACCCTAGAAATTACTCTGAATATCCACTAACCCAGCTTTCTGAAACAAGGCCATTCTGTACTTACCAAGAAATTTGTCAAGTATGCAAGAACATACCTGCGTACAGTATGCAAGAACGTACTTGCATACTAGGAAATTGAGAAATGGCAGACTTGAGAAATGGCTGAAAGCTTCTCAGATGCCCCCCTGGGCACATTCTACTGTCAGCGTTCATCATTCCTTACACACTTATGACCACATATTTATGAAGTTATTGTGCAACCATTACACCCACCGCACAAAAACCTTAATCTAATATCTTACTGAACCAATGGAAAATCCTTCTATAGTCAGACACAGTCACAGTTAAACAAAAACTTCAAAAGTGAACATCTAATACTAGGTTAAAGACCAAAAAAAACAAGATCTGCTTTAACAGAAAATTAAAAACAGAAAGTGAATCAACCTGCCTGATATACCAAGCTACTTGAATCCAGAGTTTTGAGCAACAACTGAGAGAGTGTGGTTACCTCTTCTTACTCTGTTTTACGGAAAACTAATAAAAACTGATCTGCACTAAAAACCTGAGCCAACGAGAGGGAGCGTGCAGATGACACAGGTCTGACAGATCCCGGAAAGCAAGGCCATGAAGACATTTAAAAACAAATAATAAATTATTTTACAACCAATCCGAATGTGAACCAGTAGCCAATGAATTGCTGCTAAAACTGGAGAAATGTGCTCTTATCTTCTGGTACCAGTTACAAGAAGAGCAGCAGCATTTTGGACCAGGTGCGGTTAAGCCACAAGAGTTTTGTTAAGCCCAGAGTAAGTGGAGTGCAGGAATCTAACCAAGTTGTAGTTTAAGTATAGATTAAAATCTTTAGTCAGCTGTCTCAGTTTGAAAAAGATGGACCGAACCGCAGATTTTAACTGAGCATCAACATTAAGATTATTCTCAAGTCTTACACTCAGGTCCGTAGCAGGATCCAGGATCAGGTTTAAGGTCCCAGGTTAACACTGATGTTACAGACAACAAACTTTTGAGAAGTTTATTTTTAGAGCAATTATTTTCCTATTTAGTGTCAAATGTTCATCTGCCGAGTTGTATATTTTTTCTGTTTTAACCCACTAACTGAACAATAAAGTTTTGACACTCCCCTTTCGCTTTTTAACAAAAGTAAAACATCTCTGCTTCCATGTCTAGTCGGTTTAAAATCACGATCCGCTCTTCCAGCGTCCAGCTACCTAGCCCCCCGAAGATTAACAATCTCACTCTTAACTTTCCATAAAAGTTTAGAGGTCTGGTCTGAACAATACATTAAATATTGCCCTAAGCTTTTACACAAATAAGCAGCACAAGGTATGTTTGTTGTCATCCGTTACGCGCTCGGAAAACATTGAAAAAGCGACATGCAGAGGCTTCCCAAACTGTTCAACAACAAATATAACTCGTGTTTGTAAGGCTAACTGAACCACAACGGCGCTGTCAAAGTAACAATTTGAAAGCTTTGACCATTACTTGCTTTTAGACAAGTATGAAACTTACCTCCAGTTTCCTTCTGTCTTATTTATGAAGCGCCCTTTTTTAAGTTTCAATCTCTTTCCGGACTGCAGCTCTAGTACGCTCGTTATTGGCTAAACACTCTTCTTCTTCTGCTTCTTCTTCTGCTTCTTCTTCTTCTGGTGTTTTATGATGGTTGGCAGACCAACTGTTCTGGTACAGCATTACTGCCACCACCTGGACTGGGGTTTGGATGAAGACTAACAAAACATCTTCCCTAATAAAAATAATGATGACAACAGCCACATTAATACTTTACTGTATTATTACTAATATGTTTGTATTTTTCAAAAAAAATATTCATTGATCCTTTGTTTTAATTACAAAAATATTTTGCAATTGTAAAGTTGTTTTTTATTTTACTCAGTGCCTCTTTAAATTTGATCCTTTCTGGTTCATTTGCTTTGCACTGCATGATCACATGCTGTACTGATTCAGGCAGATTGCAATGATCACATGATCCTGTAGCATGTTTTCCAGTAAATGTAAATGGATAACACCTGTATATTCTAATACAAGATATGGCATACTCTATTTTTCTGCTTCTCCCCGTTTTCCATCAATCCCCTACACATTTTTGGATATTGTACAAGTATCTACCGGTGTCACCTATATCCCAAGTTTCCTGCCAGATGTTTTTTTTAGCATAATTATTAATAATAATTTTTGCATTGATCTTTTCTTGTTGGAATCTGTAGCTCTTAGATTTTAACAACTGTAATGGTAGTATGTTTACATCTTCATTATCCTCAACTCCTACATGCACTGGGACCCAAACAAATCGAACTATTACTTTCTTTCTTTCTTTCTTCTCTGAATCCGGTTAACAATATCTTTCCTTGTTCAGTTATTTGATTTAATGCTTAACAAAGCTGACAAGCTATCTGAGGCTATCACTGATCACACTGTCCTTCAATCCAATTTAAACTCATAATTATTGCAACTAATTCTACTGTATATACTGATAAGGGATCTGCAGTTCTTATCTTGAGTATTGATATGGAATATATACTGCGGCCTCAGTATGTCCTGTTTCTGGGTCTTTTGATCCATTTGTAAATAATAAAATTTTATCCAAAAACACTTTATTAAAATACAGTTTTACAAGAAACCATTTTGGAATGCTTTGTCCTTTATCTGTGATTAATACATGGAAGGATAAATCAACAAATGGATTGACAAAAAGCCAATGCGTAATGTCTGGATAAGGTACTGTTGGACATACATCTTTTGAATGTAATCCTGCGTGCTCAGCTTTTATATTGCCAATCCAACTAAAACTAAGTTTGTTTTGCTTTGTTCCCAACACTCCTGTGATATAGCTTTTGCTGAATGTGACTGATCATGTCCTTTAACATTAACCCAGTATACTAACAACCTTTAAACTTCATATTCATGAAGGCATTTGTCCCATTTCTACTTGCAATGCAGCTTCTGGTCAAGTTTTAAGTGCCTCACAATATGATCTAAGAGCCCTTGATTGCTATACATTAAGGAGCTTCAAATTGGTTTCTGCTGCTACCATATTGCTAGTGTTGCTATAATCAGGAGTTGAAAGTTAAACACTCTTCTTCTGCTTCTTCTTCTTCTCCTCCTTCTTCTGTGTGAGAGGGGTGGATGTATGGAGGAGGATGCATGCAGGCTCCAGGCAGTACACATGGTCCCCTATGAAAGAAAAATCACATTTCTCTAGGTCATTCTGATACCGGTTTTATTGTTTTAAAAATTTTTTTTAATGTGTTTAATACATGCCAGATTTTACCAGTAGGTTTTACTGATCATTCTCTGGTGTTTTTATTAGAAACATTTTACCCCAAATCACTTACTTGCATTTTAAGTCAGTTCTAACTTTTAAGGAGAGTCTGAGTTAATTTTGTCTGCAACAGTGGTGAGACTACGGTAAACTTCAAATAAAACTGCTGAGAGCAGCACAATCTCAATGGTACTCGTGATATTACCAGGTCTGTTAAAGATAGTGTTGCGCCGATGCCATTTTTTGGCCCCGACACGATACCCGACACCTGGCTGTGCAGTATTGGCCGATATCAATACCATACCGATAACATCTGTTTGAAATTGATGTGTGTGTATATGAAGAACTGCATGCTACTTAGGGTAGTAGAACTTTTTATTACCTACCTGGAATGGGTGACAATAGTTGAATAAACTTTTGTCTCTCAAAGGCCAAAATAGTGCAACATTCGTGAAAATATGACATGTATAATAGTAGTGCAACAGTAAAATTACATTAATAATTGAATAATCTCTTTTAAACCCTGAGTTTTGGCTCTCAAATGCCAAAATAGTGCATGAACTTTCATGAACTTATATAACATGTATAATACTAGTTGGGAGCGAGAAGGCTGCGTTCAAGTGACATACAAACATCAATATGGTATCGGTGCCCTATTTGTTGGTACTCGCCGATACCGATACCACCATTTTAGTGCTGGATCGGGGCTCTGTCCGATGCTGGTATCGGTATCGTTGCAACACTAGTTAAAGATATGGAGATCAACATTGTGAAGTTAGAACAAGTGAGTGAGACCACAGGAAATAGAGAGCATATTGAAGCTCTCGGATCTAAAAAGCTAGTTTTAGCAAGCCTGGAGGATACCAAAGTGCAAGGTGCATTAGTCAGGTCCTGGGTTCACAACATCAAGGAAATGGATGCCGTGTCTAGCTCTTTCTTTAATTTGGAGAGGAAATGTGGGCAGAGGAAATTGATCCACTCTTTATTATCAGACACAGGACAACAACTGAGCTAACTGGGTCAGATCAGGAGGAGGGCTGTGGAATTTTATTCTTTGTTATTCAAGAATTAATACAAGAAGAATGAAGAGATGTTAAGAGAGTTCTATAATGAACTACCCAATGTTTCTGAGGAAGCAAGAATTCAGCTGGAGCGCCCCCTGGGAGTGCAGGAACTCCCCACAGCCCTCCAGAGCATGCAAGGCTAGAAAGTCCCTGGCATTGACGGGCTTCTACAAAGCCTACCAGGACATCATAGTAAAAGATCTGCTAGATGTCTAAAATTAGTCTGACTTCTGGTTTGCTCTCACTCTCTTGCCGTAGAGCGGTCATCACCCTTCTTCTGAAGAAGGGGAATTTGCAGGACATTAAGAACTGCCGCCCTGTGTCTCTCCTCTGCACTGATTATAAAATCCTCTCCAAAGCCTTGGTGAATAGGATGAGAGGAGTTATGAAATGGGTCATCCACGGGGATCAGACTTGTTGCGTCCCCATCAGGTCTGTGGTAGATAATATCAACCTAATTTGTGATGTTTTGGTGGTCTCCGGTTCATTGGGTTTCAAAGCAGCCTTGATCGCACTAGATCAAGAAAAGGCATTTGAATGCGTCGAGCACAGCTTCCTCTGAGATACCATGGAGAGGTTTGGGTTTGGCGCTAGTTTTATTGACAAGATCCAGGTACTATACGGTAACATTGAGAGCGTGCTACAGATTATCAGTGGTCTGTGTGCTCCTTTTGGGTGCGTAGAGATGTTGGCCAAGGCTGTGCGCTGTCTGGGATGCTCTACCTGCTCTCCCTGGAACCCCTGCTTCAAAAGATATGTTCAGGTGCTCATGGTTTGGTTTTACCTGGTTTTAATAGCGAAGTAGTTTTATCTTCTTATGCTGATGATGTTATTGTTTTTACCAGAAATCAGCAAGATGTCAACCAACTGGCCGAGATAACCAATAAGTTTTCTGTTTTATCTGTGAACTGGGGGAAAAATTAAGCCCTAGCCGTGGGTGAATGGTAGAAGGGCTCCCTGTTCTCCCTCGAGGACTTTTATGGAAAAGAGATGGTTTTAGATATGTTGGTCTGTTTTTAGGTGATTAAAACACTGAAAAAAAAAGGGGGAAATGTGGAACAAAAAAGTGAAACCAAACTGGCAAAGTGGAGATGGCTACACTCCCACATGTCTTACAGAGGAAGGGTATTGGTTTTAAATATCCTGGACGCATCACAGCTGTGGCACAACCTTTCTTGTTTGGACCCACCAACTGATTTGTTAGCCACCATACAAGCAAAAATGGTCAATATGTTTTTGAATGGGTATCATTGGGTGCCACAGTTTGTGTTGTTTTTACCCAGAGAAGAGGAGGGGTGGGGCCTTGTCCACCTGGCAAGAAGAACAGAAACTTTTAGATTACGCTTTGTTCAGAAGTACCTGGCAGGGCCCTCTGACTTAGTGTGAAGGGACATGGCAGGCTGCATTTTTAGACCTATAAACAACCTGGGGCTGGATGCTGCTCTGTTTTTGACACATGTAAATCTGTTAAAGTTAAGGGGATTGCCCAGGTTTTATCAGGGTGTTTTTAAATCATGTGCCCTGTTTAAACTAAAACAATCGTCTAAATGTCTGCAATAGCTTTTACAGGAGCCTGCGATCTGTGGGTCGACCACAGGACCAAGGCTGTTGGAGGCGCTGCACCGATCCAAGATGACAACTGTTAAACAGCTGGTGGAAACTGCAAGACTGTCCATCTTCAACATTGAGGCCATGGGTTCCGTGATAGGGGTATGGTGCAGCGCTTCCTAGACCTCAGAGAGGAAAGCTGTTGGCCAAGTAGAGGAGCCTCCTCCATGCATATTGTGAGGCTGACCTGATCCTGGATCCTGAATTTACTGAACAAAGTGGACCTCTGCTCTCCACCCTGGACCCACAGAAAATGCCATCCATCCATCCATCTTCTTCCACTTATCCGGGGTTGGGTCGCAGGGGTAGCAGCTTCAGTAGGGAGGCCCAGACGTCCCTCTCCCCAGCCACTCGGGCCAGCTCCTCCTGGGCAATCCCATGGCATTCCCAGGCCAGCTGAGAAAGATAGTCCCTCCAGCGTGTCCGGGGTCTCCCTGCCACCACAAGAACTTCTCTATTGCTTCTCCCGAGGCTCAGCCTGACGTCACCACGGTCACTCCAGTGAGTCGGCCTGACACTACCACAGCTTCTCTGGTGAGTAAGGCTGGGTGTTCCACAGTTTCTCATTGCCTCTGCCGCCACCTCTATGATTCACAGCTTGCTCCACGTGTAAGAATTTACAGACATGTTTGGGAGACCATCTTCCTCCATTCAAAGCTCCTCATCTCACAGAGTCTCTTCTGTGGGTTTTTTTTTTATGGGGACAGAGAAGACATGTTCCCCTTTTCGCCTGCTTCTGTTGCATCTTCTGCCTCCCCGTCAGTAAGAGTTGCTTTTCCCCCTCCGGCACCTTAATCCCTATCTTATCCAGCCGCAGCAGAGCTAGTAGCCGCTCAGCCGCCCAGAGCTGAGCTTGTAGCTTATCCAGCTCATGCCAGTGATTACACGTCTGAACCTATCCATGCCAGAGAGAACATTTCTATACCTGTCCATGTTAAAGTAGACACTGCAATTTCTGTTCAAGTTGCCTCGGGTCTGTCAGCCGCCTCGGGTGCTGTTCCTGTTGCCTGGGGTTACATTTGACAAAGCTATTTGTACCAATTACTTTTCCACAATACTCATCTGTACTCAACTGTCCAGCAACTTTTGTAGTTTTATTCCATTTTGATGACAAATGATCATACACCTAGCCCCAATTGGCCGTGCTACACGCTTTTTGTTGGACGACTTATGTAGGTTAATAGCTTTAGTAGAGTAGATGACGTTTTCTCTTGATGAAGTCTTTTAGTAGTGTGGGACTCTACAGGCAGTCACATCCCTGGTGGTCCCTTCTCAGTGGCCTCCTCCTTTTTCCCCGACACAATGGTTTTCTGCAGGCAACCTATGGCTCTGTGTCCCTCTTTCCAACTTTGGAAACAGTGTGCGCAATGATGAGTTCCATGTGGTACACTCTGTTGGCACTTCCTGTTCAGTATAAGATTGGACAACGATTTTCAGTTACTGTGTTCACAACAGGTAAAAGTATGGCTATCTTTGGTAACAAGCATGTCTTTAAAGGTGCCAGGCTTAATTATCTTTAACACTGTTCTAATAACCTCAGCCTCTGTAAACCCTTCATTGACGCCTTCATCAATCTGTTTACACAAATTGCTGTAACTTGAATCAGAATCTGAGATTTGACCACCATGAATCTTGTACTCTCTGCGTAGATGTAAAATCAGACAGTTTGACTAAACCTTATAAATGGGTCAGCACTCACTGGTGTCAGTTTCAGACTGTCCTCACTTTGCTCTTCCATTGAGAACACTGCGGTCTCCACGGTCACAGGCGGTACTTTGACTGATTCACTACGCGGTGACGGCCCAGCATCCTTCTCCTCAACTACTGTTGCCGACTGAAGTTCATTGATAAGATCACAAAGAGCAAGCAGATGACACATCCTCTGGTCCTCAAGGATTTTTAGTTGTGGACTTCTGTTAAGTCAACAACAAAGTCTGAGAGTTCCACTTCGGTCAATTCAACAACTGGCATTTCTTCTGCTGACTCATCTTCCACGGACTCCACAAGCTTATAGAGCAGGTCTCTTTCACCGGTACTGGTGAACAGGTGAAGCTAATGTAAGCAAGTACCGCTAATCCCGGACAAGCCCCCAAATTGTTGCTCCTCTAAGTCTCAGCTCAGAGGGCATATGTGATCCATGATAAAGAATAAAGACACCGCATATGTTGAGCTGATGAGAACGTCACAATGAGAGGATTTATTCATCCCCGGGTAATGCGCAGCTCTACTCCGTATCACTTGCGCATTGTGCGCCCTCTCGTGGCAAGCATACATGTAGTGGTTACTCATTTTGAGTTAACATGGTACCATATGAATATTTTTTTTTTTATGTGAAGGAAATAATAAAATTAAATTGTGTGGGGTGCCTGTTTTTACATCTACAAAATTCCAAGCCTTTACACATGTGTATAGTGAACATTTATAAACATTTGTAAAAATAACTATATGGGGAACGTTGATCAACACATGTATGTATATGACTTAACAACAGCAGTCTGTACATGTACGTGCAGGCTAAAAACCCTGAAATAGAATGGTCTTGTACAGCTTCTTTCTTGAGTTGTCCTGACATTGTCTGATAACCGAGATAACTGTCAAGTATAAATGGAAAGCAAACTGAACTGAACCGAGACAGACACAACCGGACCGCGCTAAATGCAGACCAGTTCCATGTGTGGGTTTGGCTCGTATTTTTCTGTCCCGGTTCTCTAATAACAAAGAGCGCATGAGCAGACCGCGTCATCTCCTTACAGTCAGCTGACATTTCAGACATTCATAAAAATACTAACTGTGCCACACGATTTCCAGTGATGATTCTGCTTAGCAGTGTGATGAACCTCAGCGCCCGTCGTTGTTTTCTGCGTCTGTAAATCCTTATTAGACGTTCGTTTGTCTTATCCACTTCCCAAAAGCCGACTCTGTCAAGTAAATTCACCAAAAGTTGCCATCTTCGCCTGACTCTCCGCAAACAACGAAAAATAACCAAACATAACTTCCTGATGTTACACCGCCATTTTTATTTGCTTGATTTCCTCCTTCAATCCCAGAGAGCAGTAGTACCGCAGATCGTCCCTAGGAGGCGAGGAAACCAAGGAACCGAGATAGCGTGATGTGTAAACGGTTGTTTACACATCACACCAAAACTCTTGTGAATGTCTTTTCACCAAATGTCATTTTCAGCCCACAATCAGATGATAAATCCATCAGGTGCTCTTGCAGCCTTGTGGGAAGGTTGTTGCTCTTCTCACTCATAATGAATGGGTCCCTCACCCAATCCAGTCTCTCTGACTTTTCTTCAATGTCCTAAAAATACTGACTGAAATCAGTGCAGAGGCTGGATAGATGTACTTTCACCAGTCTGACCACTGGACCCCTGGCTTCATCAGTGGTAGCAAGATGGGCATCAAGTAATGGGAAATAACGCACATCTCCTTCTTCACTTTTTCTATCCCATAGTTGAAGTTTTTTAGTCAATCCTTTAATTTTATCATACATTTTAAGGATGTGTGACTCCCTCCCCTGAAGTGATAGGTTGAGCTCATTAACTTTGACAGACATATCAGTGAGACATGCCAGGCGTGCCACCCACTTGGCATCCTCAAACACCACAGCAAGAGGATGCAGATGTTCCTTCAAAAGCACAAACACTTCACTGCGAAGTTCATTAAGTCTCAATAGTGTTTTCCCACGTGGCAACCAGCGCACGTCAGTGTGAAGCAACAGCTGTTCGTGCTCTACTCTGTTCTCATGACAAAGATTTTCAAACAGTGTGTGATTCAATGGCCGTGATTGGATGAAGTTTATCATCTTCACAGCATCATCCATAACAACACTTAAATCAGGACTAACTCTCTTACTCGCCAGTGCTTCGCGATGAATAATACAATGTATCCATTTAATGTCAGGATTTACCTTTTTTATTTGTCCAAACAGTCCCTTCACGCTTCCATCACAGACCGTGATGAGGCGGACATCAATATGTGTCTTTTGATGTACACACACAGGCTCAAAACCGGAGCATTTATAAATCTCCACTTTGCCGAAGTTTTTAGGATAATTCGTTTTAAAGGATGATATCCCTTAAAACGTTTGTGTGGCTGAAAGCTATAACCAGATATCCTCTTACATGTAGTCTAGGCCTCACCTAGCGTGCCTACATCTGTGATCCCCTTTGGCAGATTCTTGGACATCAGAGTTGCCATTATAGCTGGCTGTTGTTCCAAAAAATTTTCTAGCATTTCAAATGAGTTGTTCCACCTCGTGATTATGTCTTGCATTAATATATGCTGTGGTAAAACTATCAGATTTTGTTTTTCCCGCAAGACGTGACATGTGATCGGGTTGCAGTGAAAATAACCAACAATTTTTTCACATCTGCATAATATTATCTGTACAATAGCCAGACTCTTTGTCTGAGATTTTTCACTCCATGCAGGCTTCACGGTGTAACCCATCAATATTTATTTTTTACCAGTATCAGTTTCATTCAAAATTGTGGTTTTCAGGACAAAGCTTTTAATTTTCCACTGTTGAACAATCTGATGAGAGGTAATTGTCACATACCCTTAATTTGAGCATGATGTCCAGCCATCATTGATGTCGCTACACGTTCAGCTTATGAGAGTGACACCTTCACACCATTCTTTATGTGTTGTGTTGCCGTGGTATTTTACTTGACCCTTAATTATGCTACAGACAGCGAGCAACTTATCTAAAACATCTCAGTTTTTGCAAAAGCCAGAGTTGCGGTCCACACACTGGACCGCAACAATACAATTTCTTGTTCACTGGCTTGTTCTTTGCTGTCTGCCATATTGTTTTGTTCTGTGCTGGTGTATGACGTTGACGTCACAGGCAGGCAGTAACGTGTTTAAAAAACACTTCTCTAAATAGTCTGTCATGCTTCAATCTAAAGTGTTATTTCCTAGTATCGACACAATCAATTAATTACATTTTAAAATGACTTTAGATCGATATATGTCGTCTATAATGCCAACTTGCCAAGCACAGATGAATGTACTAGGAACATAGGAATAATAATCGATACATCAATGTCACAGATAAATCGTTACACCCCTAATGTGTTCTCCATATTGTTGTCTGTGTTTGATTTTATTACTTCATTATTGTTATTTTATTCATGTGTAAGTAAACACGATGTGAGAGTTGTGCAACCCAGAGTCAAATTCCTTGTATGTGTACACCTACCTAGCAAATAAAACTGATTCTGGTTTGGATTCTGATTCTGAAGTCAAAAAGCGTGATATTTTGTTTTACAGGATTTCATAAAAATGGAAGTAACAAGACTGTAAGCCATTGCTTGTCCCTGAATATTCATTATGGGAGACAATATGATGATGATGATGATGATGATGATGATGATGATGATGATGATGATGATGATGAAGAACTTTATTGTCCCAAAGGAAATTTGTCTTGGGTACAGACTCTAGCTGCTACATAGTCCAAACTATGTGTCACACTACATTCACACATAAAAACACTATATATATATATATATATATATATATATATATATATATATATATATGCATACAAATTTTTTTATAAATATAACCGGAAAGATTGGAGTCACGTTTTTACGGAGGAGTATTGCTGCCACTTGAAAAAATAAAATGTTCCTACTTATATTGTATAAACATGATCATTATATTGTATAAACGTGATATTATATTGTATAAACATGACAATTATATTGTATAGACATGATAATTATATTGTATAAACGTGATAACTTTATCACCAGATGGTGGCGGTAGTATGCTTTTAGTCTGACTCATTTAAGACAAAGAAGAAACATGTGTGTCATCTACTCGGGAACTAAAATGGCAAATTTACGGGAATGGATCAAGTTTTACTTTATGCTCGCTAGTATCCACCTTATTTTCAACGGAAATACAGAGACAGTGAGTGACGTTTTTCCGTGCGAGATTTCTGATGCGTCACTTCCTGTCACTGGCAACTTAGCTGGACAGTGACTCATACAGGTACTTCTTACCAAATTACTCGTCGTTATGATTTCATGGAAGACCGGGATTGTTTTTCCGGTTAGAGGCTGTCATGATAATAGGTATAAAAGAAAGTTGTATGTGGAGCAGGAGTGTTTTAATCATTGACTGTGTACAAGAGCTGTGGATACAAGGCGCCCTACTTCCTTCACCCCCAGCCGAAGAATGAGAATACCCTCCGCCTGTGGTTAAAAGCTTTGAATTTGTAACGAACAGAACTGAACAGGTGGACTCAGTATTCAGGCCAACAAGCAGAATGTATGTTTTACATACGTTTTATTGCTCTCAGACTGGCAAGACAGGGACAGGCAGGCTCAATGGTCAGTATGGCAGTCCAAAAACTGGTACACGATAAGCAGTCCAAAAACAGACAGGGATAAAGCAAGCTCGGATAATCCTAAGGCAGATTCGGGTCGGTGAAACGGTTAATCAGTCAGACAGGGCAGGAAAAACAGGTTCAGGGGTCAGGCTGGCTCAGAATCAGGAGGCAATCGGTTTTGCATCGACAGGTCAATCAGAAAAGAGAATGCTGGAGATGATGAAGCAGGGCCCTTCGAGGGCGGAGTAGATGATGCATGACCCTTCGTGGACGGAGTCGACGATGCAGGACCCTTCGAGGGCAGAGTCAACGATGCAGGACCCTTCGAGGGCAGAGTCGACGGAGCAGGACCCTTCGAGGGCGGAGTCGATGGTGCAGGGCCCTTGGCAGGCAGTGACGATGCAGACGCTCCCTAAGCCAAAACAACAGACTAGCCAGAGGCTTAGCACCAGGGGGTGCTTGACTACCAGGTTCAGAAGGTGCCGGACTACAGAGTTCAGAAGGCTCCCAACTACTGACCTTAGATGGCCCCAGGTTACAGGCTATGGACAACGCCAGGCTACCGGCTTCAGGAGGCGCCGAGCTACCGGCTTCAGGAGGCACCAAACTACAGGCTTCAGAGAGTGGGACCTGGCTACAGGCTTCAGAGGACGGGACATGGCTACAGGCTTCAGAGGACGGGACCGGGCTACAGGCTTCAGACGGGACCGGGCTACAGGTTTCAGGAGGCCCCGGGCTACAGGCTTCAGGAGGCCCCGGGCTACAGGCTTCAGGAGGCCCTGGGCTACAGGCTTCAGGTTCAGGAGGCCCCAGGCTACAGGCTTCAGAGGGCCCCGGGCTACAGGCTTCAGATGCTCCCAGACCCTTTAACACCCAGAACCTCAGCAGTAACCCCTCCAGAACCTCATTGGCTGTTTAGCCAAAGGTGAGGGGGTAAGAGCTTCAGAAGAGGTCCGGAGATCTCCCAGTCTCCATGGTGCCCTGGGTGTTTGTCGTCTCGACGAGGCTCACGACGCCTGTCGTCTCGACGAGGGCCAAGACGCTTGTCACCTCGACGAGGGCCAAGACGCTTGTCGCCTCGACGAGGGCCACGACGCTTGTCGCCTTGACGAGGGCCATGCCGCTTATCTTCTCGACGAGGGCCACGACGCTTTTCGTCTCGACGAGGACCACGACGAGACCCAGTGTTGCAGACTGGAGAAGGGGTAGACTGACCCCCGACCTCGCAGGAAGAAAAAAGGTCTACTATGGGTGGATCCACCTGGGTCCCCGTGTCACAGACAGGTGACAGACCCTCTTGGGTCCCCGCGTCACAGACAGGTGGCAGACCCTCCTGAGTTCCTGCGTCACAGACTCGTGGTAGACCCTCCTGGGTCCCCATATCGCAGATCCCCTTGGGCAGGAGCAACAGCCTGCGTTGCACCAATGGCAGCCTGCATAGTACTAGAATCGGGTGACGTTGGATGATTATGCAATGATTGGAGGGTTGTTCTGTAATCCTCCTCGAGGTCTTCTGATTTATTGTTCAAGTCCACAGAGTAATTAAATAATAAGGCTTCCCTCAACCATTTAATAATGGGAGGAAAAGCTCATAATCTCTCCATATTACTGCTGGAGAAATTCTTTAGTGACTCAGTGAGCGGAGCTTCTGGAATCTCAGCCTGGGTTGAACTGGTGACCGGCTCCGTCACGCTGGAAGGCGGACACACAATCATCACGGACGCAGGACACATCTCAGGCAAACAAAAATCAGGAACCGATGGAGGCTGACTGGACACTGCTGACTGATTTGCTGGAGAGAAGGACCTCTGTTTGGCAGCTCTACGGTGGTGTTTACGGGGCTGACCTGAACGGGAGCGTGGCGAAACCTGCATCTGCCTGTGGAGGTGAGTCGGTGTGAATACGCGCTGACAGGAACGCCTCATCCACGTTATCAGGAAACTGGTCTGGTCTGAGAAAAATATTGGGGCGAAGATCTGCAATTAGATCTGCCTCGATCTCCATAAACAAACTCGGGTCCGGATTAAAACCATGAGCAGAGCATACACCGGAGTCTCTGGGTGAGTAACTCTCTCTTCTTATAACCGGGAGCGAGGTTTTAGCGTCGAGAACAATAATTCTCCCGGAGCGAACGCTCCAAGCAGGAAGCGGGTTCATGTCGCTGCCTCTGCTTCGTGATCACCGGTTCTGCTGCTTGTTAGCTGATGAATCCATGTTAAGGCCAGATCATTCTGTAACGAACGGAACTGAACAGGTGGACTCAGTATTCAGGCCAACAAGCAGAATGTATGTTTTAATGACGTCTTATTGCTCTCAGACTGGCAAGACAGGGACAGGCAGGCTCAATGATCAGTATGGCAGTCCAAAAACATGCAGAAGTACAGACAGGGATAAAGTAAGCTCGGATAATCCTAAGGCATATTCGGGTTGGTGAAACGGTTAATCAGTCAGACAGGGCAGGAAAAACAGGTTCAGGGGTCAGGCTGGTTAAGAATCAGGAGGCAATTGGGTTTGCATCAACAGGTCAATCAGAAAAGAGAGCGCTAGAACAAAACTCACCATGGGTTTGTAAATGATCTGGCCGGAGAACTGAAGGCTGAGGCAGAACTATATAGTGGAGTGCACTGGTGAAACTAATTAATCAGAACAGGTGGAAGTGATCAAGGACGTGGAAGTGACTGAGGGAGCTGCCAGGACCACTGGAAGGGAACAGAATCTAAACTATGTAAATACAAAACCTGTCATTTTCTAATTAATTGACTCTGGAATGAGCACAAATACGGAGGCAAAAAACGGTTTAAGGATTTTATTGAAAAATAAGAAATGAGAGGTGATGTCTGCTGGCTGGGTCTCTGGGTTCGTGGGCTGAGGAAGGGAAGGTGGGAGATGAAGGTGGGTTGTCTTGCGGGTAGCAGAGAAACTCACTGGGCTGACGGTGAGGTTTGAGTTTGGGAGGGTAGTTTCCAGTGCAATTTGTGGTAGGTGCAGAGCTGGTAGGTTCTCTCCAGAGGTGGTGGTCTGAGGGTGGACAGCCAGGCGAGCTCAGGTTGGAGGGCTTACGTAGAGTGTAGGTCTGAGACTTGACGTTTAAATCCGGAACGTGAACTTGGAAAGTCTCAGTGATGTCTTCAGGGAGCATGAACAGCAGAGATGTGGTCTTGAGCTTGAATCCAGGTTTTCTAGGAGGAAGGACTAGAGACAGGGTTAGGCTTGGGTTTGTATGAGGAATCAAGGCTTTGGTCTGTACCAACGCATGAGCGTTAATGAACTGACGCCCTCCTCCTGGCTCCAGCTCTTTAAGAAGGTTGGCAATCAACTCAGACGAGGAGCACCTGCCGGTCCAACCCTGCTGAGGAAGAGAGAAGAAAAACCCAGCCTGCACCTCGGCCTGGACTATGACAAAACCAGAATAACATCAGGACCAAACCTAAGATAGAAAATAAAGCAGAAACTAATAGAGCACATGATGAAAGCCAGAACTAATACAGGGACAGGATAACAATACAAACTAATCTAAGACAAGAAAGCTAACTTAACCAAAATAATAACATACACCAGAACCGAATCATGAAAAAATTTGAAGAAACCACCGAAACAATGGTATGTTTGTTCTTTTAATTTCGTGGACAAAAGACAGATTGAAGACCACACGATGCCAGAAAAGTGGCTGGGCTACGAAGTTCCATTAAAATCTCCATGGAGACGTCAAGAGGGGAGCAGAAACAGGTAAGCTAAGGGATGTTTACGTTTGTGTCGCTCTTCATAAAACATATGCTTTCACATGAAGACAGCCGTCTTTTAGCTTTGTTCTGTCTGTCAGTTATCTGAATATTTTTCATCCATGCTGGTAGGTCTATGAGGTTCTGTTTGTAAAGTTATACAATGAAAGATTTTTCAGCAAAATATATTTAGCCTGTCATAAGACATAAAAGGCAGGGTTCATTATTCATATTTTTGTTATTCATAAATCTAAAAATAAGTAAGAGTTCCAAGTTAAATATTTAAATAACAAGCTTAATATTTAGCTGCAAAGTAAACGTCTAGTTTGTAAACTAAACATTTAATATTCACCAGACAATACCTAACAGACAGACAGAGTTATTTAGTAAGCATTAAATAACTTAAAACAGTGTGTCATAGCACAACTATATATATATATATTAGGGCTGGGCAAGTTAACGCGTTAATTTCGCGTTAATTCATTAGACTATTAACGGCGATATTTATTTTATCGCGCATTAACGCATGTTGCTCACATGCTTTCAGTCAGTGTCAGTCAGGCCTGCCACGGCAGCACTCTCCCGCTCCCCCTCCCCTCTCGTACATGGCTCAGCGGCGCCAGCCAATCAGCACGCAGGCTCAGCCTGGCCCGCCCACTCAGCTCTCACACAAACTTAATACACAAACAGCTGAGAGAGACCGCAGCAGCGAAAAAACATGAACAGAGGAAGTAGCACCGTTTGGCTTTATTTTAATACCGTAAATGAAATCAAGCTGTATGTTTTGTAAAAAGCCGGTTCATTTCAGTGGAAACACAACAAATTTATCTAAGCACGTGAAAAAAACATGAAAACGTCGAGCCCCAGAAACGGAGAGAGGAGACGAAACTTCTCTCACTGCCCCGACAGACCCACAGACGTCTCTGACTGAGGCGTTTCAGTCCTCCAGGGAACATCCAGGTAGATCAGTGGATGGATGGATGGATGGATGGATGTTACTGGAGCCCACACATAACATGTAATTAAGACCTTGAAAGAACCTAGTACATATATTAAAAAGTGTTATTTAAGATAAGATAACATTAGCTAATCCTTTTTTTAATCCCACGACGGGGAAATTTATAGGATTAAAGCAACAGGCAGGTGCACACAACACAGACAAAATTACATAAGGATTGAAATATATAAGAGGTGGATTAGCGAAAAAACACTGAACATTATTATTATTATTATTATTATTATTATTATTATTATTATTATTTAATTGTAATAATAAAATAAAAACCACAAAACCCAAAAGGTCAACAGTTTCATGATACATCAAGCTTAGGGACTGGCTAATATACAGCAGGTCAAAAAAGGCCATATTTTGGCTGCAGTGCTTGTTCTCTTATGAAGAAAAGATCAACTAGTGCACTAAATTCAATAGATGGGTTGAAAATATACAGTATAAAATAAGTGCTACAAATGTTACAACACTTTTGTTCATATGGCAGCAGAACATTAAAATAAAAGTGCTCTTTACACTACTTTTGAATTCATTCTTGGAGTTTGTAAATACAATGCGATTAATCGCGATTAATCAGGGCGATTAATCGCGATTAAATATTTTAATCGTTGCCCAGCCCTAATATATATATATATATATATATATATATATATATATATATATATATATATATATATATATATATATATATAGCATAATGAATGATTACATTTAATTTTTTCAAATAAAAACACTTCATTGTCCTACCAAATCATTGTTGCTTCGGTATTCTTCTAAGCAAAGATGCTCCCAGAAAGAAATATACAGTTACACCGCCTGTTGAAAGCAACTTCCTGTTTGGACCTACTTCCAGCACTTTTGTTAGACTACCCATTTGAACCTTCGGCGTTGATTGTAAAAATGGCAGAGCTCTGTAACTGCTGTATGGTGCTCTTGGAGAAAGGTAGCAGTGACATATCCAGAATTGATTAACTATAATCTTAATTCAGAATCTCTTGTATATTTATACCTAGTGGACAAACTTATATTTTGTCTAATTTATAGACAGACGGCACACTATTATGGGTAAAGTATTGCAATCATACTAAATCAATGTACAAAGTTGACATTGTTTTGATGCATTCCCTTGTTCTGTAACTCTTTTTCCCTTCTTAGTTTAACACTCAACATCATTTTACTGTCTGCCATGACACTCGTTCTTCTCCAGTCTGTTTTATACTGTTCCCCCCATTTCACCACATTGACAAGTAAGGCAGTAGAATTGGGCCGCCCACTGACTGTTAATGGGGCCTGTGAAAGCTGGAGAGAGGCTGCCCCTCTCGTTAGTTGAGCTGGTTATTATTGATTGTGGGGCCACTAGGGGCTGTCTACCTGTGGTTGACTGTGTTCTTGCACAGTAGTGGTAAGAGCCTTCTGAACAACAGGGACCACGTACATCTCAAACAAGGTTTACGAGAAGCCTATCAATTAGACGTTGAAGGTCAAACCAACTCTCTTCTCTCACCCTCTACTTTCTCTTTCTCGTTACCGCTTCCTGATCTTGAGCCAACATTATCTTCCCTGCTTTTTCCAAAATACAACCGGAGAGTCCATTCAATTAAGTATCTCTCAGCTCCAGCTGCTCTCAAAGTCAAAGGTCAACTAAGTCCGGGAGGCTATAAGAAAAAGGCTTGGGTTCTTCTTAACCCCTCCCCACAACAAAGAATCCCCCAAGCAGGCTTTCTCACTCTTAATGATACCCACTGGTCAATATCTAACAAGCAGTGACAGCTACCCCCAGAAGCAAGACTTGCAGACCAGCATCAAGATAGGGTAAAAAAAAAAAAATACATATAATGATAACCTGCAGACATAATGTTAAGCCCTTGCACTGTTCCAATTGGTTGACATTCAGGGTGATTGTGTGGAGGGAATGGTGGTCAGACATCAAAAGAGAGGTATAGAGTCCACTGAGACAGGTTCACCCTCTTTCAACCTGTTTAACTATTCTCACTAGGGCGAGGACCACCAGGCTCAACTGCACACACTCATTCAATAACCATTAAACATAAGCACCAGCTAATTGGCTTACAATAAGCATTATTATATGCATATCCTTTAGGCGCTTTGATTATTTACACATCAAAAATATTAATTATTGAAAATTAAAAAACAATAGGCAGAATCAATAAAAGTTTTTGTTTATTGTTTATCTTCAGATTTAGACAGTAATTGTCATGACTCAGAAACAGAAGACCCTGAATTCAGCCAGACAAGCAAAAGGTTGTAATGAAAAGGTGATTTATTAACAAAGCAAAAAACCAAAAGAGGGCACTAAGCCAAAAAGCAAAGAGGCAGTGTCCAAAAAACTGAAACAGTCCACAGCCAACAACCTAAAACAAACTGGTCAGAAGTCAGGCTGGTCTAATAACAAAAAGAGCAGAACAGGTCAAATAATCCAGGTAAAAACTAACAGAATCAGGTTGGGTACAGGCAGACAGGCAAAACATAAAAACTGGCAGGATCTGACTTACCCCAGGCAGGGAAAAACACACACAATGATCGGGCAGAGTGCAAGGAACAGAGGCAGGCATAAGTAGGGGAGTGAGCAGGTGAAAGGAATCAAACTAATTACCAGACTAAGTGGAGCTGATCAGGGAAGTGGCTGGAGGTGGAACTGAACTGACTGAATAACTACCATGTGAAAACAGGTTAAACTAAAACAGTTCAAGAACCAATCTGAAACACAAAATAAATTACAAGACCCAACCTAAGATGGAACTCAAACCAAGACTGAAACAGGACACAAGCTAAAATAGAAAACAATAACCTACAAACAGAAATTAAAACTAAGGCAGGAACTCAAACTATGACAGTAATTCCACATTATTGCATTTAAATGGGTTAACTGACTTGAGAAACAAATTGAAAACTGAAAAACAGTTGACCTCTCTGGCTCCAATATATTTTGACAATTTCTAGAAGCCATGGAAAACCTGTAGAATTAGATAAAATAAATTTCCCTGTTCATCTCATCCATAAAGAACATTCCTACATTGTAGGGTTAACCAATGCTCAACTTTGTGAACATTACACCTTCCTGTACAGTTTTACATGGTTATGGATTGAAGCCACAATGGGGATGTAACGAAGATAGAAAATATGCGGAAAAATGGCATTTGGTTTAGGTTTACAGGTATAGTACAATCAGAAAATCTTAATTCATACCCCAGAACTAGAAGCCGTTTTACGATGTGTTTCTACTAACCGCTTCAGGTTGTAATGAAACAAAGTAGAAATAATAGAATTTTGACCTATCTTTACTTTGTTTACATTTCTGGCAACTTTCACTTGTAATCCACAATATTTCCTCAATAATATATATATTTTTACTCTGATACATTTCGCCTAACCATCTTCGTTACTTATTACAACAATATCAAAATAGAAGAATTTTGACTGGGCAGAGCCAGTTTGTTGGCAATGGCAACCATTGTCAGTCTAGAGTCTAGAATGTTTGATTGTAACCACAAAGCCCCAGCCAGGTGTCAGGGCAAGACCCATCATGGATACAACTATCACATCTCTAACATCTTTACAGATGGAATCATAAACAAATCTGTAGATTGACTTTTAATCAGTGATATCAGTGATCACTATCACTTATGAATTTTTTTTTAAATACAAATAAATTAGCTGTACAAGAGAGTTAATACAGAGGTATCAAACTATATTTAGAAAGTGACTTAATAAAGATCCAGTGTAGCAGAAATATAGTACAATGGGTATAAAAATAAATTAACAAACATTATTAGATTTTGTAAAAAAAAGAATGCTATAAGAAAAGTTGGATGAGAATAAACATAATATTAAAGGGATTTGGAATATCTTAAATAGTATTATAGAAATAGTCAAAATGAACACGAGTATCCAAATTAATTCATTAATAAAGATATTGAAAACTACAATATGAATGAAATAGCTAATAGTTTTAATAATTTTTTGTAAAAACTGGACTTAATTTATCCAAAGAGATCCCAGAGCCACCCAATACTACAGAAAATGAAACAAAATAGTAAATAGGAATCCCAGCTCTATGTTCCTCAGTGGTGTAACAAAAAAAAAGTCAATGTTGTAAATAAATTTAAATCTACTTTAAGTCTACTGTTCACATTCAACTCAACTCAACTCAAACTTTATTTATAAAGCACATTTAAAACAACCGGGGTTGACCAAAGTGCTGTACAGAAATCACAATTGCAGAACATAAGATTAAAAACTGAAAGCTAAAATACATAAACACAATGCAAAAAAAAAATAATGGAGATCAAATATAATAGAATAAATGTTTCAATATAAATAAAATAGATTTTAAAATAAAATACAATTTTGCCAAATGTACACTTAGACTTGATTAAAAGCCTGGGAGAAGAAGTGTGCTTTTAGAGAGGATTTAAAAACCTCAAAGGATGCTGCCAATCGAATATGCCAGGGCAAGTTATTCCAGAGTCTCGGTGCCGCTGCCATAAAGGCACGCTCACCTTTGGTTTTGAGTCTGGTTTCAGGCATGGCCAGTAGCAACTGATTAGAGGATCTCAGTGTTCTGGCCGGGGCATGGAGTTGAAGAAGCTCAGTCAAATACTGGGGGGCTAGACCATTAAGAACTTTAAAAACAAAAAATAAAAGCTGGACTTGATTTATCCAAAACTGATGATCGAATGTTAGGTGTAAGAGGGCCCAAGGACCCAGGAGGAAAATCTGCTGGATTACAACCAAACATTATAATTTCTGTCTTACTTTCATTCAGATTCAGATCATCCAAGATTTAACATTGTTTATCAGAATCAGTTAGAATTAGAAATACTTTAAGAATCCCAGAGGGAAATTGTTGTTTCAGTACAATCGCCATAACATACACAAACACACATCACAAACATTTCAGGGGGAGACGATTTACTGAGGCCTTGCTGCCAAGGTCACCACACGGTGCCCACATGGAGCTGCCATTACTCTGTGAAAAGATAGAGGCAACAAAAGGAAGGTGTGAGGGGAAAAAACATAACTCATACTTTATCCTATAACAGGATACAGTTTGAGATATCAAAAACCTCTTGCACAAAAAGCACAAATAAGACGAGACACATATAGCAGAAGGTAAACATTTGAGACTAGTTGCGTGTAAGTTCATCAGTTTATATGAGCATCAGTTTTGTGTGTCTGTTTGGGTGAAAGTGTTTATATTTCCGTGAACACTCTCCAGAGGCCATTGTCCTTGATGTTATCAGCCAGCCAACAGTTCAGAAAGCATCCGCAGGTGTCAGCGGGGGAGGGGGTAGCATGGGAGAGTTTATGAGCACTCTCCGCCATAACAATCCAGGAGTAGAGATAGGGAGGGTATAAACCAAATATGTTATTTGTTATGAGACAGTTGGCCTGACTTTCCTGTCAGCTCTAAGTATTTTGCTGGCTCCAAATGATGAAATCCAATTTTCCAAATTGTTGGGCTTTTCCGCATCTCACTTCCAGATTTTTTCCCATCACCCCTTTGAGTTCAACCACCAAAGCCAGTCTGCGTACCAGCACATCCAGCTTTTCGGCGTCACTCCTCCACCTTCCAGAACTGTCCGTTCACGGCCTTAGTGAGCGCGTCATGCAGCCGGCAGCCTGATCAAGGCCAAATGGCTACCGACATCCGCTGTATTTGCTGATACATCAACAATCCACAAAAACCAATAAGTAGAAATCCAAGTATCCTGAATCCAAACATGCAAACGTTTCAAACGTCCAGGAATGACAAAGTCGAAAGACACACCGTTTTCCATCTAAGAATATAGGGTGTATCCCACAAAATGAGTCAAATCAGGACCGGACTGGTCCCCCTTTCGTTGCCTACCTGTCAAAAAAATTTGATCAATAGCATTGAGAGATCAGCTTACCAGATCCATGTTTTTCAGAGTTTGGTTGATATGAAGAAAGTGCTCAGAAAGACAAGACATAGCAGCAGAAGCAGGAGAGGGGGGGTGAAAGCTGGAGAGGAGAGAAAAACACGACTGACCTCAAAGAGAGACAGAACAGAACAGACTTTAAGCAGTCAGAAGATGACTGTATGGGGATTTTGGATTTTGATACTAAAGGAAAGTAGATCTGGACGTCATCAACATAACAATGAAAAGAAAGATTACGGTTCCTGAAAATTGACCCCAAAGGGGCTGAAGATGAGTTGAATTCACCTAGCTGCACAGAAAAGCTCTGATCGGTCAAATAAGACTGTTTAAATACTGTCCACATTAACAGTATGCTGACTTTCGTGGGATCAATATGACACTGGTGAAGAATGTATTTGAGGGAATTTCTAAAGCATTAACGGGTATCAATAATCTGTAGATAAAATGAAAAAAAAAATACCATTATATAAAACTGGGAACAAACATCTCTTCAGCAACTGCTGACCTGTCTCTTTGCTGCCACAATTTTCAAACATATTAGAAAAAATATTTAATTGCTGACTGGAAACATTCTTACCCCTCATTCACACATACTCCATCATGCGTCCATTTAGTCACAAATAAGAGCTTCTTGTTTCTTAGAGCTTCTTGTAATTGGCGTATTTCCCACCGGCTCCGTGATGCTACAGCATGACAGAAAACCCTCCTCTGTCATCGGTCAGAAATACGTCTTGAGTCTATTTGTTACAAATGATGAAGCAAAATGTGTCAATTTCTAAAAACCAAATGAGCCAGAAAGGGATTCATACACAGGAAGAGTAAAACGGATCTGGTATTATTTGAAAATAAAGTGGGGTTGCTGCCGGGATGCATGAACAGATCCTAAATGGATCCAGTCTAGATTGCTGCGTGGCACATTTTGCAATAAAGGACTGAGTGTACAAGGAACATAGACAGTGTGAATCCGGCCCTAGAAAAGCATAAATTAATCATTGAAAGTCAGGTTTTTTTTAGAGAAAAAATTGGAGTATTTATGTACATCAAAATGGCATTTGGCACAATCAGTCATAATTTGTTAATAATAAAAAACTGGAATGTATGCGATAAGGGGAGTGGTACTTGACTGGGAGACTAAAGCTATTTTAACGGTAGACAGCAATATGTGAAGTTGGGAGATATTTGTTCAGAATGTTTGGACATTGCTTGTAAGGTTTATCAAGGGTCAGTACTAGGTAGGGATGGTATCGTTAAGGATTTATCAAAACTACCCTTCTTAACGATACTCCTGCTGATGTACTTAGTTGACCCTGCAGTCTTTGGATTCATCATAGATCACAAGAGGTTGAGTACAGGGAGCTGGTGGACAACCTTGTGGCATGGTGTGGAAACATCTCGTTCTGAATGTGGATAAATCAAAGGAGATTATTGTAGATTTCAGGAGAAACAGGAACAGTATCACACTATTACCATACTGGGAGTAGGGGGGGTATAAATACCTCAGTGTTCACCAGGACAACAAACTTGACTGGGGATACCACTGTGAAGCTGTCTACAAGAAGGGACAGAGCAGACTATACTGTCTGATGAGCTTCAGGACCTTCAGGGTTTGTAGCATGATGCTGCAAATCTTCTATAAATCTGTTGTGGAGAATATGATCTCCTCTGCCATCTTCTGTTGGGGTAGCAACTGACTTAAAGAAGGTCAACAAGCTTAGAAAGAAGACATGCTCTATTTTGGGGACCATTCTAGAACCTCTAACAATGACTTTGTAAAGAAGGATTCTTCATAAAAGGAGGACCATTATGGACAACCCTAAGCATCTTCTTCATCAGACCTTTGTAGAACAACAGTGTCTTCACCAGATCCACTCTAAGACAGACCGGTACAGGAGACCCTTCCTGCGTGCAGCCATCACCATGTACAACAACTTATGGAAGAAACCCCTATGTTTCCAGCAGTAAATCCTTTTGGGATTTTTAAAGTATATCTGAACTTCAATTGAATAGAGATCCTTTGTGGGGTGGAACAGGGTAAAACTGCTAAACTCCATACAAGTGCTTACACCTGGGGCCTGTACAGGTAGATTTGGCTTTAATTTTACTAACCCTAACCCAACTGGGCAAAGATGTAATTGGATCTGGGTAATGTCTGTGATAGGTGAAGGTTTGCTCTGCCCACAAAACCTCAGCAAAAAAATGTTTGATTATTGGACAGGCTGGTGAGGCCTTCGTGTCAAACAATGAGGTAGCACAGGGCATGCCAGACAGGCAAAGTCAGCAAGCCTGCTTTGAAGGATTACCTGGTAATCTGAAAAAACATCTAAGGAGGTGGGTCAGCAGAAATTCAAGGCAAGTTTGGATTCTGTCATCGAAAGCCAGAGTAGCACATCTCCAGAATCCAGCCCTACCAAAAGAGTGACAGGTAAAACTGGGGCCCTTCCTTCTACGTTTGGCAGGGACAAGGACCAAGGGAACGGGCAAGCTGAAAACCTGAACATTGATTGATGGCACTTCACACTTGTTTTGTTTGACCTACACAGACTAATGGAATTTGACATTCTGTATTCCAGCCAACTTGTGGAATTATGTTGCCACAAATATCAGCTGATCTACTCTGTTATTGGATTGCAGTTAATCGGGCTTAACATGCTCATCCGTACCTGGGGCTAGTGTAGTTCTCGGACTGCGGCCCACATAATGTATTTTATTTAATTCTCAATTTTTGTGAGGGTTGAGAAAAAAACCCAATCCATTTAGGCTAATCTTTAATGAATGACTGAGCATTAGCTGTTAAAATCTTCATTTAATATTTGTTGTTGCTGCCCAAGATTCTGAAGTATTGTAAATCATTTCAAAATAGATTCTCCAGAGATCAAAACTCAGTAGCAAGCTTGATTCTGTATAATCCTACTTTACATCCAGGCTATAAACACCAGTCCTCAACCAGACAGATTAATGGCTACATATCTAGATTTTCGCTCTAAAGAGATATCAATTATCATTCCTGCTTTTCTTTAACACAAGGATATATTTAGCAAGATTTTTTTCATTCACACATTCATAAACAAAAATGCCAGCATTTGCACACCCACAAAAACATTTCATACTCACCATTTACTCATTCAATGGCGATATTTTATATATCTGTGAATCACAGATTGAGTGGGTTGCTAAGAAAAATAAATACCTTTGTAAGAAATTCCTTTATTGTCCAACAATGGGGAAATTCGAGAGAGAGAGAGAGAGAGAGAGAGAGAGAGAGAGAGAGAGAGAAGGACGATGGGAAGCAAATAACCAATTAAACTGTGTAATTTTAATTAGCTGTTTTGATAATTAAACTAATTAGATCCCATGTGTTTCCACAATGTGCAGTCAAGTGGAATTCTTTTTTTCCTTAAGGCTTCAGAGCTTGACTTGGTTTGTTAATTAGTCACTTTTGCATGTGAAAGCTTTATTGATAACCTTAATTTGCAGCTGAAGTGAGAAATCTGCTGTCAATAATTTGGATAACTGTCTGCTGTTTGATCACAGACAACAAAAGTCAGCTGCCTCAGCTCAACACATCCACAAACCCCGAGGGTAATTTCCTGAATTCTTAACCTAATGATCTACATATTACCAAATAAGCTTTTTCTTGCTTACGTCTCCATTTTAACTTTATTTACTGACAAAAAATGCCACTAGAAGCAGATTGACTGGCCACGCACCTTCATCGTTTGTTTTCCCAAAACATGTGCGCAAAAAACAACCGCAAGACTCTGTAATTCTCCTTTCTCTGTTGCTAACCTTTGAAGCCATGCATGTGTATTAAAACTTAATGCTTGGTTTGCAGCTAATTAGTGTCCTTGAAATTAAATGAGTAGCTTGTTGTGCACCTACAGCTTCTGCGCCCCATGTTTGTGAACTGAATAACTGATTTCTCCTCCACTATTTAGAGGATGACATAATAAGCTATTTTAATTAAATGGGGAACCTGGCAAACACTGGGAACATGTTTGCTCATTTACAAATAATCGGGAATGACACAGTACATGGGGTGGTGGTGATTAATGTAAGAAATTATGTTTTTGCAGATGCTGCTAAACATACTTAACCATAACCAATAACCAGAGCAAATAAACTGCGCTGATCTGGGTTCAGCTTGTGCAAATTGTTGGCTTATTCTATAGTTATTAACGGCAATTATGTTTACATGGAAAAACCTGACATTGGAATACATTTTTTGATTAGACTGTTTCTTAAAGTGTTGTTTGACTTAAGCTTTGATTAAAATATTTGTTGCATGTTTGTGTTTAGGCATGCTTCAAACCAGATTCTGATCATTAACTGATGATGCCCCACAGGTTACGCACTAGATCCCACATCAAACAGACTGGCCTCCATTTCAGAAAGAATGGCCGACCTACTCTGCATAGTAGATACTGGCAGATACCCGGAATAGTTCAACCCCACATTTTCATACTTGGTAGTTTCAGAATATCAAGACGTTATTGATTACGTGTCTAGGTGCAACCCGACAGGCAAAAAAAGGATGTGGCAGAAGATCAAATGTGCAATGTAAAAATGCAGTTTAATCAGGTCTGGTCCAGCTATAAGCAGTTGTTATGTTTAACCTTAATCAACTAAGGCATTAATTGGCAATATTCAGCATATGCTTTAACGTGCGTTAATCGCATTAATGCTTTTTTTCCCCGCTGCGCTCTCAGGACTGTGTTTTTTTTATTCTCGCCGCTTTCCGTAGTTTCAAGAACGCTAGAGACTAGCAAAACAGACCCGCGCTTACTATAGACAATTTCGCTTATTTCATGCGACTTTGGGCTTCTTTTTTCTAAAGTCACTTGTAAGTTTCCTGAGTTGCATTTTTTGGGCTTGTTTCTGAAAGAGAAGTCGCTTATTTGGGCTCTAAAGTAAGTGACGCTGCCGCACTACAGACACATTGAATATAACCAGCTGAAATATCCCTCCACCTCATAAAGTGCTGCAGCGCATCCTTCTCTAGACTGACATAGGAGAGGAGGGAATAAGGCAGGAAGAGCAACTCTACCCTTTTTATCTGCAGTTTACGGTTGCAATAACTGACGATAACTGCTGAAAGTAGATTTGACGGTGCAGATCACCATTTTGAGCAGAGATTGGTTCTGAAGATGATTTTTTTACATGCTGATAACGTTGCAGAAACCCAACCCATAAACCATACTTTAATGCATATGAATTTGTCTTTTTTGTCTCTAAAATGTAAAATTAGTATTACTTTGTATGTAAATGCTCAATATCATGTCGATCTTTGTTTAAGAGGCAAAAAAAAATATTTTTTCGGAATGAAATATTTATTTACACATTGTGTAAATATCAGGGCATTATGATTAGTGATTTAGCCATTATTGGCCAGAGTTTAACATTTTATGGCACCAGGATGTTTTCATTCGAATTTTGAAAAGTGCTTGAAAATAAAAATGTTTTATTATTTTTTGTAGAAGCATGTTTTTTATTATTGTAATTTATTGTAAAATTGCATATTAAAATGCCCAAATAGGCTTTTACGCTTGCTGAAATAAAAAGATAAAATATGCAATTAATTTCAAATTAATTACATTTTGTTTATATAGTGCCAATTCATGAAACATGTAATCTCAAGGCACTTTACAAAGTAAAATTCAATCATATTATACAGATTGGGTCAGATTATACAGATTGGTTAAAAACTTCCTATATAAGGGAACCCAGTTGATTGCATCAAAGTCCCGACAAGCAGCATTTACTCCTGGGGAACCGTAGAGCCACAGGGAGAGTCGTCTGCATTGTCCATGGCTTTGCAGCAATCCCTCATACTGAGCAAGCATTAAGCGACAGCAGAAAGAAAAACTCCCCAATAACGGGAAGGAAAAACCTCCAGAAGAACCAGGCTCCGTTTGAACACACATCTGCCTCGACCAACTGGGTGTTAGAGAAGACATAGCAGAGACACAACAAGAGAGACAAAAAAAGCACAGAAGCACACATTGATCCAGTAATCTGTTCTACATTAGATAATAGCGGGTGAGCCGTCTTCTCTGGATGATGTCACAGTTAACAGAACCCCAGACCAGGTGTACCTACTATGAAGATAAAAGAGAGAGAACAGAAAGTTAAAAGCTGAAATGACCCCAAGCAAAGCAAAACTGGAGAAGAGTAGAAATCAGTAGAGTGAGAAAAATAGGCCCTGATGTCCTCCAGTAGCCTAAACCTATAGCAGCATAACTATAGAGGTAGCTCAGGGTAACATGAGCCACTCTAACTATAAGCTTTGTCAAAAAGGAAAGTTTTAAGATTAGTCTCAAAAGTGGACAGGGTGTCTGCCTCACGGACCAAAACTAGGAGTTGGTTCCACAGGAGAGGAGCCTGATAGCCAAAGGATCTGCCTCCCATTCTACTTTTAGAGACTCTAGGAACCACCAGCAGACCTGCAGTCTGAGAGCAAAGTGCTCTGTTAGGAACATACGGGGTAACCATAGCTCTGATACATGATGGAGCTTGATTATTAAGGGCTTTATACATGAGAAGAAGAATTTTAAATTATATTCTTGATTTAACAGGAAGCCAATGAAGAGACACTGAAATTGGAGAAATATGATCTCTTTTGTTGATTTTCATCAGAACTCTTGCTGCCGCATTGTGGATCAGCTAAAGACTTTGATCTGGATTTTGTGGACTTCCTGATAGTAAAGAATTGCAATAGTCCAGCCTTGAAGTAACAAATGCATGGATAAGTTTTTCAGCAACACTCCTGGATAGAATGTTTCTAATTTTGACGATATTCCGGAGGTGAAAAAATGAAACTCTGGAAACCTGTTTAATACGGGATTTAAATGACATGTCTTGGTCAAAAATAACACCAAGATTTTTTACTTTATTACCAGAGGCCAAGTTAATGCCTTCCAGATTAAGTGATTGATTAAGAAGTTTTTTTTTTTTTTTTGAGGACTCTAGCCCCAAGATTGCAACTTCTGTCTTGACAGAATTTAAATGCAGGAAATTTAAAGTCATCCAGCTTTTGATGTCATCACAACATGACTGCAGTCGAAGTAATTGATTGGATTCATCAGGATTTATGGATAAATATAGCTGAGTGTCATCAGCATAACAGCGGAAATTAATCCCATGCTGACTGATAATTTTGCCAATCGCAAGCATATATATAGTAAATCGAATTGGTCCAAGGACTGAACCCTGTGGTACTCCACAAGTGACCCAAGAGTTTGAAGAAGATGTTTTGTTAACATGAACAAACTGGAATCTGTCCGATAGATAGGATTTAAACCAGCCTAATGCTTTCCCCTTAATTCCTACAGTATGCTCAAGTCTTTGTAGGAAAATATTGTGATCAACTGTATCAAATGCAGCACTGAGATCTAACAGGACAAGTATAGACATAAGTACATTTTCTGAGGCCATGAGAATATCATTAGTGACTTTCACCAGAGCTTTTTCAGTGCTATGATGAGCTTAAGCCTGACTGAAACTCCTCAAGTTGTCATGAACGGGGACAGATGGACCCAGAATTAAACCATACAAGCAGACTGAGTGAAAAAAAACAGGTTTAATGGAGGCGATCTTGGCAATACAGGGGCAGGCAGAACTCAGTGTTCAGAATGACGGTCCAAAAAATTTACACAAAATGGCAGTCCAAAACAGGTAGGAATACAGACAGGGATCAGGCAAGCTCAGATAATCCAAAAGCAGAATCAGGTCGGCAAAACAAGTAAGCAGTCAGACAGGGCAGGAAAAACAGGTTCAGGGACAGGCTGGCTCATAAGTCAAAAAGGCAGATTGGGTCAATATTCACAGGACTATCAGAAAAGACCGCTGGATAAGACTCACCAAAAGGCTCAAATTGATCTGGCAGATTACAGGGGAGTGAGCAGGTGAATAGAGTGAAACTAATTACCGGAATGGGTGGAGCTAATCAGGGGAAGTGACTAGAAGTAAACCAAAGCTGATTGGATGGTGACTGGAGAAGGGGAGTGACAGGGTGGTGACTAAGAGGTGAGCTGGCAGATAGCTGGCAGGTGAACTGAGTTGACTGATTAAAGGCTGGATACAAAAAAGTGATCTGAGCAGGCCAAGTGAATTGATAACATAAACAAAATCAAAACCCAAACTATGACATAAACCAAAACTAAGACAGAACTAAGCACAGATCCTGACACATTGTACATTGACACAAAGTTGATTAGCAACTAATTTCTCAAGAATTTTAGACAAGAAAAGATTAGATATAGGTCTGTAATTTACTAACTCATCTTGATCAAGAGATAGTTTCCTAAGTAAAGGTTTAATAACAGCTACTTTAAAAGCCTGAAGTACATATCCATTTACTAAGGACAGATTAATCATGTCTAAAAAAGTGCCACTGGTCAAAGGGAATATCTCTGTAAACAACTTGGTTGGGATTGGGTCTAACATACAGGTAGAAGGTTTAGATGAAGCTAAAATTTTAAATAGCTCAGAAAGCTCTACTGCTTCTAAACAGCTCAAACACCACGCAGGTTCTAAAGATTCCTCCAACGCTGCCTCACTTACTGAGGACAAGGTAATCATGTTTGGGACAATAGCAATTATTTTATTTTTAATGGAATCAATTTTATTTATAAAGAATTCCATAAAGTCATTACTTTAAGAGCTAAGGGAATGGATGGATCAACGGAGCTGTTACTCTATCTAAGTTTGGCAACTGTACTGAAGAGAAATCTAGGATTATTGTTATTCCTCAATTAATGATGAAAAATATGCTGCTCTAACTCTGCGAAGGGTCTTGTTATACAACAATAGACTGTTCTTCCAGATTAGGTAGGATTCCTCTTGGTGTGTAGAGCGCCATTTTCTCTCCAATTTCCTAACATTGTGCAACAAGGAACGCAGCTCTGAGTTAAACCAGGGAGCCAGCTTCCTATGAATAATCACCTTCTTTTTCAAGGGAGCTATATTGTCTAATGCAGAACGCAATGAGGAAGTCACACCGTTAACAAAGACATCTATTTGTGAATAGGAAGAAACAACATTGCTGCCATCTGCAGGGTATTTCTAACCTGACCCTAGCCAGCTGAATTTCGCTCCGCCTAGCTTCACTCACATCCATCTGGGACCTCTCCCATAGAGAGTGATTCTCCAACCAATTTTACTGTCCAGCCAATCAGGACGCAGGGCTGGAGTTTCATAGATGTGACGTAGTGGAGAAGCGACCGTGAGACTGTTTTGATTTAGACAATGGCGCTCGCATCGAGGAAGCAAGTGTTAACATTGATGCTGCTATTTCTTCCGTGTTGTCCAATCTACCTAATATTGTTTCATTAAAAGAACATCAGAGAACGGCTCTGAAGGCTTTTGTTGGTGAAAACCATGTTTTCGCCCTTCTCCCGACCAGATTTGGCAAGTTTTGGTTTCCGGGGCGTGCCCGTGGCGGACGCGGGCGCCTGTGGCGGAGCAGTTAGCGCGAACGATGTTAGGAGGCCTTTAGTCCTCGACGCGGTCGGCCCGGGATCGACTCCGTCCCGTGGCGCTTTGCTGCCTGTCTTCCCCCCTCTTCCTGTCAGCTCACTGTCAATAAAACGTGTGCCACTAGAGCCGCAAACACATTTAAAAAAAAATGTCCGTCACCGGTTGGCTTCGGTGTGAGTGGTTGAAATAGCACGTCGATAAAGATGACAGACAAGTGGCTTATCCAATCATATGCAAGGATTTTTGATAAGGCCCAGCCTTCAAAAAAGGCAATTCCTATGGATCAGTCCCAGATGGATGGAGCTAGGTGGAGCGAAATACATCTGGCTAGGGTCAGGTTAGGGTATTTCTGCAATACTGAAGATATTAAAAGGGGGACAGACTCTTTAAAGTTTGATGCAGCATTGTCCAATAAAGATCTACTATAATGGAACCCTCTCTTGTGGTTGGAGAACTCAGTTAGATTAAACTCATATGTTATTAAAAAATGATCAGATAGGACAAGGTTGTGAGGAAATACTGTTAATTCTTCACAATCAATGCTTTATGTCAGCACAAGGTCTAAAGTATGGAGCCAAGAGTGCATCGGTTTATGCACATTTTGAGTAAAACCAATTGAATTTAGGATAGTTTTAAAGGCTACACTAAGGTTATCACATTCTGTGTCAACATGAATGTTGAAATCCCCCACTATGATAACCTTGTCAGTGTTTAACACCAAATCAGCTTAGAAGTCTGACAACTGATCCAGAAACTGAGTGTAAGGGCCTGGTGGATGATACAAAACAACAAACAGAAGAGGTTTTGCTTTGCAGTTTGGATGAGGGAAACTGAGGGTTAAATGTTCAAAAGAACTGTAGTTATTAATTGGCCTGGGACTAATTAATAAATCAGACTGAAAGATGGTTGCCACTCCTCCTCCTCTTTCCGCAGATCTGGGAATGTGGAAATTTAAATAATTAGAGTGAGTTGACTCATTTATACTAACGTAGTCCTCTTGTAGCCAGGTTTCTGTGAGACAAAATAAATCAATCTGATTATCGGAAATCAATTCATTAACTAACAAAGTCTTTGGAGGGAGAGACCTTATATTTAATAGAACCCATTTAATTGGTTCAAGGATTTTTATGATTTGTTCCTTTTAGACCAGTTTTTGATCTGTTAAGTTACATGAAAAAATAGAAACATAGAAACAATAAAGTAGTACACTGCACTGTCAGCTACATTCACATTGATTGAGTGTATTTAGGCCTATCTGCACATTAGTGCTATGCAACGTCTTAATCACATAATCTTCTTCATTTAGTGAAGGAGCAGGGATAGGAATGTAAGTGCCATCTATGCAGCCAATTAAACCCAAAATATATGAATAGAAAATTAGAGCTGGAAGTCTCAAAATGTTATACCAAATCAATTATTACTTTCACTAATATCTACAATTTTGTGTATTTCTTTTATTAGTGTTTGTTGGTCTATGACTAGAGAACACCACTAAACCCTACAGTAACTGAGTGCAACAGTCACATTCCTGACAACGAAACATACAGCCGCCTTTGAAAGATGTTCTGCGCCATCCCACGGCTTATAAAAAGCTTGCTGGAGCCTGCAACTCCCAAGGGCTTAGGTGCTGTGGCTTTTTCTTTTGGGGGGCGGGGGGGAGGGGGGCTTCTGGGGCTCTTCTCCAAAATGGGGGAGGCAGGTTGCTCCCTCTTGGGCCCCTTTGCTCTGGGCCCCTTTCGTGTTATCTTGTTCTTTCCTTTCTCTCTCTATTTATCTCACCTTTTCTCCCTTTTAGTGTTTTGTCTCATCTCTTTCTCTTCCTTTTTTTCTCTTCTACCTTCCCATTTTTGTGTCCATTGAACATGAAAGAGTCCCAGAATATGACCTAATAAAGCTTTTTGCATAAATAGAGTGGAGCACAACGGCGAAAGCAGTAATGCTCCACTTGTGAAAGTAAAATCTGTAGGCTCTTTTTGGCATTAAGACAACAATTCTTATCACGGTCGGATCAGCCTCTCCCTACAGAGATTTATGTGGAGTATTTGCGATCCAGCATACAGGCTCCTCCAGGAAAGAACACACCTTTTTGTCACTTCCTTGTGCAGTATCTGCTACAAAATAGGAAAACTCTGGGTTAGAACCAACCACTCCTACTGAGCACGGTGTCTTCATGAAGTAAATTGCTGTCATAATTTGATTCAGGGTAATCATGGCTTTTGAACATTTTGAAACAGAAAAAATTTGCAGGATTTTACACCAGAACTTACTCTGGAATGGCGGACTGGAATGGGACTCTCCGCCATGTTCAGGGTATACGGTGTGAGCAGCGGAGCTACAATGAATGGTTAACTCTGAAGCTAACCACAAAGGTAACTGCTAAGATAATATCTAAGCTAACCAGATAAATAAACACTAGAAGTGCGCATGCGAAGCCAGCAAGCGGAAACTAGCAAGGAACGAGTACGCATATTGCCGTCACATGAGCGCTTCAGAATGATTGGCAAATGGTACAACATGTAGATAAGGTGATACCCCCAGAACTCTAGGGACAGAGGGGGGTGAGAGCAGGACCAAAACTCTGACCAATCCATACCATTCAGACCGAACGGCAGGGATTGTTGAGAGTTTTTACGGGCCTGTAGCTTTCTCAGAGATCAGATTTTATAACCTTCTTTATCTGAATACAAAATGTATTGACTACTTTCAGGATGGAAGGACCATTTTACTCAATATAACAAATAAGTGGTATTGAAACATGTTTATGTTTTCTGTTAAAATAATTGTGGCCACTATCATTATCCTTGGTACTTTTGCTAATCTAAGTTAGTGCGAGTTAATCTAGTCTCCCCTTTTGTAATTTTTTTTGATTGGACTGGACTTTTAAAATATAAATTGTTATGTCTTGGCCTAGTTTAAAAACCTTATCTAAATCTTTCAGATGCTCTGCCATGCGACCTTGGAAAAATGCATGAATGCCACACTCAAATTTGCAAACTTTCATTCCCCCTTGGTCCCCGGGGAATTTATGACCAAATGAATGAGTGGTCCCATTGACCAGCTCCCTCACTTCTGCATAAATGCACACTTGTCTTATACTTAGAAAGCTTTCTTTAAGTCAGATGTATTCAAGTTTCTTTGGGGTGACCTCAGCTAGGGAGTTTACCCCTCAGACCCCTTCTGTTATTTATCATTTTTACGAATAATTTGAAATATCTGTACTTATAATTAACGTACTTTATCCCATTAACAACAAATAACTGCATCTATCATTGACATTGTTGAATTTATTCTCAGTTCAAATTTTAAGCTTTATATTCTTAAGCTTTTAGGTTTAATTTATTTTTGTCTTAGTCTGGAGCTTTTAAACTTACTGTGCTTTAATAATTAATTGATTAATTAATTAATTAATTATTTTTAAAGTTGGGATGCACAGTGCAACAGTGGGTAGCGATGTTGCCATGCAGCAACAAGTTCCTGGGTTCAAGTCCTACCCTTGCCTGTTTGTCTCCGTGTTGCCCTGCGATAGACTGGCAACCTGTCCAGGGTGTACCCCACCTCTCGCCCATTGACAGCTGGAGATAGGCACCAACACCACTCACGACCCAATAGGGATAAGCGTGTTGTAAAATGGATGAAAGTTTCAAAGTTTACTGTGAAAATTTTGCTGGCCTAAACCAAGTACCCAGAAAGTAAATAAAATTTGATATTCTTCAGATTGTAAGTTATCACCCTTTGAAACTAAGGACCCTTCCTCAGTCCACCAGTCGAGACCCCAGGTCCATTTCTGTTAAGTTCAGCAGTCAAGACTTGCTGCACAGGGAAGAAAAATCAAAGATGTTTAGAAAAACGTAATAAGCTTTCTTTTCATTAAGCAATGGCAAATATGCGGTGTGCGTATGCCTTATCTTATTATCTCATTTTGTCACTCGCAAGTGGTCCTAAACCCTTCTCCCTCCCTTCCTGTCTCCCCTCAGCATCATCAGTTCAGAAAGTTCTGATCATCACTGATCATGATGTAACAGAAGTTTGACCACGTCTCCTACCTCACCATCAAAACAGTAGTGAGGTATTTAAAGAGTCATGTTACTGTTAGCCCTGCGATAGACTGGCGACCTGTCCAGGGTGTACCCATTGACAGCTGGAGATAGGCACCCGCACCCCTTGCGACTCCCACAAGGGACAAGCGTGACGGAAAATGGATGGATGGATGTTAGTGTTAGAAATATTTTCAAATTACTTAGCAAAACCAAAGGTTGGCTTTCCTTCTTCATTAGAGGTTACTTTAAAGCCTGTATTTCTTTCTCATTTGATAATTTCCTTTTTCTTTTAGTATCCTGTCACTTATGCATGGAATGCCTTATTTTCCCAGTGTGAAATCAAACATCTCACCCCTGGTGAAGAATTTTCTGCCCCTGGAAACTTTTCCTTTGACCCATTATTTGAATTTCTCCAGCATGCAGACCCCCGTTTTTTTTTTATTTGTATTTTTGTAATGATCTTCTGCGAGCTGTTCCAATCAAGCCAAGGCCCCACTTATTGACCGGTCCAAGATAATGGGAGATAATTCTCTTTTTCTTTCTCTTAAATCTACCTACGTCTAGATAGAAGTCAGAATGCCTCAGTGTATCTGCCTCTTTCATCCAAGACAAAAGTCCTGGACAGCCCATTGTTATATACATCCTATTGTATTTTGCCTTAAGTATAAACTGAAGCTGTTTTAATCTAATTTGAATTATTACTCCTCCACCCCAATAGTTCTATTTTAATCTGTAACACTATGATTTTAAAATATAATTCACAATTTTCTTTACTTATTACTATATTGCAATTTTAAATGGTTTGTTTGAAATGTGTCCCCTACCTCCTCCTCACCCTCTGAGGTGTATGCAGCCAATATAGCAAACATCTCAATTCCAAACAATTACAGTCTCCCACAGATAATATGCAAGTGTTGACCTTGATTAACCGGGGTAGGGTGAAACTGTCTTCTCCCTGAGTGCAGCCGCTCACATGTTTTTAAAGGAGATAGGTCAGGGGGGATTTTTGAATCCGAAGCTATATTGTTTCCATTCACAGCCAGTCAGTCGAAAAACATGTAAAAACATGCATACAAGTTATCTGAACTGAATATGAATATCAATTTATTTGCAACTGATCATTTTAAATGTTGGTTTTGACACATCTGAATTTCCAAGCAGCAAGTGCTTTTCTGGCTTGAATTGGTCTCAATGGAAATATTTCTCAACATACAAGCTGGACGTCATATGTTTCTTCTTCAGTTGGCTGTAAAGTCTCGTCAAGATTGTCTTTTGAAACCACTGGAAGGTCAGGCAACACCTCACTGATGATGCTGCATAAAAATATTGGCTTCGCCATATCTGGTATAAAATCAATTAGACCAGTTTTATGTGAAAGGAGGATAATTGTAATTTAATACTGTCATGTTTGTTAGGAATCTGACCCACATGCAGAACACAGATAGAAGGCAGATAGTTTTAGCGATATTTATTTACACAACTTGACATAATACAGAACGTGGGTGCGGCTCGAGGAGGCCTCGGATGAACGGGATTGGATCTGCGAGAAGGAGAAGAGGTTTAACTGAGAAACGGAGCAGAAAAGTGAGAGGGGAAACTGATGCTTACCACTGGGTTCACAAAACCTATCGGGGGGGGGGGGGGGGGGGGGGGGGGGGAGCGTGAAAAGGAGCCCGAGCAGTCACCAAGGAAGGGAATGAGGAACGTCGTCCGCCAGAAGTCCCAGGTAACGGTATTCAGGGTAGTGGTAATGGCCTGAACGAGGAAACGCTCTGAGTGGAATCAGAGGCTGGCACCTGGAGCACAAAAAGGAACAGTTAACAGCGAGAAATGAGAGGCTGTCATCTGACAGTGGCCACAGAAGCATACCACGGGAGGTACGTTAACACACTGGCAACTTCTGGCTCTCCGATCACTCCCTTTAACTGCCAGCCCTCAGCGCTGCAACGAGCTGCAGGTGTGAGGCATGCCCACCTGTCAGCTGCAAGTCACCTGGGGAAGGAGGAAATGGAAAACACAACAAAAAATAGGGCAGATCTGCTTACCACACCGCTGAGCCCTGACAAATACGTAATCAACTATGTACAGACCAAAGAGGCGTATATCTAGTGTCATGGATAATATCGTGCCTGTCTCACTTTTTTATTTATGTATAGTTTTCATTGAACTTGCCTCTCCATGTTTTGTTGTTGTTGTTTATTTGTGTTCATATACATATCACACAAATTTGTCTTCGGTAGGATTTCCATCATTGTATCCAAAGACATTTCCATTTAAGTGATTTTATCTAATGTATTGCTGTTTCTTTTTTTGTGAATTATTACAGAGAAAAGTGCCTTTAAATAAGATTTATTATTTATTAATTCTATGCGTTATGGGAATATCTGGGAAGACGCAGACAGCGGAAACAATTGTTCAGTCATGTGAGGTAAATTTTCTCTGCATCAGAACAAATGTTTCCATCTTCTGCTTTGAGCATTAACTCGTTTTCAGAAAAGCCAAAAACAACTTCAAGTGTGCAAAAAAAAAACTTTTGCAAAATTGAGGAAGTTTTTTTCAAATTTTACAGTTTCCATCAAGCTTTTATAATGCAATATTTCAAAATATGCATAAAACAGCTGATGGAAACACAGCTATTGATCACTTAAATTTTACCCATTACTGTGTCCCATGTCTCCTTGCCCGCGGTCTTAATCTAAGATAACTGTTTCTGAACTGATTCTGTGTATTAGTGAATCAAACTAATTAAATGTATTTATAGTGTTTGAAGTTCAGAAGCTGTTTGGTTCATAGATTCATTGAGAGTGTAACACATTGGCAGGTGGTTACCCATCACAAGAAAAACAAAACAGGGCATAAAACCTTAAACCTCGATGCCATAAAAAAAAAAAATTCTTTATTTGAAATCTCATATTTGTGAAACGCCTTTCTCTAGGCCATTCCTTCGGTCGTTTACTCCAGGGGAAGGCATTTACCTTTAAATAGTTCCGTGATTATCATGCTACAAATATAAAGGACTCCACAATTTATTAGGGTTTAGCAGGAATATAATACAACTTACCAGGGCTGGGGTCTCCTAGCTATCGCTCACATGAGATGCAGGAACAAAGACAAACAAAGACCCAGAAAACAAAGAAAAAATAAAAAAATATTACAGGTATTTGTACCTTTGGCTAATTCTGGTACCGAAGGAGGAGCATTCACCTGGCTTCTTATCAGCATTATTTATGCGTGACCCATTTCGGCTTTACCTGATTTTGAACAGTGTCTTCAGCTGCTGTGGTGTAACGTATGCATGCATAAGTGTGCATGAAGAAAAAAGGAAAAAAACAGCTTCTAATTGGATAGTAAGACATATTTGAATACTCTAACAAATGTATGAGAAAGCAATTAAATTCAGTTCCAGCAAATATCATCTTAAGTTTCTGAACAAGACAAAACAATCCATTCCATATCAGACAAGTAAAATCATATCAATTAAATACCATGGTATTGCAGACAGAACCAATTTCAATCGAATACATTTTAAGGAATTCCGAAATGAATTAATATATCAGTTTCATTTATGTAAACCTTCTCTAGGAGTAGATGGCAAAAAAAAGCATAATTTCTTTGTGTTTTTTTCTCTTGGTGTTTTTTCCTCTTAGCTCTTCTCCCTTCATAACCCGACCACAACTGTGTCACAACTGCTCAACCTTACCACAGCATTGTCATCTTGCAAATATTGTTTTGTCTCCTCAATTTTCCCACATATTAAAACAAAATTGCAGTCGTTTTGTCATTAGGTCATTTCCTGACTGTGGATTCCTCTGTTGGGTTTCCTGTTGAACAATACAATGTTGTCTCGTTCTTCCAAAAGTATAATAAAACAAAGTAATCATTGCAATGATATCCACTGATCCAACTATGACAATCAAGACAACAAA
Source organism: Fundulus heteroclitus (assembly GCF_011125445.2). NCBI lineage: Eukaryota > Metazoa > Chordata > Actinopteri > Cyprinodontiformes > Fundulidae > Fundulus > Fundulus heteroclitus. The sequence continues at coordinate 598,401 of NC_046377.1, read as the reverse complement.
CAATCACACCTTTGAATACTTAAAACACCTTGTTATCACCAACAAGCAAATAAGGTTTCCAGAAGTATTTTATCTCTGCACATCATCAAAAGGAGAGGTACTCTCATGTCGTACTGCTGTCATGTGTGGAATGAGACTTCCGGCCCCACCCCCTCGGCTTCCCTATACCAATTTCAGTGGTGGTTATGAGAAACCCAGATCCAAAACATGTATATTGGAAATTAATCTTACCACCCATACCTGTGCCTGCGCACCACAAGCTTTGCTTGACTTCTCTCCAACCTGCCCCTCCATTTCACTATTTAAATTTACAACTCAGAAGCAGATTTTCTCAATTTAGTCATACTTTTAATGTTCACTGAAATGAGTGATGACTTCTTTCAAAAAAGAAAACTGACTGGCTTATAACATACACCAACGGATTAGTTTCCTGTGGAGATGAGGTTTCCTTTGTACCGCTGTGTGTCTGTTTGATGGGGTTTAACAGGAGGTGTTGGTGCAGAAATTGGATGCAGCAGGAATCATTGGGAGATGGCACAGGTTTGATACAGACCCCCACACCACAACTTTGCCCTGTGCCTTTTTCTACATTTTCCTTTCCATCAGGTTCCTCAAGCACTCAGTACCACATAGGTACACCCACAGCTCGCAGAAATATAAGGAACTTCTGCTTTTTACACAAACATTCTAAAACATTATAGGCACACCAGCAAATATTAAGTTCACAATATGTGTACTTCTCCAAAGAAGCTGATTTGATTTGCCAAATTTAATAATAAACCCCACCTGCTTTATAGTGTATACAATCAGCAACATTCCATTGGTGTTTCTGATCTTGCTCTTTCATCACACTAAAGAAGAGCATTGATTTATTAATTTTAAAGCCGCTTAAGTGTTCCTAACCTCATTTGCTCAGCAACAATATGTAAAGTAGCCTAATATTTACAGCGTACATGTGGTGATGTCGTAGCTCTCTGTTTTTTTGTGTTTTGAGTCTAGTTCGTTCCCTGCCTTTGATTCATCTTCTATGTGATTAGTGTTTTTTATGTGTTTCACCTGTTTGCCATGTAGTTGATTTTTTCCCCCCTGTTGTATTTTAGTTCTGGGTTTCTGTTTATTCTTCACTGATTTGTTCAGTTTTCTGTGGGTCACTCCATGCTTCCAGTGTTCTGTTAGAGATAGTTGACCTCCTATTCTGTCAAATTACATGATTTATAACCTTAAGCCCCACCCACATTCAAAAGTGACAGCCCCCTCTTCCAGTATGACGTCACAACTTGATCTATGACCCGTGACCCGATGATTTATGACTTGTGACCTATGACATGGTATTTATGGCATGCAAACTATGACGTCTTAGTGATGACCAGATGCTAGCGGCCATTTTGAGACAATGTCTTCCCTATGTTTAGCACTATACAGGCTTTTTTTAACTGTCTCACAACCTATGACAGCCTAAATGATGACTAGATGCGGGAGCATAGCAGGGATGTCAAGATAATTAATGTTTAGAACATTCATTCATTCATTTTCCAAACCACTTATTCCCTTATGGGGTGGCGGGGGTTGCTGGTGCCTATTTCCAGTGTTCACTGAGCGAGATACACCCTGGACAGGTCGCCAGTCTGTCACAGAGCAACACAGAGAGACAAACAGGACAAACAACCATTCTCACACCTAAGGACAATTTGGAGAAGCCAATTAACCTAACAGTCATGTTTTTGGACTGTGGGAGGAAGCCGGAGTACCCGGAGAGAACCCACGCATGCACAGGGAGAACATGCAAACTCCATGCAGAAAGACCCAGGGGTGTACTCAAACCCAGGACCTTCTTGCTGCAAGGCAACAGCGCTACCCACTGCGCCACTGTACAGCCCATGTTTAGAACAATACAGGGTTTTTTAACTGTGACCAATGACCTAAGAACTGTGACCTCCTTAACGATGACCAAATGCCAGTAAGCGGGTTGAGACAATCTCCTAACTATGCCAACTACTAACTTTGTAGACTTACACATGCATTTAGGATCTTACTCTTTAGTCATTTTGTTCTCTATTATTAAATTTTGCTATATTTAGAAATAATACAACTATTGCCATCTTATTCTTTTATCTAAAAGAATCAGACTTTATTTCAAGCCGTTATCAGTGTTGATGTTGTATCCATACCGTATAATTGACACATTTAAACTATTAATTAAAGTATAGGTTTAAATTCTTCACCATATGAACATCTCCTGATTGTCTTGGGAGTAACTCATAATCGCTTCAGAGCTATGTTGAGACAACCTCCTGTTCAGTTTGAAATTCTTACTCTTTAGTAATTTTGTTCTCTATAATTAAACTTTTATATATTTAGAAATAATACAACTATTGTCATCTTATAACTATATATATATATATATATATATATATATATATATATATATATATATATATATATATATATATATATATATATATATTTATTTATTTATTATTATTATTTATTATTATTATTTATTATTATTATTGTTTTTTATCTTTAGTGTCCTGTCTCGCAATGTGGCAATAAGAATTGTTTTCTTAATGTCAAACAAAGCCCAACAGATTTTACTTTCACAAGCGGAGCCCTTACTGCTTTCGCCATTGTGCTCCGCTTGATTTATACATGCAAGTAGCTTCGTTATAATTAATGCAGGGAATATTTCATGTTATATGGACACTAAAACAAGAACGTAGAAAAGAAAAAAAGGAGAAAATGTGAAAGAAAGAGGAGAGAAAAGGGAGACAATGATACATCCTCAGTCTGCTTCTTCACCTGCAAAGAGAAATGTAAAAAAAACAGCACAACCAGCCGATATTACAGACACAATCAAGTAACGCCTTGATACCATCACTGAAGTATATACAGTATTAATTAATACAACACGCATAAAGTGACAGCTGAAGATAATAATAGGGGTTTTCTGTACGGAAGTGAGTCTGTAAGTACCTGGATCCGAGCACCTGTGGGTGTTTGTGTGCGCTTGTGTATGTAGGGTTTATCCAAAGAAAAAATGCAGTGCCAAAGACCAGTTTTTACTCCTCCAGAATCCCTATTTCCATCTGTTTCTCCTTGCTCAACCAAAATCCTTTAGTAGGTGTAAGATAAGATAAGATAAGCTTTATTGATCTCACAGTGGAGAAATTCACTTGTCCCATCGGCTCAATAGTCAAAAGTCAGAAAAAGGTGTCAAAGTAGGTAAGTAGAATCAGTTAGATACAGTTATACAGCTATAGCAAAAAGCACAGCATAAGTGTCCCAAAAGTACGTCTCCTCGGTGCACATAATCCCGGGGAGCCAGCTACGGCAGTCACAAGCATAAAAAAACTTCGAAAAACACTATAAAGAAGAGAAAGTAGGAAAATAGAAGACAGAGCCGAGGTGACTGGCTGCTGTCTGCGCAGCGCCATCTTGTCTAAATGTCATCTTGTCTCAGCACCATCTTGTCTCAGTGTCTCTGTCACTGCTGTGGTACTTCTGGCTCCTTCGTGGTGGGCGATGAGAACAAGCTCTCACGTAACAGGATGTGTAATTTGTGTGTTTATGCACACTTTTAAGTTACTTTGGCAAGTTAACATTTAACTTACCAAGATAGATTGCGCTTCCAAGTCCTCAGTGTTTACGACTTGGTCCTCCAACACATTCTGAAGTGATTATATACATCTTATTTTCAATGGAAATATGGACACAGTGAGTTAAACATTTTTTGTGCAAGACTTCTGGTCAGCCACTTCTTGTCCCTGGCTAGCTAACTTCACTGTAACAGCTAATACAGCAATACTTCGTACCAAACTCGTCATTATGGCTTCAAGGAAGACCGGGATCATTTGTGCAGTTAGAGGTTGTCATAACTGGTATAAAAGAAAGGTTTACACGGAGCAGGCGTGTTTTATTCATCGACTGCGTACGAGAGCTGAATGTGGATGTGAGGCACCTTACGACCTGCAAGAATGAAGAATCCCTTTACTTGTGGTTAAACACCATCCCGTTACCAGAAAAGTGGCTGGGTTACGAAGTTCTAATACAAACCACAAGGAGACATGTGAAGAGGAGAGCAGACAGGTAAGCCAAGGAATGTTTAATTTCTGCACTAGACAATGTTAACTCTAGTTCTTAGTTTGTGTCCCTCTTGTATATGTATCTGCTCTCTCTGTATTTAATATTATCTGTATATTTTTCATCAGTGCTTTTACGGAGTGCTGTTTGTAAAGTCAAACATAAACTTACAGCAATATTTTGGGTTATTTTTAGCCTGTCAAGAGATGAAAATGGGGGTTTGTTTTTCATATTTTGTGATGTAATTTATACATTTATAAATTTCCCAGTTCCAAGATAAATATTAGATTAGCAAGCTAAATATTTAGCTCCAAACCAAACATTTAGTTTGTAAACTAAATGTTTAATTTGGAGCGAAATATTTAGTTTTGTAATAAAATATTTAGTTTGCTACTCTGATGTATGGCATGGTAATTCTGACTTTGAAAAATGAACCCCCATTTTTTTCTCTTGACAGGCTATAAATCCCAAAATATTGTTGTTAATTTATGGCTGTGTAACTTTACAAATGGCACACCAGATGTTAGCACAGGGCTTTTATAAAAGTTGGAAGGAGCGTATGCCATTAGATTATTTGAATGAGTGCTGATACAGGTGTTGCTCTATTAGCTTAGTGTTAACAGAGTTTAAAATAGTCTTTATGTTTTATGTTTGCTAAAGTGATTGTGGACTTATATGGTCTTGTTTTTGACAGATGACAGTCAGAGTCAGAGTCACCGACGCATAAAGACGCTAACATTCAGTGGGAGGTTCAGGCAATGATAGATCATACCTACATATTAGGAGAAAAGAAGGATGTATGCAACAGAGAAACACGATGTGATGGAGAAGAACCTCTTGCCCATCCTGAAGAATGATACCGGCTGTGTATTGTACACAGACCTTTCTCATGGTGCCTTTTTTGATCATGTTAAATATCTGGAACAGTTCTATAAAGCAAGCTTTAAGCTGCACGTAATGGATCAAATATTGATGACCGTGATTAAACTTAAGCAGGGTGATCTTGCAGAATGTTTTCATGTATCCCAGGGGTTAATGAGCCGGATCCTCTTCCTACTGGATCGACACAATGGAGGAGAACATGAGGATCTACATTGCTTGGCTGCCACGGGAGACAATCCAGAGGACAATGCCTCAGTGCTTCAGGGAGAAGTTCCCCAACATCACCTGCATCATTGACTGCACTGCAACCACCCTGCAGAAACCACACAATGTTGACTTCAGAGGAGAGTCATACAGCTATTATTATTCAAGTAATACTATTAAGTATTTAGTTGCTATTGCCCCTTGTGGGCTTGTTATGTTCATTTCTCCTGCTTATGGAGGCAGATGTAGTGACAAGTTTAACACTCAGGAGTTTGGCTTCCTGGAGTATCTTAGTCCCGGTAATGAAGTGATGGCAGACAGAGGTTTTCCCATTAGAGATGTGCTGTTTGAGAGCAGAGTTAACCTTGTTCTACCAGCATTCACTCATAAAGGAGGGCAATGGTCTGATGAGGATTTAACTGCCACAAGGAGGATTGCAAATGTCCACACGCATGTAGAAAGATCAGGAGGCTCAAAGTTTTCAAAATTAGCTCCCAGACAGTACCCATCAACTTAGCACACAAAATGGACAAAATCATCAGAATCTGTGCAGCCCTTGTGAACATGCGGGGTAAAATCATTCACGAGGATGCTGATTGAGCATGCAAGTTTAAGTTATACAAAAAGATCTTGATTTCCACTAAAGCTTATTATTTGTATTTAGTTACTTGTTAGCCCACAACGCCTATATATATATATATATATATATATATATATATATATATATATATATAATTCCTCTTTAACTATTTATTTTTCCACATATCTCTATTCTGCATTGTTGATTAGTTATGTTTTACTGAAATCATTGGAGTTATAATACACCAAAATGTGTTTTGATTCATAGGTTTTAAATCGTTTTTATGTTTAGCACCTTGATGTTTTAAATTTTGGAATGACTTCATTTTTCATAGCTTTTCAAGTATTGTGTATGCTTTATTTTCAGACTATTTAAGTTAGTTAAAGATACAAAAAAAAAACTTGTGTCCAACTAAAATCTGTATGAATACAATTTTTAACCCACCTTATTTGCTAATGTAATTTGTATTTAGTTATTTTCATCAGGTGGATGTTTTCTTAGCCAGATGTGAAGAGCTAAAGTATATCTTATGTACATGAACTGGCAAGAAGATACAGCATTTCACTAAACAAATATTTTATTCCATGTCATTTGTTTACATTAAATGTAATTACAATTCACTTTAAAATGACAATACAGCACTAAATTTAATCATTTCACTTAAGGAATTATTTGTAGGACATTCAATTTATTATACCTATTATAATTATAATAATTACAATCACTCTTAAAACACAAAACACAAAATTTAAACATTTGACACATGGCATTAATCTAAGTAATGGAAGGTAAGTGCACATTATTCACTCTTTTTCGATATCACTGCAAGCCGTCACTGTTTTAGCTCCATACAAGTCAGTTTTAGCCTGAGTGCGCCAGAGCTAACCAGGTTAAGCCGGTTCCGATATTTCGTCTGCATGTGGAGAGCTTGGCTGAATCCTTGCTTAACGAGGTATGACGTAGGGGTAAGCGAGAAGCAGGAGACGGGCCTTCTTCCACAGCGGGGGAAAACGCTGACCTTGTGTTACCCACATCGCACACCAACCAGAAGTCCAGAACATTAGGGTTTTCTCAAGGTGACAAGAACAAGAACAAAGTTCGTTCTGGTCACGTTATTTCTTCATACACCATGCTTACTGCAGCACACGCGCGCTAAGGGGATCCCTTGTGGGGATCCCCTTAGTGGAGATGCCAATTTTGCCTTGATTCAGGAGGAGGAGGAGGAAGTGGCGGAAGAGGAATATTTATTGATATTATGCGCAATTGTGGAGGAAATGGAAATAAAGAAGCAACCAAGGTGGCATGTCTGATTCGGTTTCCCCAAGAAATCACAAGAGACCGTTCTTGCTCGGCTTGTCCGATTTATGCCTGTTTGCCGTTATCAATTATTGTAAAGAAAATTATGGTTATTCCTTGCAGCAATAAATCAGACATTTCCGATACCCAGTGATACAAAATGTTCATTTGCAAATCAGAATTTTTTGTTTTGTAATCAGACTTGCCAGTTTTTACCATTTCCTCTGTTTCTGCCACTCTCTCTCATGCTCTACTCCATCTTTTTCAATTGACATTTGAAGCAGCTATTAGTGTTTTAACACGACAAGAAAGCGGCTCATTGAAATGCAATGAAAACCTCATAGAGAAAGTAAAGTTAACTAATGGGCTCAGATTTTCAAACGAATGCAAGATTAAAGTCCATTGGATCTCCCATTGGGTTTTGACTGAAGCTCTTTGAAAGGAATCCCCACAGTAGCTTTCAGAGATGAAAAATAGGACTGGTTTTAAAATATTAATAACATTTCATACTCTCATTATGGCAAGCAAGAATATTTGTTCAGAAACTTTTTCTGTCTTTTATCTTAAGGTGGTTTTCGTGCTAGATATATAAGTCACAGCTGTCCTCTTATTGTTCTCCATAGACTCTAGCAACATAGCTCCTCTATGTTGTTTCATGAACCATGTGCATAGGAGCAAATACATTTTCTGGCAACGTTATAACCACTTTTATGAGAAAAACGGCACCGTAGAAGGCAATAACCAATAAACATAGACAAAAAGGTAGGTTGGAAAAGGAAAATAATGTATTGTCTAACTCAAAACCATGAAAGGAACAACACAAATTCCTTGCAGAGTACCCCTATGTGCTTGTTATTTAATAAGTACACACACTGTAAAAAGTCTCAACAGTGATGACCTACTTTTTCACTTTACATGCCATGAGAATATTACATACTAGATTACGTACCCAGATTCAGCATCTCTTTCTTTATGGCTCACATTTAAATTGTCATGTGTGCACAAGCAGTGTGCGCACAATGGCACAGTGACAGGCACCGTGTGTTCCACTGTGCCTGTCATTAGAGAATACACGTGTCAAAACTTACTGAGAGAGCTGCACAGGTCCACAGGAGTGGCACGAAGAAGATCTGAAAACTTCTCTGTCATCTGTAATGAGCCATAAGTCATTAAAACATTACTGCTGGCCTAATTAAGATGGGACATCTGGTCTCTCCTCACAGAATGGATCGCAGTGGAGTACAAATAACTCCTCTATGACAATTTGAGGGGTGTCTACATCTCAGTGATCATCAATCACCCTGGGAGTTATACAGATCTTATATCATTAATTAGCAAAGGCTTTCTTTTTGCAGTGATGAAAACAGAATTCAAAAGAGGATGTTAATGTTCTCCTCCTAATGCTCAATAACCCTTTCATGCCCGTTAGTTCAAACTAATTTCCTTTGTCTTTAATGACACCAGTTAAAAAGGGGGCACAACTTGACTGTATTCATCTGTGCTCATTGCAATTTAATGAGTAAAAGACTAGTGACTAATTTAGCTATTAGTATATATAGGTGTCAGGTATGGGGTTCTGTGCTGTGGAGGTGTGGTGTTGTTCTTACCTTTCTCCAGCAGGGCGCGACAAGTGATGCCAGCCACAAGGGTTTTCCTTCCACGCCAGTTAGGAGGCGGCTGGAGACGGACGGAAGGGATCAGAGCATTAGATCTCCCATAGCGGTACCTGACCAGAACCCAGTACCAAGTCACTCCATGGTTCCTTGGTCTCCTCGGCTAATCCTTCCCGTTCTCCTCTCAGGTACATCCATGCTGAAGTCTTGTTTCACTGGGACTCATCCAGAAGATCATTCACTCCACAAGTATGTTCCAAGTCCCAAGATCCTTCCTGGCACTCCAGTTGACAATTGATCCTCCAGCCCTGCTGGCATCCTGGGCTACAATGACCACCATGCCTGTTCACCATCCAATGTGGAAGAACCATCCAGCTTCAAACCACACCTCACCCAGACAATTAGTAGCAACCACTACATGCCTCATCACCTCCGCTCGCTACTAACCATCCCTCCCGTATGTCGGCCTCTGCTAAAACATCTTGCCCGCCTCCTTGTTGTTGATGCTTAATTCTATCCTTTCACTTCTCCACAGTGCGCAACCGGAGCCCTCCCAGTCAGCCAGTTCTGCTTCCTCATCTCCCCGTCATCCAAACCTCCATAAAACCTTTTATCACTGCACTCTTGTCTCCATATTTGTTGCTTCTGGACTGATCATGGGAAGTATAAGCATGACAATATGTGGCTTTAAGCAGGAGTTAGGTGTTGTGCCATCAGGCCATGGGTAGGGATCGGATTGAATTGGGAACAACGTGTAACATGGGGAGAAATCAGAATGGGTTGTGAGCAGGGGAATTTCACACATCTACGCAGAGACAGACTCTCTCAGAAGGGTGTCCTGCTATGGAGCCAGACTTCACCTCACTGTCTTCTTCTTCTTGCCTGGGGACTCTCAAGGAGAGGGTCCACGCCCTGGGGGACCAGCCAGCATGCGGCCCTCATGGGACTCAAACACTCACAAGCTGGGTAAAATATGCTTTCTGTGAAACTCACTTCCCGTCACTTCAATGGAGCCATAAAGGGGGGAATTCTCGTTGTCATCTGCAGAGCGGAGGACCTGACTGTTATCTCCGCAGTCTTAACTCCTGCATCAGACGCCGGAGTAAAGAATCCGTCCATGCCAAAACCAGCTTTGTTTATTTTTGTCAGCTGTTGCAGGAAAGCGGAAGCGAGACGGCGCGGAGCGGTCTCCTTTCCTAACCAGGCCAAGCTGAGTCGAGGGGCTGAGTTTCACATGCCAGGGACCCAAACAAGGACCGGGTCACAGAGACTGCATATACAGACCTCTCAACTTTTATCAAAAGTTAAGAATGAGATTATGTTAATTTCAGGAGGCAGGGTGGGGCTGGGGGCGTGTCAGACTGGACCCTGGAAGAGAAATCTTTTTTTCCTTACTTTTATAAGAAAATATTGTAGTTGATTATAAAAGGCACAATATAAATTATCAGATTCACATCCAGGCAAAGAAAACAATACAGATTATCATTATTCTATCCATGTTGGTCTCATTTGTGAATGAGGCAGAGTTTCATCAAGCCTATACGGTCCAACATTTTCCCCTCAGCTGCAACACAAAGCACACAGGTGTTCATGCTGCCTTTACGCATGATCCAGCGGCTGGATTTTACCCTCGTGTGCTGCGCGCGAGGGATAAACAGTGGGGAAAATGCATAAATGAACACTGTAAAGCTCTCTTTTAGATGGAAGAGAAGGTATAATGGGTCTAAGCTGAAGCCCCTGATGTTACAAGTTTCCTAAAATTACCCTTAAAAGTGTGCACCTAAATTACATGTAACGTAATTTTGCGTACCTGAATTCAAGCGCAAGGCACCACGCCCACCAAAGCACCGCTGGCTCTGTGTCGTTAAAAACAAAAGAGCATGAAACACAGCTACTGACTCTCCTATTGACTTTAATTGGGACATTTTGGTACGAGTGGAAGGACATTAAACATAATGGTTCACGTTTTGAAGTCTGGCCGCTGATAAAAGCCCCTGGATCCGAGGGGCGGGGTAGGGGAGAGGATCAGTAAGAGCGTTGAGGCACAGAAACACAGTGCATGTAGTTAAAAAAATGCAGAATGAATAAGAACGAAACTTATAAGCATACGAAGTGGGGTTTTAGACTGCATCTGGTTAGCAGAACTGTTTTATGATCCAGCGTCCAGCCAAGACTGATTGAACTAAGGTGACAAGATTTCTTTTTAAATCAAATCTGGGGACATTTTTAGCTCGTACATAAAAATCAATACATTTCATCACGATGAAATTAGGAAACTGGGACAGTAATGGTTGATTTATTTTTACATATTTATTAATATTTAAACAACAAAAGTCAATTGTAAAAGCCAGGAATGTGCCTCTCCACACTTTTAGTATATCCTAAGATTAATAAAATAAATAAATCGATAGTGTTAGGGGCCCAAAGAGCTCTGGTGCCTCCTAAGGGGAGAGTGACATGAGGAAAAGAAAAACCAGTAAATACAAACATTGAGCCTGTGGCTGTATGTGGAGAGAGAGTTCCCCCACCTTTTCAAAAAAAAGTGCAACAAATACTTATTCTGTTCACGTCTACATACCTATGAGAAATATTTTTTTCTGTGTTAACATCAAAAAGAAGTAGTGGTCAAGGCTGCATGTAAAGGATGATACTTGTTTCTTACTGTCAACTGGCCACATCAGGGGCCTGTGCATCTCAAAGAAGCAGATTAATTTCTCCCTCTAATGGGCTATAAGCACAGCTCCACTACTTCCTGAACGTCAGCAGCTCCTTTGTTTCCTGTCTTTCATTACTGGACAAGCTGATTAAACCAGGTGTGTCTGGCTGGTTACTGAGGTCAGACACACCTGGATTAATCAGTCTGACCAGAAATGAAAGACAGGAAACAAAGGAGCTGCTGAAGTTCAGGAAGAGGTGGAGCTGTGCATAGAGCCCGTTTGGGACAAGAAAATGGGTTTTGGTGATGTGAGGTGAAAAAAAGCACAGACTTGGAAACTCCTTGACATGAATGCAAGTGATTGTGTGTGTAGTGGAGCATTAGCACCTTCTGTGTCTGAAGAGCCATCAGCCACGGTATCCAGAGGTCTGGATAAAATAAGAGGAGAAGAGGATGTATCATGTGCAGAACTGCAATTTTCAATGCACAAGAAAAAAATACAATTAAATTGCCTCTTCATTCTGCCACAGCTAGTGAAGTACAGTGAAACTCATGTTTAGTGCAGAGACCCAGAGAGAGGTTATATCCTTAGACATTGGGCTTCTCAACTCAAACCTGAGTCCCTCTGTTTTACATTGTGTAGTGTGCAAAGTACATTGTACTTTGCACACTACATTACTCAATAGGTTACTTTATCACTCCCATCATGTCAATACTTTATCACTTGAACTTTATTAATACTCTTTTAGGTAAATCTGTCTCCCTTCTTGTCAACCGTTCTTTTCATCAGTGTTCCTATTTTCCTCCACTCATTTAATCTCCTTTCTGTCTTCTTCCTCTCTCCTCTCGTATCAATCTTATATTATTCTAAAACAGAGACATAATGTAATTAAAATCACTTCCAAAAACATTAGAATGTACAAGATGAAAACTTCCAATTATTTTTTTCATTATCTCATCTGATTAAATACTAAAAATGTAATAACTACAATATTAGGAGCTACAAGCAAAAACAACATAATAAATGTGTCACGGTTTAGTTTTGGTCTGACTATTGTTCACTATTTTTCAGTTCATCCTCCTTGTTAGGGTTTTAGTTTTGATCTGGCTTTATTTTTTTGTTAGTTCTGTCAGCGTTTCCTTCACTCCCGCTGCAGTCAGTCACACCTGTCGGTCATTAATCAGTCAGACTCACTTCACCTGCCAGCCTCCCTACTTAAGACTCCCTCTGCCTTCACTCCCCTGCCGCTCCGTCTTCAGGACACCACTAACCATAGCTCTCAACTCTCACGCATTGACCGTGTGACACACGCATTTCACTGACTTCACACGCTCACACGCAACACATGGCATTTCACACGCAAACATGGCATTTCTCACGCATAAAAATCATAAAGCCCATCTGGGCTGCGGACCACAAAACTCCTCCTTCTGCTGAGCTGTTTCGGCTTCTTTCACAGCTTGTGGCCATCAGTAATTCCTGCTGCAGTTCGTGTTAACAGAGCAGCAGGAAGAGTGATCAGAGTTATGAATAATTTTAGTCTTAACAGTGGTGAAAGTGAGCCGGTGTTATGCTCAAAAGTGCATGCCTGCCGAGATATGCATCCCCTGTCGCGGGAGCGCGCCTCGCTCTGTACAAATGAATATCGACGGAAAACGAATTAAAATACGACCAACGGAGCGACTTGTTCTTATATTAATTATATAAAAACGTTTAAATGTACGGCTGATTTATTTGTTGTGGTCTCTTGTCATTCACACACAACAATAAAACGTGAGAGCCAACGTGAGTTTTGAAACTGCAAAGCTTTTTCTTAAGCGGAAGATCAAACGTGCAGACACAGCGTTCATAGACCAGTGTGATGCATTCGTGAGCGTCAGAAAGCTATGGTGCATTCAGGAGCATGGGACATTTCAAACTTACAAGGAAAGAGGCATAAAACGGAATAGAACTTAACTCATACAGTAATGTATTTATCCAGAAACTGTGGGCTTTCTTACAATACTGAATGCTCTATAATTGTATTTCTGTTATGTCTTGATTCTGCACATCTGCTAGCTTTTTATTCTGAAAAATCTATAATATTACAGCAGCAAATTATCAAAGTTTTTCAAAAGCCTGTTTAAAAGTTCCAAATGGGGCTTCAGATCATACAGCGACAATTGCGCTGTCATTGTTTTACAGGGCAGAATTTGCATTTGCTGACTCTTGTCCTTTAATTACAGATGGATATACAGTCATACAAGTGTCAACTCCTCTGAGATAGCAGGGGATGCGTTTTTTGGCAATGGGGCTGCCAAAAAACGCACCCCCCCCATGTTTTTAATCTAAAAATTGTCCCACACACCTGAAATTCACACTAGTAGTTCAGAACACATGTGTAAACACGTAGAAAATGTTACATCAACTACAAGTGTATATTTCTATGAAACAGCAGGGGATGCGTTTTTTGGCAACGGGCTGGTTATAAACTGTAACAGTCTAGAAGTGCATTGAGCTGAAAAGAGGGAGACATCAGCAGCTGGATCGTGCATAAAGACGCAGCGGGAACCTCTGTGTGCTTTAGTGTTGCTGCTGAGGGGAAAATGTTGACCATAAAGGCTTGATGAAACTCAGCCTGATTCACCAATCAGGTTATAGATCTACAATGATAAACAAACCCATAGATTAATGTGTAACAGTGTAATAATTTGGTGAATAACTTAAAACTATTATTAAAACTACTATTTTATTCAGTATTATTTGAACAATTGTGTGTTTTTTATGTTTTAATCCATTAACTGAACAATAGGTTATTAATACGTCTCTTTCTCTTTTTAACAAAAGTAATACATGTCTACTTCAATGTCTGGTGGGATAAAATTGAGATGGAGTTGAGACTCCACAGGCTCTTCCAGGGTCCAGTAAGCCCCGCCCCAAACAAGCCCCGCCCCCAAAATTAGCATAATCTCACTCTTAACTTTTGATAAAAGTTGAGAGGTCTGCCACTAACTCCTCGCCTGTCTACCTGAGTTTTCCTTACTTGCTGTTGGAACCTTCGCATCTCAAGTTAAGTTTAGCCTGTTGCTGGATCCTTTTTGTCTCATCTCAGTCTGTAGTGTTGCCTCTGCCTGTTTACCGGACTTATTAGACTCCTCTGTTCCAAGCCTCTGTGTCTGTCTTCAGAAACTGTGGAAATAGTCTCTGCAACTAATCCTGCTGTTACTCAGATCTGCAAGTATTCATCCAGCCAAGCTATAAATCCTGTTGTGACTGACCAGCTAGTATTTATCCAGCCAAGCTATACATCCTGTTGTGACTGACCAGCTAGTATTTATCCAGCCAAGCTATACATCCTGTTGCTACTCAGATCTGCAAGTATTCACCCAGCCTAGCTGCATATCCTGCTGAGCTCTGGTCTCCAAGTACCCTCTCTGACGTGCTTGATCCCAACAAACCCTTGTTCATCCCTGGAGAACCAGCATACCAGATTAGCGCATTACAAAGAGTTTTCAATCATTCCGTGTCTTTTACTCATGTCAGCAGCGACTCGTGGTCTTGTCTTACTTTTTATTGATTATTTTTTAACCTGGACACAAACCAAACATTTATCACAGGACCAGCCCGATCCAAACAAAATTAATCGATTAACACACTTACCATAACACAGCAGCTCCCCATCAGTTGCCACCGTTTATGACAACAAACTTCCACTTCTACTTCTTCTTCTTCTGTTTTAAAAGTGGTGCGCTCTTCATCTTCTTTGTGTTTTAATGGCAGCTGACATCCAAAAGGATCATTACCGCCCATCTAGTGGTGCGCTCTGTTCCTCATCTTTATGTTATCAGCAGCGCAACCAGCTACCGTAACAGCTGTTTCTGCACGCAACAGCTCTACCGTAATAACAGTCTACACGCAACATTTTCGCCCTCACTCGGACGGTAAAATTGGGGACATTTCCGAGGACAGGTGGTCCAAAATGGGGACTGTCCCCGGAAATCGGGGACGTCTGGTCACCCTAGATTGAAGGCTTCATCTGGGAGCCGTTCTCCCCCCTTGCCTCCTGCTTTGCACTTTCGCCACTGGTGAAGACCAAAAAATCATGACTCTGATCGCTCTTTCTGCTGCTTTGTTAACGTGAACTGCTGCAGAAATAAGCTGTGAAAGAAGCTGAAACAGCTCCGCAGAAGGCAGGGTTTAGACTGAGCTCTGGATGGACAGAGCGGTGAACGGATCATCTGCAGCCCAGATGGGCTTTGTTATTTTTAATGCGTGAGAAATGCGATGTGTGAAGTTAGTGAAATGCGTGTGTAAAGACCTCAGAGCGGCCTGCTCTCACCGTGTTTCACTGTTGTCCCACAAACTGAAGCTATGTCCTGCATTTGACTGGGTCAGATTTAGAAAAAGTAAAAAAAATAAAAATTCCACATGCGCTTTTCTGAAACAAAGAACGCATAGTTGCAGTCATGATCAGTGAGAGCAGCGTCGGCTGTCAATCAATATGCAGCAGCACTCCATGTCATGAGTCGCTGTGCGCCACGACGCTCGTAAAATAAAATGACAAGAATTGTGATGCATACAGATTATTAAGGAAACTACATCAAAGAAAAGAAACTGAACCTACAACATAGACTGTAGAGTGGTCTGTAACTGGGTAGCTAACTCAATAGGGGGTAGCTAACTCCCTATTGAGTTAGCTACCCCCGTGACCCAACCCCGGACAAGCAGAAGAGGATGGATGGATGGATGGATGGATGTGCATGGATAAATCTTATATGGCTGCATCCTGTTGAGAGTTAATTTTTGCAGAGGCAAAAAAAAGACAGTGTTAATTCATAAAATGGTGGAGGTTAAATGATATGTAATAATATATTGAAAAATACTATGTAACATCGTGTGTGTGAAACAAGTCAGAATTTTATTTTGCTCGTGGCCCCAGATGTTGGTAGGAGCAAGGAAGATCCATGTACAGATACAGGTTTCGTACTATTGAACTGAAAATACATTTTGATTAACTTTTAATTCTGTCTCCAATTTATTAATTCCAATGAGTCCTTAATTTCCAAATTAAACTAACAGCTGGGAAAATTTACCCAACAGCTCCTAGAAATACAATTTATATATACACACTGGCATGTAGAGCTACATATACAAACAGATTTACACATCCATTAAAAGTGGACCTTTGTGGTGTACAAAAAACTGTCTCTGCATTTTTCTCACCTTATATTTTGTCAAATACACAGTGCTGCTGAAACATTTGTCACTCAAAGAAAAAGCTAGGCTATAGTTGAATTTAAAAAATAAAGGTACACAGACAGTATGAGTTGAAGCAAATGGATTTATTGCACTTCTAGAGTTATGATTTTGTTTTTTGTGAAACACTTTTATTGTTTGTAATGCTGCTTGTCCTGTTCTGCCATCATGCCAAGCATGGCAGTGGAAGTTTTCTCCCTCAGCTCTGCTGAAGCACAGCTTCTCACTCCTCCACCCACGCACACCACACACTGCGCATAGGGCACCAAACAAAGTCACGAGTTGATGTATGGAAAATTGCCGATCATTTTTTCATCAACACGTTTATCAATACATATCCATACTTTTTGGACATTGTCTGCACTGTAGTTTGAACTCTATTTAGTTTTCTGTTTCAGAAGTTTTTCCAGTTTCTCAGTCAGGGAGAAAGCTCCTCTGTGTCCCTCCTCAAAGAACCTTTGGTGGTTTTTACTGTTGTAGACAAATAAAAAACGCAGCAAAGCACCATTTCACATGCAGTTGTTGTGTACTGTAATATGTAGAAACATTTTATTTTAATTTTGACATGTTATTCAGCCATCATTCATAGCTTTCCTGGGTTTAATGGGGCAGGGAAGCTGTAGTGGCGAGGCAGAATCTTTGTTGTGAGGCGTTGCTTCAGGTTGATTTTGCAGCGGACGTTCTGTTTTCCTCAAACCCAATCTGGATGTTAAAAGCAGCACTTCCTCTTGTCATTGCTCTCACCTGTTTCTACTGTTTCTCAGGTGAATACATGGTAAAAACACACCAAAAGTAAGCTGCAAGGTATATTCTTATTATATCAGTGGGTGATATTGTAACAAGATTGCTGTGTCCGTTTCTGCTAGTATTTGTAAACTTCGTCAGACGAGGTTTAGGTTAGGCGGTTTTCCCGCGCCTGAGAAGTCTCGCGGGATTTCATGGAACATTGCAATATTTTGTAAACTCTGGATTTATGGGTTTTATTTGACTCTTATAGAGGATTATATTCCCTACACTATATTTGTGTAATGTGCAGTAGGTATCTATCAGTCTAAGAGTCTAGCCAGAATTAAACGAAGAGAGAGACTGGTATTTGCTCACTTAGAGTGGAAATTTATGGGTTAACAGCACAATGCCTTGTTAACTTTTATATTTGTTGGAAGTGTTCTGATCGTATTTTTCATCATTACTAAGCCAGTAGAAGTGTACATTTCCAAGTCCAGATCAGCAAATAAGCAACTAATTATAGTAAAGCCTTTTGAACATTTGATTAATCCTGCTAAAAATCGATACCTTAGTAGTCCACATTTAAGTTAAGAACAGTACTGTAAAGAGGAAAGGGGATTGGGAAACGGGAAGCTGATTGTCTGTGGAAGGAATCACAGTAAATGGGAAAAAAATGTGACATACATTTGCTAAGAGTGTATACTTTGTTGGATAACAAATAAAGTAAAAACACAATCTGGATGTTAAAGGCAACGCTTCTTCTCGTCGTTGCTTTCGTCCGTTTCTACTGCTTCTCAGATTGTAAACATCACTGTTACGGATCAGCACCCAAAAGGTTGACGAACTGTCGCTGATTCAGTGATACCTAAGCCAAGACCGTCAGCACTGCTCACGGTTAAAATCATAAATGAACATGAAAGGCTTTATTTACTAATACACTGAGGAAAAACAAAGCATAAAACACCAAGATAATAACTAATACGCCAGCGGGACATGATAATCTTGCATAAAAGTAAACTTTGTATGCAACCAGAGTGAGCTACAGATGTTTAAATAAAAAAAAGTCAACTAACATGGCTATGCACCTCTAAGATGTGACTCTGATCCAACAAATCGGAATCAAATGGCTGAATTAGCTCCTCAGTATGCAGTCAAGTTGCCCAGAGTCCTGCTAATGAGCTGATTATTTGATTCAGATGTGTTGGATCAGGACACATCTAAAAGTTCCAGGACACCGGACCTAGAGGACCAGAACTGAGGACCCCTGCTCTAGAGTAAGTGAGTGCAATAGTAACACTCCTGACAGTGCAACATACAGTTGTCTTTGAAAGAGTTTCTGCGTCACCTTTGTTATATAAGATGCAGTTGGCATAAAAACGAAGCGCAGCTCAAAGAATTTGTTCAGAACTGTGTGCAAGCCCTTGTGTTGTATTAGGGATGTGCAGGCTGAAAATATTAATATAAACTACTGACAGCGGTGAAAATGGCAACGCTTGAAAATATATTAATCCGGAAATGGTGGCATTTAATCCTGGTTTGATCAGCCTCTCCCGACAGAGAATTTGGTGCTTCAGAGTCTAGGTTCTTCCAGAAAAGGACACGCCTTTTCCGACACTTCTTTTTGCTGCTATCGGCTAAAAAGTAGGAAAGACATAGGTCTATCCCAAACAACCCTGCTACCGAGCAGGGTTGTTTCATGGAGTTTTTTGTTGTCTTAATTTCACTCAGGGTAACGGCTTTCCAAGCATTCTGAAACTGAAAAGCCAGAGTATGCAGGAATTTAAACAATAATTTTTCCACTAATTTATGAAATGGGGCCCAGATATTTCACCTCCTCTCTGCAGGCCAGTTTGTTGTGTCCCCTGATGAGACCCACCACTTTTGTGTCGTCTGCATACCCTGCAGAGAAGAAAGATAGAGCGAGAAGTAGGGAGACATCAGTCTAAGCTACACACAGTTCTCTGGATATGATATCGGTAAATTGGGAGCACAAAGAGGGTGTATTGAAGGTATGAAGTGGAGCTACAATGTGGGCGTAGTTTAAAAGTGTAACATTAATCTCTTCCAGAGGATTTTCTGTTTTTGAAGTGCAGCTTATCAGATGGGTTTTATAAATTAAGGCTAGAGCTTTTATTCCTAATCAGTTGTCAATATCCCCACCTTCCAACCACAGCTTTAAATTCTAGTCCAATGTGTTATTTCCATCAGAGGCCTTATTTAAAACGATTATGTGATCGTTAAAAAAGGTGTTCTTCCCTGGTAAATTAATTAGTCTTATATGAAAAGTACTAACTTACTTTTTTCCTTTGCTCTCTCTCTCCCTTTCTCCATCAGTGCCAGTCCCTGTCTCAGTTTCTGACACAGTGGAGAGAAAAGGCAAAAAGAGAGAGAAGGCAAAGAGAACCGGCTGAGTTCTCTTTGAGCGAGTGTAGCCTGTTGCCAAGTCTGGCTACAGTACAAAGGTTAGCACATCTGATTGTCAATAGTATCTCGGGGAGGGGGCATAAAGGTGAAATGGTTGAGGGAGGGGGCGGTCGTTTTGAGAGAAAGAGATACTTTGATATTTCGGAATGTTAGAAGGGTGAATGTGGAGAACAGGAGGTTGGGGATCTAATTACCGGGCCATAATTGGGGGCTGGGGAATAGGTTGCCGTCCTCTCAACTCACTGCAGATCAATTATGTTAAGAGAACATCTGTAAGTAGTGCTTAATGAGGTCCATTAGAGCAACATGCGCTGCCTTCCCTAACGGTGCTTGTCAGCTTCTTGGATGAGCTGGAGTGTGCTGCCAACTGGGGACCTGGTAGAGGGGCTTAAATAGAAGGAGAGGCTCAACATTGCATCACTTTTTCTTTCAGAAAACGAAAAAGACACCGAGATTCAGGGCAGGGAGAAGGAGAAGAGGCAGAAAAGAGGGAAAGGAACAACTGTGAGCAAGATCTGCAATATTTCATAGGGCGCCTTCAAATTTGCTTGGCTGATTTTCTATCTTCTAGATTTGGTTGCTAGGTTTCTCTAGAAGATCAGGAAACAGCTCAGTTTGAGAAAGCTGCCTCGTGGACAGTTTGTTTCCAAGTTAGGAACATCTGCAGCAGCATCCCTAGGCACCCCTGGCTACATCTCATTGCAAGGTAGGAGTTTCTGCCCTTTTCTCAGTTCTCTAATGCCTCCTGAAGAAAACTGCCACACAGACAGCACACGGCTACTCTAGGAATTACCTTAAAGTCACACATGGCTTCTCCCGACACTGTCTTTGTCCTGCGTTTCCCCAGAACGAATGTGAGGTTTGACAGCCTTTTAGGACACAGAGGAGCAGCATCATAAATATTTTTGGGCCTATAAAACATGCCTACCCTCTCCCTCTCAGTGGCTTGAATGATTCTGGAGTTTTTTTTTTCCACGTCTTCCATTCACAAAGACGACGACTTGGCTAATTGAGGATGGAGGTGTGCGGGCCCACCACCCTAGACACACACACTTCAGCAAATTGCATGATTACCAAGATAGGCAGTCTTAAAATAATTCAATCCATGACAAAAACCTAATTACTGGCAGGTAATACCCTGTCAGCTTTAATGCATCTCATCACTCATCACAGCACGCAGAGAGCATTTTATGACCCATCTTATTATCGCTGCAGTTTAGGCTCAAGCCGCATGTCAACTAGTGACTTGTGTCTCCTCCTACCGCCGTCTCCCCCCTCCTTCTCTCCCTTCTCTTTACCGGAGTGTTAAAGAACAACCGGCATTCATCAGGGTATTAGAGCACCATGGGTGTGCAAAAGAAAGCCAGAAGGCTATTGGGGCGGGTGGGTGTCTCAGCAGGAGTTTTATAGTCAAAATTGGGCAATTAATGGATGAGCAATAGCAAAGAAATGCTCAATCGTCCAACTGCATGAATGAAATAGAAATATTTTTGACGTTTAAAAAGGGTGATTTTGACAAGTGGGGCTGTTTGGAATGAATAGGTTTATTGCTAATTAGTTGAAGTGTGGTTACCTTCTTTTTATCTCTGAGCACAAATAAGCTCACCATTTAGGCATCTGGTAAAACTGATGGGAAGATGTTATTTATTTTATTTGAACTCAGGATGTGATTGGACTGTTTCAGACTATTCTGAGTCCAAATAGTACTACACAGCCTGTAGAAGTAATAGTTGCTTTTCAAGTTTAGTAATAATATTACTATGCCTGTGTATTTTATCAGTTTTTCAGGGTCATCTCCACAGCAAAAAGGCTTAAATCCGGTTGCTTCTGTAGTAGTTTTAGGTGTTGGACCTAAAAGTGTAGGATTTGGGGTCCTACTCTTTTAGGTTAATTGTTGGATTATTCTAAAAACATGGAGATATTACCAGGCCAAGAAATGCTGTTTTTGCTGTTAAGGAATGATCATCAATTCCTTAACTGATCGTTCTGATTCAGACAAAGGACCTTATTTCAGCACTAATCACTATGGTACAGGTTACAGCTTATCCACTTTGGGCAAATGGTGCAAAACTAGTCAGCTTTTCAATGCTGTTATTGTTAAAAAAAAAAAGTTGGTATCAATTAAAATGTCCAGCTTCCAAATTTAGTTGCCAGCACAATATAAGTAGTCTGTGTTTAAATGAAGACAAAGCATGGGTATCACATGTTAAACGATGAGGAATGGCTTATGAGGAATAGTTCAGATCCTGGCTGGTGGCACGTTGAAAGCACCGATTGGTGAAGTAGCGTGCAGTGGAGCCGCTGTGAAAGGGCTTCCAGTCGGATCAGATGGTCTCTGCGTCGCAGGGGGTGGGGGGAAGAATCTCTTTGTCATCCTGTCATTTGCGGCCAGCACTGCTCTGCGCACACAGGCTGCATCTGCGATCGGCGATAAACGTGTGAGAACACGCCATGTGAGTGTGTAAAGCAGCGGGCACCTCGCTCCAGCTCCTCCGCCAGCGTTCTGTTGACCGATGCTACCCTCCTGTCTCGACCGTCGTGCTGGATTGTTCCGTGTCTAACAAAGCCTGATCTCAGTCTGCTGGCAGGCAGCTGCTCTCCAAACTCAGCGGCTTTGGGTTGAATGGTGGTGCTCCAGGGGCTCAGCAAATGCAGAAAAGGGAGCAAAGTTTCGGTAAGGCAATTACTCGAATTCTATTGAATGAGCAATAGCGCATTCTGTGTTTCATGTGTTTGGTGTTTTTCTGGGGAGCATTCACGGCATTTTTCTCTGTGGAAGGTGACGTGACCTGCCTCTACTTCTGTTCCAACCTTTCGCCTCACGTTCACCATAACCCTTCATTTCTACATCATTACAGAAACGGGAAAGGATATTTTAGTATTCTTGAATCTGATAAGCGCAAAAGGATTCAGTGCGTCTCAGTTTGTAACACAGATCGAGTCGAGGAAGAAATCGCCGTTATATTGGGGATTGACTGACTGTGGGCTACCATAGCAACGGTAATTAAAGTGATGGTGAAATGTCAGCATCTTTTTGTCGATCAGCTGGGAGCTGGATGCATACGACTGTTTGTTCCTGGCTCAGATGTGTCAGGAAACAACAGATAAATGGACTCCCTGGTGGAGTGGAACCGGCTCCACCACCCAGGTATCATTAGGCATCAGAGCTGCTCCTTGCTCCGTCTCACTTTATTGAAAGTCAGACTTTTATTTCAAAGTTCCACTGCAATCATAAAATTCACGCCATGCCGCTCACTCTCTTGTCACTGAAAGAAGGAGGAAGACTGAAACTCCTTCTTCTTTTGCTTGGCAGTAGGTACTAAGTAGCAGGACTTTTTAGTTCTAGCTAGAATGGATGGATCAGGGGTGCTTATGCACAGAAGTCGAGGCGGCTTGCTGTCTAAATCCTGCCAATTAACAAACCAACAGCCAACACTGGATATATCCTGTTGCACACATCTTTGATCTTGTGCACATTTGTCAGCCCCGCAGCCTCTGCACACTTATTAAGCAGTATGGAACAACTTCAAAAACCCTAAAGCACCACCATGCCTTGCACCTTTTTAGGGTAGTTGTAGTTAGAGACCACTGATCTCCCATTAGTCTGCACAGATACGCAGTCTGATCAGTTACTGTGTGAATCGGGTTCAGTTTACGGGATGTTAAGTTTTAGATGTGACTGTAACTGCATTCACTCACATCACAACCAGAGGTCACATAAGTTACTTTCAGTCCCCTGCTGTGAAATTAGCATGAACCGCTTGCTTCAAGAGTGTTGATAAAGAAACCAAAAAAATCAAGGTAAAATGTTGAATTGGCAAACACTTCCCCACACCAGCGTTTGTTCAATTAAAAGCGACCCAAACTAACCTGGTTCTTTTTTTAAAGAAGAAACAAGTATACTGTGGTGAATGGGGGACAAAGGGGAGTGAGGCTGTGGTGCTCCTCGGGGAATGGAAGGAGAATACTAATTTAAAGCCTCATTGTGAGCCCCCTCCTAGCACCCACAAGGCCAACAAAGGCTCTCCACAGTGAGCTGAGGCCAAACAATACACGCCACTGCCTTGAACCACGCCTCTTTACACACACACACACACACACACACACACACACACACACACACACACACACACACACAGGTCAACTTAAAATGGGCCAAATTGGAAACAGTAGCTTTGTGTGTGTGCCTCTCGATGTCAAAGGCAGTTTAAACAGAACTGTGTGTTTGTTTGTAATGATCTTATGTCTCAGTGTTTTACGTGTTTAATTCACTCCTGTTCAAACAGTTTGTGCACATTTTTGATTTTCTTAATAAAATGTCATGTAATGAGGACACTAGGATCAATAGTTCCCCACGCACAATGATCTTTCATGAAGGGGGCAGCTGCAGCCATGGAGTTGACAAAAACACAGCTGTCCATTTAGAAACTTTTTACAAATTACGTAGCAAATAGGAATTAGGAAGCCAGCGAATTATAGTGCGCATATGGTGTGTTAAAGTGACACAAAGAAATTCATAACAACGCATATAATAATATACAGTATTTGACTCTAAATCATTTAGGGTGGGTGGGAATTCATTTAAATTGATCCATCTCTTCATGCTGAAGAAACCGATTTCTGCAGAAGTCTCTTAAGGCTGGTTCACAGGGCAAGATATTAAAATTGTTGGTTGATTTTCAAAGCCTGAGAGACACCACACATAATGATAAAAAAATCATTGAAATAATATCCAGTGTGTGGTGTCTGGTCAAACGGCAAGCACAACACACCACACACGAACAAACAGATTTCAGTCAGGAACATTCAGGTGTCAGACAGGAAATCTTGCAAAACCTCTTAAGATTAAACATGAGTTTAGAGTAAATAAATATGGACAACAAGGAAGAATAACAGTGATAGTTTGTGGACTCATTTTAACAGAGAAAATACATTATAAAGGCATCAGTTAAAACAGTGGAAACAGAGTGATCAGGGTACACTATGATATAGAGGTGAGTTATGTGGGGAGTTTTCTCTGGGTTTCCCTCACCTCACTTTCCGATTGGCTACTCGTCACTTTCACCATTTGTCTTTGGGGAACACTCCAAACTCTAGAATATCGGGCCAAGACAATCCAACATGTTGGATATCCCCGATTCGGGGTCGGAGCGGTCCCAGCGTCCTTCCGGCAGACCAGGTCACTGTTATCTAGAGATGCAAGCAAATGACCAACTTACAATTAATAGTTGATTAATGGTTAATTACATTAAAGTTTTTTTTCTTTCTGATTAACTGATAATGATCGCTTCAGACCTTCTATCCATGTTGTAGTATGACCACCATCCACAAGAGGGTGTTGCCAGTCATTCTAAAGCGGAGTCAGGCCATCATGGCGGACACAACATGACACGGTCCAAAAAGAATCTGGTGTGGAATTATTTTTGCACTGTTTAATGACAACAGGGATGCAAAAACTATCTTTATGCGGTTCTGTTTTTAAATATACACACTCAACAAGTTCCTTAAGTTGTCAGCTAAATAACTTCCATTCAGCCCGGTGGAACAGAATCAGTTTCTCAACCAAAACTCATTGGTGTGCTCAGACGGCAAGAAAACAGAAAAGCAAAGGGCATTACTCAAAAATGGTAACATGGTAGAAAAAGACATATGGTGCCAAAAGGGCACCACGAGGGCTTTTCTGGGGATTATAAGTGTGTATAGTTTTCCTATTAAACTTGTTTCTATTCACTAACCTAATAGAATCCTGTTCTGTTATATTTTGTAAATATGTCCAAGTTTATTAACGTGTGAGAAAAAACACGATTTTATTAAGTACTGACTGTTTATTCAGTCAGTACTTAATACAGGTGGCACAATAAATTGTTAAAATATAATGGTGTTTTACTAATTCAGAATATTTAAAAAAAAAGCCCTTCATGTAATGGACTACTTGGATTTTTAAGAAAATCGGGCAAATTATCCTGCAGTGTGAATCAGGTTTTATACTACCCAAAGAGAGCAAAATAAATTGACGAGAAACTAATTATTTTCATCACTTTTTGGTGTTAAATGGAATAGTTAATAAATACTTCACTATTTTTCCAAACAGTCATGACAATTTATGACCAAATAAAAAAAATAATAAATTGAGATTTTTTTAAAAAACTGTTCTTTTTGGATTTTACTATAACTACACTTATATTTATTTATCAGACAGAAATTATTTAAAGGGACAGTGTGTAACTAATTTCTTTTGTAATTTACAAAAGTCAAGTATTGCTTTTATAAACACATATTCTGGCAAGGTCTAATAAATGAAAGCGTTCTCATAACTTAGAATTGGTAGTTTATAAATACATAGGTGTCTGCGCACCCACTGGGAGGTGGCATGTTGTGCTACTTCTGATTTCAGTAGCTGAAAGGGGCCAAACTTGTCAGCCTTACGCATTTTCTCTGTCTTCTATATGAAGATGTGCTGTCGGTAGAGGAGGAGTAGAAAAAAAGCAAAGATGACATCAGATTTTTCCGTTGAAATTAAGGACTGTCCATACTTATTGCCCAGCCAGAGGGAAGAGAGTAACCAAGAAAAGAAAAATTAGTAATAACCGGGACATATGAGAGTTTATATCGGGTGAGCTATTATTACCAGGTGGTGATAATTCAAGAGGGAGCGGGGATTTAAAACGGATGTGAAGGTTGAAGGCTTTCTGCTGAACAGCAGGTAAGTTCATTCAACATGACAGTGAGGTTTATTTTTTGCATGATGTTAGAAACAGGTCAGCCGCGGTCCATCAGCTATTATGGCGTCCCGGCAGGCAGAGATAGCTTGGTTGTTCACCTCCCTCTCCCTTTAGTATATGTGTACAGGGAGTGGCAGAGGGATATGAGCTGTTCACTGTCTGTAATGCAGCAACAAGACTGGGTCTCTTTACTTGTGTTTATAGTCGCTTACTTTAGACCCCAAATTAGCGACTGCACGTTCACAAAGGAGCCAAAAAAAAACGTGACGCACAGAATTTACGAGGGACTTTAAAAAAAACAAGTGGACTTGGCAAAAGGGCCTTAAATCATTTCACATGATAACCGTAGCTATTAGCAGTAGCTAAAACATGGAGGACATTGTCACATTTATGATAGTCCGTGGCTTCTGTGGTAGTTATTACACGTTTAATGGCAAGGTTGTAATTCATTTAGCGCACAACTAGATGGTGCATCAGTGTGAAAATCTTACACAAAGGGGCTTTAAGATAAGAAACTCCTTTATTTCTTTATTTCAATGGGGAAAGTCAGTGTTTTTAATGTAATACAAGACTTCTTCTTTTGTATGATTGATTGCTGTTAAACCTGGAAGATTGCTCCATGAGATTATTATTTATTGTAAGGCAATGAGAAATGTGCTCATAAATCGATTTTTGAAAAGTTCCTTTAAAAAGACAATAATTGAAAAGCAACAATACCACTGTACATGATGCAACTTGCAGACACAAAAACTTGCAGATAAAAAACTTAAACTGTTTGACATTTAACAATTTTGTAAATGATAACTTTAAGATTTTTACTTAGTTTTTGATTATATAGGTGTGTGTCTTTTGTGTTACCATTAAATTTGTTGTTGTAATTTTTTGGACATTTGAAGATCTTTGTTAAATGCACAGATCTAACACAAATATTATAATGCAGAGCTGTAAATTATCTTTACTTGAACAAAATAGTGCTCTATTGACAAGCATTGAAGGCGTGGGAGGCTGTGTTCCCTCAAAGCTGCGCACATGCACAATTGTGCACTGCATCTGGATTCAGCGCACACAGCAAATCTATGCAGCGCAGAAAATAAAATCCAAGCTGAACTGTAAACAAAATAATAATAAACTAAGTTATTTGTACCATTTTGCAATTGTGGTGAGATGGTGTTCGTCGGTCCCACTCTGTGTGCGCCAGCTGCTGATCAGAACGCACCACTGATTGACGGGTGGGGCAGACGCCTTTATAGTTGGGCAGGTGGCAGTGTACATGTTTTTTACTCCTGCTGCATGTCAGCTGTTTGTGTGGCTGTACTTATCTGAGATCGTAAGTGCCGTTTTACAACCAATTTGGTTGTTTTTTGAGCGTTACACCTGCGGTTTGTTTCTGGAGCGCTGTTGCTCCGCTGGAGTTATCAGCTGCGGTAGGAGTCCTTTGCAGTGCACGGCTTCTGCTGGTTTCTGACCAGCATTCTTGTTCTACATCTGTTTTTGAAAAGCAGCTCTGTGTCATGATGCAGCCTGAAGGCTGCATTCAGAACACTTCCTGGCTCCCTTCCTCAGTGCAGTCCTGATTAGGAACACCTGTCAGGCTGCAATCAGCCACGGACTCACTCCACCTGCTCTCACCACTATAAGACTCACCTTCAGTTTGTCCTCGTTACCGGTTCGTTTGCAGTCTCCAGAACACCATGCCTGTCTCGTCCCTGCTCGTCTCCTGGTTCTGTTCCTGTCTGCTCCGGTCTGTTCTCGCCTGCCAGTTTCCTGCACCCCTGCAACCTCCGTCTGGTAACTGACTCTGGCTTCACCATCCACTACCTGCTCTTAAATAAACTTTGGAAACCAGCTCTGTGTGTGTGTGTGCTGTGTCCGGGTTCATCCAAGACAAATCATGACAGAACGAACCGGTCAAAGGATGAACCCGGTCACACACAGAGCTTGGTGCAGGTGCTGGCAGAATTCTGGATTCGCCTTCACTTCAGCCCCAGATCTCCGTGGGTGCCTTCGCTTCTGGTTCGTCTCGCCTGGGTCGCTGTGATGCGACGCCTCGCCTCTGGTTCGTCTCGCCGGGATCGTAGTGCACGATGCCCCGCCTCTTGGTTCGTCTCGCCTGGGTCGCTGTGATGCGACGCCTCGCCTCTGGTTCGTCTCGCCGGGATCGTAGTGCACGATGCCCCGACTCTTGGTTTGTCTCGCCTGGGTCGCTGTGATGCGACGCCTCGCCTCTGGTTCGTCTCGCCTGGGTCGCTGTGATGCGACGCCTCGCCTCTGGATTCGTCTCGCCTGGGTCGCTGTGTTGCGACTTTCGCCTCTGGTTCCGGCGCTCTCAAAGGTTCCGGCGCTCTCAAGGTTTCTGCGCGTTCAGAGGATCCTGCGCTCATTGGTTCCGACGCCTTCCCCGCGTCCTCTTGGTTCCTGCGCCGACAAGGGATCCTGCGCTCCTGAGTTTCTGCGCCCGTGAGGTTCCTGCGCCTGTAAGGTTCCAGACTTTTTTTTTTTGTTTTGTTTTTGCCCGCCGTCCGGATACCCCCCTCCTCCCGCCCAGTCGAGGAGTTGATTGGTCGTCTGGAAGCCGACCTTTAGGGGGGGGGGGTAGTGTCATGATGCAGCCTGAAGGCTGCATTCAGAACACTTCCTGGCTCCCTTCCTCAGTGCAGTCCTGATTAGGAACACCTGTCAGGCTGCAATCAGCCACGGACTCACTCCACCTGCTCTCACCACTATAAGACTCACCTTCAGTTTGTCCTCGTTACCGGTTCGTTTGCAGTCTCCAGAACACCATGCCTGTCTCGTCCCTGCTCGTCTCCTGGTTCTGTTCCTGTCTGCTCCGGTCTGTTCTCGCCTGCCAGTTTCCTGCACCCCTGCAACCTCCGTCTGGTAACTGACTCTGGCTTCACCATCCACTACCTGCTCTTAAATAAACTTTGGAAACCAGCTCTGTGTGTGTGTGTGCTGTGTCCGGGTTCATCCAAGACAAATCATGACACTCTGCTTATATGTTTTTTATTTTATGAGTGCATGCCTGAGGACTACAGCAATACATATGAATGGCTTGTACTTGTATAATGCTTTATTAAGTCTAACGACCCCAAAGCGCTTTACACTGGCCAATCGTTCACCCGTTCATGCACAAATTCACACCCTGACAGTGGTGAGCTTCAGTGTAGCCACAGCTGCCCTGGAGCAGACTGACAGAAGCGAGACTTCACAGTACCACATGCTTGTGCCAAATCTCATTGCACAAAATTTATAGAATTTAATTGCAATAAAATTTTAACTCTGAAAGATGTACATGTCTCAGTTCTTCCTTAGCAGGACCCCTACTCTGACATAAAACATACTATACAGCTTATTTAAAAAAAAAAAAAAAGATTTTTGTCTTTTTCATGTAAGTGGGTTAGATCAGTTGTATCTAAACTAAGTAATCTAAAAGTAATTACTGCTGTAATTTGATTCTTTTAGTAAGCCATGTACCTTGTTATAAACTCGAGTTTTGGACAGGTGTAATACTGATGTAGCGTGACTGTTCCTAGAAAACAGGGGTGTCTGGTCCCACTAAACTACACTGAGTCCTCACCATTTTCCACTGCCATTTTTGTATTTTGTTTGTCGTTCAAACACTCCAGTGATTGTGGACTGTTGGGAAGATGGCGACGGCCCATCGGTTGTAGTTTTTTTCCCAGCTGGGAAAACTACATCGGATGATTAGGTTTTATGTGCAGATGCATATTTGCTGTATTGCTAGGTTTAGTTGCTACAATATTACAACAAATGTGACCTTCCTGCTCGCACAGGTGAAGTGGCACACCACAGTCATCCAGTTTGAATCCAAAGTGTTCCCACACTGCAGCAGTTGCATTCAGCTCTGTATTTCCAAATCTCAATTAGCGTTTCTGTGGCTTGCCACTCCTCACAGGGCTCTCATGCTACATTCTGAGGTACGTAACAAGACCATGCACCTGGCTAGTACCTGACGAAAGAATTCACTCCTCCCTACGCCACAGAAACAAGAAGGGGAGGGGTGAATCCAGACTTAGAATAAAACCTTTTTTCAACCAGTTTCTAAAGTAGAAGAGAGAGAGAGAGAGACGGGTAAACAAGTAAGCATGCAAATTAACATTATTAAGCTCCTTTTAATTTATCATTTGGTTAAATGATTATATTGCTTATTGTGACAGGCTTAGCTGGCCCTCCTAATAAGTTTATCCGACATCTTCCTCTCAGCTACAGATAAGCTGCTGCTCCAACAAACCACACCATAAAAGATGGCTGGTGCCACTTCAGAGTCAAAGGAGTGCACTTTGCACTCTGAAAGATCTCAGCCTCTTCAGCAGGTAGAGTCTGCTCTGACCCTACCTATTGTTAAGGTGAACTCTCAGGTACTTGTAAGAGTCCACTATTCCAACATCAGTTCCCTGGATGGTAACCGAGTTTAGAGGGCTGGGTCTGCGCCTTTGAAGTCCACAAGCAGCTAATTTGTTTTCCCTGTATTTAACCCGAGATGGTTCTGCTTGCACCAGTTTGCAAAGCTCTCTGTCCACTGTTTGTACTCTAAGCTGTCCTCATCTGTGATAAGACTTACTATGGCAGAGTCATCAGAGAACTTCTGAAGGTGGCAGCCAAGTGAGACGTTCACAGTGTTGAATATGAACAGAAACGGTGCTAGCACTGTTGCCTGTGTTGCTCCCGTACTCTAGATAATCCTGTCAGAGATATGTCCCCTTGTCCTAACACACTGTGGTTTATCAGATACCCTATTTACACTACCCTTTTTTAACCGTGCCGAGACCAGTCCGAGCTCGGTAACTGAGATAACTTTCGAGTGTAAATGGATCGCAAACTGAACTGAACCGTGCCAGACAGAACTTGACCACGCAAAATCTAGACCAGTTCGATGGGTGGGCTCGGCCCAGTTTTTCAGTGGCCACACGGCTTCCAGTGATGATTCTGCTTAGCAGTGTGATGAACCTCAATGTCTGTCGTTGTTTCCTGCGTCTGTAAGCCCTGATTAGACGTTTGTCTTATCCACTTCCCAAAAGCCGACTCTGTCACGTAAATTCACCAAAGGTTGCTTTCTTCACCTGACTCTCCGCAAACAACAAAATATTACAATCATAACCAAGAATAACTTCCTGAATGTTATGGGCGCTGCCATTTTGGTTTGCTTAAGTCCCTCCTTCAATCCTAGCGAGCAGAAGTACCGCAGATTGTCACTAGGAGGCAGGGGAACCATGCTAGGGTGATGTCTAAACGGTCGTCAGAACCAAGCTCGGCATGGTTAACTGATCCAAGCTCGGGCCGAGCTTGGCATGGATCGGTTTAACAAGGGTAGTGTAAATGGGGCTAGGCCGGTCCACTCCTGACCATCATGGTTGGATGGTGTTGAAAGCACTGGAGAAATCAAAGAACATCATCCTTACTCCCAGGATCCCAGAACTCTCCAGGTGGGCCAGAGCATGGTGTTGCAGGTAGATGATGGCATCATCTATGCCGATGCCAGGCTGGTAGGCTAGTTGCAGTTGACCCAATGAAGACCTCACCAGGCGGTGAAGATGGTTGAGGATCCAGGGTTTCCCCCAGAAAATGGGGCAATCCTGGCGGTCTGTGTCGTGGTCGGTCACAGGAAGGGGCGCAGATAATAGGGGGCAGGGGGTGGTAGCATAATGGGGAACGCGAGGAGCATTGTTCAAAGGAAGGCTTCAGTGTGAATGTAGTGTGCATTGCGCTAATAACAGCTAGCACATTAGCTTATTTACACCAGGAGGTTTAGTCCTCCCTGGGAACTTTAATATCACAATTAGTTTTTTTCCTTCTCTGAACTTGTTTATCAGTTCTTTTTGTTAATTTTTTAGATCCTCTCTCCTACCTGAACTGAAAGCCCTCTTCTTCTCTTTTAGTAAAGCTTTTATCCCAGGGTTTATCCAGGGCTTGCAGTTGGAGAAGCACTTCATTTTCATAAGGGGCACAATAAGGCAAGACAAGTTTATTTACAAAGCACTTTTCAGTAATAAGACGTTTCAAAGTGCTGTAAATGAACAAAAAACAAACAGAGGAAATAAAGAATTACAGAGACAGCAGAGTCCACATAGAAATTGATATAGCCTGCGATGCATTCTGTTATTTCATCTATGTCCTCTTCATGAGAATACCATCTTGCATCGCACGCAGTGGTGCTGACGCAGTCTCTCAGAGCTCCTGCAGCATCCTCAGAATATTTTCTCATTGTGTATGTTACAACTGGTTCTATGTGTACAAGGGGGTTATACATAGGCTGGAGGTGGATCAGGTTGTGGTCAGCTCAGGGGAGAGGGTCGTGATGAACAATATACCTCTTTGCAGTTTACATGTAGTAAGTTGAGTATTTTGTTTTTCTAGTGTTGCAAGAAACAAACTGATTAACTTTTCTATTCCAAAAAAGTGGATTAGAACAGTTAAAAGTGGGCGGGGTTGGAGGAGAGTGAGACATGGTTAAATGCCCCTGAGATTAGAAAGAGAACTTGGAGTGCTTTGTTTGCATTCTGCTCACAGTGGTGTGGATGAACAGACTGCTTCAGTATTAGCAGGCAGAGGGCACACACTAGGCCCGTTTACACTACACTTTTTTAACCGAGCCGAGACCAGTCCGAGCTCGGTAACCGAGATAACTCTTGTGTGTAAATGGTCAGCAGACTGAACCAGACCGCGCTAACGATAACCGGACCGCGCTAACTGCAGACCAGTTCATCAGCAGGTCTCGGACTGTTTTTTTTTGGCCCGGTTCCCTGAGAACGAGGAGCGCATGAGCAGACCGCGTCATGCCCTTACAGTCAGCTGACTGTCAGCGGGTTTTCCGGCGTGTCTGGCTGCACGTCCCGATTCACACTCCATTCAGACAAATTTCAGACATTCATAATAATACTAGCTTCCTTACCGTGCCACACGGTTTCCAGTGATGACTCTGCTTATGAACCTCAGCGTCTGTTGTTGTTTCCTGCGTCTGTAAATCCTTATTAGACGTTCATTTGTCTTATCCACGTCCCAAAAGCCGACTCTGTCTAACAATAACATCCTGAATGTCACGGGCGCCGCCATTTTGATTTGCTCGGTCCCGCCTTCAATCCCAGAGAGCGGTAGTACCGCAGATCGTCACTAGGAGGCGAGGAGCAACCAAGGAACCAAGATAACCGAGATAACTCTTGTGTGTAAACGGCTGCATTTATCTCAGTTAACTGGACCAAGCTCGGACCGGTCTCGGCATGGCTTGGTTTTTAGGTGTAGTGTAAACGGGCCTACTGTTATCGCGATAACATGCAAGAACTCTCTAGAAACAATGAAAGGCCTGAGCCCGACAGCTAGGACAAAGAAGAAGAGAGAAAAGAAGGAAATTTAAGCCATCTTCTTCATTGATGGGCACTGTCAGAAAGAGGAAATGTAAGTCATCTCTTCCATCAATTATTATGGGCAATGTGAGATCTCTGGGAAGCAAGTTTTCCAAGGCTTAAGAAGGACCCAGCCAGAATATTGGGAATGCAGTATTATGTGTTTCACTGAAACATTGCCACAGGATAATATCCCTGACAACAGCGTCTCTCTGCCAGGCTTTTTGACCATATGAGCAGAGTTAAGTGGCAAGAGAAAAGGAGGTGGATTGGCGGTGCTGGTGAACAACAGATTCATCTGAGACAGATCGAAGTTGAATGTATTCTCTTAATTGCGCTTTGCCAGGAGATGTCCGACACCTCAAATCCCAACTCCTCTTCCCACCTTGCCCTGATATGACTAAGTGACAGTGAAGTGATCCTCTGAATATCCTCACATAGTCTGCTCACTCCTTCTCTTTGATTTAGATCCCCCTCCAACCACTCGTCTATCTAGTCATTTGGTGGGAGTAATGGAAAGGAAGGGAAATGTTTCCGAACAAAGACACGCACCTGTTGATGCCTGAAATAATGCGAACTGGGGATATTACACTCATTTACCTGTTCGAATGACATCCTTAAAAAGATCACTCACCCATTTTAGTCCATTCCTGAACCATAACTTAAATGCTGTATCCACGAGTGAGGGTGGGAAGAGTGCGTTGGCCGAGATTGGCAGAGAGAGCATAGCCTGTCTATGTTTGAAGTGGGTCCTGAATTGGAATCATATTTGAAGTGAGCCATTTACCATAGGATTGTTTGTGCGGCGCTGCTTACTGAGTGGCAATGGCACACATACTAGGTAGGGACACAGGATAAGCACAATGTTGTTCCATTTCAAACCATACAGGTCATAAGAAGCATAGACCCAGTATATTAGTTTATAAATAATAGCTGGCCAGTAATATTGCAAAAAATTTGGTAATGCTAGGCCTCCAGCCTGTTTCTGTTTCTCAAGATGTGCCCTCCTTATTCGTGGGATGGTCTTATTCCAGATGAAGGTGGATATAGATTTATCCAGATCTCTGAAAAAGGACTTTGGGATAAAAACAGGTATTGTTTGAAAAAAAAAGAAGAACCTGGGCATGATTATCCTCTTGACAGAGTTAACCCTGCAGAGCAAGCGATATAGGCAGCACTGACCAATGGATAAGGTCCTGTTTGGCCCTCTCCAGGGAAGGTTTAAAGTTATGCTTGAATAAATCACTGTATTTACGGGTTACTGATATGCCAAGACAGGTAAAAGTGTCACGAGTTTCTTTTGGGTATGCCCCAAAAGACATCTGTCAAGCCTCGTTGTCAATAGGAAAGAGCAAACTTTTAGTGAGATTGATTTTGTAGCCTGAAATCTCTCCAAAGATTGAACAAGTAAAGTACCAAGCCATCCGCATACAGAGATTA
This sequence comes from Fundulus heteroclitus, assembly GCF_011125445.2. Taxonomy (NCBI): domain Eukaryota; kingdom Metazoa; phylum Chordata; class Actinopteri; order Cyprinodontiformes; family Fundulidae; genus Fundulus; species Fundulus heteroclitus. Next base: position 563,184 of record NC_046377.1, on the reverse strand, counting down.
TGGACAGAGGCCTGTGGTGTAACATAGAAAATCCTTATCCACTAACAAAAAGCTGGACCACAACCAAACCTCTCCAGTTGCCAAAAGATATCCATATTGAATCCGGTCAAATGCCGTGTAAGTGTCAAGAGAGAGCAAAACCATAGGTGAAGTTTCTGAGGAATAAAGAATAATAAGAAGCCTCCATATGTTACCATAAAGATGTCGCCTTGTAATAAAACCAGTCTGATCTGGATGGATCACTGTACCTATAACAGACTCTAACCTACTATTCAGGACCTTGGTCAAGATTTTACAGTCACACCAGAGTAGACCCACTGGCCTGAATAATTCACATTTCAGGGGGTCCTTTCCTTTCTTGAAAAGGACTGAAATGGTGGACCTTGTCATTATAGGAGAGAGAATCTTGCGCTCCAATACCTCGGTGTATAAGTTTTTCAAAAGAGGGCTTAGTTTGAATGAGAATTTCTTGAAGAATTCAACAGGGAACCCACCCGGCCCTGAAGCCTTACCGCTCCTGATCTTTTTAAGTGCCTGAAAAATTATCTCAAACCACAAAGTTAGCGGTTAGTTCCTTCTCGACTCGAAAAGGCAAAAGGCAAGGACATTCACACACTAATACAAGAAAATAAAAAAGATAAAAAGTATAGAAAAGCTTAATAGAAAAACAGAACCACTGACACAAGCTGCTTGCTGTGCTGAATTTGGCTAGCGTGTTAATGTTTTGTATTCATATCCATCACCAGCTATAAGTTATCTTAATTCTCATAAAGTAATTTTTGTTTTGGCAAAACAAACTTGTTTCAAATACCGTTGCTTAGACGAACAATAAGTCAAACTCCTAACCACCACTTCAGCTTCATTCAGCTTACTGTTTGTTTCTTCGGAACTGTATCAAAAGAATGTACCAAATGAAGTAACTAAAACGAAAAAAGTAAAAGAAATCATGAAATACCTTTTAGGAGTGCACCACTGTTTCAGTCTTTAATGAGTCTGTTTGTGCTTCCAGGTATACAAATGCTCACCGTCCAGCCGGACACAAAGCCAAAAGGCTGTGCCGGCTGTAACCGGAAGATCAAGGACCGCTACCTGCTGAAGGCACTTGATAAATATTGGCATGAAGACTGCCTCAAATGTGCCTGCTGTGACTGCAGGCTGGGTGAGGTGGGCTCTACACTATATACCAAAGCTAACCTCATCCTGTGCCGGAGAGACTACCTACGGTAAGAAAGACCTTACATTTTCTCACCACTCTGCACTCTTCTGCTCTAAACACTGCACAGAGATCAAATGCACTGAAATTATTTACCCTTATGTAGAATTTTTATTTATTTATTTATTTATTTATTTATTTATTTTAAGGACAGACATACTTTTTCTAACAAACTCAGACATTGCATAAATAAGTCTTCAGTAAAATGGCAGTGGCATCTTTTTGTTTGATCCATTTGTTTGATGAGTAAAATTGATTTCTGTTTATTATGTGTTTCTTTTTGTATAGAAGTAATTTTACCTTTGGTTAATTTTTTTCTATTTTTTTAAGATAAATATGTCCACAATAATCGTTTAAATCTGATAATCAGGCAAAATTGAAATAGCTAGAAAAAGCTTGAAATGCCATAAAACATGCAAAAACTTACCATGAACATATCATGAACCCAAGAAATATGAACCACAATAACTGTAGATCATCATTTAAATCACAAGTGTAGCATGTATAATGCTGCAATTTGAATAATGGTTTTAATTATAGTAACAGTAGGCTAGTTTCATAAGTACCTAATTCGGCTCGCAGGAAAATGAGTTTAAAGAAACAAATACTCACAAATGTGGTACTTAGTAGTAATGTAATATTTAACGATGAGACGTAGCAACAAAATATTTACATGATCTACAATATGCCGCATTTCACGTTGAACAGGTTACTGAATAAGTCCAGTACATTAAGATTTAAAATAGTCTCTCAAGTGAGGCAGAGTCCCAACTTCAATATTCCACAAGTTGAAAATCAACGGAATATGAGTGTATATGGACAAGTGGCTGCAATGCCTCCTACTGCACCAGCAGAAGCACGCACTCTTAATCCTTGGGCTAATTTCTTCAGGCTCAAGACATAAGCTCGCCATCCACTACATGGGACCTAGCCAGTCCCGCTTAGATAGATCAAAGTTTACACAAGGTAGCTGATCACAGTGGCAGAGGCATCTGGGTTACATAAGTACTAAATATTTTTTAGCTATCTTAATTTGGAGTTATGACTAATGCACTCTGTGCATCCTCTTCGCCTATAACAGAACAGGAGAAATGAACTGTCTAAATATGACACGACATTTAAAAATAAGATTGGACCTAGCTCCAGTGGACAATTCACCCTGGACAGGTTGCCAGTCCATCACAGGGCGACACAGAGACACACAGGACAAAATACCTTTCACACACACACACCTAAGTAATTTAAAGAGACAAATTAACTTAACAATTCTGTTTTTAGACTGTGGGAGCAAACTGGTGTACGCGGAGAACATCCACACATGCACAGGGAGAACATGCAAACTCCATGCAGAAAGACCCTAGGCCAGAATTCAAACCTAAGACCTTCTTGCTACAAGGCAACAGTGCCACCAACTTGGCTACTGTGCAAAGCCCTCAAAATGCTCTCAGGTCTCATAATATTTTATGAAGCAATGCTATTTCAAGATCTATTTATTTTTCAGATTAAACTGTTTGAATGGAGAGAGATTACAATTAGAATCAGACTAAGCTTTACTTCCCAGGTGTGTGTACACATACAACCTATTTGACTCTGGATTTTACAATGCTCACGATGTGCTTACTTATACAATAATATAATAATGCCGTAATAAAAATCAAACACAGTCTGTGGTATAGAAAAACCCCTATGAACACTATAAACAAGTGGGCAAATTGAGACAGTACTGCAATCGTGAAATAAGCAGAGTACAAAAGATACAGGAGTAAATCTTATTTCCATTGTTGTTTTTACTATCTGTCAGAGGTGGACACTACCAGTCAAAAGTTTGGACTCACCTTTGCCAATGGTTTTTCCTTATTTGTATTACTTTATACATTGCAGATACACAGTGAAGACACCAAAACTCAGACGTGTATATATATATATATATATATATATATATATATATATATATATATATATAATTATGTATCAAACCCAAAACTCTGAAATGACTCAAAACATCCAAGTTTTTTTTTTTTTTTTTTTTTTTTTTTTTTAATTCCTCCCTTTATTTTGATTACTGCCTTGGTCACTCTTGGCCTTCCCTCGATGAGCTTTATGAGATCAGTCGCCTGAATGGTTTTCCAACTGTGTTTGAGGAGTTCCCAGAAGTAGTAATAAAAATAAAGAGAAACCATCGAATGAGAAGATGAGTCCAATCTTTTGACTGGTAGTGTACATGTGCACATACGTGCACAAACATACATGTCCACAGTGTGATGGGTGCAGAGAATGGGAATGCTGGAATAAATGAGAATCATATATGGTGTTATGTGCATGAGGTAGGTAGATTTGGTATATGTTATATGTACAGCATGGACTGTAAAAACAAACTGCATTTTTTGTTGTCAGCTGTTTATTAGAATGGTGGCTTGTGGGAAGAAACTGTTCAGTCTGTTGGTTTTGGCCTACAGCGCTTTGTTGTCCCTACCAGAGGGGAGAAGTTGGAACCTGTTGTGGAATGGGTGAGATGGATCTCCTCCTCAGACAGGTTGACCTTTCTGAGCCAGCGCAGAACATGCATCTTCGGCTGGTCCTTCTTGATGATTGTAATAGTGTTGCGCTCCGTCTTCAGGTCCTGGGAAATTGTGTTTGCGTGTGTGTATGTGTGTGTGTGTTTGTGTGTGGGGGGGAAGGGGGGGACTCCTGAAGTCCATAATCATCAGTTGTGGGATGGTCTCTTGTAGTTTGTAAGTGTCTGCAGGACTTTCTACAATAACGCAGGGTTGTTGGCTGATTTTCTCAGCTTTTCAGCATAGCACCTCCTTGTGTGTTCCTGGCCTGGTTGTACAGGACTGTGTTCCCACTTCTGAGGGCCTCGTCTTGGCCTAACAAAGCTGCCTGAGTTTCACTATGAACCAGGGTTTTTGGTTGCTGTATGAGCAGAAAGTTTTAGTCTGCACCCACATATCCTCAAGAAAACTGATGTAACATGTCACAGTGTCGGTACATCCAGGTCAGTGACTGCAGCCTCAAAAGAGCAAGGGATTTCAACTCCAGTCCTTTTGAGGTCTGGTGTCCTCGAAATTTTAGATGTGTCCTGGTCCAACACGCCTAAATCAAATTACCTCCTCAGTATGCAATCAAGTTCTTCAGAGTCCCTCTAATGACCTAGATATTTAACTTAGGTGTGTTTAAGCAGAGGCATATCAAAATTATGCAGAACACTGGACCTCGAGGACTAGAGTTGAAGTCCCTTGGATTAGAGGATGCTGTTGTGCAGCGACACGTTCAAATATATGTTAATAATATTGTCTGAGAACTTGGAACCTGATGAGATCTGAAAAACATTGCCATCAAAGGTGTGTCCTTTGCTCTTGAGGTGCAAGTGGACTGCTGCATCTTGCCCTGAGCTGCTGGCCTATCTGTGCTGCGCTTGTTTTGTTTGGTTTGGTTTCTCCGGTGTAGGAGTCTGTGTAGTCCTCGCTGCATGGGTCCGCATACACAACTCAATCTTTGTGTGGGTCGTGGTGCACCGCCACACCAAAATAAAAGCTGCTACACCTTTAGATTGAGTAAAAAAAAATTAAACAATGTAAAGTAAATGATATAACATAAACCAACACCTCCGGCTCAGCTGCTAGTGTATGAAGCTACTGGTGGCTACTGCGCTGCACTGCTCTCGGTAGTGAAGGATAACTAGAGACGACAGTTCAGTGTTGCCAATTTAGCGACTCTTGTTGCATTTGAGGACTTTTTTACCCTTTTTGGAACTTTTATTCAAAAACGTAATTAACGTATGTTGCATTTTAATGACAGTGACCCATCCACACACCCCGTGGCGCTTTAGTGGGTCGTTGGTGAGATTTCTTTGTTGCCGTGGTATTTTACATAACCTTTACATATCCTACAAACAGCGAGCTACTTGTCTAAAACATATTTGTTTTTGCAACAGCCAAAGTGGCTTGATGTAACAGGCAGACAGGCCGAATAGACTAACATGTTTATTTTTAAGAGTTTAAAAATGCTTCAGTCCAAGGCTTTGTTTCCTAGTATTAACACAATAAGAAATTTTAGATCTATATATGTCATCTGGAATGCCAACTTGCCTAGCACAGATCAATGTAGTTGGAACATAGGAATAATAATCACTACGTCGATGTAGCAAAAAAATGATTACACCCCTACAGGTTTAAATTTCATGGTGTCAATACGACCAACCTTAACAATGAAAGGCCTATTCAGATATAAAACGTTCTGAATTTAGAACAGCACACAGCTTAGTAAAGCTGCTTACAGTATCCTTTCTGCTCATTTTGTGTATAGGTTGCATCTGCATTCTGTCCCTGAAAGAATATGTTCTGATTGTGCTGTTGAGACAGAAAATGATGAAAAATATTACAACTACTACTTGTCAGTAATAATGGTAACATTGATGCTTAATTTTATCTGATATCTGTGTTTTTTTAAATACTGTTGTAAATGTATCACTTACCATTATTGAACCTTTCTTATATCCCAAATTAAAATTAAAATAAATAGTTCAGACAAGAGTTAAGAATGGCAAAAATATTTATCACATGTCAAATGAGCCTGACACTAGTGATTACTTACTGATTAGAATCTGTTTAGAAATGCCTTTTATAAATCGTTATAATATGACATGTTCTTTTAAGAGCTACGCTTGTATTTAGAGAGATTTTTGTTGTGATTTTACAGTAAGAAGGTGGTGATATGCAAGCGACTGACCACAGTGGCTACAAGCTCATCCAGGAGTCAATGGCTTGATGCGATCTGCTGGGTTTTCTTTGAAAACATTTTAACCAATCTGTCTGTATACTTTGACAAATAAACAGTTTTACGTCCATTCAAATAATGCAGTCTTTTGAATTCTTAATGAAGAGACTGTCTAGAATGTGTCATGCAAGTCCATAACTGAATCCCAGCTCTGCTGCTTGTTATTACAATAGAGTACTTGACATAAATAAAAGGCCTCTGCTGCTTAAGCTTTTACGGAACTTGAAAAAGGAAAATGTGGCACTCAGTCTTGTCAGCCTTGCCACTTTATAGCTTTTTATTTTTTTTCATCCTTTAGAAACACACCAAAATACTCCCATTGGTCCTCATTTTCCTCTTAAGTCTCCATCCAGCTGGTCTTCTTTGATGCTCCTAATTAGGCTCTCCATCACTTAAGAGAGGCAGTAGATGACCATTTGATTATAATTACACACAAGTTTCCATGCAGCACACTCCGCAATAACCCTCTTTTTTTCTCCTACCTAAACACACACGTGGAGACATGGAGATAGACAAAACAATGTGAACTATTCCTTTGAATTAGAAGGTAATACCTGACAGAAATACAAATAAGGTGACGAGGGCACCTATTTACTCATAGGAGGCATTCTTCTTAGAAAAAAATAATACTGCAAGGGTAGCTGAAGAAACACATTTCCATGTTTTTACCATGAAAAAGTTGCAAGAGTTCTTGAATTTACACTATTACTTATGTTGGACTAATAAAATCTTAACTTAAACTACAAGTTAAAGTGCATGCATTTGAACTGTGAGTAGTGCATCAGCTCTTTACAACTGAGAGTCTTGCTGCATCATCTTGCTTTCCATCTGTAAGAGCACTGAGCATGGAGAAAATCTGTATACTCTTCCTCAGATTAGTTTAGACCTTTGTCTGTCTGTATCAAAATCCAGTTTATTACACAACTTGCTCTTCCAATATCGCCCAAATAAAATTGGTTTCACTGAAGAAAATAATGTTTGTGTCATTTGGTATGATTTGAGGAGTGAAACAATCTACAGTGGCTTGCAAAAGTATTAATACCCCTTGAACATTTCCACATTTTGTCACAATACAATCACAAACATACATATATTTTGTTGGAATCTTATATGAAAGACCAACACAAAGTTGGTCTTTCTTGTGAAGTAGAAAGAAAATCATACATTATTTAAAACTTTTTTTACAAATAGAAAATTGAAAAGTGTGATGTGCAAAAACATTCAGCTCCATTTTCTCTGAGTGCCACCAATCATCAGGCAAAAAGAAGTTTCCTGATGATTGCTAATAGCCGAATAGAGTCTGCCTGTGTGTAATCTAATCTGAGAACAAATACAGATGCTCTGTGATGGCCTCATCAGAGGTTGGTTAAAAGAACATTGGGGACCAAACAGCATCATGAAGTCCAAGGAACACACCAGACAGGTTGGGGATAAAGTTCTGGAGAAGTCCAAAGCACGGAGCACTGTTCAATCCATCATCCGGAAATGGCACAACTGTAAGCCCACCAAGACAAGGGTGTCTACCTAAACACATAGACTGAACAAGGAGCTCACTGATCAGAGATGCAGGCGGTGGTCTGTGGTGACTCTGGACGAACTGTAGAGATCTGTGGCAGAGCTATTAGTCAGGCACTGCGCAAATGTGTTTTTTGTGGAAGAGTGGCAAGAAGAAAAACACTTGTTAAAGGAAAACCATAAGGTGTCCCGTTTGTAGTTTGCCAGCCCCCTTTTTGGAGACACAGTAAACATGTGGAAAAAGGTGTTTTGGTCAGACAAAACAAGAATTGAACTTTTTGGCCAAATTGCAAAGCCCTAACCCTACTGCTGAGAACACTGCACACTATTCTGAACACAACATTCCCACTGTAGAATATGGCGGGGATATCATTCAATTCACATTCAAAATACTTTATTTATACCAAAGGGAAATTACATGTTGATGTAACTCATTTTGTCAAGGAGTTATTATAGATGGTGATGGCTGTGGGTAGGAAAGATCTCCTGTAGCGGTTCGTTTTACAATCATTCTGAAGAAGCCTTGGACAGAAGAGACTCTGTTTTCTAATGACAATGTCATGAAGAGGATATTCAGGTTTGTCCATCATTTTCTTGATCCTTCTTTGCATCGTCATCTTCAGAGGTTCCACAGTCATCCCCAGAACAGAGCCAGCCTTCTTTATCAGGTTGTTGAGCCTTTGTAGATCCCATACTCTGATGCTGCTGCCCTAACAGATGACGCTCTTCTGGATCATCCATATGCTTTCTGGCAAACTTCAGATGGACCTGGACATGTACTGGGTTAAGCAGGGGGGTATGCTTGGCACCACAGGCATAGTGTGTTACTGATGGCAGCCTTTGTTACTTTGGTCACAGATTTGGTCATTCATCAGGTCCCTCCGTGTAGTTCTGGGATTTTGCTCACCTTTCTCATGACCATTTTGGGGCCCCAGATCGAGGAAGATTATCAATGGCCTTGTTTGTATTCATGAGCTTTCACCGAAAAAAGAAAATGTATTGTGTGGGAGATTTACTCATCATCCAGCGTATCATAAATCAGTTATTCTTGGTAGTTTTGTGATGTCTCTGTTGTGATGAACATTGGCATTGTACTTCAAAAACTCATGGAAGAGTGTTTTAAATTTACAAAGCAAATGTGCTCCTTGCAGACTCAAAAGCTTCAACTCCACAACGTCCTTACATCTCTACCCAACACAGAGGCTGCTAAATTGGCATCTTTCCAACACATTTTAGATCATCTGTCCTTCCAGATAAACCTTGGTGACTTTATTAAGAGTATCGTAATTGACATCAAAAGGACAGCAATTATTGCTTATGTAAAAAAAAAAAACGTCCTCACCAAAAGACAATTGTACCTATTAAGTTTTTTGATCAAATTTAATTTCAGTTCAAAGATTATTCAACCTTTTTCTGCATACTCTTTTTTGTATGTCCTGGAGGTCATTTCTATGCATTTATTAATGGCTTACCTAACATCTTCTCTCTTCATTCACAAGGATTACAGTAGGTTTGGGTCTTGAGTTTGACTTTTTCCTTTAATCTTCCACAGGGAGATTTCTTGGTACAGAAAATAGAATATTTTATAGTATTTAAATTAAACTCTAAAGGACGAGAGAGTACGTTAAAAACTTGAATTTATAATGTAGATAATAGACAAGGCGTTATAGATGGAACATTTAAAACAAAATAGAAATTAGTCAATTACAATAGGTAACAAAAACTCAAGTGTCACAGTGATAAATGAGCGCTTGTGACAAAAGTCTTAATCTCAACTCTAAAATTATGTCCAGATTCACTGGATGTTATAACTGCTCCAGTTCAAACCAACAGAGTTACCTCTCTGCGCACTAGAATCAGCACTTCTCAACAACGTAATGGTAGTGAACAGAAGCATTTGACATTTCCATGAGGATTTCACTGCCATAATGTAATGTGGCCTGTTATTCAGAGGACACAGTCTGTCATGCTACTGAAACTAGATGTGCATTTACAGATAGTTTTCCTAATTAAATGTTTGGTGTGGCCCTTAAAAGTGGTAAATATCAGTAGAAGGGAGGTAGTTCTTGTCAGGATTCTCTGTGCTGCTCTACTCTAACTCTATTCCTCAGGTGTGTCTGGTTGGCTGAGGAGGCGTGGCCCACACCTGCAGCTCGTTGCAGGCGGCTTCCTCTGGCTTCTTAAGCAGAGCGCTGACAGATGGAAGACGCCAGAGCCTTAACCAGTCGTGATTTTGGTGCTTGGATGCACTCACCCGTCTTGACGTCTCGTTCCGAAGAAACAGACCAGCAGAACCGCCTGCTCAGATTTTGCTCTGGCGCTCCCCTCATACTTCCTGGATGTTACCCAGTGAGGCCTGAGTTCCCCTCTCCCGGTTTCTGCTGGTTCTGCATTCACTCTGGTCAATCCATCTGTCAACCGTTGCCGACGAGGTTCGCTCAGGATCCCTCGCCAGTTACATCAGCCGTCCTCAGCCACCAGCCGCCTAACTCCAGCTGAGTAGAATCATAGAGTACTCCCGACGCTACTTCTTCCCGGTTAGGTCCGCCCAGCTAAATGACTCGCCAGCCTTGACGTTCTGACCCAGCCGACTCACCCGTAGTTCCGTCCATAGATCTGTCTGTTTCCTAAAATAAACATCTTAAAACTGTGCATTGCCTCCCGATCGTATCTGCATGTGGGCTCGTCACCTGAAAACCATGACAGAAGAAGGCTCTGGCCACCAAAGTCCAGCGGATACGTTCGGGCGGCAGTTAGCCGCACAGCAAGAGCAGATGCAGTCGCTAGGTTTAGCCGTCAATTCAACACAGGAACAGCTTCATAGATTAGCCGCTCAGTTTAGCCAGCTCATGGACACAGTTACTTCCGCGATGACGTCGCCTGTCACTCAAAACATTAGCACCCCGCCTCCCGTCGCTCCGAGCACTGATAATCAGCTTTGGGCTCCGCCACTTGAGGGCGCGTCACCTAGTCCGGAGAAATTCTCTGGTGACCATGGTAATTGCGGAGGTTTCCTTTTTCAGTGTAAACTGGTGTTTAACCGATCCCCCCAGACATTCGCCTCAGATGAGGTTAAGATATCTTATGTATTACGACTCCTAACAGGTAAGGCACTTAGATGGGCTGAGGCTCGATTCCCTGATTGTCAGTCATTCGGGATTACTTTTCAGGAATTCGTTACCGAATTTAAAACTATTTTTTCACCCGAGTTAGATTCGGCTCACCAGTCTCGTCATCTCCTCTCGTTAAGACAGCACGGTCGACGCGTATCAGACTTCTCAGTGGAGTTTCGTACAGTTGCCGCTGCGGCGGATTGGCAACCAAGACCGTTAAAGGCAGTATTTTTTCAAGCTCTTGATGAATCCCTTAAGGATGAATTAGCCCGGGTGGAGGAACCCGGGGATTTTGAGGATTTTGTGGCGTTAGCCATTCGTTTGGATTCCCGGCTACGTAGTCGGAGCCGAGTTAGATCGAACCAAGTCTTGCGATCATCCACCTCTTCCACGCTCACCCATAGGGAACCTCGGTCCGCTCCACCACCTCCCGAACCCATGCAGCTGGGCCAGGTGGGTTTAACTAATAAGGAGCGTCAACAGCGCTTCTCGGGCAACTTATGTCTATACTGTGGAGGGGAAGGTCATTTCCTTAGAGATTGTCCGGTTCGGCCAAAAGACCCAGTCCACCGTTCGTAACGGGGAGAACGGTGGACGTTAGTAGTTCTAGCCCCCGAGTAGTCACTAAGGCGCCATCTCTTTCTCGCTTATATTTACCAGTTACGTTAATGTTTGATCAAGATACTTTCGATGTCTCGGCTCTAGTTGATTCCGGTTCGGACTTCAACTTAATTGACCAAACCATAGTGGATCAGCTTCGTGTGCCGGTCGAACCCTTACCCGAGCCTCTCCGGGTGTCGTCTTTAGATGGGCAGAGTTTAACTTTAATCACCCATCGCACTCGACCACTAGTAGTGATAGTTTCGGGTAACCACCGGGAACAACTTTCGTTTTTCGTGTTCCCTGTAAAGCGTTCACCCGTTGTTTTGGGTTTAGCCTGGTTAAGTGTCCACAGCCCGCAGTTTAACTGGGCCGAGTCCCGATTAGAATCTTGGTCTCCAGCTTGTCATTCTCGTTGCTTACAGTCCGCTCGCCCTGTATCTGTTACCCCTTCCCCTGAGACAGAATCTGGGGACGTTATTGACCTCTCGCTAGTTCCGGAAGAATACCACGACCTTCAGAGGGTATTCAGTAAGACTCAGGCTTGTTCACTTCCCCCACATCGCCCTTACGATTGCGCTATTGACCTATTGCCTGGGGCTCCACTACCGGTGAGTCGGCTCTACAACATCTCTAGGTCAGAACGTCAAGCGCTCGAGAAGTATATAGGGGAATCTCTAGCTACGGGGTTAATCCGTCCTTCATCCTCCCCATTGGGCGCCGGCTTCTTTTTTGTTGGTAAAAAGGATGGAACCCTTCGACCCTGTATCGATTATCGAGGGCTTAACCAAATAACCGTTAAGAATAAGTACCCGCTCCCTCTATTATCCTCAGCCCTCGAACCAGTCCAGAATGCTAAGATCTTTACTAAACTTGATCTGCGCAACGCTTATCATTTGGTTCGGGTGAGACAGGGGGATGAGTGGAAAACGGCCTTTAAGACCCCGCTAGGTCACTTTGAGTACTTAGTCATGCCTTTTGGTTTGTGCAATGCTCCGGCAGTTTTTCAAGCATTGGTGAACGATGTCCTTCGGGATTTTCTGAATGTTTTTGTTTTCGTCTATCTAGACGATATCCTGATTTACTCTCGTGACCTAGAACAACATAAACAACACGTCCGTCTTGTTCTCCAGCGATTATTAGAGAATCGCTTATTTGTTAAGGCCGAGAAGTGTGATTTTCACCAGTCTTCTGTTTCCTTTCTTGGTCTGGTTTTAGAGGGCGGACAGGTGAAGTCTGATCCGGAAAAGATAAGGGCAGTGGTGGAATGGCCTGTTCCTGAGTCGCGCAAACAGCTCCAACGCTTTCTTGGTTTCGCTAACTTCTATCGGCGCTTTATCAGGAACTATAGTCAGGTAGCATCTCCTTTACATGCTCTCACTTCCCCCAAGGTTCCTTATGTCTGGAGTCCAGAGGCCGAGGAGGCTTTTAGTAAACTTAAGTCTCGTTTTTCCCAGGCTCCCATACTAGTTCACCCCGACCCAGCCAAACAGTTTATTTTAGAGATCGATGCCTCTAATACCGGGGTGGGAGCGGTTTTGTCCCAACAGTCGGAGGTTGACTGTAAGTTGCACCCTTGTGCGTTCTTCTCCCGTCGTTTATCCCCGGCAGAGCAGAACTATGATGTAGGTGATCGTGAGCTACTAGCTATTAAACTAGCGTTGGAGGAGTGGCGGCACTGGTTAGAGGGATCCGAGCAGCCCATCATAATATGGACAGATCACAAGAACCTCTCCTATCTGCAGTCAGCCCGTCGACTCAACTCAAGACAGGCCCGTTGGTCTTTGTTTTTCTCTCGATTCAACCTCACCATCACCTACAGACCCGGCTCCAGAAATGTCAAGCCTGATGCACTGTCCCGTCTGTTTACCTCTTTTGAACAAGAGAGGGAGCCGGAACCGATTCTTCCTCCCACTTGTACTGTTGGAGCGCTGCACTGGGATCTGGAGGACAGAATCAGACAGGCCCAACTTTTAGACCCGGACCCAGGTACAGGGCCACCTGGACTTAAGTACGTTCCCCAGTCTGTTCGTCCTGAGGTTCTACGTTGGAGTCATGACACGAAGTTTTCCGCCCATCCGGGCATTTTTAGAACCCAGTCCCAGGTCTCCCGGCGTTTTTGGTGGCCTTCATGGACTAAGGATGTTAGAGAATATGTTCTAGCCTGTCCCGTTTGCGCCCAGAATAAGTCTTCTACTCAGCCACCTTCCGGTTTGTTAAATCCTCTTCCCATCCCCAGACGTCCTTGGTCCCACATAGCGATTGATTTCGTTACCGGTCTCCCCTTGTCCCAAGGTATGTCAACTATCTTGACGGTAGTTGATCGGTTTTCTAAATCCTGTCATCTTATTCCTATCCGCAAATTACCCAACGCCCTCCAGACAGCTCAGCTTCTTATCAGACATGTGTTCAGACTTCACGGCATCCCTGTTGACATCCTCTCTGACCGGGGTCCTCAGTTTATCTCCCAGGTCTGGCGGCACTTTTGCTCTGCTCTGGGTGCCCGTTATACACTCACCTCTGGATATCATCCTCAGACAAATGGCCAAACTGAACGCATGAACCAGCAACTAGAAACTACTCTCCGCTGCCTTACGTCATCTTCACCCTCTGACTGGAACAAGTTTTTGCCCTGGGTGGAGTATGCCCTTAACTCACACATCACCTCAGCTACTGGACGTTCACCTTTTGAAGTTGCTTTAGGATATCAGCCTCCACTTCTACCCACAGATGAACTCAGGATTCCCTTCACCTCCGTAAACGACTACATTGCTCGCTGCCAGGACATCTGGAGATCAACTATCACTGCCCTCACTCGCACCGCAGAGCGGAGCAAGAGGTTTGCCGACCAGCACCGCCGACCAGCTCCTCAGTATCGCCCCGGTCAGAAGGTTTGGTTATCCTCCAGAGACGTTTTGTCCAACCCATCCGCTAAGAAGCTTGCTCCCCGGTTCACTGGTCCCTATGAGATAGAGACAGTGATTAACCCGAGCACCGTCCGTTTACGTTTGCCCCCTCACTCCCGAGTACACCCTACTTTTCATGTGTCCCAGATCAAGCCCGTTTTGGACAGCAACTTGTGCCCTCCTTCCGGACCCCCTCCACCCTCCCAGGACAGTCAGAACCCTCGGGTTCTCAGGGTTGTGGATGCCCGTCGGCGAGGTAGGGGTCACCAATACCTCGTCGACTGGGAGGGTTGTAGCTCTGAGGAGCGCTCGTGGGTTTCCGCAGCTACTATCTTGAATAAGGACTTGATTTCAGATTTTTGGGCTACTCAGCCCAGCACCTCTTCGTCTGGGCCGCCAGGAGGCGGCCGTTGAGGGGGGGGTAGTGTCAGGATTCTCTGTGCTGCTCTACTCTAACTCTATTCCTCAGGTGTGTCTGGTTGGCTGAGGAGGCGTGGCCCACACCTGCAGCTCGTTGCAGGCGGCTTCCTCTGGCTTCTTAAGCAGAGCGCTGACAGATGGAAGACGCCAGAGCCTTAACCAGTCGTGATTTTGGTGCTTGGATGCACTCACCCGTCTTGACGTCTCGTTCCGAAGAAACAGACCAGCAGAACCGCCTGCTCAGATTTTGCTCTGGCGCTCCCCTCATACTTCCTGGATGTTACCCAGTGAGGCCTGAGTTCCCCTCTCCCGGTTTCTGCTGGTTCTGCATTCACTCTGGTCAATCCATCTGTCAACCGTTGCCGACGAGGTTCGCTCAGGATCCCTCGCCAGTTACATCAGCCGTCCTCAGCCACCAGCCGCCTAACTCCAGCTGAGTAGAATCATAGAGTACTCCCGACGCTACTTCTTCCTGGTTAGGTCCGCCCAGCTAAATGACTCGCCAGCCTTGACGTTCTGACCCAGCCGACTCACCCGTAGTTCCGTCCATAGATCTGTCTGTTTCCTAAAATAAACATCTTAAAACTGTGCATTGCCTCCCGATCGTATCTGCATGTGGGCTCGTCACCTGAAAACCATGACAGTTCTAATACTGAGATGCAATCACATCAACCGTGAAGAAGCCTGCATCCTTGTGTTGTTTTTTTTTCCCTATGGCCAAAATTCTGCATAAGCATCATTCTGTGGCAAAAAGTATTTAAGAAATAGAAAACACATTTTTTGGTTGGGTTGGGGGGTCTTTTCAGTCGTTTATTTTCACAAATGTCACACACCTTTCCTGCCATGCAGGAAACCAGGATTTTTGCAGAAAGTAAAAGTGCTCATTCCATCTTTTTCTGAGTTCTCAACAAGTGGCTGCACATCCATTTAGCATATTCTCATTAAAAAGTTGTTTTTCCCGCGGTTCTGGGTGGCTTAGTTGGTAGAGTAAGCACACCATGTGCACAGGCTACAGTCCTAGACGCAGTTATCCTGAGTGTGATTCCCGATCTCGGGTCATTTGCTGCATGTCTTCCCCTCCTCTCTTCGCCCTGTCAAATCACTGTTCAGTAAGGACCACCAGTTCCAAAAAATCTTTAAAAAATATATGTTGTTGCCAATGAAACAACAAACTATATTTAAACAACTGGCTACAGCACTGCAGTTCCAGACATCACAGCACGACTACATTTATGATAGTTTAGATTCTAATTTAACGAAATTCTGCCTCAAAAACATTTTTCGAATCAAAAAACTTGTATGTTTTATCATGATGATTTATTTTGATTTATTATTTATAATGCCTGTGTGCATTCAGCTCCACTATGTGGGATGTGCTATGTGATCCTCATGATGAGGATATTGATGAAATCACAGAATGCATCAACTTCTCTGTGGACTCCACTATTCCGCTTATGAAGATGAGGTGCTTCTCCAGCAGCAAGCCTTGGATAAACTCAGAGATAAAATCTTTGCCGAGAGAGATGAAACAGGCTTTCGGGTCAGGAGATAAAGAAGAGCTGAGAGATGTGAAGAAAAGACTGAGGAGCAAAATCAGAGAAGGTAAGAAGAGCTACAGGAGGAAATGGAGTCGCAGCTGCAGGGCAACAATATCAGTGATGTCTGGAAAAGCCTAAAAATCATCTCGGGTCACAAACAGAACGTCCAGGCTGTAGGTGATTTGAGATGGGTGAATGAGCCGAACCAGCACTTCCTGAGACTTGACCAACCAGCCTCCCCAGATACCCTAACCTGCCTGTTCTTCCACCCTGAACTGCACATCTTTCAGCTCTCAGCTGTCATCCACCCCCTCCGCTTCAGATGACTCCACTAATGAGCGCCCCTCCACCACCCCTTTCCTTCTACAGTAACTCTGCAGTTTGCCTACCAGCCTGGTTGGATGAAGCCATCGTCTACCTGCTGCACCAAGTTCTGGTTCATCTGGAGAATCCTGGGAGCACTGTTAGGATCAAGTTTATCGATTCCTCCAGTTCGTTCAACGCCATCCAGCCAGGACTCCTGAAGGACAAGCTGGAGCAGTCAGGGGTGGACCACCAACTGTTCCAGTGGATACTGGATTATCTCCCTGGTATGTGAGGCAGTATGTGAGGACACAGGGCTGTGTCTCTGACAAGCTGATCTGTAGCATGGGAGCACCACAGGGATCTGTGCTGGCACCGTTTTTGTTTCACCTTGTACGCTGCAGACTTTAGCTCACCAGATTGCCACCTGCAGAAGTTCCCAGATGACTCCACCATAGTCGGTCTCATCACGGATGATGAGAAGATCACAATCCAGACAGTGAATCCAGAGCTTTGCAGACTGGTGCCAGCAGAACCACCTCCTGCTAAATGCAGCGAAAATAAAAGAGCTACTAGTGGACTTTCGGAGGCAAAGACCCACCTCACTGACACGTGTGAACATCCAGGGAACCGACGTGGAGATGGTGGGCTCTTATAAGTACCTGGGTATTCACCTGAACCATAAACTGGACTGGACTCATAAAACTGATGCTCTTTACAGAAAGGATCAGAGCAGACTCTACCAGTTGAGTAGGCGGAGTTCTTTTGGAGTGTAGGAGGCGCTCCTGAACAGCTTCTTTAACCCTATGGTGGCATCAGCCATCTTCTATGGTGTGGTCCGTTGGAGCAGCAGCTTATCTGTAGCTGAGAGGAAGCGTCTGGATAAACTCATAAGGAGAGCCAGCTCTGTCCTGGGATGCCTCCTGGACCCAGTGCAGGTGTTGGAAACAAGAGGGCTAAAAGAAAAATCACACCACGGACAGACAACATCTCACACCCTATCCATGGAGCTGTTGCAGAGCTGGAGAGCTCTTTCAGTGACAGACTGCTGCATCCTAGATGCTCTAAGGTGCATTTCCACAGATCGTTCCTTCTAATGTAGTCAGACTTTATAATCGTGGCTGATCTCAACAGACATAACTGTTTATATCATACTAATTCTTCCACAGGTTCTGATCCAACTCTTAATTGTTTACACTGTTCCCAAATGCTAAGGTAACTTACAGTGTTGTAGTCAAGTCACTATGCCTCAAGTCCGAGTCCAGGTTCGAGTCACCAGTGTTCAATTCCGAGTCAAGTCCAAGTCATTAAAAAAAAAATCCGAGTCGAGTCCGAGTCGAGTCCACTACTCATCCGTGTCAAGTCCAAGTCGAGTCACTATTGATCCAAGTTCGTTGTAGGAACATGCCGTGACGTGACGTATGACATGAATCAGTAACATTCCATTGCACTAATAACTCTTTCGCTGTAGTTACCCTGGTTTTACTCGGTAAAACGACTGCTTTTTCCAAGTCTAAGACGTCTCCTAACCATGGTTTTTAAACATTGTTGTTATGGAACGCGCAACAGCGACTCGAGGTACGCTGATAGGCCGCATATGAAGGATGTTAAAGCCGCAAGCGGCGTCGATCGGCCCTCGCAGCCAAGCGCCGCTCCGGCCTATTGGCCACTGCCGCATGTCCGGCCGGCCGGCGGGGTTCGCACACCGCCGCGGCTCCAGCCGGCGGGCGGGGTTTGCACACCGCCGCGGTGCCGGCTGGCGGGCGGGGTTCGCGCACCGCCGGCCGCCTGCCACCGCAGTTGCTGTCACGCATTTTCCTCACCCGTCCACCGGGCGATTCCCACAAACGCGTTCGGCAGCTTTCCCCCATTACTCACAAAAAATCTGGTGCAGATCGGTCAATGCAGCGAGGAGATACAGCCGTTGGATAATGGTAATGCATTTGGCCACCTGGCCGGACTAAATTGTTCTGCGGGCCAGACAATTTATACCAATTCCAGGACGGTGACTACAAACAGAAAAAAACGGTCGATGACGTCATGGACGCTGAGCAGGAGAAAAACATCGACTTACCGTTCTATCAACTCGGCCCGTTTTCCAGGCTTTCTAAGACCTCGACACTCAAGCCATCGTTTGAGCTGAACGTTGGTATGTTGTTCCACCATTCTATCAGTAAAATGGGCGCCTGGACATCCTCTTGTGAAAGTTTAACAGCTGTAAAGTCGGTCATATCGTTGTATCTGTTGCATGTGTAATGGCTGGTTGCTACGTGCGCTCTCACACTGTTTGCCCAACCTTAGCGGCAAGGGGCGTTGCTCATGAGATGGTGACGTCACGTGCGCGGTACGACATTTAGATATTAAAATCATACACCAAATAATATTCCAATGATATAAAAAAAAGTCGAGTCTTTCTCTCAATTTCCGAGTCAGAATGATCTGAATGTATGAGTCCGAGTCCAAGTTCGAGTCATCAGTGCTCAAGTCCAAGTCAAGTCACGAGTCTCTAAATTTAGCTAATGACTCGGACTCGAGTTCGAGTCTCAGACTCAAGTACTACAACACTGGTAACTTGCACACACCTTAGCTAGGGATGCTGCTGCACTACAATGCATATTGCATATTGTTTTATCGTACGTTATGTAAATATTGCATATTTTATGTAAATAGGTTGGAGTTTTTTTTCCACTGTCAAATAGTTGTTCCTTTGTTCAATATTTACTGCGGTGTTTACGCTTATCTTCTACTCTTGGTGGGTTTTTTTTCAGAGCTAACTTTAGATTAGACCGGTTTGCTCTTGCGTCCTGCCTTTTGTTAAAAAACAGAAATAAATTCATGGTGTGAATAACGTACATAAATAAGATAATAAATAAGTTAGTAGTTTAAAATTAGTCCAAGTAAATGCATGCTAAAAACAGTTAAAAGTGTTTTGGGTTTGATATTTAATCAGAGTGAGACATCCTACTTTCGGCAGACTTGTATGTGAATCACATGAGCTAGTGAGTGCTCTTATCTTAAAACTATCTTTGATGTATTTTCTCAGTGAAAAGCAGTGTTTCAGTAGGTAAGCTAGAAAAACAGCTCATGTTCAAGCTAAATGTGTCCTACACGCTTCCGCCTTGGGAAACATTTGTGTTTTTACATAAAACCAAATGTGTGAATAAAGGTTCTTCAGAGAACTGAAGAAAAGCGAGCCTTGTGTGGAGAACTTTTTTCATAGTGTTCACTGGCTGTCTAGCTTCATATAGTCACGTGCTGTGAGGATAGCACATCTTTTTTCATTGCTAATAATTGTGTGTGACTGTGTGTTTGCCGCTGTCACACCCGAATTTCCCCATAGCGGGACAATAAAGGAATTTCTTTTCTTATTTGTTGCCAGATCAACAAGCTGTCATGTTCTGTGGTTCTGTCTGAACATTAGGTTAGACACTTGGGTTTGTGTTTTGGTTATTTAGGGTCGTGATTGTTTCTGATTTTGTCACTCACATCTTTATGTCAAAAAAAAATTCCTGGTGATTTTTGTTGTTCTGTTCTTTGTGTGTTGGCTTGTTTTTTAAAACTTTACTTAGTCTGTCGTTGGGTTTTTTAAGATCCTTTTGGGAAGGCCCGTATGCTTTCATCTTGTGTGTTTATTTGCCATTTTTTCCTCAGTTCCTTGGATCAGGTTCTCACCCAGCTACATCATATTCTGATGTGTATACCCATGTCACTGATCATCCATTGTAGTTCATGGGACTTTACCGCGTTGAGGACTAAAGGCAAGGCAAGGCAAGGCAAATTTATTTATATAGCACAATTCAGTACAGGGACAATGCAAGGCCTCCTAATATGGTTAGCGCTAACCGCTAACCGCTCCGGGGCGTGTCTGCGTCCACTGCGGACGCGCCCCGGAAAACAAAACTTGCTAAATATGGTCGGGAGAAGGGTGAAAACATCGTTTCCACCAACAAAAGCCTTCAGAGGCATTCTCTGATGTTCTTTTAATGAAACAATATTAGGTAGATTGGACAACACGGAAGAAATAGCAGCATCAATGTTAACGCTTGCTTCCTCGATGCGACCCGCCATTGCTGTCTAAATCAAAACAGTCTCACGTCATGGTCGCTTCTCCACTACGTCACATCTATGAAACTCCAGCCCTGCGTCCTGATTGGCTAGACAATATAATTGGTTGGAGAAATCACTTTCTATGGGAGAGGTCCCAGATGAATGTGAGTGGAGCTAGGCGGGAGCCAGGAGCCGCATGCGCGGCTCCTGGCAAGGGTCAGGTTACAACAAACCGTGATACCAGCTAAATGAGCAGGAAATGGGTTTCAGAGCTTCCCTCCTTTAGGAGAGGAAGCTGTCTGGTCATAGAATGTTTTACAGAATAAAATTTGAATGTTACCGCTTAAAGCAGCTTTATGAGATTTGTTGCAGTTGTGTAATTTTCTTAAAATAATCTCAAACAGGTGGTGGTGCAAGTGTATTCAAACATAATCGAAACTATGTGATAATAGGAATTATTTTGTCATGGTGTGTGATCTGCTAGGTATTCAGCTTATCTCTTGTTTTCTCATAATGCCACTCACCTGTTCCACCATTATTTATTCCCTCCACAACACCAGCTTGTCTGTTTTCCTTGCCACAGCGTTGCATCAGTTTCTTTATTAATGAGTAGAGTACATGACCTTGTCCCCGTTTCTACGAGTATGGCCCTTGCCTACCCTTGTCAGACTACTTTTTCCCAAAGCCTTTCAGATCCCAAACCACTGCCTGTCCTCTTGTACCTCCTTGTCTTACCTCACCTCTCCATGTAAGTCTGCCTCTATGCCTCCTCCGTGTATAACCCAAGCTTGGCTAACGACAAACTGGATCTGGCTCTTGGATTCCACCTCTCTGCTGCTACGAACTTCCAACAGCATCTTCACAAGATTTCTTCTAGTCCCATTACATCTTTAAATTGTTTTCACTAGGGTTTGGGAATGATAATCAGGTTTGCATTCTTTGAGCCAGTAGTTTCCTTCCAGAGCTCGGACTCCACCAGCCAGACACTCTCTTCCACTTCTGGGATTCCCTCCTTTGGCCCCTCTGATATGTCTGCAGTGTCCTCTGGTCACCACCGGCTCCTGAAGGCTTCAAGGAGATTCAGTAGGGGTACAGAAGACCTCTCTGGAGTCTGGCTGAGGAGTGGAGAAACAAAGCTGGGTTCGTCCACTCATTTACCCTCAACCTCCTTTGACTATCTACCTCTGGTGTTCTAAACTGGTCCATTCAAGTTTTGAGCTTTCTGACAAAAAATTCACAAAATTTTGTCAGAAGTTCAAAATCAAAAAATGCTAATGCTCGATTATAAAAAGACTCCACTGATTTTCAGATATGATATTGAAATGTTGGACAAATGTGAAAATATCCTTGAATTGATAAACCCCAGTAATGCACATTGGGCAAGAGGATTACACCTTGGACAGGTTGCATGTCCATCACAGGGCAACACAGAGACACACTGGACAAGCACATTTACACCTAAGGACAATTTAGAGACCAATTAACCTAACAGTCATGTTTTTGGACGATGGGAGGAATCGGGAGTAAACTTGAGTTTCTTTTCCAGTAATGGCATCAGGGCAACTTAGACAACAGTTTAACATACATTTGAAGGCAAATATCCGGCTGCAGATGTGGAATATCATTAATATACAAACTAAAAGTGGAGGAAATGTAGTCTTGTGAAATTTGTGATTTAAATGTTTTGAGGATTGAACTTTATTTTGGATACATTTTAATTTTAAACTTTTCAGGTTAAGACGCTGTGGGAAATCTCTTCAAATCTAAAACCACAGTACCTACAACAGGTCTCTTATGAAGTGAATGTGTAATAACTTCTAAAAGAAAAAATGGGGAGCAGATTCGGCAGAGTGCTTATTCTAAAAAGCAAATAATAAAGGATATAAGTATGACTTTATTTTGAGATTTTTCTCCAATACTGTTAACTTTTAACTGTTGAAAGGCCAAAAGGTCTACTTGCATAATTCATGTTTAATTCTAGATTTTTGGACAGGATAGCCATCAGTTTGGACTTCTTTTCATCGGTAGGCCTCACATTTGTATCTAGAATATTTTTTGCATACAGAGGAGTTCATGATGTATTTAATCGACTGCATAGTACTCAGGTCATGTGGCAAATAGCCCAAATAATTACTCGTCCGCCACTGTGCTTAACAGCTGGAACTCATTCCAACTGACACAATTTCTGACATGCTATATTTGTTTTAGACAAAAATGTGCAAAGGTTTTTTTTATGGGCATAGATCACCTCTTTGATCTTAACAATCCAGAACACTTTATTCAAAAGATGTTGGAGTTTGTTGAAATTCAACCTTTTAAACCAAAGTTATGCTGCTGTGAGCCGTGGGGCTCGGTGGTGAAAGTGGTGCGAGGAGCTAGGGCGCCCTTGCCCTTACCGTCTCAGTCGTTGTTTTTTTGGGAAAGACAATTTACCAGA
This sequence comes from Fundulus heteroclitus, assembly GCF_011125445.2. Classification (NCBI taxonomy): domain Eukaryota; kingdom Metazoa; phylum Chordata; class Actinopteri; order Cyprinodontiformes; family Fundulidae; genus Fundulus; species Fundulus heteroclitus. Next base: position 540,313 of record NC_046377.1, on the reverse strand, counting down.
ATTGGTCAGATAGTATGGGGTAAAAGCGGTTCCATAATAAACTTGTACATAAAAGGATAGTTGTGTCCATATTAGTCAGAAGTTGTGCATAAAAAACATTTGTAAACTCATAATAATTTAAATCACATTCAAAAGATACAACATACAGTTTAAATAGTTACAACTTCAATAACTAATAAATACAAATTTCAAGTTTAAATTTGTGCTTTACTCTTTATGAACACAAACAGTAGCGGCTGCTTGAGAATACGGATTTTTTCTTTGAGAATACGAATTCACAACAGTGGTCTGACGTCACGGTTTCCAAGGCTGGTTAATGGAGCACAGAGTGCGACGATAGGAGCCGCGCATGCGCTCTTCAGACTGACCGTCTCTGAATGCACCGCGGCTGCAGATTCATTACAGACAGCGCAGAGCTCACATTGGTAAGTTAAACACTCCCTTTTCTGCTGCTGTTGTTCAAAAGTATGTTTTCAGATTGTTTGAGGCGAGAACATTATACTTTTAAGCTTCCCTACGTGGCCTGTTTACAGAGTTGGTGCGTAATTTTAAAAAAAAGAGTGATTTATTTGTTTTGTGTTTATCAGGCTGACGCGTGTTGCTTTATTAACTCAATAATTGCTGGAATAAATTGTAAATGTCTCCCAAGAATGACAGCATCATATAAAATAGGGCTGGACGATAATTTAATAACAATATATATCAGTCGAAAGACGTGTGGCACAATAAGGGAAAAAAGGATCGATAAAAGTTGGTTATACAGACAGTTTTCCTTTCTTCCTTTTAACCTAGTTGATGCTACAGTCACTGCTTCCTCTCAACCAATCGTAATCGCGGACCCAGGCACGCCGTCACAAAGCGCCGCCCTCTCAAACCACAACACAGAGCACGTGAATATGTCGCAGCAAGGAGAGGCGGGGGAAACGGTCCCAAAACGGGGTTTTACTAGTTCGCCAGTCTGAAAGAAATAAACCAGTGATTTGTAAAACTTGCAAGGAACCGGTAAAAACAAAGTCTGGTAACGCAACCAACTTGTTTCATCACGTAAGCCGCTCACTGCCGCAGCAGCGCGAGCTGTGTCAGCCCCGCGCGGCTCCGCGTCATCTTCTTAGGAATCTTCTGGAAGTTCTTCCAAAACAAAGCAGGTACAGCAACTAAACTGGGCTTCCTTCTTTGTGATAAAATGACAAAGCGTCCTGGCGGCATAAGGACATCACGCATGCAGTAACATGCTTCATAGTGATGGACATGAAAAACCTGGCTTCAAACTCGCCACTCTTGATCCGCGATATAAAGTTCTGGTACGCAAGTTTTTCTCTAACAGCGCTGGTCACTTGAGTTTATTCTTTGTCAGTATTTAATAACATCACCCAGGTCTCTTAAGTTGAGTTATTTTTCTTTTAAAAAAATCAGTTATGGTTAAAAATGTTGGGTAAATAAGAATTTATTTGGGATTGAGTGTTTGTGTGTGATATATTAAAATTAAGTCATTTAGCAATGTTATAAGAGCCAGGTTTTAAATCTTTTTGATAATTATCTATCCATCAATATGCATTTTTTTTATCAATATGCTTTTTTCTATATTGTCCAGCCCTAATATAAAATCTATAAATAAATAATTCTTTAAATGTTTTTCCTAAGTGAGTTTCCTCTGAGTGAGGACACGAAAAATTGAGAAGAGAAAGTGGGAAAGAAAACAATGGTAACAATATATGGAAAAAAAAACATTTATTTTAGACAAATGTTTTAACTTTGGAACAGAATGAAGGTGTAACATATTCAACAAATTAACAGTTACTAACGTGGTTTAAAACAAATAAATAACTTCTATTAACATCTTATACAAATAGACAACACCTACAAACATACAATTACAAATAGTTGGAATGGAAATTAATTCACTGATTATTTTATGTATTGTTACAGGTAGTGAAAAAAATGAAATGAAGCAGCATGTGGACATGACTAAAACTGATCTACGTTAGGTCAGGTGTAGTGATGTTCACTTAAACATGCAGCCAGCTGGAGCAGCTTCCTGTCTTCAGCCGCTGGATGGCCGTCGACCTCCTCATCTAGCTGGTCCCCTGCCTCTATACTAATATTGTGAAGGATGCAGCAGGCGGCGATTACTTTTGGGGCAAACGTCAGGAAGACCTCCAGCACCCTTAAGAAGATGAAACGCCACCGTGTCTTCAGACCACCAAAGACACGCTCAATGATGTTTATCAGCCTTGGCGTGGTGTCTGTTGTAGCGTGCCTCCACTTGACCTGTACCAAAAATAAAATTAACTTGTAATTTAGGTAATATGCTGATATGTCTTAATCTTCTATCCAATTAATATAATCTATGTATCAATTGTGTGTCATTGTTGGCTCTATTTAAGGACAAGAAGGTAAGAGATCTTACTGGCAAGCTGTTTCCCTATAGGATGCACCACAGGCCAGCCAGCAGAGGGTCACCAGTACCTCTATCTCCTGTGGCCATCCATGGACCTTCTGGATGGAAAGCAGCTGAAGGAGGAGGACGATGGTGGCCCTTCTTAGCCTGAAGGCTGGTTTCAGGTCCCCTTCATTAAAAAATATTTGGAGGATCGGCACAGAAGTGTTTATCCTCACATATTTTGTTTCTGTTTCTTCCTGTAAATAAAAAATGCTAAGTGTTACCATAATTGTTTTTTTCAATTCTCACCTTTTCACACCATAAAACTATATGTGGTTAACATGCAGATTATTATAGTTCTCAAGAAAGAATGGGTCAAATGTATAGTAGTAAATGTAACAAATGGCTTCCCTTCTCTGGTGTTTCTACCATTTCACTGAAAGAATGAACTGAACTAACTGCACATAATTTATAGATTAATCGCTGTAAAGGTGGACAGACAGAAATAACTTTTCCTTAATGAACAATGCTGTGAAGGTTAGACAAAGTAGCTTAACTCTACTCCCTTTACTGTTACTAATATATAAAAAATTATGTTTTCATTTTAATTATTTACAGATAAATAGTCACAATTTCAACGTGATCACATATTTAATACCATCCTCAATGTTGTTTTTTTTTAAAGATAAAAGTAGGAAATAGGCTGTCAATCTTAAAAAACCTACCAGTTGGCACAGACGCTCAACGTCGGACTTTTTATTAAAATTACGCACTAACTCTGTAAACAGGCCACATAGGGAAGCTTAAAAGTATAATGTTCTCGCCTCAAACGATTTGAAAACGTACTTTTGAAGAACAGCAGCAGAAAAGGGAGTGTTTAACTTACCACTGTGAGCTCTGCGCTGTCTGTAATGAATCTGCAGCCGCGGTGCATTCAGAGACGGTCAGTCTGAAGAGCGCATGCGCGGCTCCTATCTTCGCACTCTGTGCTCCATTAACCAGCCTTGGAAACCGTGACGTCAGACCACTGTTGTGAATTCGTATTCTCAAAGAAAAAATCCGTATTCTCAAGCAGCCGCTGCTGTTTGTGTTCATAAAGAGTAAAGCACAAATTTAAACTTGAAATTTGTATTTATTAGTTATTGAAGTTGTAACTATTTAAACTGTATGTTGTATCTTTTGAATGTGATTTAAATTATTATGAGTTTACAAATGTTTGTTATGCACAACTTCTGACTGATATGGACACAACTATCCTTTTATGTACAAATCTATTTAGAAAGCTCTCTTACCCCATAAGATAGCCCCGTGGTGCGGATGATTGGCAGCCTCGCTTCTGTCAGTTTGCCCCAGGGCAGCTGTGGCGACAACGTAGCTCACCACCATGTGAATGTGTGAGTGGCTGACTGTAGTGTAAAGCGCATTGGGGTCCTCTGGACTTGAAGTACGGACCATTTAGGAGGAAATGCTTTTCCTGACAGTCCTTCCAAAAACCCCTAATTCTTAAATATCTTTGTCATATCTATTGAGTTGGAAATATAACTCAGATTTTGATTCTTTTTACATCTTTCTTAGAGTTTGCAGACTGAATTGTGTTATCATTTTTGATTTTTTACTGACTATAGTATCTGTCTTCATAATTACTGTAGAAAAGCCTTCTTCACTCTACACTTTAACACCTGTCATTCCTAAATGTAATGAGAACAGGAAGGATCCAGCTTGTAACACCTTGTTTCTCCAGCCTATTTCCATTTAATAAAAACATAATTCAATAATATGCCATGATGGTTTGGCTGGACTTACAGCTATCATTTTCTTTCTTTTGTTATTACAGTCGGAGCATTTGCATCAACAACATAGCTACCATCTGAACAGGGTCCCTTCTCTAATCATTTGCCTCTCAATTTTGTGGCAAAACTCCTCCATTCCACTGAAAATATGAAGGCTAGAGAGTAATAAATAACTGAAAAAGAAAGTGCCTAGTTAGTCTTAGTTTTTCTAAAATTCATTCTCAACATATAGGTAACTGAGTGATATCAGCGTAAATATTTTAAAACATAAATAAAAACAAAAGAAACTATTATTCTATTCATGATGTAATGATAATGCAGAATTTACAAGGAGCTTTAAATACACTAACTGCTGATTTGTTTTTGCAATGTCTGTTTTTCAGAAAAAGTAGAGCTTCATGTTTTTATTAAAAAGTGGATCAAAGCATATGTGATAATGTGTTTTTTATATATATATATATATATATATATATATATATATATATATATATATATATATATATAATATATATATATATATTTACACATTCACTCTTACTTGTTATGGTGGTTAAAATTAAGTTTGAATCATCGTTGTGCCTCTCTTAATTTTGGTTAATTGCATTAAATGCTCAGGTCAACCAGCTTTTCTAAGCTAAGTTAAACTTACCTTAGATAAACTGTTATCTTCAATTGGAAAATGGGTGTCTAGTATCACCTTTATAGTGTTAAAAAACTTGTAAATTCATCACAGCAATTTCATTACCTATTTCATTCTCAGATTCAAGACAACTAGGGATGTTATGAGATGAGTAGAAGCCTTCGGAGCATGTGTCGAGGAATGGAGGGAGCGTTTCCACAAAGCGTGTATCGAGGCTTGCTTCATTTAGGGGAGGAGTGAAAAATAATGACATCCGAAGCCTTGCTATCCAGCCGTACCATGTTACTGCTTCAGGAAGTGGTTCAGATTGCCTGCGAGTTTTGATGGACATTTAAGCACCTCAGTATCCAGTCAAAATATGGGTGATTGTTGGACAGTTGCGGTCAGTTCAGGTTTTTGATAGAATTTTGATCACTTGGAGATTAGAGTTTGGATTGAGTTTTCATAGTTTGGAGACAGTTTTTAAAGTTTAGGCGAGAGGAGGAGCTTGGAGATTGAAGAGAGTGAGGAGATGATAGAGGATGGAGCCTGCTAGGAAAAGGAGGATTTCACCTATGTGAGCATATTTAACTTGATTTCTCCCAATAAGCAGCGCTTTAAGTGGGCCGGTATGCACCACTAGGCAGTACCGCCACTTCTAAATATTACCCTTCACCGCATTGGGCCTTTTTTCTAATGTCTAGTGTTTTTTTACACACAGCTTCAATCAGTCAATCACATCGTTCACTTTGTATGCCTCTGATATGGTTTTGTACAGTTTGTTTTATGTACAATAAAATCAAGACAAGCATCACTTGTCTTGGGAAAAGCTTTTATTCCTACAGCTTGGGTCACAAACGTATGAACAAATATGCAAATTAGATAGTGACATCATCCAAAAAAAAAACACCCCACCATCCATCCTAGAGGAAATTCTCAGTGTTATAGTCAATAAAACAATCAATGGTGGTGTAACAGTGCAGCTTTTTTTCCCCTCAGCATTTTGTACCAGCTCAGTGTAATTTAAGCACCACCTGCAATGTTCACAATGTTGCAAACGTCTGATGACCAGCAAGTTAAACCATCATGCCAAATAATTCAGACAATTTAAAATTGGCTTCTTGATCATAAAAATTACTTCACTGTGCTTTAGCAGTCTTCACTGACATCAGATCTCTGTACGATTGAACACTTTAGGGAAGAGATAGATTGGGTGATTCGTATCACGAATGTAGAGCTGACAGATCTCCACATCTGGATGACGCCATAAATAATGTCAATATGGACCAAAATATTAGAGGAATGTTTCAAACACCGTGTTCAATCAATGCCACATGTAATTAAGGCACTTCTGAAGGCAAAACCAGGTCCAAAGTGGTACTGGCAAATGTACCTAATAAAGTGGGCATATATTGCTGCTGGAACATCTTTTATCATTCAGGAAATGTTTAGAAGTCCTTTAATAAGACCCGGAAGCCCTTTTAGGACCACTGTGTGACAATAGAAATGACATGGACTTGTAAGAAAAGGTCTGTAAAATTGTTTTTGTGAATAGGTGAATGAGAAACTCATTAAAAAGCTCTTTGGGAGAGTTGATATAAGTGCAGGACCCTTGCCATTGTAGCTGTCTGGCTAACAGCTTGACCCCGTCTCAAAGTTCAGAGCATCCACAGCACCAGAATTAACTGGCACACACTTTAAAGAGATTTTACTACATTGTTTAGTTATACGTTGAAAATGAAATTCTATTAAGTTTTCTATATAAAAGACCAAACACCGTTTAGAACAACAAATGTCACCTGAAGATCTGAAAGGCCTTTAATTTATGGCTGGGTGTTTTTGACTTGAACTTCTTCCTGCAAATATGAGGCTTCCAACAGCAAAAGTCCAAAGATGTTGGCATTCTCTTTTTATTTCGTTTGATGCATTTCTGTCCCTCCACAGTAACTGCTTTTTGAGAATGCTTCGCCTGAAACCGTCTGGGGGTTGCAAGGCTGCTACATATTTGGCTGTCACTTCCATTCTGCAGGCATATGTGAGAGGATGATAACAAACCCTGCTGTGTGATGCACACCGAGGTGCAGTGCAGTATCTGTCCTTCTCAGCCCCGCAATGTTTGCCAAATACTGGTTTTGTCTTGTTTCGGAATAATCTAGTTTTCAACCAATATAATAACACAAGCAAAAGCTAAGGCAAAGAAACAGAAAAAAAAGATCCTTTCACTTACAGTTTGGTATTGGAGAACATTATTACATTTGCATCCAAACTATTTATACATCAATCCATTTTATTCTGGATGGACCCACACAGACAAAAATAGGCAAATCAGAGAGATTTATTGACATAAATTAGAGAGGTTCTTTGGCCCTAGGGCCCCAGCAGAAGACATGAAAGCTGAAAATGTCTATGCGCTTGGATCTTCATTTCAGGATTAGGATTAGTGAAGTGTAAAGCAGGAGATGGCGTGGAGGAGGGCAAAGTTCAGTTGAAGCTCAGCTGAAGAGCAGGAGGATCTATGAGTGGGGTGCCTTAAAAGCGAAGTCTTAAGGGATGGAAGGATGAGGTTCTGACGCGATTGGCTGGTGCACGGATGCTTGACGAGGCAATCAGTGGAAGCAAGTGTGCAGTGGGGGGCGAGTCTTCTAGTTTTTCCTGCTCATAGTAGCACGTTGCTGGTGCCTATCTGCAGGTGGTTGCAATACAAGGAGTAGGTTATAAATTGGACAGGTTACCAGTCCATCACATGGAAAACACAGATATTTGAGACTAAGAACCTGTTTGAGATGCCTAAAGGACCTATTTCACCACTATGCACCTCATTCAACAATTTGTGTGTTTTTGACCAAATAATAGGCAAGGCAAATTTATTTATATAGCACAATTCAGTACAGAGACAATGCAAAGTGCTTTACATGATTAAGATATAGGAATAAAAGCCAGTAGGGATAGAATGTAGAAACAAAAAAGAACATTAAAAACAGTAGAACAGTTTAACTAGAACATTCAAAGGCAATTTCAAACAAATGTGTTTTTAATCTCGATTTAAAGGAACTCAGGCTTTCAGCACTTTTACAGTTTTCTGGAAGTTTGTTCCAGATAAATGGAGCATAGGAACTAAACGCTGCTTCTCCATGTCTGGTTCTGGTTCTGGTTCTAGGTATGCAGAGTAGGCTGGAGTCAGAAGACCTTAGTGGTCTGGATGGTTGATACACTGATAACAAGTCTGTGATGTATTTAGGTGCTAAGCCATTTAGGGATTTATAGACTAACAGAAGTATTTTAAAGTCTATTCTCTGAGATACAGGGAGCCAGTGTAAGGACTTTAGAACTGGGTTCATGTTCTCTACTTTCTTAGTCTTAGTGAGGATGCGGGCAGCAGCGTTCTGGATCAGCTGCAGCTGTCTGATCCACTTTTTAGTCAGACCTGTGAAAACACCGCTGCAGTAATCAATTCTACTAAATATAAACGTATGGATAAGTTTTTATGAACGCAATAGGATTTTGCCAGTAGTTAAACAGATTTAACTAAATGACCGGGAAATCTCAAGGTGCAGTAGGAAGTTCTGAGAAAACCATTGACTTAGCCTGAAAATTTGAACAAGCACACCTTACTGGTCCCTCACCCTTCCTCTATGCTGCGCTGCAGCCCACCAGCGATCTTGAACTTTGATGACAGTACTGCTGTGTGGTGGAGGGTGTGTGAGAAGTACACAAGAGTGACTGACACTACTAACGACCAGTCAGAGCCAGACATTCACAGTCCTAGTCACATGCAATATATACTTTTATTGTTTTTTATTTTGATTTCAATGGTCAAGGGTGTATAAAATAAAAATAAAAAAAGAAATAAAAACAATTATTGATCATTTTGCATGCTTATGGAAACAGAGTTTTTGAGTCATCCAGAATGACAGTCATATTTACAGCTCGCTCCTAAACTCAGAGTATTATTATCTTTGTTATTATAATAATACAGGCCCAAGCCATTGTGAACATGTGTACTGGATAGCATAGATGTTTTCATTTTGAGGATAACTGGGCAGATTATTTAGAACTGCACATATCCATGTCAGTATGCTAGCTGCACAGTGGTTTCCTCCCCTAGCACTTTCCATATATGGTAATTATGGAAATAATTTTCACCATCTGGCCCAAAATGTGTGTGATGTAACTTTCATCATCTGGAGCCTACTAACCCACTAGGCTACATTTGGGGTCCTGTGTGCAGGCCAGATTTTTATGACCGATCAGTGGTTTTTGGATTGTGTGTGTGTGTCTATGTGTGTGTGTTTGTGTGTGTACTTGTACTTACAGCTGAGTGAAAACATTTTTTTCACATATTACTAGTAAAGTGAGTAAATTTTTTTGGTCCTCACGTTTTTCTGGGTTAGGGTTAGATTTTGGACTAAGATGTCAATAAAATGTAGGTTAGGGTGGGTTTAGGTATATACTGGTAGAGGTTAGGTTTAAGGTTAAGGTAGCCACATACTTGCGTGGAAATGAGTCCACGGATGGCCGTGCAGAGCATACTCTAGCTCAACCCTCCAGTGAGCTGCATTTAAAAGGCTATTTTATGCAGTTGCTCTTCCTTTTTAATCATACTAGCGCTGACCCTTTAGTTCAAATGTGAGTACAGGTAGCCCTTCTTATGACACAGTAGCAATGAAGTATAAAGGTTGGTGACCCCTGCTCTAGGCGGGCTCTGCACAGACCCCACGCAGACAGGTACGTGCAAAGCAAAAACTTTACGCCTGCGTACACGCCGTCACACTATAAACTGATCGGTGGCAAGAAGTCTTCACATCAAACTGTTTTATTTGTGACACCAAGCTTGATACGCTGAGCTGCTCTAAGCAGGACGTCACAAGGTCCTCTCTGTTCTCACTGACAGGTGTGCGGTGAAACGTCTCTAGGTGCTCAGCTAGCTAATCACACATTTCACCATCCGTTCCCGCCGCTTCGTCCCGCTGGCAGAAAGTGTGGGAATTGTAGGAATTTACCACAAGAAATGTAGGCAATATGTACGCTCCACTATGAAGGGTAAAACGTCTGCAGAGAGTCAGTGTAGAGTCTGCGCGGCTCACAGTATGAGCGCAGTACACCCGAGTATGTGGAAGCCTTTAGAGTCAGGGTTAGACCATAGAAAAGGTTGAAAATGAATGGAAGCCCAGGTGTGGTCCTCACTTTGTATTTAATACAAGGATGTGTGTGTGCGTGCGTGTGTGAAATGTGATGTTAGTCACTGTGGTCGACTTCAACTAAAGCAAAATGGAAATGAGGTTCAGGAAAGAATTAAGATGATTGCCAGCTTGGGAGATTCAAGCTGATTGTATTTTTTGGTATGGATGACGACAGGTCAGCATTGGGTAAAACGGTATTTCAAAACGCTGATTGGTTGGTGTCAGTCTTACAGCTGTTATACTGACACGCAAAGTTATGAGGCCTGAGCCGGACCCCTGAATGACTTCTGAATTAAAGTGCAGCCTGGTGGAACTGTGATATCCTACTTTCCACCCAGCCAAGCTGTTCTATTACCAGTCAGATATCTGCAATGAACAGTGCTGACCAAGGTCTTTTGTTTTCACTTGAAAATAAAATGCCATGATGAAAGCCTTTTGTAACCGATAAGCTACAATGAGTACAGGAATAAGCCTCTTCACTGTTTCATCATAGTACCGGTGCATCTAATTCAGCACGACCCCCATTGCAATTCTATTATGTGCTAATTTTCTTACTGATATTTTTAACTAGCCCTTTACAAGATGGTCCCACAACAAAAATGTGACATTATGTATTTAAAATATATCAAAATAAAGTATGTAAATGTAATGCTTTTTGTTTTCAAAATTTACTTTTTTGAATTGTACATAAAGAAAACTTACTGTAAAGTGGAAGAAGACGAAAAGAAGTATAAAATCTAGTGCTTTTTCCCTTTAAGATTTTCTGCTATTTCTAGAGCTTAGTGGTTACTAAAACAAACACAGACTCAAACAATGTCAATTCCTCTCTCATTTGTTAAGCCCCAGAATCTGTCTGTGTTTTATCCCTTATATATTTTCTTTTTTCTTGGTTTGTGGTGTTTGGGATATTCTTGAGCAGACTCATGAAGGCAGAGATAGTAAAGACATCAACAGTGTCAACACTATCTAATTTTAAATACGTAAAATAACTGAGAATAAGGCCAATTAAAGTAGAAAGGTATTAAACAACATAACATGCCATGCTGACAATAATGTAGATCTAATGGGGTAAACATGGCTGCTTACAACTTGGCATCTAAAGCTTTAGCAGCTGGTAATTTGCTACATCTTTTAATGATTCAATTTAGGGTTTAGTTATTCAAGACATATTATCTGGTTTGGACCAGGTTTAAAAATGTGTTAAATCTAACCTCAAGTCTAAGCAATAATCCGACAGTTTATAGAACAGTTACATGTTAGTCATTGTTTTGCATCTGACCTAGAATGCACTTAGGAGGATGGGCCTCGATGTTCTTTAAAAACAGCAGTGCACCAACTGTAGGTTGCTCAAGTGCGAGCCACAAGTATTAAAAAAATACTCTTGGACGAGGTGTAGAAAAGTTTTCAGAAAGAACTGAAGGAAAGACCGGTTGCCTCCGATCTAAGCCTGTTTGCTGTTGCGATGACCCGGATAATTGAGAATTTGCACAGGCAAGAAGCCCGAGGCTTTTTTTGTTCAACTACAAGTGGAGGATAAATACCTCAGCCAAAGGTGTTTCAAAAGGATTTATAAGAAATCTGTACCACCCCCTCTAAAATATACTCGCAGACTTCTTCACATTCAGAACCAATAAACAGCTGACCAAGTAAATGAGTTTAAAATCTCTTACTTCGACAGTAACTAAATCCTTCTTAGTGGTCTGTCATTCCTCTTCCACATTCCTTTACAGCTCGTTCATATTTGTACCCCTTTGGCTCATTTATAGCAATTATGGAGACAAGATGCCTTAGAAATGGCCGCTATGCGTCACATATTTTGGACGTTGGGGCAGGGAAAATTCCCGGGTCATATCGGTGGTAATCGGTGGAATCATTTCAGCCCTGGAGTTGTTTAATCATTGACACTCGGGAATGGTGGAGATGGAATAATTACATTTACTACCTATAAACCACACCCTCCTCCTTTCCAGCATCCCCTAGCACTTGTACTATCTACAGCCCATACATTCAGAATTCTTATTTTATTTTAGTATTGGTCACATCTATTCCTTTATACAATTTCTGGACCTTTTTACAGATAAACGGTCAAAACCTTCTCAATGCCACCTATTTTCAGTCTAGAACACCAGCTCTGTTCAAGACATGGTAATATCGCAACAGTTCTATTAAAAACACCTATGAGAGAAGTAACAAATCATTTGTCTGTTATTAACCCTGAGTCTGTAATTATGTAAATTCCCATGGATTTTCTCTTGATGCGTTAAAGTGTGATCTGGGGTTGTTCTCTGCATGCCAGGCATATGGGAGAATGGTCATGCATTACTGAACACGCCACATTCATCATGTTGACTGATGGCACAGGGAGTCAGTCCCCAGGTCCTGGTGGTTAATGTAGTGGGTAATTAACTGTCATTTGCCTAGTAATAGGATGATGATCAATGGTTTGTGAGGAAACAAATTCTAATACAAAGGCTGATGAATGCACGCCGAGGCAAGAGCAATTTATGTGGCAAGAAAGACAAGAGATTAGGGCAAGGTGAAAAAAAATGGAGCACCACGGCTCCAGCAGAACTTCTACTTTTTTACAACTCCTGATGGTACGGAATAGAATAGAAATACCTTTATTGTCCCACTAGATCTATATCTAAATTTAAAATTAAGCTGTACAACAGAAGAAAAAGACTTATCAGAAGGGGGAAACACTGAGCAATTATTAATAGATGTTAAGGCATACTCAGATAAATGTAATATTTTGAAGTTAATAAAAGAAAACCAGCAGATGATTACAGAACGATGTAGAAAACTGAAATATGCATGATTGGACTAACAAATACTCTTTGAAACACTAAAACGTGTGCAAATCTGGTATTTTAGGTTTCCTTATTCCGTTTTAGCAGCTTAATCTTAAAAAAAAAAATCTTCACTCACTGACTCCCTTTGTAAAAGATTGTTCTATAACCTTTTTATTTTGTCATTTTACAAAATCACAAAGATTATTCTGGCACAGGGCAGCTGTGGCTACAAACAGAGCTGTGACATGTGTGTGTGAATGGGTGAATGACTGACTGTTGTGTAAAGCGCTTTGGAGTTGTCAGGCTGCATAAAGCACTTTAAAAGTATAAGCCATGCCTAGATAAGTTATTCTATTCCCAAATCACCAGGCTGCAAGTAAACACACACAGACTGGGAACACTGACACGACACTTCAGAAGGGAAGTTATGGAAAAAAGACCAATGCCAAAAAGAATCAATCAGCAGCAGTGGTACAGTGGGAAGAGTAGTTATCTGGTAACGGTAAGGTTGTGGGTTTGATTCCAGCTTTTACTTAGGTAAGATATGGAACTCAAGGCTGCCTTGTGAGTGAGGATGGTGAATGTGCCTCATAATTTAAGGTGCTTTTAGTTGTCAGTATGAAAAGAAAATTAGTTTCACAAGTTCAGTGAATTTACCATCACTGTGTGGCGTACCATGTGGTCCCAGACGCTTCTGGGTGTTTTCTTATTAAAACACACATCAGTCATATGCCACTCATTTGTGTTGCCCTTGAGATATACAAAGCCCTTCTATTTGTCTTAGCTTTGTCAAGCTGTTAATCAGAAAGAGATGTGAAGTATGAGGGGACACCACTGAACGGTGTTAGTGTTTGATTGAATTGAATTGATTGAATTGCTTTATTTGTTCGCCGTGGGGGAAATTTCCTTTCAGTACAGACCATTAAGAGAAAGACAGACATGGGTAGATGGCAGACTGTGGCCGCAGCCTCGTCAGGCGCTGCCTTCATGCGGTCATTTAATATGATGCTATTGACAAAGACCGTGCTTGATTTAGTTTTATTGTGTTCAGTTTCAGTTTGATTCCCCTCATTGTCATAATTCATTAAAAACTAATCTCAGGTTGTTGTTCTAAAAAGGAAACACACAGTTTTAATTTTTTTTACTCCAACTAAGTTTATTTTAATTCTTTGTGCTGTCTGGCAATTTAGCATTAATAATTGTTGTCTTGATGAAGTGGAGCCTTACTGCTTTCACTATAGCGCTCCACTTGATTTATATATGCAAGAAGCTTTATTAGATTTTATGCTGGGACTGTTTCATGTTAAATGGACTCAGAAACGGGAAGGTGGAAGAGGGAAAAAAAAAAAAGAAAAGAAACAGATGAGACAAAATGGAAAACGGAAGAAAAGGCGAAAGAAAAAGAAGAGGAAAGGGAGAGAGCGTTACAACATCCTTTGAGTCTGCTTCTTCACCTGCAAAGAGACATATAAAAAGAACAGCAAAACCAACCGATGAGGTACTACAGGTACAAACAACCAACACCTTGATACCATCTCTAAAAAAATATACAGTATTATTTAATATGGAATGTATATAAAGTGACAGCTAAAGATAATAACAGGGGTTTTCTGTATAGAAGTGAATCTGTAAGTACCTGGATCCAAGCAGCTGTAGTTGTTTGTGAGAGTGAACTTGTGTATGTAAGGTTTATCCAAAAAATGCCCCATCGTGGTTATGAGGAGCCAGAGACCCGCTCCACAGAGCACTGAGGAAGACGCCAAGGGAACCAAACCACAGATGCCTGAAGGGAACCCCCGAGCAAAGGTGCTCAAGAGGGGCCAACACAGGGAAAGCTGCCTCCCCCACCTGAGGGAAGAGCAGAGAGGAGCTCCAGGATAATTGAATTATTTTGGAATAAAATAGAATAAAATATAATTGTTTTGTCCCCCGGAAATTCAGGTGTACCAGCAGCAACGTGAAAGGCAAAAGGAAACATGCAACTTAACATAAAGGTAGAAAAATAAAAACAGAAAATAACAATAAGAGACAGTAAAGCAGTAAAGTTCAGTTTATTATAATGGTTTCTGCAGTAGTTTGTTTGCTTTACTGAAACAGGTAAAAAGGGTAGATTTGAAAGTGAAGTATTGTTGCATTGATTTTGTTCTAGGTCTATCCATCAATTGTTCCAGTTATGTTTTTGGGTCCATTTGACTAAATATTGAAGTTGATTTTCTAAGTAATAGGTATGAAAATTGGGAGCTTCTAATCCACCTAATGATTTCTGTTGTTGTAGTATTGCGAGACAGATTTTTGGTTTCTTGTTTTTCCAGTAGAATAGTCTGATGATTGAATTTAATGATTCAAACCAGTTGTCTGATGGTGTTATTGGGATAGTTGAGTACAGATAGTTAATTTGTGGTAGTATTTTCATTTTCATTGCTGATATTTGGCCAATAAGTGATAGTGGAAGGTTTCTCCAGTGTTTAAGATTGTGTTCTATCTTCTTAATAGAGGAATGTAGTTAAGATTAAACAGCTCCGGGGGGAGATATTAATTCCTAAATATTTGATAGTACCAGTGTGTAGTGTAAGGGAGCTATTTCGGGCTGCCGAATCCCAATCGTTTTGGAGACAGGTAAAGTCACTGATTTTTGCCAGTTTATATTGTAATTTGAGATTTTGGAAAATTAATTAATAATGCTGAAGTTTTTTGTAGTGAATTATAAGGATCCTGTAAATATAATTTGCATATAACCAGGACCAGTCGCAACCCCGCAAGGGATAAGAAAGTGGATGGTTGGATCATCTGCATATAAACGTATTTTGCATTGTGAAGCGATATCTGAAATACCTTTGATGTTATAGTTTTGCCTAATTGTCTAAAGAGGGAGAGAGTGGACATCCTTGTCTGGTCCCCTGGTGAAGTGTGAAGCTCTGTGATGTGATGCCATTAGTGGTTACCATGGCCCTAGGTAAAGATTATAGTATTAGTATCGAATGGGTAAACGACTCTCCAAATCCAACTTTACATAGTGTGGTGAGCAAGAATTTCCAGTTTGCCTTGTATAATGCTTTTTCTGTGTCTTTTTTTTCTTTAGGTTGAATAACATGCGAAAGAACTAAGCGCAAGTCCGGTTGCCTCCGATTTAAGCCTGTTTGCTATCTGGTATGTTCCTGGTTTTAATAAAGCCGGTGTGGTCAGGGCGGATTAGAGTTGGAGTAATCATTTTTAAATCTGTGTTGATTAAAGAAAGTGGACGGCAGCCCAACGGGTAGATAGGGTTTTTTCTGGTTTTAAGAGAAGTGTCATGGCAGCTGTATTCATATGTGGAGATATTGTAGAGGTAGCTTTCATTTCTTGTACAACTCAGTGGAGAATTGGAAAATTCTCTACTGCCAAAAATGTATATAAAATTCTGCTGGGAGTTCATCGGTCCGGTTGATTTATTGTTGGGCATTTTGTTGAGTGCTTTTCAAAGTTCTTTCAGGGTGATAGGTGAGTCTAATTTGTTTGCTTGATCATTTGTAATGGTGCGTATGTTGCTTTCTGTTCCATTACCCTCTTGGAACTTGAAAAAAAGGCATTTGTTTAATAGGCTCCTTTTGTGGAACATGTTGCAAAAAGACTGGAAATTACCTCAACTGAAATTGAGTACTTTTAAGAAATTGAGTGCTGAGAGCACTAAAGATGGCCTCTTTGAATTGTGACTGTTTTTCTTAATTTGTATGGCATTTTAATTGTGTAATTGTTGTGTAACTTTTGCTGCCTCTTGGCCAGGACTCCCTTCAAAAAGAGGTTCTTAATTTCAATGGGACTTTCCTGTTTAAAGAAAGGTTAAATAGATAAAGAAATATGATTTTGTGATGGTGTTCCATCTGCTTCTGTGGTACAAGCATCCAAAAATCTCCATTTGGGTTGTCACGTTTTAAAAAAAGTTAACTGCTGTTCAATTGAATAGAATAGAAATACCTTTATTGTCCCACAATAGAGAAATGTGAGCATGATAGTGGCAAAAAAACACATAGTTACACAATATATTAGTAAAATGAATAACAAGCTAATTTAAAGTAAAGCTCTAAAGCAAAAAACAATTGAAAAATGATTGATAATACAGCATATTCAGAGAGAAATGGATTATTCAAGTTAAATAGGGGAAAGACAGCAGCCGATTTACAGAATGATGTGAATAAAACTATCCAATATGCGTGATTGTACAAGCAAACACCTCAGAGGTGTTAGAGCATTTGCACATGGACATTAGCATCTGAGAGATAGTGTAAATGATTCTTGATTAGACCAAGAACCCATGCAACCATTAGCATGTTTGTAAACGTTTATTGACTTATTGTGGCAAACAATGATTTTTTTTTTATTAATATCTAATTAAAATGTAATGTAAGTCAGTTTGTTAATTTTTGTTGATTTTGTTTAACAATGTACACACTGATATTTTTGAAAATGTCTGTTATTACTGCTATTGTAATATGACAAAAACGTAAACTGTCTCAAAATAGTCCTGAATTTTTTTAAATAATTGTTTTAGCATCATTGAACACCAGTTTCTAGCTTCAGCAAAATCACATTGGTCCCAAGTACCAGGACCAACAAACGAGTTATGTCAAGTTATGTTGAACGACCATTATAATTAATCATTTGATCAATTTGAGGTTTCTCTGACATGCTGATCATGTTCTTTTGGTCTCAGAATATATAAGACACTTCTAATGTTTTCTGTTTATTTAATAGTCTTTTGGATTATGTTGTTTGTGACTCAGGTTGTTTGGCGTAACAGGAAACTGTGCAGCATGCAGCAAGCTGATTCCAGCCTTTGAGATGGTGATGAGGGCGAAAGAAAATGTCTATCACCTGGACTGCTTTGCATGCCAGCTCTGCAATCAAAGGTAAGTTTGTATGGGAGTGGAGTTCTCCTATCTCCTATCTCTGTTTGACATATGATCTGTGGTCTTACAAAGGTTAAAGTTAGAAAGAAATTAGATACAGCAGAGACATCACAGGGAGTGGCAGCACCACCAACATACCCAATGCGCCAAGGAACAACACTGTTGGGATTTTGACAAGGAGACATTCTCTCCATAAAAACATAATCGGATAGCAAATTGTTTTAATAGATTATACATAAATTCTGTTTATTTTTTTCAGTTATGGATATGTTTTTTTCTTTGCAAAGCTTTGAACTGCAAGAAGCATGTCAGAACTATTTTGTTTTTAAATCAACATCTGTGAAGTCATCAAGTAGGTATAGGCAGGGACAAACTGGGACTATGTACTCTAAGCATGTTGATAGGTCTTCATACATTCTCAGTGACAACCTGGAATTCACATAGATTGTTAGAGAGGTTGCACCATTTCATTTACAGAATATTTTGAAGAAAACAATAAAATGAGAAGGCCAAATCTTGCCACTGAGATTTTTGCCCATTCCTCAAGGCAAAGTTACTCCAGCTCCTTCATGATGTCAAGTGTTGAGGAGTAGGTGTTTACGGTGGCCCAGAGGTTCAAACTAACTGCAAGTGCATAAATGTGCTGCAAACACAAAAATACTCCAAATATAAATCTGAGGCCAACACACAAACCAAACGCAATGAAAAAATGCAGAAAATGTGAAACTCTGCAATCACGGTAATTAGACACGCAAAGTACAAACAAAAGAAATGATGTTGACACACAAAACACATACAAAAGCAAAATGCCGTAAGTAGCAAAAACAACTGCAAGTTCTGAAAGTTGCAAACTAGCCCAGACCACTTAGGGCAGTCGACCACCAACCAGATCATAACGGTCTACAGACCTCAGACTGCAGACACATCAGAAATGCAAATGTTTCAAGCACGCTAAAACTAAGGATGTGTATATGCTGCTGTTCTATAATATTGTAAAAGCTTCAGGGCCTGGTTTTCAAAAGGTTTGTATGTATTAAAACGGGTACAAAGTGATTAGTGTGTACAAAGCAGATCATCTAACCAGGAGCAAAGTAATTTGCGTCTGTAAAATGAGCAGAACAGTGAGTACAAACCTTTTTGCGTAAGTGCCTTCATGAATATGCAGATCACATGCTAATGATCAAACCACCCAAATTTATGAGAGGGGATATGCAAATGTGAATACTTAATAACCGCCAGGCAATTGTCCAAAGCTGAAACTGAGAGTTGGTGCAGTTTTTGCCTCTATGTTAAGTACCTCTGAAAGTGCAAACTACAAGCAAAAAAAGTCTGCGGTCCTTGTGACCAGAAAGAGGTCATTGGTATGATGGCAGAAGGACAGAGTCTGTATGCATGTGAATATACTTGGGCTGTCAGAATAACAACAGTAGAATCATTTTAGTGGGAAAAAGGATGGCATCCTTGATCTTCTTCTTTCTTTGACAGCAGCTCCCAAACTGTTAGCAGTACTCAGTTTAGCCAGTTAAATGGGGCGGACCAAGTCTGTTTTGTACTTCTTATCCACTGTGGACACAATCTTGAATATCGGGTGCAACACACCCACTTTTGGCTCTCCCAGTTTTCTTTCTGTCGATGCAATTTGGTGGTCATTATTTGGAATCTTTGAAAATCAGGCCCTAAGTGTTTAAAAAGACACAAAGGAAAACATACCTTTTCTTTTTTTCTAACCAAATTTCCTTTGGGCATCTCGTTAATATTTACTAAGGCCACAGGGTCTAGTCCATAAGATGCGCACCTAGGAAAATTCCTAACTACGTGGACAGTCCTGTGCAGAAAAACATGGAGGACGACCAAGTGCTCCTTCAGACGGGGGTTCGTAAATATAAAGCTGTTGATGATTCGCCCCATAAAGATCGTTGTAACTCTTGAAAGAAAGTAAGAGGCTTTAAACTGTTGGAAACCACCGTGCTTTCTACTTTTACTTGTAGGAGGTGTAGTACTCTCGGTGTAAGAATGCAACACTGCCCTCTAGAGTCTAGGGGAATAGTGATACTTCGGAGGAAAAGCCGCATGGAGCATAAAAGCTGCAGACGTTGTGTACGCACGTCTCATTTCATACAGTGAATCCATTGTAACGGTTTACATATAGCCATGTAAGACCCGATCCCTACACAGTATAGTATAAATCCTTTTTGTTTATCGAATTAGCATCTTTGTGAGACTCTTTTATTTATTACATTAAAACGGTATTAATAGATATTTTGTTGAAGCAGGATTTTTTAATACAGAAGAGGTCATATTTAGAACATTTGATATTTGATTTTATTTATGTATTTGAAAAGAGAGTTATGATTTTGTTACAGGTTGTTACAGATATTGTTTTACTACAGAAGTTAATTTTGTACCATTGAGGTATAATAAAGCATGTTCATTAACGTCTGAGAAGCCTGTCTGAATTTGTGTCTCGAGGCCTGGCTAAGTGTGGTCACCCTATTTTGACCAACCTGTCTGTATGATTTGATTGAATTTTGTGAATTGGCGCCATACAAATAAAATTGAATTGAAATGAATAATCAAGCTGTGGTCTGTGCTGCCTCACCGAGCGGGTACCACCCTATCACTTTCTATATGCTACCATTGTTGTACTGTCTGTTCTGACTAAGACATGATGGTTCTGAAGCAACGGTAAAAAGTGTTTAAAAGCCAGGAAAACTGCCAGTAATCCTAGGTAATTTATATGAGCATGACGGAGCAACAAGGGCCTGATTCTGGTTACTGACCTCACCTCAAAGACAGCTCCCCATCCTGACCACTCTCAGCAAGGTGCTAGCTTTGAAAACATATGGGTCCCTCCAGTCCTGCATTGCGAGCACACATCTGGGAGACACTTTGACCATGCATCTGAGGTGACGCCTCACATACAGCTGCAGGAAGGATACCCAGTGCTGGAACTCCCACATCCTCAGCAGTACCGGAGGAACAGTGGAAATCACTAAATCCATTAGTCCTGTGAGGCAAATGCAGGCTCTTAACGAGACCCAGTTTCCCTTGCGGAACATGCCGAGATGCTTGTGAAATCTTACCACTCATTCTTTCGTCAGGATAACACAAAAAGAACAAGTGTTTATTTTGAGGCCCAAATATTCTATGTTCTGTGTGGGGATCAACACACTCCTGGTCTGGTTTATGCTGCCAATGTGTCACATAACTGCTGCGGAGCTGTGTCACAGGTACAGTGATATCTGTGAGTGCTGCTCGCTGAGCTTTGGCTGGCTGCTCCAGTTCCTATACCAACCGGCACTTCTTCCTGTCCGAAAGGTAGGAGGGGCATTCTGACTGTGCTGCGGGTGCTGCTGCCTCAGCGTCAAAAGACTTTCAGCTTCACTGTTTCTGAGTCTGAGGTCCTTGTTGGTGATTTGTTGGCTCCAACAACAGACCCCTCTGTCCCCTGTAGTTACTGCCGCACACTCCACAGCACACACCACAGCCACAAGGCCCTGGCGAGGTGGTGACCGGGAGAAGTCAAACGCCTCACCTTGCTTTTTTCCTCAGGTCACTGGCTTGCTGCATGGCATTGACTGCCTCTCCAAACAACCCTTTTGCCCTTGACGGGTCGAACGGGGAATCCATGATGGTTTGCCTTTCCTGGTCCAGTAAGACGTACAGATTCAGCTAAAGCGATCTTTCTCCATAACACAGCCGATCACCGCACTTCTGGAGACGCAGAGGATGAGATCCCTTACAACACAGATCTCCCCTCAAACTGTGGGACTTGGGATGCTTATCTAGAAAGACGCCCATGTCCTGAAACAACTCTGCCTAGTAGGCTAAGAGGAAAATGACTGCATTTAAATTTGTAACGGACTGAGCTGCTGATTTGTAAACCTTGTGATACATGGAGGCTGTGAAGCACGGCTGTTAGGATGAAGGTGACAAGCAACTGACTGCTCCACAACCGGGGTGTCTGCAAGCCCAAGAACCTTGCCATTAGCTATCCCTAGCCCTGAGTAACCTTTGACGAGTACCCTGTGACGAAAAGACTTAGCCCAATACCGCTTCATCTCCTTTATGCAAGCAGGAACAAAAGAAATAAAGTGCTTAGTCAGTGCCTGGTGAGAGAGCAGGATATTTCTGTCATATTATTCCCTCTCATCGCCCCGGTTATCTTGAAATGCAGGCCACTTGATGGCAAGTCGGGTTGCAGCCCACTTACACACTTTGTGGAGGTCGTCTTCAAATGGTCCCAGTGAGGGCTGAGCCCCGTTACCGATGGAGTTCCCTGGTCATGATGACTGGGCAGGAGGGAGAATGGTATCTTCATCCTCATTCTCCCCTGGGGGACATCCAGGTCCAGGTCCATGTCCACGTTGTCCTCCTCACCATAGCCTCCCTCATCCTCAGACAATATATTGGCCATACATACATCTGACCATATATTGGGGGAAACTCCTCCACTGGGTTTTCCAACTCTAACATATTTCCCCAACTTACACCTGCTGCAGCACCCTCATCACCACTGGAGCTGCTGCCAGGCTTCAACCCCACTTGTGAGAGGGGTGAACTTTAGAAGCCACTGAAACCTGCAAGCATCCGTTTTGTCAATGAATAAATGTTGGTGCTTTTCCCATCTCTGTATACCGACAACAAGATAGCACATAGCTAGACCTGGGAATACTGTACCCGCTGTGTCACTCCCACTTGCCCCAGAGCTCCTGCTTCTCAGCTGGCATTGGATGTTCAGATGGCACCTGCTGATCATTGCCATGAATGTTCTGACGATGTTCGCTGAACGTCCAACTGAAACCCAACTGGACATTCAGCGAACTTAATCTGCAGATGTTCAGCTAATGTCTAGCAAACGTTCAGCGATTTCAGCAGACAACATTAGATAAACATTATATGGTAATTGAAGTCTTTTGATATGTTATTAATATGGCAGCAATGATCACTGGACTGTCATCCAGTGTCATCCATCCTTCTATCATCATTTCCTACAATCAACCATTCAGACTCCTAAACACTGACTCTACAAGCTAACATTTGCCAGTGCTGTCCATCACTGATTATCACTGTTTTTGAAGTCACACCCCAGTATATATTGTATTTATTATTCATCACTTTATCACTTTTATCATTACTTTATGTAAAAGTTACTGTGCAATATTTTTAAGACCTACTGTTTGGACTTTGATTTGATTTAATTTGATTTGATTATCAGTTAAAACAGACTGACCCACTGAGTACCAATGTAAAAGTTCAGACGACAACAATTCAGAGGATCAGATTTATTCCGCTGCAGTAAAAACTGTAACTGGCAGCCATGTTTGACTTTCTGTAGAGAAAGCATTTAGAGCTGACCCAGCTTAATGAATAAGAAAAAAGAAAAACACTCAACAGTTAAGTATTTTTTCTTGTACAGAATAAGAATATTTAATTTTTCTTGTTTCCATTTTGTCAACTCAAGAAGGATGGTTTTGCAAAAATATAACAAACAATGGATCTGTCTGGACTTAAATTTGTTGCTTTTACCTTTACATCGTCCAGAATTAAATTAAATTAAATCAAATTCTCTACCTAAACAAGTAAAAGTGGATCTTCTGCATTCTGAGATCCAAAGACAAGAGAGCTGGTTGAGGGGATAGAGTACAGTGTGGAGGCGCCAGATTTGAGATTCCATCCTGTAAGCACTTAGCCACAGAAGGCCTTCTAGGGCTAGCTAATCGATGAAGCTGTTGTCCAGCCTCATCATTGAGCCCTATTTCCCCCCACGAAGAACTGGTTGCCACAAAAGAGCTGGAAGGCAAAGGTTAGTATTGATCCCAGTCACTGGAAAGTAAGCTGGGTGACCGCAGAAGGGAAAGGTCAGTGCTGATGAAGGGAAAAACTTAACATCGGGCAACCTAAAGGAGATATTGACACTAATTCACTTGAGCACAGTCAAACTGGTGCAATGTTTGTCCTGAGTTAGGAATGTTGTGGTACACGTGCCATTCGCTTTGTCTAATTGTGAAAGGAAAAAATTTTATGCTATGCAGTCTAAGATTATAAAGCTTGTCATTGCCACTGCTATTCATTAGATGCATACTCCATGTGTATGTGGTGGGGCTGTCAAAATAAGCAATATCTTTATTTAATCAATACAAAAAATGTATTATTAAAATAATTATTTCAGTAAAATATTAATTTTGTATATATATATATATATATATATATATATATATATATATATATATATATATATAAAATGGTGTGCTGTTTAGCAGATAACGGAAACACAAGTGTTTTGAAGGTGCTTTGCATATGAAGCAAGCAAAGAGGAATGCTGGAAGATGAAGGATACCTGAGAAATATCCCTCAGAACACAGTGCCAATGGCTCCAACATGAGTAGCCAACCCCTTCCATTAAATTCAATTAAATATAAAACTACTTTATTAATCCCAAAGGGAAATTAAAAGCTGGTGTAACTCATGTTATTAGGTTTTCTTCAACATGCTGTTGTAGATGCTGATCAATCAATCAATCAATCAATCAATCAATTTTATTAGTCAACTGCAATTTGCATTACAATCGAAATTTCAGTTCCAGTACAACCGTCCATCACATACACTTAACAAACATTTTGGGGGAACGATTGACTGAGGCCTTGCGTTGCCAGGAACACACACAGTCGGCCGCTGCTACATGAGCGCTAGCCGTGAGGTGCGTTCCCCAAACTGCCCCAGACCCCGCTTTACACGGGGTCCCTAGGCGCTGCCTTGAGATCTGTTGAAAAAAGATTTACACTGGGCGAGTGGAGGAGAGAAAAAAGACAGGTGCTGCACAATTTGTGTTTCCACACAAAATGTGAAGCATCCGACAAAAAAACCTCATTTGCACAAAAAGCACAATCAATGACGAGACACATATATGCAGAAGGTAAACATTTGAGTTCTGGTCGGGTAAAGTCATCTGTGTTTGTGAGCATATGTGTGTCTGGGTGCATGTTGTGTGGAAATCTGTATGTCCATGAAGGCCGTCCTCCGGCAGGCAAGTGTCCTTGGTGGAAAGTCTTATCACTCTGCCGCTCCGGCTTGACTCCTCCACAGATGTCCGCAGGAATGTGGGGTAGCAGGGAATTTGTGCGATGTCGCCATAACAACCAGGGAGAATTTGATAGCGGGGAGTCCGATTTGAAGAAAACAGAATTTGTTATGAGAACAAGCTGACACCAACTTTTCTGTCAGCCTTAGAGTCTTTTCGCCGCTGGCTCCAGGATCCAATATTCCAATAATCCAATCGATGGGCTAGTAACGTTCACACTTCCAGGTTTTATCCCATCTCACCTCTGTACCACAACCGCGGTCAGCTTATCAAGCCGTCCGTTTTGTTCATTCAACGACCTCGTGATCGCGTCGACTGCCGCTGGCAGCCTCATCAGGGCCATATTTACCGCCAGCAGCTTTTGAAGGTGTTGATACATTAAATATCCTCCAAAGCCAAAAATGAGGAATCCAAGTATCATAAATCCGAATAAGTAGACATCTTCGACGTCCTCAACAGAAAGAATTGAGAGGCACACCGTGGACCATTTCTGCCACGGGTCCAAGATGTATCCCGCAAAAAAAGTTCCGTCGGGACAGGCACGCTCCCCGGTCCTTTGCTTTCCAGTTGAAAAAATTTGATCAATAGCGTTGAGAGACCAGCTGACGAGATCCATAATTGCCTTAGAGCTTTCGGTTGCTATGAAGAAATGGCACAAAAGACACAAGACGAAGACTGCAGGAAGGAAGGATCTCCAGTAGCAGTCCGTCTTACAGCAGATCTGAAGGAGCCGCTGACTGAAGACACTGTTGTTGTATGACAGTCTGATGAAAAGGATGCTCAGGGTTATCCATAATGTTCTTCATTTTATGAAGACCTCTTCTTTGCACAGTCATCTTCAGAGGTTCTTGAAGGTCCCCAGAAAAGAGCATGCTTTCTTTATAAGCTTGTTGAGTTTCTTTAAGTCAGTTGCTTTGATGCTGCTATCCCAACAGATGGCAGAGGAGATTACACTTTCCATAGGGTTATAGGAGATCTGCAGCATCTTGCTACATCTGCCGTTTCTGACAAAAAGAAAATCAGGGGGAAATGGGTTAAATATTCTGGAAAAATCAAAGAAAATGATCTCACAGTGTTGTCTGTCTTGTCTAAATGAGAATGGGTTTGTTGAAGCAGGTGTATGACGGCCTCTTCAACTCCAACTCCATGGCGATAAGGAAACTGCAGGGAGTCCTGATGGTTGCTTGTTTTCTTAATCAGGTGGGCCAACAGGAGTCTCTCTAAGACCTTTATAGTGTTGGATGTTAGGGCAACAGTTCATAGTGATTGAGGACTAATTAAGTTTATTATTTCTAAATGCTTTGTCATCTGATAAACGTATGAGCACTGACTGGATCAGTCTGCTGCTGACAGCAGAGCATCTCTGATGTGGACCCTGGACTTCCCGCTGTGTGGATGATGAATCACACTGCAGGTTTAAGCCTTTGGTCAGCTTGGCCTCACCTGCAACACAAACACTTTCACCAGCTATAATATGGATTATAGTGAGCGTTGCGGGGAGAGGAGATATGTGTGGATAGAGGGGGGAGTGACTATGTTGCTGCGTTTGACCGGTTTTCCAAATATGGTTGTAGCCAATCAGAGTGAAGTCAACTGATTAGAGCCGCATTTCATTACCATACCCAACCCTTTTACTGACGAGGGACATTTGGCCTGACAAAACAACAAGCTGACATATTTTTTTTATGAAATTCTTTGTATAATTTACATTTATCAACGAAATGAAATAGTTTATACAGTGATGTCATGGCACCTTTAAGAATTGTTCACTTCTGTCACTCAAAGACGATTCACTCCGGTCAATGCAGATGTGAACAGTGTCAACATCAAGTCTACAGAAGCGCTAATCTGCACTCTAGTGGACACACACTGTATCACAATTTAAAATACATGTATAGGTACACATTGAACAGACCAACATCTTTCAACTGTCCAAAATATTAGAACATCTAATTAATGGTAACACACACAAACAAATGTAAGCACATTTATAAAATTGGTTAATGTCAACTGTTAGTTTTTTTTAACAAATGTTTTTTATCTTCAAGTTGCATCATGACTTCAACTTGGTGCGGTTCTGCATTTCTTGCTCAAAGACAACAGTATAGTTTGTGATCAATGTGTGTGTTTGCTCACAATGCAGGTATGAATAGAAGTCTTCACACCTTTCTATACATACGTTTTTCCATCTTGTATTTTCATCCTAAGCCTACGGTTGAAACAGGAGAACCCTATTTCTGTATGTTTTGTGTTAGATAAAAAAAAATATATAACAAAATAATCTGTCACTTATGTCACTTATACACGGATTTGATTTTAGTATGATACATCATAAAAGTTTTTTTTAAAAGTCCTTAAACTCACCCCATGTCCAATGATTCTCATGTCCTGCCACTGTTGTACATGATCTCTGGAGAAAGTTTGCGGTTCAGGACTGTCTCAAATGCATTAGAGTCAACGTTAAAACTCTTTTCCATTTCCTGTCTCTGTCTTCTGCAAATGTGCTTGGGGCCAGCTTCTGATAACTTACGTTCTAGCTCCTCTGCCATGAGTCCAAAGCTTTCTCAATCTTCCTCATCTTTGGTTAACGTCAGCTGGAAAGCTAAGAATGCTCTATAAGGTTTGCAGAAGCAATTTTTGAATAACACAGCCATTAACTCAGTGGTCAGATTCAGTGCTTGTGGGGTGGATAGCAGAAGGTGTGAAGAGGAGCAGGGCTGAGGACACAACCCAGTGATGTGTCAGTGTTGAGAATTCAATTCAATTTAATTCAAGTCAATTTTATATATATATTGCCAATTCACGAAACATGTCATCTCGAGGCACTTTACAAAGTCAAAATCAATCATATTATACAGATTGGTCAAAGATTTCCTATATAAGGGTACCAGTTAATTGCTTCAAAGTCCCGACAAGCAACATTCACTCCTGGGGAACCGTAGAGCCACAGGGAGAGTCGTCTGCATTGTCCATGGCTTTGCAGCAACCCCTCATATTAAGCAAGCATGAGGAGACAGTGGAAAGAAAAACTCCCCATTAGCTGGAAGGAAAATCCTCCAGCAGAACCGGGCTCAGTATGAACGGTCATCTGCCTCGACTGACTGGGGGTTACAGAAGACAGAGCAGAGACACAACAAGACAGACAAAAAGCACAAGTGTTGGATGTTCTGGAATCAGGGCAGATCTCAAAAATGTTTGAGATAGATGTAAGACATTTTTGGTGGCTAGAATAATTTGGAGTGTGCTGTTTCTATTTGTAAGCCTGTTAAAAAAAAATTCCTATGAGTCGAACATGTAACGTTTTCTATCAGCTGCTAAGCACAAAAGTGTGTGCACATCTGCGTTGGACTACAATATTGATTTGGGGGCTTCCATCTTTGTTCAGTATCTAATGATAAGGCCTACTGTGGAACATTAATGATAGATCTCGTGCATTTGTGACCATCTAAATACCACCTGTCCTCTGTTTATCTGTGTTTGCAGGTTTTGTGTGGGAGACAAATTTTTCCTGAAGAACAACATGATCCTCTGCCAGACGGATTATGAGGAGGGCCTGATGAAGGAAGGCTATGCGCCACAGGTCCGCTGACAGTCCTAATCAGAGAAAAAGGAAGTGCCGAATGAAAGAAAGAGACTGAAGGAGAGCATGAAATCACACAACAAAATGCACTATTGCCTCCTATCCAGATTCTGTACCCAACATGTACATAAACTGCGACACACTACTGTACAGAATGGCCATAGAGACACTGTGGCAAAAAAAGTTGTAAATTAACATGTTTGTATGTTTCATTACTTCTCTCTGCTGGCTTTCTTTACCTGACAAACAATAAAGTAACTTTGCCCTGAGAGTAATTTCTGAACAATTGCTGCTCCTGATTCAAAGATCGATGGTTTCATAGAATCCTGCTATAACAGACAGTATTCACTCTGACCGTATGATTCAAAAACTTAAACTTGGATCTGAAAGACTCAATGGTGAATTCATGTAATACTGAATCACAACTTTTCTCTTTGGAAAACTTAAAGACTAAACAAAAAAAGTGGCTGTCACATCTTTGCATACATTAGCATTTCACTTTGGTCTGAGAATTATTTGCTCTCAACACTCATCCTGGTTCATGTAGCAATTTTGAAATAAATGTATCCTTTCCTGAGAAGGTTGAAGTTAAAGTTTGACTAGTTGTGAAATATCCTTTTAGTAAAATTCTGAAAACATTAAACACATCAAATGTACGTAGGACTACTGTTGATGGTAGTTCATGGGGTTTCTCTTCACTATGGAAATTATTCTGTGATCATCCACCACCCTTGTCTTCTGTGGACATCCTTTTTGGTTGATGGTGATGACTTTTTTTTCCTATCTCAAGATGTATCAAACTACAGATTTTGCCACTACTGATTTTGTAGCAATATCCTGAATGTTTTTATTTATTTGCACCTGTATGCAAGATGACTTTTTTCACCTACACAGAGAGCTATTTTGACCAAATGTCTATTCACAGCAAAATCCTCCAAATGCAAGTACCACACATCAACTCAAGTCCAAACATTTTATTTGCTTACATGATAATGACATAATGAATAAATTGTCCACAACCGTTCAATTAAATTAAATTTTATTTACATAGTGCCAATTCACCACAAGTGTCATCTCAAGGCACTCTACAAAGTCAATTCTATCAAATCAGACAGATTGGTCAAAAAAATTCTAAGAAAACCTAGCAGACTGCAACGAGTCTTGACAAGCAGCATTCACTTCTCCTGAAAGAGCGTGGAGCCAAAATAGACAATTGTCAGCGTTGTTGTTGACTTAGCAGTAATCCCTCATATTGGCAAGGCAAGGAAAGGCAAGTTTATTTATATAGCACTTTTTAGTGACAAGATGATTCAAAGTGCTGTACATGAACAGAGAAACAGTGCAGATGTTGGAAAAACAAAGGAATAAGCTAAGTAAACCCTTGACTAGACTTCTTTCATACATTAA
The DNA here is from genome assembly GCF_011125445.2 of Fundulus heteroclitus. Lineage (NCBI taxonomy): Eukaryota > Metazoa > Chordata > Actinopteri > Cyprinodontiformes > Fundulidae > Fundulus > Fundulus heteroclitus. The sequence goes on along the minus strand of NC_046377.1, from coordinate 510,601 downwards.
AAAACATATATAAAGACTTAATTTTTTTCTACTAATAATAAGAAATAAGCTAAGTATATTCTTGGGGATTTCTGATCTAAAGTAATTTTGTCCAGCCTTTCCAAAGCTACAAATAGAAGAACTTCTTATGTTTCATTGTTTCAATTACAATTATCACTAAAAATTCAAAGCTTAATTGTTTCTATTCATACATTCCTCAAAGCTACAACTTAAGGTCTCTGATCGGACTTTTCTAAACCACAGCTAAAATGGGAGAATTGTTTCTCTTCATAACAAAGTTTCCCTGGAACAAGCTTAACCATTACACATTCTAAGCGTAATTGCTAATATTCATAAAGCTACTCTAGCTTTATGAATATTAGCAATTACGCTCTGATCTGACCTTTTTTGACACTACAGCTAAAACAGAAAAAAGCGGAGTAAGGGGAAAAAGCACAGTAGAGGTGGTGTGTGTGTGTGTGTGGGGGGGGGTTGCCTGTGTGTTTTAGTGTAATAGTGTGTGTGTGCATGCGTGAGTTTGTCTGTGAACTGTGGCAGATAGCTTTAGCCGCCAGAGTCTGATAGTGATGGAACGTTTTCAGGCAGTTCAGTAATTCTCTGTTCCACGTCACAGATGTCACAGAGCATCTTGTTTACATAACATCCAAGAGAAATTAAGATAGCAGGGGAGCCAGTTTCGATAGCAGCATTTGTTTTGGGCAGGCAGACTCTTGTTTTTCTGTCTGCCTTAAAGTCTCACTGGTACATCTCAATGACGATTCCATAAAAGCCAAAATTGTGGTCATCCTGCCAGGGTCTTCAGAGCAAAAAATAATCTAAAACCCACAAGAGGTATTTTGTTTTATATTGGTTGCCTGTAACTGTAAGTTGTTTAAAAGTGTCCCGTGAACACCATGCAAAAATGTATCTTAAATATTATTGCATTTACTCTCCAGATCCAGAGGGAAGTTTTGTGACCGGTGGTACCATAAGACCTGTGTGTCAAATCCAAACCCAGCAAAGTTTCAGTTTAATGTCCTGCTTTGCCTTTATTTATTTATTGTTTGAAATGTTATTATTTTCAATGTTTGTTATAAGTTTGTCATAAGTTCGAGGTAATGCGTATTACAGAGTAAAACAAATGTGCAGTAAAAACTGATGAGCAGTTACTTTCAGTATACTAGAATATTTTATACTTGTAGATTTACAGCCACTTTGACCATTTCAATTTTCTACATGACACTGAACTATGTTCAGTATAAAGTTTATAAATTAGTAGTAGGCATCTAATGAATTGTGTCTTGAAGCAGGGCCAGCTGCACAACCAAGTAAAAAGTAATAATTCCAGTGAAGTCCAGTAATTGTTTGGCTTTATTCTGAAGACATTCTGAACAGTAAATGCTGCAATAGTTAATGAAACAGTTGGATTTAAAAAAAAATCGTTATACTTCTGCCTTATCTCAATTGCAGGATTTATCATGTGCAGAATGTGTAACTCAATGAAAACTCAAAGGAAGTGCTTATTTCTAATGAACAATATGACCACCAAATGAAAAGTATGTGTTCTTGATATCTATTTTCAAAATATTTGTTTCTTAATCTCACCATCTTCACATCATGTGAACATAGCTCTAAATTAGCTATAAAAGAAAACTATATGACTATGCTCATTTTAACTGTAAAAGTTTAGAGTCCAGATGCTCCATTGTTTTAATGGAGAGAGTGTTTAAGGGTGCTGACCCAGGAATACATTTAAGAATAGTCACTGGCTGCACTCATTTCTGACAATAGTATATTTATCTAAGATTTGTTTTACCAACAAGGCAGCTCCTCTTTAACACTTATTTGCATGCTATATCATTTCCTGTAATTTAATTCCACCTGAAGACTGATGGGCAGACTCTAAGGCTTAAAAAAAAACAGGTAGATTGTCTGTACCTGGTTTTTAACCCCAAGTATTCAAACCCAACTAAATCACATTGATGCCTTTTAAAAGAAGCAGCTTTCAGTTAAAAGTGCTCTTGCCAACACAGAACTCATGATAGGTAGGACATGCATCTGCACCTTTTCTGGTGCAACTTTCATCTTCTGAAGAGGCGTATGTAACTTGGCTAAAGATTGCATACAAGTTACATTTGTTCATCCATATCTCCCATATCCCATTGATTTGCAGCATTAAAGAGGGGGTTTCACTATATACTGAAGAAGATGACATAATCTTTTAGTTTTTTTTTTGTACAATTACAGTGCCATTCCACATACAGGTTCTTTAGATTATGGAAATAATCATCAGAGCTCAGAGTTCAAATGAATGATTTATTAAGTTTGGGTCATTCTCATCAGTAGTTATCTGAAAAAAACACTTTGATGGTCACTCACAGCCAGTACATATCAATTCAACATGCTGGGTGTTACCATCACTATTAACAGAACTCAAGTGCCTGTAGCTTTCCTTCAACGACTGAGCTGCATGGCATTCCTAAAGTCGTGTCTGATGAATAAAACACAACACTTTGGTTTTCAGGCCATGGGCAGCTCATGGTATGCTGCATACTGCCCAGTTACATAATGGTAGATCTGTACAGGCAAAAGAAAGGAGATGGACACACAAGTATGCAAATGGTAATATGCTGTAAATATGAATTAAGCGTAAAGTAACTGTGATTTAAATACTCACCTGCCTCTCTATGTCAGCCAATAGGCTGCTGGCTCCCAAGCGGAAGAGATGAGGATTGAGCCAATCGTTACCAAGTTCGTCTTTGATCAGATTTAGCCACACAAGGGATTCCTGTGCTGTCCGAATTCCTCCGGCTGGTTTAAAGCCCACCTAAATCAACACATACATATCTCAGTCATTAAAATATTGCAACGTAAGACTCCAGAGTAATTTTAAACTGTTCAACATTCATGTCGCCACTGCAGAGTACTTTTTACGAAAACCAGCAGCCACAGACAGTTTCTTCCCCCATTCTGTCAATCTGATAAACACTTAAGTGCCCAGATCAAAATCATGCTCATTTGTACCAATCCGTAAATAGCTTCCTTTTTTGTAGAAACATGAATGTTACATATTTACAAGATTCTTTTTTCCTTTTTTTGTACTAAAATCTCTTCATTGAGAGCAAAAGGGAGTCAAAGTTAAATGTTGTTTGAACAAACTTAGTGAATAAAGCCGACTCTGATATGCAAAGCGGGGTAGTCACCTGGCTTATGTTAGCTTCAAAGGCATAATCTAGTGATAAGAGACGGTCTGTGCGACCAGTTGGCTGACAAATTTAAAGAAGAAACACATCAGGACCACTGAAGTATGGGGTACCACATGCAACATTACTAGGCATTGTGGTGGAGTATGCAGAGACAGAAACGATCACTGTACTTTCAAGACCAAGGGAGGTTTCTTGAGGACCAGGCATTCTTGAATTAAATAAATCGGGTGTCAGTCTGATGTGTTTTCCTTTAAAAGACAATGTCTGATACTTACTTTCTGTGTAAAACTAACATCAAGCCTACAGAATTCCACCCATGCCTCCTCTAGCTCCACACAGCTGGCAGGATTTCATTTAGTGGTACATGAATGGCCAGAGGCAGCTCAGAGAGATGTTCTGCTCAGTGGCATTTTAATGGAACAATTTTGTGAAAGAGGTCGCTTTGATGAATATGCATAAAAAATATGTTTACATGATTCCTAGTAACTTCTATATACATACATATGAAAACGGACAGTACTGTACCTTGTGGCCGGTACGCAGGAAGTAATCACGGATAGCTCTCAACATCACTATGGCAACAGGATAAGTTGCATTGACTGTCTCCTTTCCAGTAGAAGTCTTGATGAAGTCCGAACCTGTTGGGATTAACAATCAACATCAGATGGAAGACTGAAGACAAGATATTTATTAAATTCTGGGTTGAAGATTATTACTAAGACTAAAATATTCAAGCTGATTCATTTATATGCACTTGGGAGTGAGAGGATTTGTAATATTTTTTATTGGAAAAGGGAACTGAAGCTTACTGCACTTTATTTGTGTGTGTGTGTGTGTGTGTGTGTGTGTGTGTGTGTGTGTGTGTGTGTGTGTGTGTGTGTGTGTGTGTGTGTGTGTGTGTGTGTGTGTGTGTGAGAGAGAGAGATAGGGCTATCTTTAATAAACCCTTAATATTCTTCAAAGAAGGAAAACCAAACACAAACACAAGTTTAGACTTTTCTAGAAGAGGGGAAATAACATGCTCCCTTGAATGTCTGCCACCATTTCCTGCTGGACATTTGTCCCCCCTCACTTTATTCTCAAACTTCAAAGAAGGGACAGGGGGGGTTTACAACATGGAGTTTGGCACACAAAGAGGTGTAGGATTAACATACACAGCTGGATATAGGCAAGACATTTCTTATCTGGGAGAAGCATCTGTTCTTCCTGTGTGGGGTAAAACAATAGAACATTCTTGCAAGCCAGCTCTTGAAACAGAGTAAATGCCTGTAACTTAATGAAAATAAAATTATTACATTCACATTTCTCTAACACACACACACACCTACATAAAAACACCAAAGGAGCCACACAGACACACATGTGGCTTGATTACAAGACAGCCAATGATTCAATGCTACACACGGATCCTACAATGCCTAAAGCTGTACACGGTCAACAGCACTTCAAACCAATTGCAAAAATCACCATAAAATGTGGAATATACCTAGGAGATGATCTGTCCCCTCTGCTGTTTTGCATAGGCCTGAACCCACTCAGCTAAAAAAAAAAAAAAAAAAAAAATATCAACAAGTCTGGCTATGGATACCGAAAAAACCCTGCATGGAATGTACCACCGACATATAGCTGAAGTGGCTGATATGAGCAAATCCTACCGATGGATAGAGAGGGCTGGACTGAAGGACAGCACTGATGCACTGATCATGGCAGCACAGGAGCAGGCCTTGAGCAACAGAACAATAGAGGCCCAGATCTACCATACCAGGCAAGATCCCATGTGCAGGCTATGGAAAGAGGTCACAGAAACCATCCAGCTTCTCACAGCAGAGTGTAAGATACTAGCAGGGAAGCAATACATGGAACGCCATAACCAAGTGGCTGGTATAGTGTACAGAAACATCTGTTCAGAATACTGAAGACCCCCAGGTCAAAATAGGAGTGACATCCCAAGGTGGTGGAGAATGACAGAGCTAAGATCCTGTGGGACTTCCAGACACAAACAGACAAAATGGTAATGGCCAACCAACCAGACATCGTGATCATTGATAAGCAGCCGGAAGACAGCCATCGTAATCGACGTGGCCATCCAAAGTGATGGAAACATCAGGAAAAAAGAACATGAGAAACTGGAGAAACACCAAGGGCTAAGGGAAGAACTAGAAGGAGCCTGGAAGTTGAAGACAACAGTGCTCATCGGAGCACAGATTCTAAAGGCTGAGTACTCATCCTACACACAGACACACCATCCATCCATCCTCTTACACTTATCCGGGGTCAGGTCACAGGGGTCTCCCCAGCCCCTTGGGCCAGCTCCTCAGGAGGAATCCCAAGGCGTTCCCAGGCCAGACGAGAAACATAGTCCCTCCAGCGTGTCCAGGGTCTTCCTCTGGGTCTCCTCCCGGTGGGACGCGGCCGGAACACCCCACCAGGAGGCATCCTAACCAGATACCCGAGCCACCTCAACTGGCTCCTCTCGACGTGGAGGAGCAGTGGCTCTACTCTGAGTCCTCACCGGATGACTGAGCTCCTCACCCTATCTCTAAAGGAGAGCCCAGACACACTACGGAGAAAATCCAAAGCTCGTGACCATAGATGAGGGTAGGAACGTAGATCAACTTGTAAATCGAGAGCTTCGCCTTTTGGCTCAGCTCTCTCTTCACCACAACGGATCGATACAGCGCCCGCTTCACAGCAGACGCCGCACCAATCCGCCTGTCAATCTCCTGCTCCATCTTCCCCTCATTTGTGAACAAGACCCCAAGATACTTGAACTCCTCCACTAGGGGCAGCACATCCTCTCCAACCCGGAGAAGGCACTCTACCCTTTTCCGGTTCAAGACCATGGTCTCGGATTTGGAGGCACTGATCCTCATCTCGGCTGCTTCACACTCAGCTGCAAACCGCTCCAGTGAGAGCTGTAGATCACGCCCTGATGAAGCCAATAGAACCAGGTCATCCACGAATAGCAGAGACGCGATACTAAGGCCAAAACGGATCTTTACATACTGTGGGTGGTTGTTTTAGACTTTATTTATAATGCAGGCGATGGACAAAGAAACCAAAATTCTTGTTTGTACCCACACCCTGGCCAATAAACTCACCCTTGAAAGGATGTCAGTATATTGTGTATGCTGTTTTCAGTCACAGAATAAACAGTAACAACAGCACATTTTACAAAACTGTGCAGTTTGAAACTCCTGTGGCATTTGATGTCAGTACAGGCAAAGTTGTTTGGCGAGGGCTACTTTGAATCCCCCCCCACACACACACACACACACACACTTTCTATGAGGCTTGCGTACGTGGGTCTCGCCAAGTTACAAAAATGGTTTCCATTTCTGTATGCATGTCAGCCTCATCATGCAAATGAGGAGGGATGGGTCTTAAGGGGACAACCCCACCCTATTGGTTGGTTAGCATCAGCCTTCTAGAATCTACACCCTGTTGCCATCAATGGCTGCTGTCACAGTGGCTACCAGGTTATCAGTGAGCTGAGGCATTTAGCAACTGGATTTATAAACAGCCGTAATTCCAGACATTGTTATATGTCGTGTGGACGCTCTGACTGAACATGTTTCAGTACCCGACACACAATCAACACAGATGTCAGCAGGTGTCGTCTCAACTAGTTCTCCCTGACAGAAACAACCCCATGTGCTCGGAGCTTGCTTTGAGCAGAAACAGCAGATTCTTTTGACTCTGTCTCATTTCCATCCACCTATTAATGGAAATATAGACGTTTAACTTTTGTTAAAAATTAAAAGAAAAGTGTTGTTACCTTATCGTTCAGTTAGTAGGGTACAACAGAAAATTACACATATTGACAATGAAAAGGAGCTATTGCTCTCCCATGGTGTCGCAGCCTATGTGATTGTTTGAACACCGTTTGCCTAATATGAGGATGATCAAGTCTGTTTAAACTCGGCCTGGCGATCCAAGTCCGACCAGCCTCGTTCATTACACCGACAGGTTTGGAACAGAGGACATGGCTCCATTCACTTGCAGCAGCAGCAGCAAAGCAAAGCACAGGGTTGGAGCCTGGTGCGTGGCACAGGACTAAGGACTACTGGAGGACTAAGGCCTCCATACATAGGTCGTGCGCACTACCCCTGCGCCATCGGAGCATGGTCAGAATTACCTAATTCTAAATGAAAGTTAATTTCTTATTCATCCAGCAAGCCGTGAGGTGGACAATTGATCTTTTAACATTCAATATTGAGAAGAAAGACTACATTTCAACACACCATTCTGATAAAATGTGACTAAACTAGAAGATAATCACACACACACACACACACACACACACACACACACACACAGGAAGCATGACCAGAAACGAGCACATGCTCCCACCTTGCAGAGGAGATCTGTATGCTCATGAATGAAATATATCCCCCATTCCACTCGCTCTCCGCCATTTTCTGTCATCCTTCACAGCTTGTGTTTTATTGGCTTTCGTGGTAAAAATAGATGATAAAGTGATACTCTAGAGTCCGCACAAATTGAGGTCAGCACATGAAATGTCCTGTCACTCGCATTTCCGATGACTGTTAATCTACCCATTGATAAGTAGGACAAGTTAAACATTTCCAAGGTTATTAAAGACATGTTCTACAAATTCTCTCTCCAGTCAGGTCTTTTTTGAGCCTCCGTTACTTTTCTCAAACTGGCATGTACTTAAAGATTCATTATGGGGAATCTTAATTACCAGATAATGGCTAATGGGTATTAAATGTGGGGCGAGGGTAGTTTGGAAGGTCTATTCATTTAGGTGGGCAAAAGGATAGAGCAGAGAACAGCAGAGTAATTTAACCGACAATACAGATTAATAGATTAAATTATCATTTAATTTCAGGAATCTGATGTGCAATTTATAGGAACACTGGAAGATTAAAAAGTGAGTGTGGTGACAAAAGCAATGCATTAAAATAATGACCTCCATCTAACAGAGCCCCTGACAATTTGGGTCTGTAATTGGCTTATTATGTGATGGCTAGTTAAGCAAATACTGTGCCCAAAGGTGTGTGGATGTGCCAAAAGAGCCTTATGATTTCACATTGTTTAAACTTTTTCAGATCTTGTCATGTTACAACCACAAACCTTGATGTAATTTGGAGGAATGTTTTGAGATAAACAGGGTTTCTGCGGGTGTCACCAACTCACATTTAAGACTTTTCAGGACCTTTTAAAGACCATTTTGATAAAAATTATCATAATATTGTCCTAGTAAGACTAACATATTGAAGGGATTAAGGGAAAAGCATTAATATGGACTATTGTAATTCTTTACTACCAGGAAGTCCACAAAATGCAGTTCAAAGTCTTCAGCTGATCCAAAATGCTGCAGCAAGAGTTCTGATGAAAATTAAAGAGAGATCACATTTCTCCTATTTTAGCTTCCCTTCATTGGCTTCCTGTTAAATCAAGAATAGAATTTAAAATTCTCCTTCTAACGTATAAAGCCCTTAATAATCAAGCTCCATCATATATCAGAGCTCTGATTACCCCGTATGTTCCTAACAGAGCACTTCGCTCTCAGACCGCAGGTCTGCTGGTGGTTCCTAGAGTCTCTAAAAGTAGAATGGGAGGCAGATCCTTTAGCTATCAGGCTCCTCTCCTGTGGAACCAACTCCCAGTTTTGGTCCGTGAGGCAGACACCCTGTCTACTTTTAAGACTAATCGTAAAACTTTCCTTTTTGACAAAGCTTATATAGTTAGAGTGGCTCAGGTTACCCTGATCTATCTGTGTAGTTATACTGCTATAAGGCTTAGGCTGCTGGAGGACATCAGGGTTATCCTACTATTCTCCAATTTTGCATAATTTGTTGTCATTTCCACTATTAACTTTATTTTCTGTCTGGTTTTTTTTCTTCATAGTAAGTACATCTGGCCTAGCAGTCTGTTCAGCTGTGACGGCGTCCTGGGAGGCAGATTGCCATTATCCTACCAGAAAGGATCCCTGGATCAATGTGTGCTTTTCTGCTCTTTTTGTGTCTCTGCTCTGTCTTCTTTAACCAGTCGGTCCAGCAGATAACCGTTCAGACTGAGCTTGGTTTTGCTGGAGGTTCTTTCCTGTTGAAGGAGAGTTTTCCTGTCCACTGTCACTACATGCATGCTGGTATGACGGATTGCTGCTAAGTCAAGTAATGAACTTGCAAATGAGCTTTGCCTTTTGTGAGGGAGGGAGAATATTTAGCATTGCTAGCATGATGGTCTTTTGGTATACGTTTATTTTTTCATTCACCCCATGTAGTAAAACTCCTCATGTTTCTTGTGTTTCCTTTGAATTTCACACGTCCTACATATGGTGTGGATCTCCTTCAACAGATTTTCTCTTTGTATTCGATGTGCACTGTATTTTGTCCAGATGCTGCACTTCCACAATTCACAGTTCTGCCTTTTGTATTCCTGAAAACTGGCTCATGAATGAACATATGAACATATCAAGAATATTCCACCTCAACATGAGTAAATATCGTGAGCTCTGACAATAAAGAAATCTTGAATATACTTTAGCTGAAACATGAATGTGAATTTTTATGGACAGCGTTTCTCGAGTGATAAATGTATTTTTGGCACCGTTTCATAACAACAGACCAATTGTTATTTTCAGAAACACAAAGAAAGGTGTGTTATGGGACTGACCGGCCATCATGGCAACCATGCTGGCTTTGTAGATGTTGGTGAAGGTTCCCAGGTCTCCAGTAGCCAGAATTGTCTTCATATGGGCATCACCACAGGCCTCTCGAAACTGTCGAATCTCGTCGTACATGGCTGCAGAGACAAAAGTTACTGACTATAAATAAGACAGCAGGGTGGCTGCCTCTGAGTTTTATGTGTTCTGTTTTGTTCTTATCATGATGCCGGTTTGCTTCATTTATAAATCAATTTATAAATAATGCTGGACCAAGCCTGACCCTATGCAATGCCTCGCAATAAAGCATCAGCTCGGCGGGGTCAAAGACCAACGATCTACAACAACTTTTAGAGCCTCATACCAGGACATTTACTCACGTCAATCAACTCTGCAGTCACATTTGAGCCTCAGCAGGTTTAGCGTTTGCGTAACCAATGTTCATACTGTGTATTTTCAGCAACATTCTAGTCTTTTCCCTCAAATCATATTTGTTTTTTGTCGCGCTTTTTTACTGGATATTGGACCATCCTTCCTTGTTTTGCTGAAAGATGCTAATAGCCGTTAGCCTGTTCCTTGTTTTAACCCCTGCGGCACATGCGCAGTACGTACTTCCATTAAAATCGTAAATAAACACGAAAGGCTTTAGTTACTAACAAATTTAGCAAAAACAAAGCATAAAACACCAAAATAACAACTAATACGCCAGCAGGACTTGATAATCTTTCATAAAAACTTTATATGCAACCAGAATGAGCTACTGACTTATAAATAAATAAAGTCAAATAACTAGGGCTGGGCAAGTTAACACGTTAATTTCGCGTTAACTCATTAAACTATTAACGGCGATATTTACTTTAACACGCATTAACGCATGTTGCTCACATGCTTTTATTTTGTGAAGGTCTGTTGCTGCGGTGTAGGGGTTTGAATCAGAACAGTAGGTGGCGATAATGCGGCAATAACCTCGCTGTCAGCCAAACCTCGGATTCAGAGGAAGAAAGGTGCTGGCCGGAAAAAAACTAAGCCGACATGCGGAAGGAGGTGTTTCCCGCAGGAATTTGCTTAGGCGAGGCGGTGAGTTGGCGAATGGAACAAGTTTTGTGCGGAGCGGAGCGGGGGGGGGGGGGGGGGTTCTGCTTAGACGCCGTCGGTGAAGTCGCTTCTCGTTTCAAAGTAACCATGTATTTTTGCCTGTTTTTCCCTGCCATTCACTATATGCACGCGAGAAACAACAACAAAAAACCGCGTGTTAACGTCAAATAAACGCAAGCATATCGAGTTAGCAAGCATTTCAGTTTAAAGTTCTTCCAGCATGGAATATGACAGAAACAAGTTAGTTGTAACCACTGCCAAGTTAAACTTTGGTATTGAACATAAAATGGTAATGCTGCTCCCTGCTGTTACCTCAGAAATTGCCTGTTTTTGGTAGATTTTTTTCCCCATAAAGAGAATTCCCTGTCAGTGGCAATAAGCTTTAATTTATTATTATTGCTATTTTTTGTTTTACATGTTTAAGTTGAGCTTTACCCTAAATATGTGTTACTGATAAGTGCTACAAATGTTACAACACTTTTGTTCATATGGCAGCAGAACATTAAAATAAAAGTGCTCTTTACACTACTTTTGAATTCATTCTTGGAGTTTGTAAATAAAATGTGATTAATCAGGCAAATTATGCGATTAAATATTTCAATCGTTGCCCAGCCCTACAAATGACATGGCTTTGCACCTTTAAGGCTTAAGCACCCCAACCGAACAAGTGAATCACACTGAGCCTGAATCTTCTACTCTCTATTTGACACAGTCATGCCTGCTACCCCAAATAAAACCAAATAATAAACAAGGACTATTGATAGTCCAGGGTCCTTCCACTCGCGGTTGGTTGAGTCCAATGGCCCCTTATTTTAAGCCTGGTTCTGCATGATGTTTCTACCACACTGTATATTTCAGAATTTACTGTTTACAACTGGATTATATGAATAAAGTAGACTTGCTTCCTTCTTCTGAATGGACTTTTTGTCAAAGCTATCGCACAGCCTACCTTCCCACTGTCCTGTGAGAGCAAGCGTTCTATTGATGACAATATCAATCTCCGTAGCACCATCTCTCACTGCCATATGGACCTCCTGCAGGCGGGTCTGCAGGAGTGTCTGCCCAGCTGGAAAGCCAGTGGCAACTGGAAAAGAATGAAAACACACACACACACACACACAAAGAAACGTCAGCACATTCAAGACCTTTAACCTGTGCAGAGTAAACGCAAGCAGACTGCAGGCGACTCACCTGAGGCAACAGGAAGGCTGGAGTTGGCTGCCTTTAGTGTTTTGACAGCATCGGCCACGCGAGCTGGATAAACACACACTGCTGCTGTTGTTAATCCTGCATCACATCAAGAAGCAAAGTCATGGTCTGTGTCTCCCTCTGTAGGTTAAACTCATGCATAAACAGAGAGATTAACACGCTACAAGCCTGATGATGGCACCAGTTTACAGCTCTTTATTAATGTGTCGCTGTCTCATAACTACATACAGAAAGCAACTGATGTAACTAATGTAAAGGAAGCATATTATCTATCAAACATGCTCAAAGCTTTGCTCTGTTTTAACAGAAGCTTTTATAATATAATCTATTATTCGAATGGTCAAATAATAGATTATATATAATAGTCGAACAGTCGAAGCTGTTATACAAGCCTAGGGTGGGCTGAGTCACTCAGGTGTATATATGTGTGAAGGCAGGTGAGTGAATACTTTTGGCAATATTGTGTATTCACATTGATGCCTTCAGCAGGCCAGACCTTTGTCGTGCATATCCATCTTCTTGAGAAGGTCGTATCTGACCGGCTGGATGGCTTTCACACAGAGCCGGTGAACGTTGGACGGCGTGTCGTCTCCAGCCAATGTCGTCAAGTCAATACATGAGACAGCCTTCAGCAGCCAGGCTGTCTGCAGGGGACATATGGAAAAAGTGCTCTGAACATTAGTAACCCAAGACGAGCACGGTGTGTGAGCACTAACTCCACATTCATCATCCGCACGTTAAAAAGCTCACCTGCCACTGCTTTTTGGGGACCTTCAGACCTTGGATGTGTTGAGCCCTCTTCAGCACGGCCTGGGTATTCACTCTGACTTTGGATAACCATTCCAGGTCTGACAACAAGAATACATAAAGAGAGTGATGGAGGAAGAGAGTGGGTGTGTGTGTGTGTGTGAAAGACAGAGAGAAACAGTGTGAGGATAAGAGTGAGCGTGAGAAAGGAAAGAAATGGTTATTTCTGGCATCACTTCCTTGTATCGGCGTGTTTACATTTTTTTCTTAAAACTGTTGTCTTTTTGTTTGTTTTCATGTGTCTTTAATTTAGAATTAATCTTCCCAGGTCTGAGTCGCCTTTGTGGTTCTCCCAGATCCTCCTCATCCTTCCACGCCATTCGTTTTGGAACTCTCTCTTCTTATTGGCAGTGTAAAAGTGTGATGACGGTAAAACTTATGGATTAAATGTATTGCAGCCAATTAGGAATGTCATTACTGATCTGCAAATGATGCCCACCACCTCTAAACTTCTAATCCATGTTTATTTAACAAGAAATCCACTGAAAGTTGAAGTTTTTGCTTTTCTTATTAAATTGCAACCATTTTTCCTGGCAGCCCAACTTCAGGACCAAAAGCATCATCAATCGTAGACCAGTGTCCATGTTTAAGAGATAGCCAAGGCACAGGATATTATAAGATGATTTATTGTTGCCATTCATTTTATTAATATGTTTACATTCAGGCCCGGTCATTTTCTAATAGATTTTCTACTGTAGCGGAACTATTTGAGCGGAGAGATATGTGTGGCGTGTCTTGAAGGGGGTGGTTCGGCTCCGTGAGGGGAGATTTTAACGCTGGTTAAGGACTCTGTGGAAGTTAATAAAGATTCTAAACTGCAACGCTGTTCCCTCTTTATGCTGCACGCTTCACCCATGACCTTCGGACTTATGAAAGCATGGTTACAATATTCAAGTTTCCACACACCAACATATACGTTCAATTCACTTTTAAAATCGGATATCATAAGATATTTATGCATTGATGAGTAAATTTAAACAAATTAGCGAAAATCAAAAAGGGTTTTTAGAGCTCCGCCTTGTTAGAACCCTTCCCAGTGGCCACTCTGCAGGTCACTGACATTGTGTTACTCATTAAACTCTGGGACGTTTCCTCCCCTCACGTCCTCGTGCCCCTAATCTAACGTTACACCACAGAATCCAAACTGTGGCAGTAATGTCTGTATTTTTTTTATGACAGACCTAAAAAAACGACACACGTGTCATAAGAACCCCACACCCTGACAGCGTGGCTTACCGAGGTCAGTTCCTGGATTTCTGCCGGACATGTTAAACGTCAGATGAGGGCAGGGACCTGAGTTGTGGCACTTCTCTTCCAGACACAACAAATCTTTCCTGACGGGACTCTTCCACCGCGTTGCAGGTAGGCTGCTGCTTCCAGTTCCTCTGGCCAGCACGTGATCGATCACGTGTCAAGCATAGCTTTCCACGAGAGGGCGCTATGGTGCTACATGCTGGTGACCACAACTTCCTACGCCCATTGGACGCAGGTTTGTACGTCAACGTCACCGCCATATTGTATGTGGCAGAAAATAGTTAACCTCCATATTCCCTGTATATGTTTCGATAGAAATATATAGATTGAGCTTATATATACTTGTAAGAAAATATATAGATTAATTGATAGAGATTGGCAGAACTACATAAAAGGATTAGGGCCATTAAAAAAAAGTCTATTCAATTCTGACTTTTTTCTCAGAATTCTGAGATTAAAGTCAGAATTGAATAGACTTCTTTTTAATGGCCCATGTTTTTAGATATAGATGTGCATATCTAGATTCTGAAGTATTATAAGTAGGTGTGTGTTTATATATAAGTATATGTCAAGATTATAGATGTGTATATATATACAGGACTGTCTCAGAAAATTAGAATATTGTGATAAAGTTCTTTATTTTCTGTAATGCAATTAAAAAACATGAAATGTCATACATTCTGGATTCATTACAAATCAACTGAAATATCGCAAGCCTTTTATTGTTTTAATATCGCTGATTATGGCTTACAGCTGAAGAAAACTCAAAAATCCTATCTCAAAATATTAGAATATTTCCTCAAACCGAGTAAAAAAAACATTCTAACAGCAAAACAAAATCAAACATTTGAAAATGTCCATTAATGCACTCAGTACTTGGTTGGGAATCCTTTTGCACAGATTACTGCATCAATGCGGCGTGGCATGGAGGCAATCAGCCTGTGGCATTGCTGAGGTGTTATGGATGCCCAGGATGCTTCAATAGCGGCCTTTAGCTCATTTGCATTGTTGGCTCTGGTGTCTTTCAGCTTCTTCTTCACAATACCCCACAAATTCTCTATGGGGTTCAGGTCAGGGGAATTGGCAGGCCAATCAAGGACAGTAATGCCATGGTCAGTACACCAGTTACTGTGAGAATCTTATGTCGTCTCTTAACCACTACCATACTTGTGATTTAGTTTACTGAACCAAGCTGAGTGTTTTTCAAGGCTCAGGAAACCCTGCAGTGTTTCCAGTTAATTAGACGATTCAAGTGATTAGTTGAATAGCCTACTAGTATACTTTTTCACGATATTCTAATATTTTGAGATAGGATTTTTGAGTTTTCTTCAGCTGTGCGCCATAATCAGCGATATTAAAACAATAAAAGGCTTGTGATATTTCAGTTGATTTGTAATGAATCCAGAATGTATGACATTTCATGTTTTTTAATTGCATTACAGAAAATAAAGAACTTTATCACAATATTCTAATTTTCTGAGACAGTCCTGTAAATAACTCAATTGGTCAAAGTAGACACTGTGGTCCTCATTATTTCATAAAACTTTGGGAACCTTTTAAGATCTGATTTAGATGGAGATTAGGAACAGACTTGTTGGGAGAGTATTAAAGAGATAAAATTATTACTATGAGAAAAAAAGTCATAGGAGAATAAAGTAAAACAAGACAAAAGTAGTAATATTATTAGAAAAACATTATATTATGAGAATTAAGGGGGAACATTTGCAGAATAGTCACAGTTTATTCTATTTTAGTCCTGGAGTAATAGGCCACTCGAATTGAAAAGAGAGGTATAAGATCCACACTTTATAATGTCTTCCTTGAGGCTTCCTATAACAAACTACCACTTAACAGAATATGGAGGTATTACTGCTCCAATCTGGACTGGTCACAGGTCTAGGCAAATATTAGAGTGGCTTCCCTCAACCCCAACCGTCAGCAGATCCACTTTTACTACGTGCACAGAACATATTTGACCCCTCGCAACCTCCATTGTATGAAGTTGATAACTGATCCCTTGTGCTGTCTGTGTTCTATGAAGGCCTCTGGCACTTTTTTTGTAAATGATGTGGAATTGTCTCACCGTTCTGGTCCAAGGTGGCAGCTTAAGCTTTCTGACTTGGTATCAGTGACTATATCTGTACCTTTGTTGCTTGATCTGTCAGAGGTTAATATTACTCAACTTAAAAAGCGCACAATACTAACTGGAGTGACAGCAGCCCCTATTCTATTCTGGGTTTTTTCTGGGTTTTTGGTTTTGCTTGCACCTTATTGAGGCACAAGGTTGTTTGTGTAATGTCTACAGTCAATTTGTATTGTTTCTATTTTCCTTTAATGAGTCATGCTCTTTGGCTGTAACTTGTAACCTGTAAAAATAAAAAGATTTGATCACAAAAAAAAAAAAAACATTGTTGGAAGGGGCCTTTCTTTGTTGTTTCCATTTTATGATGCTGTTGTGGAGCTGTCAGCACATAAAAATGTTTGTGCTTCCAAAGTGATTCCCCTCATGAAAATGTTGAAGCAAAGCCTTCAGGAGATGAAAGCCCGCACCAGCAGCTGCATTAGAGGTTGGAGAGCACCTTATCAGGGTACTACAGGAAAGCTACAGATTTGGCAGTCCATGAGCATCCTATCCCTTAGCTACCTTCCTCAACCCTAACTTCAAAGTCATAGGGTTTTTTCAGCCACACTAAAGCCACCGAAGCAATTAAGAGACTGACCTCTGAGTGTGCCACCATCATGTGTTCTACACAGAGCTCAGAGGAAATCTCCCAGGCTTCCACCTGTCATGATATCACTGGAAGTAATTATTATTTTTCATTTTGAGATCAGTTATTTCTATTAGAACATTTGCTAACATGATCTGCTGTTTTTCTCTTAGGTAGTTAACTGTGGCATCGTTTGGACACAAGTGCAATGGAGGAAAGGACGTGAAATGTAACTCCAGATGCCACTGTTGAAGTCCAGCGCCACCTTTCAAAGCCCAATATTAGCAGAATGGAAAACCCACTGGAGTACTGAGAGGCAAAAACCATTGCTCCCCAATTTACACAAACTTGCACTAGCATTTTAGTGCAAGCCAGCATTTTCAGTGCCCTATCTATGAAGGGGTGTTTTCAAAGGCTGGGAAGTAGCGTCAACAAAGAATCGATTAAAACCAAAACCCATTTTTGAATAGAATTTCCCATTTTCCAAGTTGCATAAGCATCCAGTGCCCTTTTCCAAGTTCTACAAGCACTTTTACTGTCTGTCTGCTTAAGCCTATGGCATTTCACTAAAATTACAGAAAAACATACATGGCCTGCCATGTAATACTGTGCTTTTCTTAATAAAATTACACACAGAACATGTTTATTATATAGATGTGATAATTGGCTCAAGTGGTTCATCTCACCATCACTACTTGACAAGTAGACACGGACGACCGATGGACATCTACTCACTGTAGACCTTTGAATAATCTGGCAGCATGATACTGTGGGAAACCAGTATATGAAGGTGGGTGAACAGGTGTTGGAAAACAAGCTGCTGCCAGAAGAACACAGGTGAAGCAGATCACAATGATTAGGAGGCACAGCAGGAGAGTGAGGGAGCAGACAGGCGGGTGGAATCATAACTCTGAGTCGATCTGCTTAACTGCGTTTCATTTCTAGACACAGCCACCTACGGAGTCAGTCAGCCATTTCCCTTTCTAACAGAAAGCATTCCTTGATCAGTACTTCTGTGTTCTTCGTGTATCTCAGCTTTGTCTTCTCAAACCCCCAGTCCGTCGTGGCAAATGAGCCTGGTTCTGTTGAAGATTTATCCCTGTTTAAAAGAGGAGTTTTCCTCTCCACCCACGCAACATGCATGCTTGGTATGAGGGATTGCTGCAAAGTCGACAACACAATACAAGTAACTGTCCACTGTTCCTACGTGCTCTTTCAGGAGTAAATGCTGCAAGTCAATGGCTTCATCCGAATACCTCTTTTGGTTTAGGGCCCTTTAGCCAAAGCAGAAGTGCATCAGAGGTCGCCAACATAAGCGCTGTCCGAATAGTGCACTCGGAAAAGAAGGAGGTAGGAAAAGGAACCTGTATGCTTCCTCTCACAGCTACTATAACATAGGAAGCTCGCAATGTCCCTTGGCGGCGCTAAAGAGCAACAAAGAATCCCACAATCCTTTGCGTGACATGACGCGGATATTAAAAATGTTCGGAGAGAAGAGGGCACGCACTTTGCAGTTTAGTTTCGGATGGCTGTAGGTCCGGGTTTGACTAGCATAATCTAGGTGCTTTTCTGCCATGTAATAACGCCTGAGTTAAAGGCTGTCCGAAATCACCGCACTCCGAAGCGCCTTTCCTACCTACAATAGAGTTCTTACTGTTGACTCCATGAAAGATCAAGGAGCAGGAGCTATAATTAGACTTATTTGGATGGAACCAATAAGTCAATGCAATCTGCTGGATTTCCTTAGATGGAACATTATTAACCAGTCAGTCTGGAAGATTTGTTAGAATTGACTTTATAAAGTGCCTTGAGATGACGTGTTTTATAAATAACATTTAATTTAACAAATATGGTCTTTTCCTAAAAAATAAAAATTGTGTTTGATAACTAAAGCAATTACAATTAAAAGTTTTCATTTTCACTATACCATGAAAAAGGAGAAATGTTTGAGGCCTAAAACACATTTGTGTCTGCAGACACTTTTGGCCATGATCATTCACGCCTACAAGCTAAATGTTTTCCCCACAAATATCTTTAGCCCATTTGCTGAAGGAAGCACTGGCATTTCAAAACACATGGAGATACTGTCCCCACAACACAGATGTGTCAATAGTTACAACATACACCTCATAGATTCCAAGGGAATCAGTTATGTTTCATTGGCAATAAATCCATACAACTTTTAAAATATATTTTATTCACTTAAGCAGGTGTTCACTTCACGTTGAAAAGGGTAAACTGGATACATTTTAAATCAAAAACACCAAATACGTCTGACCCCAAACGTGGATCAATTTAGTATTACAATATGCTCCATCACGGCAATCAAAAGAACAAAAAAAAACAAATATACTTGCATAGATATTTCATTATTACTCAGTGTGCATTGTAATTCAGACTGAATCTAATGCAAATGTGAAAAGTTTAGTTTAACAAAAATAAAAAGATGAGGACAGTCATGGTAAAAAATAAAACTAATGCATAATCTGGTGCTTAATGGCTTTTGAATAGATTTTAAAACTAGCTTCAACTGACTAGTCATAATGTAATTATTTGGTTGAACAACGACGAAGAAAAATGCATTTGTTGGTTAAGTACACTTTTCAAAAGCTTCACCTTTTTACCATGACTGTTTGTGTTAAAGCACATCCCAGCTGGCATTCTACATTAAACGTTTGAATGTTGCTGAAATAATGTCAGTTTAATTAAAACATTCATTCAACGTCAAAACAACCTTGAACAGCAAACCGTTTCATGGTGTCAACTCAACCATTTTTGAGTGGTATGTCTAATCAACATTATTTTCACGTAGAATTGACATGGCTATTTCAATGTCGATTAGACTTGCAAAATCTAAACAAAATTTGACAGTTAAACCACAGAACTACCTGGGTTGATTCTACAGTGACTTGACATCCAAATGCCAGCTGGGATCATTATCGCGATGATGACAATAGATTCTTGATTAGTAGGCAAGGTCAGAACAGGGAAAAGGAAATGGGATATCCTGAACTTTAGATTATCACCAAAATGTAAAATGTGAATCTCTGAGGAACTTGTGTATATGCGCAGGAAATCTGTGGAAATGCTGCAGACTATAGCACGCCACTTCCCCGCACTTTCTACAAATCCCTGCTACGATCAACAGTAATGTCAAAAAGGTCATCTGTGATTGATGACTGAAACAATGCTAGCGGAACAGTGCAAGTTTAGAAGAACATTCCTTGTGTGAGAGATACTTGTGAAAAACAGACAATCTGGGACAAACGCTACAGCATGTGGGCCTAGGGTCGCCTAGATAGAGGGACAGAATAAAAGTAGTAACATTGTACCTTAAGGTTTAAACACAAAAACTCATTTCTGAAATCAAACCCCTGTTAATGTTGAATAATGTAAATAAGATCTGCATAAACAGCTACTTTCAGGTGACATTATGACAAGAAAAACAGTAAAAATGTCGGTGATTTTAAACAAAGTAACCCAAAACAGCTTCACTAAATACCTTCACTATTTTTGAGTTTAGTTCTTCTTCTGGATTGTTATCATTATCTGCATTTACCGTTTCAAATATACCTTACTGGTACTTCGTACAATCTCTCTGCACATCAAAAACAAAGAAGCATTTTTCTATAACCGGTAGGACTTTGCCAAAGCATCTGCCTGACAGCTGTGACTCTTTTAAAGTTCAGCCTTCCCGTCAGCGTCGGTGCTGCCGCATGCCCCATCCAGAGGCGCGTCTTTGGGTTGAAAAGCCAGCGAGGCAGAGTTTATGCAGTAGCGCTTTCCTGTAGGCTTTGGACCATCGTCAAACAGGTGTCCAAGATGTGCTCCGCACTGAAACACAGAATCATTCACTGGCATTGAGAAATAAGTCTGAAACTGTGTGTCCAATATGAACCCAGGTAAAGTTTTTTTGTTTTGTTTGTTTTTTCAAAGATCCACACATTTTCTAGAGTGAGACAGAGAGAGAGAGAGAGAGAGTGTCACCTGCTCAATCTAAACCAACTTGTAAAAGAAAGAAGAGTTTAACCAAACTGGTTCAAGGTAGCTCATCGGTGTATAAAGATTAGGGCTGCAACTAATGATTATTTTAATAATCAATTAATCGGGTGATTATTTTCATGATTAATCAATGAATCGGTGAGTAAAATACTTTTATTTCCACTTCACACAGCAAATAAGAACATAAAAAACAAGTTGCTACTTAGGTGTTCTGTTACAATAATATTAGATAATTTTTTTGCTTCAAATAAAGAAGTTTATGTCGACTAGATTGTGATCATTTAATAGGCAATGTTGTCTTTATGAACAGCGATTTAAACACAACAAAAGTGAAGCTGTAAAATTGGGATGTCAAATGCAGGTTGGTTGAACCTGTCCCTTGTTCTAGTGCATCTAGGGGGAAAAATTGGGTGTAACAATGAAACATTGCTTCTGACAATTGAATAAACCAGCAGCCCTGTTCACAGACTGTTTCAGCACAAGCTGCATTTTATGTAAATACTACATGCTACATTTGTCCTTCTACATATTTTACTTCCAAGGATGTTTATTCTATAAGTTTTTAAAATTTTCAATGTTAGATATTTAATACTTTGTATTTTTTCTGAGGTTTTAACATTTTTGAGGGTGTCCTTTTGGGGTGCTTATGTCTCGTTTTTTTGTAACTGTAACTGTAACTGTGGCTCACCAAAATTTCTTTAGGGTTACATAACAATAAAGACTCTTGCAGCGCTGCAGCACAGAACATTTTGGGAGGATCATCATTTCCTCCCCTTCTCTCAACAGCAACAGCATGAGTTGCTGAGCCTGTAGCGTCATTATGGAAAGCAAACTCTCAACCGCTCTCAGAACCTATTGCAGGTCCATTCTATGCGCTCGGAACAGTCAGAACCAACGCTCCTCCATGGTTATTGTTGCTTTTTTTCCCCCGCATAAAAAAGTACAAAACTTCTGCGGTTGTTTGATGAAAATTCAACAACTCTGCTAATGTCAAGAGTTTCTACTTTGAATAAAGCTTGGAGCAAGTAAACGAACGTCATGATAAGATCATTTGATTTTGAGCCCATATAAACTGTGCATTCGGAATAATTTCTTTCCTTTTAAAACAAACACATTTTAATCTGATCAGGGAATGTTGCGCATATAAACGCGTTCCTGTCGTTAATCAGCTAACAGCCGCATTAGATGAACCATCAGGCTGATGTTCAGGCGGCACCCCGAAGCACAACTCTGCGCTCTAACACCCATTATGGTCAACAGCATGTGTTTGACCGCGGTGTGCAGGCTCACATTCCATAGATACTTTTTTTTTTTTTTCAGCCGGGAAGACCAGTAGTGAACCCTGTGGCAAACTCAACGCACACCGCGTCCTATGTGGAAGGACCTTTACACTGTTGTTGACCTCCCATCACCCTCATCAATGACTCCATGTTGTTTCAGCTCCTTGACCATCACTGTGGAGCTCTCGTGCCATGTCAAATCTCACATTACTAATGTTTTGGTTTTGTGAAGCACGGCGTGCTCTTTATCTTTTGAGGACATGGTACGAGCTGTGTTCTCTGTGTGTCATTTGTAGAATTTTTGAAGTTTTTTGAAAATGCCAGCTCTGCCTCAGCCTAGTTTCCTTTACGTCGCTCTGCAGCCAACCAGCATTGACGAGGTAGGTGAGGTAAATGGCTCCGTGACATGGCAAGTAATGCATTAGTTGCACGACACAACAAATCGATGATGAAGCCTAAGCCTGAATCCCATATCCCAGGCTGGATCCCTGATCAAGATGATGTAATTACAGACCTACTGCATCTAATTTTCCTGTCTAATTTTCTTTAGTTAATACTTGCTAATCGAGTATTTGAAAATTTCCACAGTAAATGACCCATTTGAAGAGTTTCAGTCAGGCTTCAGAGCTCATCATAGTGCCAAAACAGCTCTGGTGAAGGTCCCTAATGATATTCTCATGGCCTCAGATAATGGACTTGTGTCTGTACTTAGATCTTAGAGCTGCATTTACTTTAAACTTACTTTAAAATCCCAATTGCCATACAGGTACGTAAGAACTAAAAGGAAGATTACATTTTTTTTTAAATAAAAATACTTATACTTTTATTACAGTATAAGCAATAAAAGGCAAAGAAGAAATAAAGGCTGGCCCAATGGTCATGCGCTCTAGAATTAAAAACCTGTTAAAAAGATGTTTTTCAAAGGAGACTTCAAATCTTTTAAATATCCATCAGAGCTCACAGAAAGTGGGAGACTGCCAGAGCATAGGACTTGTGGCTGAAAAAGCTCTGTCTCCCCTGGTCACGATCTGAGTCCTGGAACAAGTGCACATGTGTTTGATCTAAAAAACTAGAAGTCTACTGGGATTATGTGGCTGTAAAAGTTGAGATAAAAAGGTGGTAGGCCATTTAGACATTTAAAAACTAAAACCAAAATCTTAAAAACAGTTGCAAAAGAAACGGGCATCCAGTGGGGGGACTACAAAATGGGGGGGGGGGGGTTCACGTGGTCTCGTCTCCATTTGTAGACGGGCAGCTGAATTTTGAATCAGCATTAAACAGTGAAGAGGAGATGGGTCCTTCTCATTATAAAAGCGAGTGTCAGATTCCAGTTTGTTCATGTAAATGATAAATTGTTACACTGCAGGGTTACCTGTGGAGTACCACAAGGTTCAGAGCTTGGTGCAATTCTCTTTACTATGAAGAATCATGTTCAGAAATTTTTAATATTATTAGGGAGTTCTTTTCTTTGACTCTTTAACCTGGACATGTCTGCTTTACTTTATTTGCATTTAGCAAACTTTCTTGGTTGTTGTAATGCTTGACGATCACTTTGAGGTTGGAAGGCTCCTTTAGCAGTTCCGCACCAATACTGAGATGTCATTTTCCACAGAACATAACAAAAAACTAAACAGCTTGAACAATATGATGTAAAAAAAAAAAAACAAAGACATCTACACATCACCGGGGCATACTACATTTAACTTTTCTGCATTCCCAGAGACTCTAAGTACACAACAAAATGTATTTAAGGGCTAAACAAAAAGAGAATTTTGTGTGATGTGTCCCATTTAAACACAGACAATTGGGCCATCCTTCCACTTAGACATACATCTTCATGATAAGAATAAGTGGCAAGGAATGAAATTTACCCTAAAACTGATGGTGAACTTCTTTACTTTCATCTGTGATAACTTCAAGAAAACTCAATAATTAAAATGCAGCTTACTTGACTGCAAGTGGTCTCCACCCTGTGCAAGCCATAGGAGAAATCATCAGTCAGAGTAATGGACTCTTCTTTCAGGAGGTCAAAGAAAGACGGCCAGCCTACACATCAGAAGTTTCAATCAGAATCATTACAGAAAAATGCCAACACCAAGGTAACTGCATTTTTGTTAAACCTGCACATCTTTACCTTTGCATTTTACACATGGCCTGACAAAACTGAGGTTATTTTTTATGAAATCCTTTGATAATTTACATATGCAGCAGTATCAACCACAGGACTGTCTCAGAAAATTAGAATATTGTGATAAAGTTCTTTATTTTCTGTAATGCAATTAAAAAACATGAAATGTCATACATTCTGGATTCATTACAAATCAACTGAAATATCGCAAGCCTTTTATTGTTTTAATATCGCTGATTATGGCGTACAGCTGAAGAAAACTCAAAAATCCTATCTCAAAATATTAGAATATTTCCTCAGACCAAGTAAAAAAAAATATATATAACAGCAAAACAAAATCAAACATTTGAAAATGTCCATTACTGCACTCAGTACTTGGTTGGGAATCCTTTTGCACAGATTAGTGCATCAATGCGGCGTGGCATGGAGGCAATCAGCCTGTGGCATTGCTGAGGTGTTATGGATGCCCAGGATGCTTCAATAGCGGCCTTTAGCTCATTTGCATTGTTGGCTCTGGTGTCTTTCAGCTTCTTCTTCACTATACCCCACAAATTCTCTATGGGGTTCAGGTCAGGGGAATTGGCAGGCCAATCAAGGACAGTAATGCCATGGTCAGTACACCAGTTACTGTGAGAATCTTATGTTGTCTCTTAACCACTACCATACTTGTGATTTAGTTTACTGAACCAAGCTGAGTGTTTTTCAAGGCTCAGGAAACCCTGCAGTGTTTCCAGTTAATTAGACCATTCAAGTGATTAGTTGAATAGCCTACTAGTATACTTTTTCACGATATTCTAATATTTTGAGATAGGATATTTGGGTTTCTTAAGCTGTAAGCCATACTCAGCGATATTAAAACAATAAAAGGCTTGCGATATTTCAGTTGATTTGTAATGAATCCAGAATGTATGACATTTCATGTTTTTTAATTGCATTACAGAAAATAAAGAACTTTATCACAATATTCAAATTTTCTGAGACAGTCCTGTACATGAAATAATTTATATAGTGATGTCATGGCACCTTTAAGGCTTCCATTGCATTCCACTGCTTTTTTGATTCTAAAAAGTTACCTGCAGCTGCAAAAACCCAGACTGAACTAAAAAAAGATTGAGAAGATAATAAGGTAACAGATTAGTACCTGACAGAAGTTCTACTCACCTGATCCGGAATCAAATTTAGAATGCGAGCTGTAAAGGGAAGCAACATTTTTTATTGTTTTATCTTTTCACGTGTGCCCTAGTTCTGTTGCTTTTAAACACAAAAATGCCATTTCTTTAAATAAAAAAAGTCTTTTAGTGTAAGCTTCAATTACCAGTAGAATTTCCCTCTATACTTGTGTTAAGGAGGAAATACACCAGTCGCGTTGCAGCGTGTAAGCGCAGCAAAGCAGCATATGCACGTCCTACGCTTAGGTTAGCTTTTCAGTTTAATCAGTCAATAAATTTACACTAGAACCATGATACACAAGTACAACCCACGTGTTCATGCTATGCGACATCTAAATTAGATTGAAGTTATCATTTCAGACGCATATACGCTCCTGTTTGGCAGGGAATAAACAGGGAAACAAAAAGTTCACCTCCCAAAGTATACCAAATTAATAGTCGAGTCAGTTCAGGCACAAGGTGATAGAAGTCTCCTTGTTGTTGACGCTGCAGATGATGGGATGCACCCATTTCTGCTGAGCACTCTGCCGGTCCTCTCGCAACTCTTTGTCAACTAGTGCTCTGTGGCGAAACTTCTTTTCTGCGCAACACGTAGCTGTGGGGCGTACTTGCAGCGTCTGATGTAAATTTATGCTTTTAAAAACATGCCCCTTACATCACACGGCCAGTGTATTTCCTGCTTTAGGCAAACACAGAGGCACCCAAACAGTCATCTTCTATACATGTTCTCACAAAGCTCCTTACCTGAAGAGAGGGGCTCCACAAACAACACAATTGTAGGTTCCCTCATCTTTATGGTAGGTGAACTCCCCAGTAAAGGCGCTGCGGGAAAGGAAGCATTAGTGAAGCAGAATGGCAAAAACTGGACGGTATCATGTACTGTAGGCAGGACTGGATTGGCCATCTGCTGTACCGGGCGATGCGCGGTGGGCCGACATGCACAGTATATCAGACACAAAATGCAGCCCATTGTTTTTTCTTTTCTTGAAATTTTTTAAAATCCTCCTCGGTCCACCCCTCCCCTCACTGTCAACTGAGGTGATCAAATGTAGCCTTTTGTACAAAGCTTTGAGTGGTCAGTATGACTGGAAAGGCACTGTATAAATTCAGTTTATTTACCATTTAGTGTTAGTGGAAGATTGCCTCGCCAAAATGGACGATTAATCACTCTCAGAGGTGGTTAGTAGTTACTAGTATTACTAGGTTTTATTGTCCTGTCATTCTGAGCATAAGTCAGCCCCCTGGGAACAATTAGTGGCCATCAGAGCACTAATGATTGGCTGGTAGCTTGGTGGTTCTCTTCTCCATGTGACTGTCTGGATTGTCACCGTTAAACTAGCTGATCCATTATTGCAAACAGACTTACAGTTACAGTTTACCTCCAACTCTACAGACTGAAGAAGTCTCTTGGAGAAGAGATGAAACTTTTCAACATAGAAGAACCCGTCTAGATGACCTACTAAATTTGACTGTTTTTTCTACCTGGACTATTGAGAGGCATCAGGATAAGTAAAAGTCTGATCTCTTGTTCATTGACGCTGCTTGGGTTAAGGTAAGGTCATTCAAGTTTAGGTAAAGGTAATATTCTATCAGCACACCACCTGTTGGTGTACCACTGCTTCCTTTCTGAAAAGGTAAGTGCACCATTTTAATTTATACCAGTCTAATTTAAAAATGGATGTGTACATTATCAAGGTAAGTAGAATAATATGGACAGTTTATAGTTGCCACCATTAACGGTCCATATTTTTTATATAAATATTTTCACACCAAGGACTATAATATATTAATATATAATGGTTCTATTTAAACTTATTATAAAGATGCAGTTTGCTGTGTCCGAAGGTCTCACTGGATTGTCTAGCACTGATGAGCAGTGCCACTGGAACTTGGGGACAATTTAGTCCACAAAAGGTTGAGTGATACACGTTTCGCGTCAGGCACCACAAAGAAAGTTCAGATTTCTCTGAGACCATTCTGCCAATCCATCCTTCTCTACCGCCAACCCCTGCCTAAAACTCACAGGAAGCACTGAAGGTGAGCTTAGAAGCTGTCAGTGTTCCAGTGGGCAGCCTTCTGCACAAATTCATCTCTGCTATACCAGACCAAGTTCCAGCAGCACCCACACAGCTCCAGTAGCCTCATAGAGAACATGGCACTGACACACGGTGCAAGAACCGTGCATCTCTGGCTGAAGTGTTTTCCAGCACGTTCACAGATGTGAAGATGGTGGATGGGGTTCCACAGCTGCAACCAAATGGATCCCGTGGTTACTATCTTAAAGTCCAACTTGGAATGTCGTGCACACAATTTGGGAGATGCATCTTACTTTTCTGGGCTCCATCTGAGAAAATTGTCTTTTACATCGGGAGTGTAAATAAGTGTTGCGGTTGAACACACACCTCACGCGACCCACCACAACACCTACCGCCAATATTATCCCATTTTCTGGGGGAAACCCTGTCTCTTACTGGCTTCCATGTGTGCAGGCTGCAAAGATGAAATACTGAATGCTGCACTCTATTTTGGGAACCCTGGGAGCTCTGATATGATTGGCTCAGGAACCAGGATGCAAACACAGGCTACACTCTGAACCGAAGTAGTTCTGCAACGTACCTCTAGGTTTGAAAGGAGAAAAACTTTACTAAGACATTGTTGATGATTGTTAATAGGGAATGTTACTTCCATCCTGGGTGACAAGTGAGAATGATTTATGTTGATCTTATTGTAAATATCTTACTTATAGCCAGGGGCGTTGTATGGGGGGAAAGGTTAGGACAATTCCAAGGGCCCTTTGGATTTGTCCTAAAAATAAAAATACATTTTTATGTATTTACATGAGCTTTTGGTATTATTTAGATTATTTGTCATGGGGCCCATAATTCCTATTTTATTTATACCTTAACTGAACCCTTCTCTCTTTTTCTTCGTCTGTCTGCCTCTCTCACAATCTATTACTATTTTGTATTTTAAGGTGCCATTTTTTTTTATTCAACATGGATGTTTTTCTCACTGTTGGTCTGTCTTATTTATATGAACAGTATACTTCATTAAACCCTAAACAACATCATTAGCAGTGTTTAACAGCCACATTCACTAAATAGTGAGAACTGTGGCACTGTGGCCTTCTCTGACAAATACAAAGTTGTGTAGTGAAAGCCGTTCATTCTTTAACATGGTTACTCTCTTCCATGTAGGCTGCTGCACTTTATTTTAGCTTTTCAAACAACACAATGTGACAACAAATCCTCTAGTATGTCGTGAGTCTCAGCATATTGAATAATTAATCGTTGGTGGGTCGCCACGACCAAAGAATGCCAGGGCCATTTTTTTTTGTCCCAGTCTAGTCCTGACTATAGGATTAGGAGGTTATTACGTAGACATAAAGTTTGAAGAGATCAGCAAATTATTTTTGCTTCTCCTCATGTCAAAATATATTATGGAATATATTATGCAACATTCAGACATGTAATGAAACCTGAGACTTATCCCTAGATAATCTGGATAAAAAAACAAGGCAGACAAATGAACTAATTTGTGACATGACCTGCAGATAAGCATTACAGAAAATCAAAATTCTCATTTTTCCCAACCTCTCGGTCCCTCTCTCTTGAGTAACATGGAACTGCTTTGGGGTGAGGCGTTTCCTCAGTTCCTCCTGGGTGTAACTCACTGGCCATGTCTTCTTACTCCTACAAGCTCCTACAAAAGAAGACAGAAAAAAAGGTTTGCTTTGTATTTTTTTCTCATGCCACAGAAGGAGCATCAACAAGTCTTTTGCTGATCTAACTAGATATAAAACAAGACACACAGAAGCATATCCATTGATCCCAACAAACTCTGAAAGCCATCAGCTTAGCTTTGTCTATAGTAATGGTATCCAACTCCAGTCCTTTACCAGCACAGCTGAATAAAAATAAATGGCTCTTTACCAGGCCTTTGCCAAACTTGATGGCATACCAAAGATGTACTTCAACCTTTTGAGTCTGCTCTCTTGGGACGGTGGCAGCAAATCGTTTTTGAAGTGCGAGTCGTTGTGTAGTAAGATCTTTTGTCTATAGCAAATGGTTCTAAATATGAACTTTATCCATGATAACATACTCAACTTGTTTCACGTTTGCAAATTTTTAACTACAAACTTCAAAATTATTTTATTTCGAAATTAGATGATAGCCAAAAGTAGCACGTAGATGTGAAGTGGGAGAAAAATGATACATAGTTCTCAACGTTTTTTCTATGATTGGAAATTTAAAGAGTGATGTGTGTTTTCTGTCCTTTTGGTGTTAAAATCCCTAAATAAAACATGGTACAACCAGTAGCCTTCAGATTGCAGCCAATTGGTAACCAGAATTCCCACGTATAAAATTTAGTCTCAGCATAAATTCAGCTTTATGTTTTCAAAATCTAAAAAGGTTTGATGGGTATACCCTGTACTGTATGAGGCGGGGCATCCTGGAGAGTGCTTATGTTGGGAGCTGGAATACAAGCTATAAATGTTGGGGTGAGTCATTTGTTAACAATTTTTGACACAGTGTGGCACTGTGATACAACTATATTGTTCACTGGTTTTCATGTTTGGCTGATCAGTATACAAGGGTACACAACTTTTTGTTCTGTTTTTTTTTCTCTTCATAGTAGGTGCATCTAGTCTGGCATTCTGTTAGCCGTGACACTATCCAGGGAGGCAGAACTTCTGTCATTACCATTTAATATAGAAAGGATTCATGGATCAATGTGGGCTTTTACTAATGGGACTCTTGGTTCTGCACTTTATCAATCCCTTCGGGGAAAGGAGACATATTCAGCAGAACTGTTGAGCTGATTAGGTGAAGCAACCTCTAGTGCCTGCCTACCAAAGGTTGGTTTTAGCTAATCACGGTATCAAATGAAAATGTAAGGAGTAGGTACCATGAGAAACCACACAAAGGTACACTGGTCACGGCACTTCTTACAGTTCTTGTTTCAGAGGGGGGTTGCTCAGCCATGGCCAGAATGACGATTAGGACTGCAAAGAGCAAAACCACGCACCTTTGGCCACGGATATTTACGCATATTTTCTGGGTTAGATCCCGCTGCTGCGGACTGCTGCCCCCGTAGCAGACAGGCTGCAGCAGAGGGATGCTCCACTTCCTTTTTTCTCCTCCTGTACACAGCGGTCGATCAGGGGCCATAAACAACTATTTAAACCATACACTCTTTAGAGACAAAACTTAATAGCTTTCATCGTATGTGAAATGGGAAAAGGCCTTGCTAAATCCCAACGTGCCTGTCTGCGTATAGAAAGCTGAAATATCCTTTTGCTTTTCTTCAGCTGTGGTTTATGGTTTGTACAGAGTAAAATTATTTTTCAGTTTGACCCGCTGTGTTCATGGTGGTCCTCATAAGAACTTCACTGCACTTCCCCAGAGAAAAACCTTGTTTCTCCTCGTCCCATGGCCAATCAGTGAACAGCAGTCTATTCATGTCACATTTCAGCCCTACCTTGCTTAAATTACCTCCTGAGGTAGAAAAACACCAGCCTGGTATGAAAAAAAAAAATTATCGAAGTGCTTGCAAAGCTGGTGAAATGGGTTAGAGCCACGCCAAGCAAAACCCGTGAAAAGTGGGTATTATAGACAAATAGTTTGTTCTGCTGGATCCCCTTAAGGCTGTATTTTATCACCCTTAGTGTTCCACAGTGTCAGAGTAACCATAACTCTTGTTTTATTCTTAGATATGTTGATGATTTAGTTATCACAAGTCTTCATAGAATCGGGATTCGCTTTTACAAAAATTCTGAATTGATATAAAGATGTCCAAAAACAACAACAACAACAACAACAACAATAATAATAATAATAATAATAATAATAATAATAATAATAATAATAATAATAATAATATTTTTTATTTAATAGAACAAATCCGCCGGCTGTCACTGGAATCTACACACGTGCAGAAAGCACCAAAACAAAGAGAAAAATAAAAAAATTAAAAAAATAAAAAATTGGAAGAAAGGGTCAACTGGACTAATTTTAGACTCAGTTTTTATAGAATTCCTGGGAAGACCAAGTTTGACATGATCTTTTGCAAGGTTTGCAAAATGAAGATTGAGCACTTTGGGAACACCACAAATGTGCGTGCTCACATTACCAGGCATCACCTGGAGTCAAAGGACATGGAGCTGAGTCAGCACCAGCAGCAGACCAACGCACACTGCAGTGCTTCACCAAACTCCCCGCAAACTCTGAGCAGGCATAGAAAATAGCCGTGTCTATTGCTTGCTTCATTGCCAAAGATTTACGGCCTTTCAGCGTGGTGAAGAACAAGGGGTTCATCTGCACCTTGCAGACAGTGAAGCCAAGGAACCACTAAGTGTTTCACTGAGATAGCTGTACAGCCTTCTTAACAGTAAAAGAAATCTTAGCAGTGCCCAAAAACAAAGAAAGATTTTAAATCATGGCCCCAGAAATCAGAATGCAATCGTGAGATAGTAAAAGATTCCTACCCCTGATAAAGATGGTCCCATGCTTATTCAATTTCTTTATTGGTGCGACCTGTCTTTCCTTAAAATCAATGTGAATGAGACCAAATAAACTGGTCTCACAATCTACAAAGAAATATACAAGAATCTGGGCATGTAGATGGCTGAACATGAGGAGGAACCAGGTACGCAAACATTCAGGTACAGCTGAGATCTATAAAAAAGGAAAATTGCATGCTGGTATGCATAAGCATGGTTTTATAAATACGACAGCATTTTTTTGGTGCATGTATGATTTTAATATGGATTCTATGCAAAGTTTTAAATGAGACCCTGATCATGAACCGTTTAGGATGTCTCTCAGATGCTAAAGTACACTTGAACACACCTTAGCTGCTGTGAGATGCTGCTGTACTATCATGCATATTGCATACCATCTCATATTGTTCTGTAAATAGGCTGGTGTTTCCACACTGTTTTCTGCTGTTAACTTTAATATTTCATCTTTCGTTTACCCAAGTATGCCATATTATTAGTGCAATACTTACTCTGGTATTCATCTTAAATTCTTATACTGGCCCTTGTGATGAAGCTCATTCTCTGTTGTTTTAAAACTAACTTTTGATTAGATGAGCTTTTCTTTTAATGGTTACTATAAATTGTGTGTAACTCTGTGCCTTTGTCACCATCATGCCCGAATTTCTCAGTTGAGGGACAATAAAGCAATTTTTTATGCTATTGTCCAGACATTGCATCCTGATATTTTGACACTGCATCTCACTACTACATAATACCATTCAATGCCAGGAGAACACTATTACCATGTAATTGCTTAACAGAACAATAAGTAAGATACCTAGTGGTTAAAATTTGAACAACACATATGCAATGCCTTTCACGGACACCCGCTATTTACTCAACAGTCCGTTGTTGCACTAAATATTTACTTCCACAGGATAGGTATATTATGTTGTATTTTGTTCTATTTCTGGCTTCCATCTATGCAGGCTGCAGCTCTTTTGCCAAGATAAAATACCAAATCCTGCGCTCTGTTTCGAGAACTCTGGGAACTGTCCTATGATTGGCTCAGAAAACAGGAAGTAAACACGGGCTACATTCTGAACCAAAGTAGTTCCAGACTAGGTTTGAAAGGAGAAAAACCTGACTGAGACATTGTTGATGTCTTCATTATAGAGACTGATTGTTTATAGGGAATGTTACGCCCATCCCAGGTGATTAATGAGAATGATTTAGGTTGATTTTACAGTAAATACTTTACTTATTGCTCTTTTAAGTGTTGCTTTAAATTAAATCTGAAATTAGGTGTCACGGAGTTAAAAACGCACTACAAAATTATTTCACTTCCTTTCATTTCATTTCCCTTATGTATGTTGTGCAGAAAATATTTGAAGTTGTGATGTTACTGTTTTTGTGTACTTTGGTGGGCTGATAAGAGTTTTGAAAACGCTATTAATCAGCCATGATTTTATTTCAGCCATTTTACCATGACATCTTTACTTTATAGCGGAGCCAGAGTGTGCCCGGTGTATGTGAAGAGTAAAATTGTGATTTTTATGTCTATCACAGGTATGCTCAATTCATTTGAATGTAATATAATTAATTTGTATTTATTTTCTTTAATGTTAGTGCTGAGTCCACAGGAGGTCGAGAGCATGCTGCGGAGGATTAAAACAAACAATGTCCCCGCACCTGACCAGGTGTGCGGACGCCTGCTGATAACCTGCTCCAGTCAACTGGCAGGTGTGTTTGGCTCTCCGCTAAACTGCTCTTTATGTGAACACTCAATTCCTTCTCTCTGGAAATCTTCAGTCATATGTCCCATTGCCAAAAAGAACAATCCCACCAGCAACAACGCCTACTGCCCTATTGCACCAACATCTCTGATCATGAAAACATTTGAGAGACTTCTCCTGTACAATCTTCAAAGTGATGTTAGTGCACATGCTGACCCAATTCAGTTCGCATGTAAGCAGCACAGGGGGTGGACGATGCTGTGCTGACACTGCTACATTGATCCTATATTCACCTTGAGAAGCCCAAGTCTATTGTCCGGCTGGTGTTTATGGACTTTTCCAGTGTCATCTCCCCAGTTCTGTATACACTATACACCAATGGCTGCAGAAGCACTAGAATCACCTGGAATCACCTACATCAAATACTCAGACGACACAGTCATCATGGACGCTATCAACACTGACGAACAGTAATGGACTCGGATGCAAAAGCAATGGGGTACCGCGCGCGAGCTATTTTTAGAAACACAACGTCACGATGACGTCACATCACGTGGTACGCAGTGGGGCAAACTCCCGAAAGCCGCCGTTGTTTCGCTGTAAGAGACGTGCGTTACCCTTGGTTTTACTCGGTAAACGACTGCTTTTTCCAAATCTAAGACCATGGTTTTTAAACATTGTTGCTATGGAACGTGCAACAGCGACTCGAGGTACGCTGATCGGCCGCATATGAAGGATGTTTTCTTCAAGACTGCCAAGGAGAAATGTGTACGCTGGGACCGAGGCGGTCGGCCTACACAACAGTTCAACCCGGAAAAAGTTACCAAATTCAAGTACATATGTAGCAAGCATTTTGTCGGAGGAAAGGGCCCAACCGAAGAACATCCTGACCCAATTCCAGCGACATCAAGTCAAGGTAAGAGTATTTTGGTGGCCGACATGTTAATAAAGAAGCGCCTGCTACCATGACAGCATATAGGCTATCATGGTAGCAGGCGCTAACATGATACCCTGCTACCAGGATAGCTTACTCAAAAACATTTCAAATGAGACAAACATTAAACATATACCCATTCCTGGACGGTGATTGCAAACAACAAAAAAAAAAAAACGGCCGACGCTGCCATGATCGCCGCGCAGGAAAAAAAAAACAAAGCTTACCGTTCATCAACTCGGCCAGTTTTCCAGTCTTTTTAAGCCCTCGAACCTCAAGCCATCGTTTGAGCTGAAGGTTGGTGTGTTCTTCGACAGTGCGACCAGTAATCCGTGTGCCTGGGACATCGTCTTGGGAAAGTTTAACGGCTGTAAAGTCGGTCATATCTGTTATCCGTGCGTTCTCTCCTGTATGCGTTCTCTCCTGTATGCCCTACCTAAGCGGCAAAAGGGGCGTTGCTCTTGAGACGGTGACGTCACGTGCGCGGTACCGCATTGCCTAGACCTCAACATATCCAAAACTAAAGAACTGGTTATAGATTTCAGAGAACAACACACCACCACCACACTTCACATCAACAATAAGGCAATAGAACAAGTCCATTCATACACATATCTTGGTACAATAATTGATCATAAACTTACATTCCAACTTAACAGTAAGCACATCACCTCTAAGTGACAGCAAGGTCTCTATGTCCTCAGAAAACCATCCACTGTAACTCACTCAGTAAGATCATCAAGATCTTATTGAGTGATCAAGAACAGGAACCACTCACACACATCTACAACAGATAAGTCAAATCAAAAGGTCTGCAGATAGCCGCTGACAGCACTCACACACTCCAGTCAGTACAGCCCATCCCCTCAGGTCACAGGTACAGGTCACTGTCATTCAGGACAAAGAGAGCAATGCCCAGTTTTGTATCAACCTCAGTTAGATCCATCAACAGTGATTGATTCTTTTCAGATCTTTTAATGATATTTATTGTATATTTATAGTCTTATTATGTATGTGCAGTGGTGTCTAATGTTTGTGTGTGTGTCTGATGTTTGTTATTGTGTCTTTCTTCTCTGCACTGCAAGGTGACTCGACTTGAAGTTCCTAACAGATAAATAAAGTTACTTGAACTCTAAAAATGCCACCTCCACACAAGGGAATTTAATATACAATGATTAGTTATTACTAGTTCATACATGATTTATTATACAAAAAGGCTGTAACATGATTTATACTGTGTAAAATATGTAATATCACGGCCCGCGATTGTAACTATACTCCCTCCCTCACAGTGGTGTTTTTTCCTGATGAGGGGAGCCGGACTTTACCTGGTGTATGTGACTGTCACAGTAAACGTGAACGCCATGCTGAGGCCTGTCATCTGTATACGGGTTGTTGAAAAGTTTGCATCCGTTACATAAGCAATGTCCAAACAAATTCTAATCAGGAACTGCTTCTACCTTAATAGAGTCAAATACCACTTAGTGAAGTTGGGGCCATGTAGAACCCAAGGGTTCTTAACAAATTATTTGCTCATTAGTTTAATTAGGCTCATTTTGTGTTGGAGGATCCAGGACAGAAAACAAAATCTAACATTTTACCTTTTCATTTCATCTAGAGTGTGTTAGGTCAATATAAAAAGGTAAGATCCCTGTTCTCTGCAACAAGCAATGAAAAGCTAGAAATGGTTAGTTCAGACCAGCCTGATTAGAAAATTAAAAAACACAGCACACCACTCCAGCAATGTGTCAATGTGTTAATGCAAGGCAGAGCACAACAGGCACACAGAACACAGTCAGTGGACCTGAGGGAAGACTGCAGGACCTCAGAGACACAGGCGGACTCTTGGTTATTAGATGCAGCAGATTGAATCCCGACATGGTTGCTGGAGAAAGGCACTCCACACACCTATAGAATCAAACACCCCTCAGCAAGGCCACAACCAGGGCTGGACTGGATGAGGGACAGAATGACAAGGGGAAAACAGCAAAGGGTCAGGATAATGAACAGTACAAGAAACCAAATGTCGCTGCAAAGCACAGGCTGCTGGACTATTGAAATCCCCAGTGTTTCTGCAGATTCGGAAGGACATTGGTAAAAAGAAAGAAAAGAAAATGCATAAATGATAAACATGTTACATTCTCTTGTTCTCTTTGCAGTAACCAGATTGCTTAGCGTTTCCTGCTGCTAAGATAATTTCCGTGTAAAGCCTCCGTTGATATTAACTGTTGGTTCCAGTCACAACTCTTTCATCATTCAGTGCAGTCCTTTGCAGCTCGTTTTGTGCAGACAACTCTCATTGTTGATAGACTATTGTGTAGAGTGATCAGATGCAATCTGATTCATTGCAAAGATCTTTTTCTTCAGTTAAGCACTTTATAGGAAAACCCTTTTGACTTAATTTATGCCCTGGTATAAACAAAAATTTATTTTGTGTAGACATTTCATTGGCAGTCTAATTGATATAAAGGGCCTGAAATCCTTGTCTTCTTTGCAATAGGAAAGGAAGGCAGTAGGAATGTATATCACCACAGAGAAGTGAGCAGCCATAATCAATTTAAATTAAATTGGCCTCATATGGGAATAAACTGCTGCTTAAACTATTGTACCTAAAATAATAATTTTCCAGATCGTCAAAAATGTTAAGGTGAAAGTTTCTGAAAGTCCAAGAGCATCCACCAAGAGCCAGAACCATCCCAGAATTTGGTTCATACCAAAGGAGAGCTTGCTGGGGTAGTAGGCAGGTGAGTGGACCTGCGTGACAAAAAGTGAAAACCACAGAAAGCACAATGATGGACAGAACACTGATACAATATTATCTGTATAAGTGTGATAGCCGCCATATTGTTTGAACAATCTGGAAGGTCATTGGTCTTGAGGAGAAAGAGTTAACAGTACCATGATTCATGTGTGGTACCATACGGCTTCCAATTTTCCTCACCTCACAATTCTACCCTGGAACATCATGAATAAAGAGCGTTCAGAAGGCAGTGTTTCCCCTACCATTCTACAAGGGGGGGGGGGGGCTGCTACACCAACAAAATCAGCCGCCCCCCAAAAAGGTCACCCATGTAGTAAATCTTTATACGTCTGTAGGTGTTCATGGTTAATTTTGTTAAAATTATGAGCCTTTCTAAATAGCTCCATATTGCATCCTGAGGTGTTTCTGTTTCTTGGCTCCCACTTAATAGGGTGGACATGAGTCAAACAACGACTCACACTACCCCTAGGCCAGCTGCGGCTCCAGCTGCGGCTCCAGCTGCGGCTCCAGCTGCGGCTCCAGCTGCGGCTCCAGCTGCGAAAACGGCGCCGGCGAGAAGAGAAGTTCATGTGGTCCTTTCTGTTGCTTTCCATCATAGATGATTTTAAAAAAAAAAACAACGATGGGTTTCCTTTTTTAGGGCAACACTCGTCATCCGTGCACTTAAATATCCAATTTCATCCTCCAAAAGCCCCTCTGTTTCCTCCTGTTTCTATGTTGTCATTTCTTTTTACACTAGTCAAGCTACCTAAGTTGGTGCGGTGATTTTATTCTGAAATTCTTTATCCTGTCTAGGGCCCAGTGTTTCCCATTTAGCTCATGAAATCCAGGAGTTTGATCCGGGGACCACTGCGGTGTCCAGTCAAACTTCCTTCTTGCTGAATTTTTCGCAACCCACAACCGCATGCAACTAATGTGAGTTGACACATTGATTTTTAGTTATCTGGGTTCCTTGCAGCGCCGTAACCGTAACTAGACCGTATTCAATGTGAGCCCGGGGGAGGTCTTCACATACTAAAATATACTGAGAATGTTTAATATGAGGGTGATCACGTCTGTTTAAACTCGATTATTATAAACAATAACGCTCAATATAGCCCGTTCACAACAAGTAAATGGCTCTATGGTAGTTTTGAGATGTCCTACAAAAATAAAATTTGCTTTGATCGTCGCAAATCACCAATAGTCCTGTGTCCAACTATGAAACAAGATGGTTTCTTTATTCTTGGAAAACACATTTTTTGCAAGATAGAACCCATGAATGGATCCGAAACAGATTCTGAATGTAATAAAATTAAAATTGGGGGGAAAAAAAAAACGCTGAAAAATATTCTAAATTTTGGCAGATCTTATATTAGACCAGATTTTAAAGAGTGTTTCATTTTATCAAGAAGTAGAAAGGAAGAAAGGCAGATAGCCTTCAAAATATAATCATGTATAAAGATACATGATAGAGACAGAAACATGAAAAGAGAAAGCTGTATCCTGTGGTATTAATGGAAAGCTAAGTGGAAGAAAAATCTTAGCAACCGCCAAAAAAGCAGCACTGGAAGGTCAAGTAAGTCCTCACAAATTCACCCTTTTGACAACCTGGGGTCGAGAAGGTGGCAAAGGAAAACCCTTATGAAAATATAGCTTTCGAAAAGGAGCTGTGAAATGGCTTTATAATGAATTCTAAAATGTATGTGCAGCAAACGAAAATAAATTAAAACTGGAGAAGTGGGCTGTCTCTTGCTTGTGTTGGTTAAAAGCCTTGTAGCCACAGTTTGAACTAACTTGAGAAGGTCAAGATCTTTCTTATTCAAACACATAAAAAGGCTGTTGCAATAATCAAGACTAGATGAGAAAAAAGCAGGAATATGAATCTCTAATTTGGCTTTTGACACCAAAGTTCAAAGCTTAGAATTAGAAATCTCTCTTTGACAGAGGAGGCAAATACAGCTAGAAATTGCTTGATTTCAGATATTCTGTTCTCAGGGGCAATAAATAGGGGTTCAGTCTAACCAGAATTCACCTGCAAGTAGATGTAACAGATCCACTGTTTAATACTACTAGAACAATTTATCAAGAAGGACAAATCTAAATATTCAGTAAGATTAAATTAACAGTTGAGCTGAATATCGTCAGCATACAAGTGATAAGACACATTCAAAAAGTGGTTGATTATTTGGCCTATGGGGGAAAATGGTAAATGGCTTGTACTTGTATAGCGCTTTAACTAGTACAACGACCCCAAAGCGCTTTACACTACAATCAATCAGTCATTCAACCAGTCACAGCCAGACGGTGGTGAGCTATGTCAGTAGCCACAGCTGCCCTGGGGCAGACTGACAGAAGTGAACCTTGCCATACATCGGCCCAACCGGGCCCTCTGATCACCGGCAGCAGACAATTTGGGTGAAGTGTCTTGCCAAAGGACACAATGACAGACGGTCAGAGCGGGGGATAGTGCATCTCTCTGCACTGCATTTGATACATTCTTGCAAAACGCAAATGGGGTGCAGATTTTGATTTCTTTGCTCTGTCTGCACGTAGGTATGAAGCTTCATATGCGAGGTTTGCAGCCAGAATAAGGCAGCAGCTGTCTGTGAGACTACAAAAGTAGAAAGATAATCAAGGCTCCCAAAAGCGGCAATAACAAAGACAAAAGACGAGAAAGACAAAAGTTGGTTGAATTATAGGGTCTCCAGATTCTGATGGTACATTACACACTCTTTCTCGGATGTGAGCTGGTCATCACACAAAGACACTGATCGGACGAAGGCCCAGCAGAGACTCTACTTCCTGTTGCAACTCAAGAAGTAAAACCTACCATAGGAATTGCTCGTCATCTTTTATACAGCCATCATTCAGTCTGTCCTATGTTCATCAATCAGTGTGATTGGCTTCAGTCAAAAAGCAAGACAGGTCCAGACTACATTGAACAATTAGGTCTGCAGAGAGGATCATCAGGGCTGACAGACTGTCCACTTATACAAGTCTAAGATCAAGAAAAGGGTAACTAACATCTCTGTGTCCAGGGTATGTGATCTGCAAACAGTTTAGAAGTTTGCCTTTAGATCAGCGCTACACACACTACAATTTACAAAAACCAGCTGCCACAGAGACTGTTTCTTCCCCCAGCCTGTGTCTCTGAACACTTAACAGTCCCCACATTGGTACTATAACTATTTGCACAGATTCAATCGTGTATTTTTCTTTAGAACACTGTGTATATAATAAACTTTATTTTATATAATTAAATTTAAAATGTCTTAAGAGTAAAGCAGAACCAATGTCAAATTCCTTGTGTACACAATTTTGGCAAATAAAACTGATTCTGATATCAAAATCCATTCTGTTATGGATTTTACTGTAAATTAAGCAGGGTCTGATTATACCTTTTATTTTAGAAAATATATATTTCATTCACATACACACATACCTGTTTCAGAACATAGTGATATATTTGCTACAGCCTCCATGGCACTATAACATTCATGCACATCCAAATAACTAAACTATTTATTACTTTTAATATTTAATTGGTTTTCCTACAGTACAAGTAAAAAAAGCAAATACATAATACCATTCTAGATCATTGACCAAACTTATGGTTTCTCCTTTTATTTCCTTATGCTAGCTTTGATTTTTAACCCTGTGTTAGGGCTGGACGATATGACCAAAACTTGTATCACAATATATTTCTTAATTTCTGTTGATACAATATAATTACAAATTCGATACAAACAGAATAAAAGTCTTAAAAAGACTGCAAAGAATGCCCGACACAGATGCCTGTACAAACTTATGACAATTATTTTGCCATATTTAAAAAAACTCCAAGATTTTAGAAATACTTGCTTTACAAAAAAAAAAAAAATAACGCACACAAAATTACAGAAAACCAAGAACGTTAGTGACAAATGCTGTAATCATAGACTGTAATGTATATTGAAATATTGGAAATGTCATATCACCTTCATTAAATAAAGTTATATCACATATATATTGATCCTGAATTATTGTCCCCCCCTACCCCATGTTGGTATAAAGTAAGGGATACAAGTTAATAAATGTATTTCACCTCAATAATTTATTTTTTTTCCCTCATCTGAGAACCATACAAAGTTAATTCTGCAGTCAACAGGGAGGAGTTTAATTAAGACTGGAGATATTTCTGACTAAACAATTAGTTCAATTTGACCTTTCAAATCTTAGACAGACAGACACTCGGTTTCTGTCGGTGATTACAAGTGTTGTTTATTGTCGTCTTTTGCTTTTGATTTGATGACCCAATCTTTGGTAATGTTAACTGAAGATTTTCTAATGGGTTACAATCAGAAATCTTAACATTCCATAAAATAAAAAATTAAAGAAAAAGAAAAAACAAGGTTTTTATGAGTCCTCTGTTGTAGAAACAAGAAGCAAGATGCTCCTGTAGTGTTGAACTTTGTTTAATTAGTGGCTCCTTTAAGTCAAGTATTCGCATCATCTTCCTCTATGTTTGGTGTTTAACTGTTATTTACTGCAGGCACACCATCTGCTCAGCTCTCCCTGGGGAAATGGGAAAAGGCTTGGTGACAATTTTTTGACCATTCAAGTAACCTTTGTGTTAGATTTCTAGTGAAGCCCACCTTTAAACAGATTAAATATAAAATCCCTTGACTAGTTCTTATTTTATAACTCTTTAGTATTCTAGTTTCTCCAGCTCTACTCCTAAATTGGTGCACTTCTCAGCATCAGTTCATAAAGGCATACATCAGGGAAACAATCTGAAATGTTTTTCTTCATGACAGTATTACAGGCAACATTCTCGTATATAAAGTAAATATTTTAACACTTACAATGGGATACATTACAATACCTAGAATAGCTGCAGGCAGTGCAGAAGGGTAGACTGATTTGCTGCCTTGCCCAAGGGTGTGACGCAAGGTCAAGACGAGCCCACGTCTAAGGAAGGCAGCCATAAACCTGTGACACTACAGACAGAAAAACAAGTATCCATTGATCACTTCTTAGACATTAAACAGGTAAAAAGTATTGAAATATTCCAGAGCTAAAAAGTCTGCTTCTCCTGTGGCCTTTACTTTCTTATTTAGGTCTAGGCAAGTAAGGCGAGAAGTGCCGTCTAGTGTTTGTAAATACAAATTCCAGGCTACAGTCAAAATATGGGACAAAGGGTGTCCTGTATGGGAAACTTGGGACATCCTGGCTAATACAGGACAGTTAGCATTCCTAATTTAGCTCCTGACCATTTCTACGCACATGTTCCAATTTATATCTACAATCCTTTTGAATATCTAAAGCCTTATCTTTTCTCATACAAACGGCAAAGCACAAAAACCTGTTTTTGTAGATTTGTATTGTCCGCCAGGTCAGTTCTCATGTTAAACATGGGTAACATCATTATAGTGGGGGATTTTAACTTTCATGCTGACACTAAAAGTGATAGCCTAAATGTAGCCTTTCATACTATCTTAGACTGAATTAGCTTTGCTCAAAACATCCACAGACCTACCCACTTTTGTCTTTATACTCTGGACAGATGACATTGAGTGTGAACAAGTTATGGTATTTCCTTGTAACCCCGTCTCATCTGACCATTTTTAATGCCTTTAAATCCTTTGAGTGCAGTATATGAGTATTCCGCCCCTGAGAGAAAATTTCAGTATGCTAGATCATTATCAGACAATGCTGCAACAACTTTTAAAGAGTCTGTTCCATTTATAATTTCCTAAGTATAACACAAAAACACAGCAGAAGAAAATAACTTCATTTCTAACCGTTCACAAATTGATGTTCTTGTTCATAGTGTTTCTTTCTATTGCATGTTGCAACAGACAAAGTAGTCACCTTGAAAAATAAGGCAATTATCCATAGGAGTCTCCCTACTTTAATTTAGAGCTGCATACTTTAAAGCCTAACGCTAGGAAATTGGAGAGAAAATAGTGCTCTACACAACTGGAGTACTACTTAATCTCCGAAAGCAGTCTAATACTGTATAAAAAGACAGTGAGATACAAAGAAGAAGAAGCACTTGAAGGTCAGCTGCTTTATACCAACTCTCCCTTCAATATACTGTAGAGGCAAAATGCTGTTCAACATCGACATTGTTTTGAAGGAGTCTGATTTGCTGACATAGGTTTTAGCCTGTTACATCTGTCCTAATTCAAAAATTGATGAGGCCATTTTCTTAGAACCCTAGTTTTCTCCTAGTATCAAGAGGGTCTTTCCATAACATGAAGGGCTACTGTTTTTTTTCTTCATGTTAATTTTAAAAGTGCCATGTCATATTTTTATCTTATTT
Source organism: Fundulus heteroclitus (assembly GCF_011125445.2). Taxonomy (NCBI): domain Eukaryota; kingdom Metazoa; phylum Chordata; class Actinopteri; order Cyprinodontiformes; family Fundulidae; genus Fundulus; species Fundulus heteroclitus. The sequence continues at coordinate 466,929 of NC_046377.1, read as the reverse complement.
TATATATATATATATATATATATATATATATATATATATATATATATATATAGATATATATATATATATATATATATATATATATATATATATATATATATATATATATATATATATATATATATATATATATATCTTATTGTGCCACCTGTATTAAATATTTACTAAATGAACAAACACTATGGTTTTCTCACATTATTTAACTTAGACATAGTTACTAAATATAACAAACAGAAATCTATTAGGTTACTGAATAGAAACAAGTTGAAGAGAATAAAATCAAACACTATTAATCCCCACGAAAGCCTACACCATCAGCTGTGCTTTGAGCATCATGTATTTTTCTATCAAAAATTTTAGCTTAATCCCCTCTGTTTTTCTGTTATCACATCCTTGCCTTCTGAGCAAATCGGTGAGTTTTGGTTGAGAAACTGATTCTGCTCCGCCAGGCAGCCTGGCTGAAAAACAACTATTTAGCTGACATCTTAAGAAACCTGTTGAGTGTTTATATTTAAAAGCATAACGGCATTAAGAGCATTTTCTATCCTCATTAAACGGTGCAAAAGCAATCCCACACCGGACTCCATTTGGACTGCTTCATGTTGCCTCCGCCGTTACTTTTTTCCCTCTTACAACTGCGGTGTGGCTAGGGCTGCAACTAACAATTATTTTAATAATAGATTAATCGGTCGATTACTTTTACAATTAATCAATGAAATCAGACAAAAAAAAAAACTGTTTTATTTCCTTTTTATTTTCCAAACTAGAACATTTGGACTGACAGAGCAAATAAGTGCACAAAAAAGTTGCTACTTAGGTATTGTGTTACAATAACATCAGTTAATAAGTATTTTTGCAAGAATAAAGCAGTCATCTCTTTTCAGTGATGGACTCAGGAAGGTGGATTTTTTGTTTCCAACAGACTTTTGGTGATTTGCAACAGTCAAAGCAAATGGTATTTTTAATAGGACATCCGAAAATGACCATAGAGCCGTTTACTTGTGGATAACTTCAATTCAATTCAATTTATATAGCGCCAATTCATGAAACATGTCATCTCAAGTCAAATTCAATCAGATTATACAGAGTGGTCAAAAATCTGTAAAAATCCGTTGGTGTTCACTAAACACCAACGTTCATACTGTGTTACCAGCAACATTTTTGCATTTTCTGATGTTTTTTTCCCCACTGGATCTTGGAACTTTCTTCATTGTTTTGCTGGGAGATGCTCGTAGCTGTTAGCCGCTTCCTTGTTTTAACCCCTGCTATGCATGCACAGTACATGGGTCCGTTCTTCGTACGTCGCTAACTCAGTTAGCTGGATTTCATTGTTGACGATTTGGCATGATCTTGGATCGTTTGGTTCTTCGAAACTCATCCTGCACTTGTTGTCATAGCAACATGTGCGCCAGCTTAAGCCTGCTCCAGAGCAGGCTTATTTCATGTAAACAAGATTAGATCACGGCTGTATAAGCGGAGGAGATAGGGAAGTCTGTCGTAGTCATGTCCATTTTTACGACAGCAACCTGTTACGGAAGGTGCAAGAATAATTTGCAGAGTTTTTTGAATTAATTGCGTATTGCGCAATAGACAGGATCCTTTAGCGCAGCGCGACAGTGTAGAGAGATTTTTCTTGGTGGCTGTTATAAACAGACAAACACATAATTTAACAGTGGCTTTTAAAGAGGAAAAAGTGGTGTTAGAGCCATAAATAGAAAATATTTAAGTTATTTGTATGATAGTTTGCTTTTTATTTTTATCATATTCAGTAAGAAGATTTGTTCGGGCCATTTTATTGTGAAGTTTAGTTTACTTTGAAAGGCTTGCTTCCTGTCGAGCCGTATATTGTATTAGAAAAAAACTATGGATGGATTATCTAGACACGGAGCAATACAGTTTTACCGTGTAAACTGTGGATGACTTGGAAAAGGAAAATTTTCATTTTTTATGGATAAAGATTTTTTATGTTAAAATTCCCAGTTTGCACGCATCCTTTACTTCCAGTGTCTAAGGAATGACACTGAAATTTGGATCTCTTGACATAACAAGTGCCTTTTTAAAATAAAGTGTAATAATTAAAGGCTACCATTTTGTAGAATATTCTTGTATTTCACTTTTACTTGTTCCCATGTTCTAGTGGGTCCCGTGGAGGCTCTGATATAAAAGAACAAATAATATCAAATTATTAAAATGCAAAAATTCATGCTGTAGAATGTGATAGAAACATCTACCATGGACAGTATTTACGCATTAATTTGTCTGCTGCTTTTTGCCAGCCCTCTCTCCTGGCTTTAACAGACTTTGAGGTGTTCCTTGTTGTTTTAATTAATGACTCAAATTCGGCATAACCTTCCATTAAAAGCTTGTGTTCTGCTTGAGAGAAAAACTGTGGGCGTTCTTTGGCCATGCTGAACAGCCAATAGCAGCGCTGCTGATCATTGTTTCTACTATCGATACATTTCCCCTTTTAAACAAACGCATGAACGCGCAGTTGTCTCAGATAACTCAATCCAGCCATACTAATCATAAACAACAGGTGTGTTGGAAGAACCCAATTAGCCGGATCATGATTAGCCGGATGAAATCATCTTGGATGTCTCATTTGATCTTGGATGTTTTAAGCAACGTACGAAGAACGGACCCCATACCTCCATTAAAATCGTCAATAAACACGAAAGGCTTTATTTACTAACAAATTGAGAAAAAAAACAAAGCATAAAACACCAAAATAACTATTATGACAGGATTACATGATAATCTTTCATAAAAAGTTTATATGCAACCAGACAGGGCTACTGATGTATAAATTTAAAGAAAAGTCAAATAACGTTGCTATGCACCTTTAATACTTTGCATTTCTTCTGAGGGTTTTACATTTTTGAGGGCATCCTTTATAACCTGACGCCGCCAGATAGATTTGCTTCGCATATCCATCTGGAAACCTTCCGTTGAAGTAATTTTGGGAAGGGGCGAAAATACTGGTTAGCTGATTGGCCTATGTTGGTGATAGACGGACCAAATAAACCAATCAGATCAACAAAGCATATGACGTACTCGTCAACATGCTTCGTCGTCGCTCGTAACAGAGCGACGACGAAAACACAACCACAAGCCAAGCTACTCTTGCTGCTGCAGGTAAAGGCTCGTTAGCTCAGCAAATAAATACTCTGTAATTCTGATAAAACTTGCTCGATAGCCACACTAACGCTAGTTTCATCGGCTGAAGCCGCCATGTTCTTTAGACTGAACTGTCGATCTCCTCGTTGCGTCACACCTCAACCCGCCTCAAAGCCAACGCTGATTGGACGTTCGTTTGGTGAACGGCTCCAAATTTTCTTTAACGGAGAGTAGCCAGACTGATCTGCGAGTGAAACCTTGAAAGCTCGCGAGATCAGGATGGTCTCACGAGGCTACGTCCTTTAGGGATGCTTATGTCTCATTTTTCTGTAAGTGTTTTAAATTTAGGTTTCCCTCTTATCATTCTGAGTGTCTCATCAAAATTTCATTATGGTTTCATAACAACAATAAAAGATTTGATTCTTGAAAAGTTAGTTTAGAGCACTGCTCCTCTCTCCCATACAGTACCTTCCGATCAGCATCCATCTAAACTCTTGTTCCAATTAACTCATGAACTTACACCAGTGCTGTGCAACACTGAACATTTTGGGAGGATCATCATTTCGTCCCGCTCTCTCAACAGCAACAGCATGAGTTGCTGAGGCTGAGGTCCATTCTATGTGCTCAGTGTGAAACCACTGGCATGAAGTGCATTTTGCATAATTTTTGTTAATAAACAGTGTAAAAAAATCCCACTCCAGACTCATGTTGCCACATTAAAATAATCGGCAGTGCCCTCTTCAGGATGGCTGCAATACTACAACAATGAATGAAGGTCCGCAAGTGGACGTAATCAGTTAAATGGCTGGATCGAACTTTAATCGAATAAACAATTAATCGACATTTAATTGATTATTTGTTTGCATCCTCAATTATAACAGATCGTTAAATTGGAATTCATTATCTGGTGAAATTCCAATGTGTGAGAATGCTGTTACATGAGAGAATATGATTGAATAGAAACCTCAACTAAACACCACAACAGTAAGCAAAGTACAAAAATACTTAGACTAAAATGTATTGTTTGTGTTAGATCTATAAATGTTTATCCTGCAACAGAAACACTGACGTTTTACCATTCTTCCAAAGTGTACATTATGCTAAAAGGAGTTTAACTGTGGCGTCGGTTATTTTAGCCGAATGAGAAAACCTGGCACATTTCGTCATAGGAACTCTCCTATTTACACAAGAAGAAATTAAAGTTCAGCAAATCTGTTAAACATTTTACAGATTTGCTGAACTTAAGGCAGAGGAATACATATCAAGCAAGTTCAACATCCGACAGAGAGCTGTAAGACTTAGATGTTCAGAAAACGAAAGCATCCACATACAAAAAATTTATGAGCCATGTGAAACTCTGTATGATTGACTTTTTAGTTAATATGAACAATCTACTAAAGCAGTTTGATGAGCTATCAAACTGAGGTATCAGTCTTTTCTCCTGGGTAATAAGCAGAGAAAATGTTTGAAAGGCCAGATCTGAGGTGTTCATATGCATTACATTACTAAAACCAGAAGTTCGTAAAAGAGTCATTCAGTGGCCTTTACATTAAAAATGTATTTTATCATTGATAAGAATAGAACATTTACCGCGCTGTAGATGTTTGATCACAAATATTGTTTGCATTTGTGAAGTCCGGCATGAACTGGTCACTGATATTAAGCTACAACATGGTTTTAAAAGTTGTGTTTTCACAGCTAAATTCTGCTCCTACAGCTTAAAGTCTTTTTTAATGAGATTCCAGAAAAAGTGCCCAATTCTTTGGCTCTAGGCCTATACAGTACGAGGTAATCGAGTGCTTTGCTGTCAGTTAATTTGAAGGAAGGCTACTGGACCATCCTTAATTTAAACCTTTAGCTGGGAAGTTACAAATGACATATTTGAGAGCCTAACTAACTTAATTAACCAGTTGATACCAGCTTGTTATGCTTGTGTTTTACAATAGTGCACCATGCCAAAACCAGTTGAAAGCTACACCTAAATTTAGCTGGTGTTTATTCTAGATCTTTGCCCAAGTCTATGGATCAAACTCAACAATGAAGACATGTTACAGACAGCATTATTATAACCATAGTTTCCACCTTTGGTGATCCTCAAAATTAGGTTACAAATGAATATGAAAATAATCTAGTTTGGAAGGTTGTCAATTGATTCATATTTTCAATGTTCCCATCTCAATGCATTATAAAACTAGATTTTATCTGCCACCACCAGTGTTCACACCGTGTTGTTTTTTACTCCGGGTTTACCTATGGTGAGCATCTTATTCTGGCCCATGTCTACTGGAGGCCATAACTCAAAGAAATCAGGCCATTCTTATGAGTTCTATAATAATAATTAGGATTCCATAGTATTTCTAAACACTGAGTAATTATACATTGTTTACGTCTGCACCATCTGGGGAAAAAAATCTTATTTCCGCATTGTTTAATTTCTTTAACTATCCTTCACAAAGCTTGAAGGACTTTAGATGGTCATGTTGGATTGTTAAATGAAAAGCACAGAACTGGGTTTTCAACAGGAGTGTGCAGAAATGACTTTTCTGTCTAGTTTAACCTTTACAATCTTATTCCTCTGACTGCCGACATAGAAAGGAAGATGAAACGGATGAAGAAAGGCTGTTAAAAAGGCAGAGGAACGTGTGCTATATTTTGTCTAAATCCATAACATAATATTTGGCTAATGCTATTTACAATCTCTGTATATGTCATCCAGTACTATGAAAAAGTGCTCCACAGTCAGAGAGTTCTTCATGTGTCTCAGACTCATGTGAAGTCCCAGCTGTCGCTTGACAGTCACGTAAACAGACGTAAATGCTGCTATAACCTAGCTAGGCGACTGCTAGCCACGCAGCCATATTGGAAGGGCAGGTCTGTCAGAGCTCCGGTGTAACTATGGCACCTTGTCCTCATTTCTGCTGGAGCCTGTTGACTGACAAGTAAAATGGATCCCGGAAAGTCACGCCTACATAAACAAAAAAAAACTTCTTGGAACATGCTGGTCTCCCAAGATCATCTGGCAAACCAACAGCACCTTCTTCCCTGTCCAATAAGTCCGCCTGCCGGGTTCAGAAATTAAAACCTATACAGTTTACATCGATTACACATCAGTCGTTAAATGCACTAACTTTACAGAAACACACTGGAAACAAAACACTCAAGTTAACACGTCCCGGTTTGTGTTTCCAGGTTGTTGGATATCAGTTCAAGCCGAGATAAAGTCCTACCAGAGAGCAGCAGCAGCAGCAGAGTGATACTGGCTGGTAGACGTCCAGGGTCTGGAGCTGAGGTCTCTTTTTTATAGCGCCACATCGCACGGAGCGCGGATAAACAGACACCGAGCTCCCGTGACAAACGGGGTGAGCGAGACACATGACCTTATATGGGCAAAAACCTATCCAGCTTCCGCTCTGGTAGAAAACCACATACCAGGACTCTAATTGATATTTGTACAATAAGCAGCAGCAGCGGCAACAAAAATGATGTTATTAACTGGAACAGATACTTTTGAACCAACGCCAATGTGCATACCGCCATCTACTGTACAACAGTGTGAAAAACGTGTTCTGTAATAAACCAGATTGATGAAACTAAATCCAGGGACATTTTCAATTTGTAAACAGTGAATTATGAGTGGGGGGCTCTGCAGTTTTTAGAGGAGGGTCCAATGGAATTTGGCACAGCGAATATAGATTTGAAGGCTATGTGAAAAAATGTGAAATGCATGCTACTGACTGCTGACTAGCCACTTCTAATGATTCAGCAATGTTGTACCATCACGCACTGTTCTAAGTTATTTAACGTTAAACAAATAACTCTTGCTCTGTTAGGTTACTGTCCGGTAAATATCAACCCAAACAGCTGATATTGGGACACTAGTTGAAAAGGTGATTCGAGCACTGCCCTTCTTTTAGCAGCAAACTCTGCACACATATGGAATAAATGAGTGACAACTTCTCTTCAAGGTCTAGAATTTATTAACAGAAATAAAATAAACACCCAGAGACAACATTATAGAATGCTGTTTATCTGAATTAACACTATATTTCAATCAACAATTCCTCTCTACTAGGCTAGTGAAACTTAACTACTAAGCAAATTAAGATAAAAAGAAGCTAAGGAACTATGTACACACAAAGGAAACAAATAGACAAATAAAATAGTTGAAAACCATCATCAGAATGATTCAGTGAATCCTGGTTCACTGCAGATCCAAGCTAGAAAACTAAAGTTCATCTTAAAGAACGTGGAATGAGACCAAATTAGAACACATTTGGTATGTGTTTCAACCAGGTATAAGTAAGCTAGTAGGGCTAAGCCCTCCCTGGTGTTTACAATAAAAAAAATTAAAATACCTAATAAACAGTTGGGCAGTACTATAAAGCTTGCTACTCCACACTACTCCAGACATTTTGAATTGAGAAAGCTTTCTGGATAGGAAGCTAAACGGCTTTAAATTTCGGAAAAAAGTTGAATTGTTTTTTGTTTTGTTTTTTGGAAATATCTAATAAACACATATTAAAAAATATAGGCTGTCACATTTTGTCAAATTTACAACAAAACCGGTGCCAAACAGTCTTGGGAAAATACCAGGGTCTTTCCATCGGCTAATTTTTCACAGCCCTTTAGCAGAAGGCTCCTCTTACCCAGATGCACCACTGAGCGCCACAGGAAATCATTCCTGCCTGTGGCTATCAATCTCTACAACGCCTCCCTCAGTTATCCTAACCCCCCCCCCCCCCCCCCCCCCCTCTGTAACTGTCATTTATGCATTCTCTGCACTGTTCTTCTACACAAGTCACCATCACTTCACTGGGATTCCAAAGGTGAAGTGATATGACTATTGTGATATGGTATTACCTTATGTGGAATGTTGTAAATATATATATATAACAATGTGTGTATTCTGGAGCATGTAACAAAAGTAATTTCCCCCTGGGATCAGTACTGTAAATCTGAGTCAGGGTCATCTAATGTCTTTCTTGGTTCAGAATGATTGACAGACGTCTCGCCATGCCTCCTCAGTTTGCAGCTCATTGGGGCTAATTTTGTTCAGGCCAGGGTCAGCCCAAGGCCACAGTTTGGCCAATGAAGGCAGACGTATAACAATGTGCCTCGATGGCGGGTCTATGTGGGTGTGGTTTGGTGTAGACCAAATAGGTACAATGGCGAGCACGATTAACATAAATGAGGTGGATTATTTATTTTCTCACCTGTTTTCTTTAATGTCTTCTGAGGAAAACCTGGAGGCGAATAGGTTGGGGGCGCATAGACCAAAAGATATTCAAATCCAGCAAAAGGAAAAGTGGCAACCTACAGTTTTTCCTGTGACTTGGTTTCAGTGAAAGGAGGGCCTAATGGCATATGTCATTTAGCAATCTCTTTTCTGCTTCTATGGAAGCCCGTTTCTGCCACATGAAAGTAAAAAAAATACCCCATGGAAAGTCATAATTTCGACTTTCAAAGTCATAATTATGAGATTCAAAGTCAGAAGACACTGTCATCTTGACATCTTTACAAATGACGACCATAAAAGAACAGAAAGTGGGGAAAGGCGACAATACGAAGATGATGCAAATGCAGCTAAAGCTAGATGCTAGCTTAGCTAAGAATGACAGTGAAATGCTAATGCTAACAGAGCTCCGTAAATTTCGAGGAGAGTCTGGAAACGCACAACAAGACATATTGGAGTCTCAAATATGGTTTATACTATGAAGAAAATAACAGCACAGTTAAACTTATCCATTAAGTTATTTAAGAAAAGGTGGTACCCACTGATAACATATTTGGAACTGACATTATAGCGTATAATTTTAAGTTATCCATGTGTACGTGTACATGAAAAGTAGAGAAAAGATTTTTTGGGATTTCAGCTCCCTGAGATGTTCAGATAGTCATGTTCAACTGTTCTGTTTGGTTGTACTAGAAATTGATGTTTGTGACTTAATGTGCTAAATAGTAAGTTTGAATTAAGAATGGAACATCTTTATAAACAATAAAATAGTGTGTGGTTAAACTATTGTTCAAGTGAACAAGACTCAAGTTGGAGAAGTCTGGGATTATTTCAGCACAATAAAGACCCAAACCACAAAACTGCTAAAAACGAGAACACATTTAATTTTTATTTCTTTTACTGGGAACCTCAGGTTCAACGAAAAAGTAATAGCAGAATACGCCTCTGGGGCTGATATGTTTTTTAATAATGTCAAAATGCTGCTGGCCAGATTATTTCAGAGGAACTGAATTTCGCACAACACCAGGCCATCGTTATAAAGGCCAAACTCAAGGGCTCCTGTCTGTTCCCATCCCCTCCAGCCAGCCCAGCATCCACCTGTGCTGGCTGCATCTCCTCCTTCTCTCCCTCCCACATTTTCATATGTAAATGTGTTTACATGTTCATTTCAATATTGAAAGCTAAGAAGGGTTTAATTTCAGAGAAATACATTTTTTATTTATTTTGAAATGCAGTCTGTAATAGTTTAAGCTGACATTAAAGAAACTGCACATTATGTTCTATAATATATAAATAAATCAAAGTTATCAAGATTCTGTCTTGTAATTGTGTAAACACATTGCATTGTACCTACATTATGAGGTAACTGTAAGAATATGTTATTCATATAGGTGCTACAAGATGGTGAGTGAACTTAAGTATACTTATAATATACAAAAATATCAAAAATAGTATTGTAGTTTTAGTAATTCTTGAATGCGTAATTAAACTAAAATATGGACTAGCAGTATATAACCAGTACATTGGCAGGATATTGAAGAGTATACTAGTGGTATACTTTAAATATACTTCAATAAACTAAAATGTGAACCACAAGTATACCTTGTAAACGTCTAGTATATAGATAAGTGTACTTGCTTAATACTTTAATGTATAATTTAGTGAACTTAAAATGATCTTGGAACAGTATACTTTAAGTATACTTTGTAAACTAAGAAATGTCCCAGTTAAGTCTGAAGAAGTATTACAATAGTAATACTTCAAGTGCACTATAAGTATATGGTTTGAGAAAACTTTCTAAACTTAAACTTAAGTATTCCTAATAAAATTTACTTCAAGTAAACTACTTTTTGCTAAGGGTCAGGTGGCCTTTGAACATCCTTCAACAGGATCATCTTCACTGGCACTTGTAGTTTCTAGTAATTCTTCTAACTCCTAACAAGTTTATTTTTTATTTTTTCCCCAAGCACCGCTCTCAAACATCTTTCCCGACGTGTTAGCTAGTGTAACTCATTCACAGCAGAAGTACAAAGGCAAAAACTAGCTCTTCACGTTCTGATTGGTCAACCCATGGATCATACATCAGTGAGGTCAGGTGAGTCATTTTTCATTTGGGGAAATCAGCAGCCACTGACCTGCATCTAAAAGGATTCACAGAGCTTGGCTAGTTACAAAAGTCATTTATATTACACCAATGGTTATGAAATAACTGGATTTTATTTTAGTTTATGACTTCAAAACGCTGTAGGCCCATCTGGACTCCCCTTGCAGAGTGGCCAACAATTTTAATATCTCCATTCAGATGTGGTCCAGTAGCCTGAGCCGACCCAGCGGGTTAACCCGTACAGAGAAGCTCTAAGCGCTGGCTTATTTCTCAAAGTGTTCAGTTTATTTTGTCATAAACATCCTGACAATTCTTACAAAGCAAGTGTCAATCATTAATGAAAAACATACAACAGGTCTTGTGACATTAAAATAGTACATAACCCTCATTAAAAATGAAAATAAATAGAACATTTTGGTATAATATCAAAGAAAACTTCTACAAAATGCCAACTTCCAGGATTCCAAACTAAGAACTATACGTCTGCCTCATTTATCCTCTAAACAGTTTCAACATTTTTCTATATCCGGTACATTCTCTAATGCAGTGCCAGTTCAAAAGAAAAAAAAAAAAAAAAAAAAGCACAATTTAAGGCACAGTTGGCTCATCTGCAGCAAACGGTCACTGCAGCAAGCAAAACAAAAATATGAAAACTATACGCACAATTTACACAGCAAGAACTGAGTTCAACATTTCATTATCTGCATTAAAATAAGAATCGGGTCATGTCGTTACGTTTTAGGAATATAAAGGTGCAGCAGAAACGAGAGACCGTGAGCTTAGTGTGTCTCAAATCCTTTGCAGTGTGTGGGACACATGGACTTGGGATCGGATCAGACAGATTAATAATAAGAATGGTGACATAATTGCCAAATAGCTGCAAATATGAGCAGCGATCGAATCAGGAGGCGTCAGGAACCAATAGGCCGATTTAGACCTGGAGATCATGACAGTCAGGACAAACGGCACTCATTTATTCTGCTGGAAGCTGCTTTTAGTGGCAACAGAAAAGAAAAGAAAAAAAACGAGAAATCTTGCGGAAACGATACTTTGGAAGCATGCTAAAATAAATGTAGATCTGAAGAGGGGTCAGGTGATTTTGGTATTCTGATGCACTGCTCGTTAGTTGACCTTATCCGCCCCCTGCAGGAAGCAGGAGGAAGCACAGGTCGTCCATTGAAACGACCGGTGGCTCCATCTTCCACCGCGCTGACACGCTGCGGTTGCATGTCAGGGTCAGCCTGTAGATGCACACATCCTCTCCGAGCAGAAAGTCGGAAGGATTTCCCCATCTTCCGGTTTTTAACGACAATGACACGCTAATAAACTGAAGAATTTAACAATAACAGAGTTGTACTGAAAACTTACATACGAGTCCACTGTGGCAATAAACTATGGAAGAGGACAAAGATAATAAATACTCAGTTTGCTTTTTTTTTTAAATTCTATGACACTTTGAAATATAAAGTTTATGTTTTTTTTAAAAACTCTGCAGCACTGAACAGCTTCTGTCAAATATGCTGTGTTGCAGCCTCAGGGAGTGAGCAACAGTTCTATGGTACAGGGAGGGGCCGGCCACACGGCGGCCCCTCAGGAGAAGCCTGAAGCGTTGGGGGGCCCTTGTTGCAGCAGAAAGGGGCTGGTGTTGGTGATGTTCTGGTGCAGGCTGGAAGCCCTCAGGGGCGTGCTGCAGCCCTGGGCCTGCGGGAAGCGCTGGTGGTACCGGTCCAGACGCAGATACTTGACTGTCACCAGCTTACCTGCCAGGAGATGGAACACCTTAGTACAGAGCTGGGCACTGGAGGTCAATTAAGCCGGGCGTACACTGTACGAGTTATTGTCCTTTTCGGGCCGATTCTTCAGACGTGCGAGAAGTTTTTTGGATCGGGGCGAGGTTTCAGCTTTATGGTGCGTCCTGAGTCGTGTAGTATACGGGATAACGAGGGGCGATTAGCCTCTCAAGACCACCTCCTGATCAGGAGTCGGACAGTCGCTCAAGAATCAAACATGTTTGAAATTTAGTCGGTAGGGCTAAACAATTAATCGCATTTTCAATATAATCGCGATTTAAAAAAAACGCAATTTCCAAATCGCAGAGTTTGCAATTTTTGGCTATGTAACAATTAGTAAATTAGACGCGTCCATTAGGTGTCGGTAAAATGTTTAAAGTGGGTTTGCCTCCACATGGAAGGGAAGACAGTTGCAGCTGTGAGATATTCTAATTTATTACTTGTTTTAGAGTTTATATAATCATACATAACATTAAGTACAGGTCAATCAGTTTAATGTAGACTTGCTTGTTGGTTGCACTTTATGTTCAACAAGGATTGATGTCCAAATCAATTAAAAGCTGTTCTCTTGAATAATATTCTGATTAATAGAAACATTAAAAGTTCATGTTTTAAATAGTCCTTGTTTACAAACATCTTTATTTAGAGGCCATTTTTGTTGCTTGTGGTTAATGCAGAGAAAAGTCAAAATTGCAATTTTGGTTGAAATATATCGTAGGCAGAACACAATCATTACTGCTCTGAGTTTAGATGCTGCGGGTCTTTTAGCAACTAATCTGCACAGCGAGGAAACAAAATGATTTGTTGTTTGTATATGTTTAAAAAGACATGATAAACTGGAAAAAAAAAAACGCATTAAATCGCAATATTAAGAAAAAAAAAAAAAAATTGCAATTAGATTATTTTCCAAAATCGTTCAGCCCTATTAGTCGGTCCTTGTGAGTGATCGTGAGCGCCTCCTGCTGTTGAAGCAGAGCTACGAGCTAATTTCCCCCGACCTCGCGTAGGCGCAAACATGTAGATTCTTCTTCGTCTTCTCAAACGAAAACAGGAGCGGAGGGAAGCATGACGGTGGTACGTGTGACATGGAGTCAATCTATGGAGGAGCAAGTGGTAGAATTGCTAAGGCAGCGTGTTTCGTTCTAGTAAGCCTCATATTTAACAGTGAGAATCAACACATCCGCCTTTTTCTTCTTCTACTGTTGACATTTGGCTTCCGGGTAGAAGAGTCCGAGTAGCGCCCTCTCTCTACGGGGCTGATTCCCACGTGTGGTTTTTGAACGTACAGTGTGAGCTGTCAGGTCGCATCAATGCGTCCGGCCGCACAGTGTAAGAACAGATACGGTGAGCAGTGAACCTTTAAACCCTGTGGTTTCGTCATACAGTTTGAGCTGTACATGAGTACCACGATTGAAAATATCCTACAGTGTATGCCCGGCTTTAGGGGGAAAATCCAAATCAACTCGCACACAACTTCACAGCTGGGAACAGATGTTTAGCCCCTTTAAACATTCCCTCCTAAGGGGTTTTTCTGTCACAGATTAGATAAACTGACCTGAGCAGTTTTTGGCTGATGATTCAGTTTATTAAAGGGGGGAAAAAGCTTCAAAATGCTAAATGAACAATTTGATTCGATAAGAGGCAGTTTTTTTAAAGAGCACACACACAAAAAAAGATATAATGCATGTAGTTTACCATCAAACCAGGAGCCATGCAGGGCTTTGAAGGCTTTTCCTGAGTGCTCTGCAGAAAGACACTTGACATAAACACAGCCCTGTGGAGACAAAGGCTTCAGTCAGTCTGCTGTACGTTAAAGGTGCACACCTTACAGGTCCCAGCTTACCTCTTTAGAGCTCTTGTCAACAGAAATATGGACAATGCCATCGTTGTCACTGCACTTCTCCAGGATGGCTTCTTGGATGGCTAAATCCCAGTTGTCACCCACCTCCCTGCAAACGCACAAAGCCGTGTTTAACAAAAAGACAACCGAAAGCCTTCAGCGGCTGGAACAAGACAGGGACTCACATGTCTGGGTCAAACATGTTTCTGATCTTCAGACATGGAGTCAGGCTGTTGGGGGGTGAATTCCTCCGGTTCAGGGGGAAAGCTGAGCAAACAAACAAAAAAAAAAAACAAATCATGAAAACATCACAACGACGGCCCTGTTCACACCTGGCCAGACGTGAGAAAACTCGCCCCCGTTCTTTCTCGCAGTATGTAACTCTGTGGTCACATCTGAGCAATGGGCGGGTTCAGGGTCCGCTTCAGTGAACACCAACGTTCCTACTGTATTCCCTGCGACATTCCTGTCTTTCCCCTCTTGGAATCACATTTTTTGTGTGTTTTTTTTCACTGGATCTTGGACCTTTCTTCATTCTTTTGCTGGGAGATGCTACTAGCCGTTAGCAAAAATAACTGAGTAAATGAAAGCAGGATAAAAGCAGGAGGGACGCAGCATGCTGCTAAGCTGAGGACTGGGACGTACCTTTTCCCTGCCACCCTTTAGATTTGTCACAAATGAGGGGCGGCTGGATCCACCTCCACACCTTGAAGTCTGCTCCCTTAATCTGCTGCGTCTCTGTTCGGATCCGGGACTCGTCAGATGAGATATAATGAACAGCTCGATCCCAAATCTTCTTCATCTTCTTCCTGTGAAACAAATCAGATTTGAATCCATTCTTTTGCGGTTGATGGACACTTCCTGCCATGTGACGCCATCTACTGGTGAATCTATCAGGATTTCACTGTAAAATTCTGGCATTTCTGGAATTCAAATAAAAAAAAGTGATGCTTGTTATGCAGATTTATTCCACAAAGGGTGCAATGAATGCATTTCAGGTACTTATTTCTGCTAATTCTGATGATCATGACTTATGACTAGGGATGAGTTCCGAATCCCTGGTATCTAAAGAACCTCTGGGTCCTTGTTGGATCGGCCTTGCTTACTTTTATCAACACAATTTTTCAGACCGCTAGAGACTATTTTATTCAAAAGTGACAAGAAACAATTCTAGCAATATTTTTCTGTCTCGTTTGAGACTTTTAAAACTAGTAAAAAAACACCAATTGCTCTGAGTTTACGCTCTTCAGCAAACTGCGAGTGCAGCTAGAAGCCCCGCCCACTTCGAACGCTCTCACAGGCGCTCAGTCAGTCAGCCTCGCCATGCTGAAGTCAGAGAGGTGAGACCGAGTCGTCGGTTTCCCCATTGAAAATGAGTCACATATAAGCAAAGCTTCCCTTAGATTACAAAGCAGGATGGAAATATATTATATAATACATTATATAATACATACTCTTGGACAGCCCGGCCAAGTAAATACGGAGACCTGCCCAGGAAGCGGTCAGTATCAGCAGCCTACAGCCAGAGTGTAAAGCTGGTGTTTCAAAGCTGAGTAAACTTTTTCCCCATATTGAATGACGACTATTCTATCAGGGATTGATAAAGTAGCTAGTTGCTGGGGCCCATAATTTCCGCGAGGCGGAAAGCACGCACAGAATCTCATAATTTACAGCAAACATTTAAACCCAGAATCTACCAAACGAACAGAACCACGGGGCGTGCACAACCGTCGTTAAATGGAAATAGGAGCGCTAGCAGAGACCTGATCCTTTTTTTGAACAAACATGTGCGCCTAACTAAAGGCTCCCCGCACCCCAAAAACTGCAGGGTGGGACGAAGTCTTCCTTTATCCAACTGTGCTGTATGTGATTCAGAACGGATGCTGTGAAACGCCTTGTAGCAGCCGAGGACGCGTCTTTGCCACGCATTGATGAGAAGAAACGGCTCTAGGTGCCGGCTAGAACATGCTAACACGCTCGCAGTGGTGAGCGTAAACTGTAAATGCCTCAAATGGGTTGAGATCTACTCATGAACTTAAAATGTGGAGAGAAAATTTATATTAAAAAAATATTTTACAATGATGCTGGGAGGCTATTGGTAAAACGCTCAGCGGTTGCTATGACAACGAGATTGGGAAGGTGAGCTTGTGTGTGCAGATTATTTAACTGCCTGATTGCACATTTTGTGCAGAGATGTTGAGATTTGGGCTGTTTTTTTTTTTTTGGGCTGGTTTTACGTCATAAACAGTCAGATCTGGCAACACGGTGTAGTGCTGTGTTCATACAATTAACTCAGAAGTCAAGAATAAGTATAAACAGATGCTGTGATTAACATCAGCACCTATGTCAGGCTGAGCACTGACTGACTGACTCACCGATCTTGCACCTCGACCAACGAATCTCTGACATGAGGGATGGGCAGGTAAGGTTCCAGGTCCCGGTTCTCTTGGCAAGCCTCGCTGTGGGTACGTAACACATCTAAACGACAACACAGTTCAGACTTAAGTTAGGCGTTTTATTTCCACGGCGGACAGGCGGCGGACGTCCGGCTCTGGACCGTGTGCTGCTCCTACCGATGATCCTCTCCACCAGGTCGTACATCTGCCTCGTCTCCTCCTCCTCTCTCCTCCAGCGGTACTTCACGTAGCAGACCACGCTCCAGATGAAGCCCACCGCTAGACAAAGACAGGCAGCACGCGTGTTCAGCTTCAGTTAATCGCAAAGGATGACAAACCCAAATCTATGACAGAAGAGCCCGGTTCTGCTTTTCACCGGCGCTCTACAGAATTTGACAAAAGAAAAAGGAACAGTTCCTAAAAGTCTGAGAGATTTTATTTGGTGCTGAACTGTGATCAGAGTCGGATGTTATTTTTATTTTATTTTTTAGAATGAAAGCAGGTGAATTAGCCTTTTTCCATAACTATAGAAAATAAAGATAGGTGGCTCATTTAAACATACAGTCTGAAGCTAAAACATGAAATTACTTTTGAATGTCCTGGATTATCTCCTTATTTTGGAGATGTTCTACAGATATTGCATAAGAACACCCAGAAGAACTGCTAAAACCCTGTTTTTTTTTTTTTTATTATAACTTAGTTGGTTTTCTAAGAGCCAAAGAGAAGGGGCCAATATAATTAGACCCTGGTCTAATTATATAGGACTAATTATTATTTTTTAATCTAGGTAGAAAATCCATGTTTGTTGGCCTGTTTTCTTAAGTGCAGATAAATTACTTCCATTTTCAGAGATAAAAACACTGCAGGCCTGATATGTGAACATTTTTAACAAAGAACAGTTAACGGGTTTTAAATCATTTCCACGTGTTTGTGATGCGAGGTCCACTCACCAACGGCAACCAGCGCCACTTTGCTCATGACTGTGAGCAAGGCCCGGCGAAAGCGGCAGCCCAGCGGCATCCTGGGATGTGTGGATTCCAACCAAGAGATCTCAGACACGTCCGTCACCGGGTCATCGGCGACCCGGCCCGTCAGCCTGAAGAGACAAAGTCCATCACATGTTGACACGCAGCCGCTTCACTGCGTCTGTGCTGGCTACAGGAAGACACGAGTGCTTTCACACATATCAGCCTTACTAGATCAGATGAAACCCGACCAACACACAGGAAATTAAACATGAATTTAGTAAGAAAACTTGCTGATGCTACAGGTAAGCTCGGCCAGAATGGAACCCGGGTCAGCCACAGCGAGGACTAAGGCCTCCGGCTTCTCAGATTTGTAAGACAGAAAAGCTCTTCCTGTTTATTTTTGTCTTGCTGGAGACGATACTTTAAACCAGAGATCGGCAGCATGGACATTTTAGCATCGATCACTTATTTCTCACCTTATACCAACATCCTGGCTGGCCCGGATGATCCACTCCAGAGCGACGTCAATAAAGTCTTTAAACTCTCCGTTCTGAGCCTTCAAAACAGACACAAAGCAAAAAGAATGGATCAGAGCCAACCGTTAGGGCGTGGCTACTCAACGAGAGCAAAAGGTCAGCCGAGGTCAGCCGCTGGTCAAAGGTCAGTCGCCCTACCAACAGATACTCTGTGACTTTGTCTCTGGACAGACTCCTGTTGGGAAACTGCTGGTCTCCACAGTCATGATGACCTGGAAGGAAATAACAGTGGCATATTATTAAACGTCTTCAGATACAAGAACAATGAGCCACGCTACAGACACACAAGACAGAGTCAATATCTACCGGCGACGACGGCCAAGTGGTCATGAAGGCTGAGCAGCAGTTTCAGGATGGCGTCCTTTTCTGCCTGATCCTGCAGAGAGAAACACGCCGTTAGCACAGCGGCCAATCATTGACATCTGCTTTAACGTGTCCTCCTTCAGGCCTATGGCTGCCAGCCGTGGCTACACCAGGAGCCGCTTAGATGGACGTAGCGGTGCGTTCATCACTCCTGAACCTAGAGGCCAATCTGCCCTCTCCTGGGAGAAGGTAGTCCACAAGCTATTATCTTTATAAGAAGAGAACATTATAGAGGTTTCACGCTCTGCTTTAAACCGTCACGCAGGACAGAATCAGCCCCTTTGAAGGTTTTTAACAGATGTTTAGTGACGGTGGTCCTCGTGCTTTTAGATGAACGCCCTGCTTCTGAGCCGGTGGAGCACAGGATGATACTTTCTAGCTTGGAGTGGCAGGAGCATCAGCGCTCTCGGTGGCTCTACCCAATTATTTCCCCGTATTGTCCATTAGAGTGTGTGATCACAGCGGGATGACTGACTTCCTTAAATCTATTTTCTGCCATGAGCTCTATAATAAATTAAAACAAGTCTGCAATAATTCATGTATTTTTTTTCTTAGTATTAGCTGTAATTCTACGTGGATTCAGCGGGTTTCTTCCTCAGGTTTGATCCATTGTGAGAGGAGAGGACAGCCTCTCCTATCTTTCTACTAATAGTTTTCTTTCTGCTCATTCTGAGCCCTCTACATCTAAACCAACGTTTCATCTGTTCTACGCAGGTTTCTCCATCGCAGCAGGTTGAAATGAAGCTCCCGGGACGTCGTCGTTTTCCAAAATGATTAGTACTGCGGTTGTTTCCGTTGTAATTTTCACTCTTCCTGTCTGACCAGCCAGGAAACCGGCTGTCTCGGGGAAAAGTGGGACGTCGTTTGATAAAATGCTGCATTTGATCCTCGTCATAACAGTGTGATCAGGTTCAGTCTTTGCATTAAACTACATTTACTAACTGCTAGAAGAAAGAAAAAAACAACCCCACATCCCACAAGGAAGCGCTTCCTTCACATATTGCCCACATGGCCATGACAACAGAAACTTGATATAGGTTGGGCAACTCTTAATGGCAAACAGAAGCCAGACGCTTTCCTCTAACATTCCTGCGTCTGAACTGAAGGCGTGAACGTGACTCAGCTCGGCCCGCGGGTCCCGGCGACTCAACGGGAACGCCACGGAGCAGGAAACCAGAAGGCAAAGGAGTTCATACTCACATATAAGGAGTCGAAGTGGCTGCCAAACGGGTGGCTCTTAACTGCAGCACAGAGAGGAGGAGACAGAACAAGAGTTACTGGAGCAATACGGGAGAAAAGTGAAACCAAAAGCTAAGCAGAAAGATTTCAAACGGACATTTAAACGGCCCTTTAATCATGCACCTCTGACGCCGGATCACAGAGACCTGCTGATAACCTGACTCAGAGATAACCTCTGTACATTAAAAGCAGGATTCCAGTTAGGATGGGAAAAATTCATTTATTCAGACCAGCCTGGCCGTATGAGAAAACATAATAACCCTCCTGGTTAAACCACAACGGTTACCGCTTTAATTCCACCGGCCAAGCCCAGACCCGTACAACCAGACGTTGGCTTAAACAGAACCTGACGCCACGCACGGCCTAAAGAAATGGTCCCCCCCCCCCCCGACATCCAGAGAACCCCAGAGAACCCAAATGCAGAGAACACGGAACAGTGGAGAACTTCCCCGGGCCCGCCTACCAAAATTACTCCAAGAGAACAATGCTGACTCATTCTGGGAGGTCCCAGAAGAATCCAGAACAGCTCCAGAGGCCTCAGTTAAGGTCAGAGGTCAAGATTCAGCAACAAGGCTGCATCCCAACACCTCTACTGGGTCAGGACTCTTCAGCCAAAGCGGACGTGCGTCAGCAGTCGCCATGATAAGTGCTGTCCGAATAGTGCGGTGCGTAGAGGAGGAGGTAGGAAAAGGAGCCTGCATGCTTCCTCTCATGGCTCCTTTAGCATAGGAACCTCCTGAGGTCCCTTACCGGCACTAAGGAGCTACGAGGAACCCCCACAATGCTTTGCGTGACATGCCGTATAAGCACAGCCCACCTCACGGAAATTAACGAAAATGTCCGAAGCTCCTTTTCTACCCATTATAGTTCTGACTGCTGACTCCAGCAGCTAGGGGTTATAAACTGGAACATTTTGGGATGCGGCCTACCAAAGAGAGACTGGACAAAAATGGCGTCGTGGAGAACCCCCGAAAGAAGAGGCTCGTCTCACGGTTACTAAAAGCATCTCGCTAGTTCTGAGAAACGGTGAGACGACTTCGCAGAAGGCTGCATCCCGTTACGCCTGCTGCGAAGCCAAAAGCTTTTCAGAAAAAAAAAAGAAAGAAAAAACGACTCGTTTAGGTTTTTGGTTTGAGCTGAATCTAAACGCTTGGCACAAGGGCTGCGTGCAATTAGAAATAAAGCTGTAAAAAATAAGAAAACAGAAACTTTTTTTAGCTTTAATGCGCCTGTCCTTGGGGGTTATACCGAAATAAAAAGTATACTCCAGTAATGCAGGCCACTTTTTAACTGGCATGTTACTATTTTAATCATCTAGAACCTTCCTGGACCTATCCAGAGGTGTAGGTGCCACATCTGGAGGCTGATCCCCCAGTGAGTCAGAGCTGCCCTCCCTCCGCCAGATGCGGCTCTCCTCGTCTCACAGTTTAACAGGAGAACCGCCAAAGCTTCGGCGGATAACCTCCATTAAAACACCGCCTCCAACCTTCCGGACACTTACTAGCGCCGTCCACCCCCGTGGATCCAGAACCCCTCATCCGGATGTACACGAGGCCGAGCAGCAGGAAGAAGAGGCAGGCGGCCGTGAGCAGGAACATGGAGAGGTAGTGGGCGCTGAAGCTCCCGGAGGAGGCCGGCCCCTCTCTCTTGAACTGCAGCAGCAGCTCGTCCTCCGGGGCGGCCAGCTTTTTCTTCTGGCCGTACAGGTGGTTGGGGACGGGGCTGTGGTTCGGGTAGCCCCCCCTGGAGGCCGGGGCCGGGCTGCCGGAGCCCGGGAAGCGCGGTCTGAGCCCGGCGCCGAACCTGAACGGGCCCTCCTCGCTGTTAACATGGTTGTTTTCTCCGCTCTTGCTCTGGTGGTCCTCGCCGAGGGAGCCGTAGACGGACTTCCGAGGGACCATGTGGCTCTGGGACCCTCCCGAGGCGTCCAGGTCGCTTTTCTTCACCCTTTCTTCGGGCCCTTCTCTGCCTCCTAACATGCTTCTGTTCCCCAGCGGGTTATAAGCGCAGTTCTTTCTTCCGACCCAAGAACCCCTGCCGTCTAAATGGGAGGGAAACGGCCCCGTGGTACAAATCCGCCGCAGCTCCAAACTCCTCCGGTCTCGGTCCGGGCCTCCTGGGGCCCCAACTTCCTCCTCGTCTGAGTCGGAGTACTCTCCGGCTAGTTGGCTTGTGTTCAGGCGAGCGGCGCTACGGCCATTTACAGAGTGGGAGTTCTGCAGCTCTTCGTCGCTACCGTCCTCGTCCCTGGACTCAGGATCATGCCTGGATCTCTTCCCGGTTTCCCAACCCAGCGAGGGACTCGTCTGTCCGCCTGGACTCGGGAATGAATTGCTTTTCAGAGCGGTCCCAACGCCATAGAGCTTCTTGTTAGCCTCGTTAGGAGGCGCAGTCGCTTTAATCTTTAGCTGCTGTTGAAGGTGCGGGTTCCGGTTGGCTCTCTTGTTGTGATCCAGGCCCTTTCTTTTCAGCGGAGCCTCAGCGTCAGATTCGTCGGAGCTAAAGCCGAGTACAGAGGACTTTAGGCCCGGTCTCCTGCCGGAGCTCAGGCGCCTGACGTCATGTCTAACTGGCCTTGATGCCCCCGTGCTGCTGCTGCTGCTGGTGGTGGTGCTGCTGCCACGGCCTTTACCCCGCTGCTGCTGCTGCTCCTCGCGGAACTTCTTCAGTTTCTTTAAGTACACCGGTCGCGTGCTCTCTGTGACTGGGCCAGGAGTAAAACCAAAGCACTTCAACTGTGAAAAAAGCTCCTCATCTGTTAACTGCGTCGACGCCATCTTTAGAAGGGGAAAAAAAAAAGTCTGAAAACCTTCTTCTTCGTCTTTCCGTGTTTATCGCTGCAGTCAACACAAAGCTGCGCTACTGCCACCTACCTTTATTTGAATGTGCTTTACACTCTAATTTATATAATACTAAATTGAATAGATAAAATTATGTAACAGAAAATAATAATAATAATAATAATAATAATAATAATTATTATTATTATTATTATTATTATTATTATTATTATCAAACTATGTTGATAACAATGACCCATAAAACAAGAGAAAAAAAAGGTGCCATACCAGAACCTTGTCCCAACATGGCAACATCATCGTTCTAATGCAAAATATGTATTTTTAGCAAGATTTGTAGGGTTATTTAAAGTTCAAAAAATTTGTCACAACCTATGGTGGATTTAAATGCAAAATTTTTAATTCAGTCTATGATTTTGTTTCTGGATTGAAACGTGGTAATTTGAAGACAATTTGTAGTGTATCACAACCAACAAATCACACACACACACCAATAGTGCTTTATTTTCTCACTGTCAGACATAAGATCTGAATAAACCTTTTCTGTCTCAGGTCTGTTAGGAATACCAAAACTATTTATATGTTTAAATGCCTGAATAATGACAGCAATTTTTTTAGACATTGTTTTATCACTTTCTTGATTTCAAAAGTTGACATACATTTTTGGTAACATTTTCTACCCTTGCCTTCAAACTGTATGACTTGGGACAAACGTTTTGGATATCCTTTCACAAGCTTCTCAAAGGTTGGCAGAAACGTTGGCCTTGCTCATGCACACCTTTTCAGCTCTCCTCATACATTGTCAATACGATTGAGATCAGGGCTTTGTGATGGCCATTCCACAACATCGACTCTGTTATCCCTAAGCCACTTTGGAACCAGTTATGGTACTTTCTTGGTGACTTCTTGAGCTGTTGCTTAAGAATTTTCACATAATGTTCTTTTCTCATGATGTCATCTCTTTTGTGAAGTGCACCAGTCCCCTCAACATGATGCTGCCACCCTTGTATTTCACAACTGGGATGGTGTTCTCAGCCTTGAAAGCTTGAAAGGCCAAACAGTTAAATTTTAGTTTCGTCAGACCATAGGACATGTCACCAATTTCTTTGTCACTGTGTGCATTTGCAAACTGTAATCTGGCTTCTATGTGTTTCTTTTGGAGCAATGGCTACTTACTGCCTGTGCAACCTCTGCAGGGTTCAGATATCACCTCATGCTACCGGTAGTGACTCTAACCCTGGTCAACTGCTTAACTACTGAAAGGGTGTCAAAAAAGCACAAGGAGGAGGAAAAAAGTCAGGGGCTTTCACCTGGAGGACCATTCCTGTTTCTGGAGCCGTCTCATTGCTGCTCATTTAGTGAAGCTGTTAATTTCATTCACATTAGAACAGCTGAGACTGATCAACAGCCTCCTCTACTGCCTGACCAGAACAATATGCAAGATGTTTAATTGATTTGATATTATACACTGATGAAAAAGTTCTCCTTTAATTTTTCTGAGCAGTGTAGATAGATAGATAGATAGATAGATAGATAGATAGATAGATAGATAGATAGATAGATAGATAGATAGATAGATAGATAGATAGATAGATAGAACTGGCATTCTTTTAACACACATTTGTGAGAATAGCAAGTAAAGTTTATCAGTATTTCAGTGGTTAATCTGTAAAAAGAAGCCATCCCATTTATTATATTTACAATATTCATGGTTTCATTACATTTGTCATTATTTCATTTCATGTTTCTTTATTTTACTTTATTATTTTAAAAAGCAGAAATGCTGTACAACACATTTACAGTTGCTGTACAATTAAGTGTAATACCGATTGAGACCACCAGAGGGAGATGCCTAAAACTGAGCGCATGGGCATTTTTCAGACAACATTGTTAAAACAATAATTAATGAACCCATAGCATGTTAGAGATACCAGTGAAACAGATTGGTCGTATATTTTCACTGTGAATACTGATTGTAGCCCCTGTTAGTGTTTTCATGCGTTACCTAAAGGGTAATGGGACATGGGGGTTAAAAGGGCATGCTGTGCTATTTACCATCTAGCTTGATGAAACAATGCAGAGTAACAGAGGATTTATTTAATATGTATACTTCATTTTAATCTACTTGTGGCCAGAGTGGTTTTGTAAAGAAAAATTAAACCCGTTCTAGTTAATGTGAATGCCACGAAGAAGACAAACTTGTAGTACCGCAACTTTGGATATCTTTCAGACAATAACTCTCGAAAAACACATCTAGAGTCCTGTCCATACTTCAAGGGTGTAACATATGGAATAAAGGAGTGACAAATTGTCTTCAAGTTCAAGAATTTATTAAATGAACATCACTATAGAATGCTGTTTATCTGAATTAACATCGACAAATCCTCTCTACTAGGCTAGTGAAGCTTAACTAAAAGTTAAATGAAAGCAAAATGAAGTTAAAAGAAACTAAGGAACTACGTATATACAGAAGAAACAAAGGGAAAAATAAAACAGCTGAAAACCATCATCAGAATGATTCAGTGAATCCTGGTTCACTGCAGATCCAAGTTAGAGAACCCAAGTTCATCTGAAAGAATGTGGAATGAGACATTTGGTATGTGTCTCAACCCATTCACAATGCAAATCCTGAGTTGCCTGGCAGCCTCACCGTCTCATTCGTCGCTTACCCCGATCTCTGGGCCTCCAAAGCGGATACAGTGAAGCTTCAGTTCCAGCAGCACCACTCTTCTGTATTGTATTAGAGCATGGAAAACAAAATATGCCGGAGCGCCTTTGTGGCTGCGTAGTCCTGTGCCGCCATCTTGGCATGGCTTCACCGTTGAGTCTCCAGTCAAGTCTGTTGTCCAGATGAACGCCAAGGTATTTATTTTCCTCAACCACCTCCACTTCTTCTCCCATGATGGAAATTGGGTTTGATCAAATCCTGTTTCTCCTGAAATCTACAACCATCTTCTTTATTTTGTTTACAATCAAGATGAGATGATTGCTCCCACACCATGTCACAAAATGGTCCACTAGCTCTCTGTACTCAGCTTTTTGGCCATGTATGATACACCCGACAACTGTAGAGTCATCTGAGTATTTCTGTAGATTCCAAGAGTCAGACTTGTGCTGAAAGTCTGAAGTGTAGAGTGAAAAGGAACGGTGAGAGTACAGTCCCCTGTGGTGCTCCTATGCTGTCTGTCCTTTTGAACTAAAGCTAATATTTGGTGTTGCTCTGCCCTGCTCTTTAATTCAGAGTTTTTCCTCATAAGACTATCAGATGTCTTCGCTAAAATCGTGTCCACAATGTTAGCAGCAACACCATCTGCTGCCATTGTGGCTGGCCTAACAAGCTAACTCGCAAGTTGCTTCCCTACAGTGGTAAAGAAATGAACAAACAAAACTTGAACAAAATGCAAATGGTCCAACAACGCAGGGATTTTATAATTTATTTACAAGGTTGTGTGTACAACAGGTGAAAATAGCAGTTGTGAAGCGCTCTGAAGTAAACTCCAGAAGCCACAGCAAGATTTCAGCACAAGACGACAGTTCTGACTGGGTGACCGCTTTGTCGCAGGAAACCGCCCCATGCAGCCTCACCTCAGCTTCCCGACAACAGCGTGAAGGGGCGATTTTCTGATCAGCTTTTTCCCTGCAAAGGTTTACTCAGCAGACCCTGCAGTCTCCAAACCCCATACATGGGGGGCTTGTCTTCCCAGTGTAGAACTCCTCTCTTCTTGAGAGTCCACAGGCCAAGGAGGGAGATAAATCCATGGGGTACAGACCAGAGTTGGCACCCCCTGCTGTGATGGGCAGTCCCCTGGGGGCCTTTAAAAGTCTCACATTTCAGTGGCTTAGTCTGATTTTATCCTCTATGGCTGATTGTACAACAGTGGGATACATTTAGATTGTATTATTTCCCATCTATGAAACATATGGAATTAGGAAGTACATTTTACTTCCCAATTCCAGGGAGTGATGCAATATAACCATCATCACAAAAAGACTCATAAAACAAAAATTAGCTCAGAGGCATCTGGATTTATTAACTTTAGTTCTAATGTAAGTAACAATACTTTGGATTTGTTACAAGGGAGATGGGATGCAATAAGATGGGGAGTCAGTCCTTCCACTGATCTGATCTGATCCACACTCCACAAAACAGGAATACTGCCTAACTAGCACCATTTATATTCCTGGCAACGAAGCTCTGAGGTTAAGAAGAATTAACACATCACATGGTGCCAGGCAGAAAACCCCCAACTCATTGAGAGCAGACTCTGGTGAAGGATCTCCTGCATCTTCCCAATCTTTTGCCTCTAGCTTGGAGCGTTTCAGGAGATCCCTGAGGAGAATGGCAGAGCCCAACTTTAAGGACAAAATGATGCACGCCTCCTTGACACTGCAGAGAAACAAAGGGAACAGATGTAGGCTGAACAATAAAACCAGCATATAAAAGCTGTCACACACGTCATATTCCACAAAGGCATTTTAGTTTTAAACAAAAACACTTAAAAAAACGGTTTCCATAAATCATTATATTTTCTCTACATTTTCTGACCCCAGTGGGTGGAGGCAGATGAGCGTTCACACTGAGCCTGGTTCTGGTTCTGCTGGAGGTTCTCCTTCCCCGTTAAAGGGGAGTTTTCCTCTCCACTGTCGCTTCATGCATGCTCAGTATGAGGGATTGCTGCAAAGCCATCAACAATGCAGACGACTCTCCCTGTGGCTTTATGCTCTTTCAGGAGTGAATGCTGCTTGGAGAGACTTGATGCAAAACCTGCTGGGTTTCCTTAGAGAGGAAACTTTCTCACCAATCTGTCTGGAGGATTTGATTGAATTTGACTTCGTAAAGTGCCTTGAGATGACATGTGTTGTGAATTGGTGCGATATAAATAAAATTCAATCGAATATTTAAGTCCCAGTCCAAAGTATAAAATAATTTCAGCATCTACGTTATTTTTAAATAACTATTTTAATAGACAATTATAGACGTAGCACTGGGTCTAGAGTAAACTGTAATCCAGGGCTTTAATACACATTACTAAAAAATATTCTAAAATCTGGATCAGGACCTTAATATAAATCCAAAAACAAAAAAAGTTTAAGAAATAAAACAACTGGACTTCCATTCTGAAGCTGAAGACGTTTCGCTTCCCATCCAGGGAGCTTTGTCAATTCAAAATGTTTGGAGTACTGTGGATTTATTTTCAAACCTTCTTGTTGGCTTGATCATGACGTGATAACTGAGAATCTTCACCAACATATGGACCTCAATATGGTACTTAAAAAAGCTGTGCCTGAATTTAGTTTTGTCTGGTTAAGAAAAATGCTTATTACGGAATGTATTGTGAGTTAAAAATGTATTTGATGAAAACAATTGACTAATTTATTGTGCGATTGAGCAAGTCCAGGCTTTTTTAGTAGGAATAAGCCTGGGATGACTTTAGCAGCAAGGACTGTGGGTAGTAGTTTCTGTAGGCCTTAATAAGTCACTCCAATCACTGTGGAACTTTTTACATTGCTTCAGCTCATTGATGTATGCATACAACTGCTTCTGCACATATCGTTTAAAAAAGGGACATATCATGTAAAATCCACCTTTTTGAACATTAAATACATTTTGGGTGTGAAAAGTTGTATTTAATTTGTCCAGGCAGATGTCTGAATATTCTGCCTGGGTCATATTTTTAAGCTGTTCAGTTTTACATTTTTTGAACAATAACACCACAGTATTTGCTGCGGCACTGCTAAACAAAGTCATGGGCTTCAGGCGCACCAATTTCACAAATCCGCCATTTTGATTTATTTTTTGTTGCAGTTTTGTAGACCAAGCTGAAGGATGCCAAAGCTGCAGGTGGATAAGTGAAAGGCATGACATGGGCCTTTTAAGATCACACCACAGCATTCCAGCCAGGCTTAGGGCTGGATCTGTGCCTTTTAACCACTCTTCTGCAGGTATCCCTGTTGTGTTGATACCCAGTTGGGCCAAGATTTAGCGGTGTGATGTAGGCTCAAATCTGACTCCTGCACATACTAAGGAGTTCATAATTGATTCTCTGAACAAAATGTGGCCAACTGCCCAAATCTGGTAAAAAACAAACAAGGATGGTACTGGTTCCACAGGTTCTTGATTCAATTAAGAATTATTTACACTGTCTCTCACATGCTAATGTTTATTCTCACAAATCTGACTTCTCAGGGAGTGCTTGGTTGGACATCCAAGCAAGTTGCACAACACTTTTTGTCCAGAATGTGACAACACCACCCCCTGCTGTTTGGTCTGTACCTGCAGGCAGTTGCATTATGAATATTACTAATAAAATCCTAAAAAAGTACAAACCTAATGCAAATGAACTTTATCTTTAATGCTAATAGCTTGATATTATGTTTTCCATATGAGGTCCATAGCTAGTTAAAAGTTGACTGCAGTCACAAGTTGGACTAAAACCCATTTATAATATTGTTAATATCATATGTTAAAAAAACATTCTAGTTGTTAGAAACCATTGTTATAAATTACAAATGAACCCATATATATAGTAACTTTAAAAAGAGTTTGTGTAATTTTTCAGAACGACAGCTTTAGTGTATTAAAACAGAAAACAACTGAAAAAAGTTATAGTTTTGACCCATTTTGTTGGGATGGGGGGCTGAAAATGTTTCCTTCTTCAAAGTGGAGCGCAACAGAAAAGGTTTGAGAACCAAGGTTCTAATACATTCAGCCAGCTGCGCAGTATTTTACGTCACTGTGTAAAGTGACTGCTATCTTTTTTGACTTCTCAGGGAGTGTTGTCAATGCATTCAACTACTTGAACATTATGTCTTGTTTTTCACACTAAAAATGAGCATCATGGTTACATAATCATAATAAAGATTCTTGATTCTCTTTTTTTTTTTTAACACATTTGTTAAAACTGACGCTAAGTCCTGACAGTAAAATAGGTGACAGATCTGTGCAAAGAAAAGAATAAATCAATCTCCTCTGTCTCCTCCCGGGGGTGCTATTTGCACAAATACACCACTTCTAGACAGAAACAACCAATAGTTACATGAAAACTGCCAAACTGCTGAGTGGCGCCTGCTCAAAAAACAAAGACAGGTAAGCAGAAGGAGACTGATGACAAAAATCAAGCTAAAAAGAACTAATTGGACCAAGCCCGAAATAAAACGAGGGCAAACATGGCGCAGCACGGCAGGCTCCGCTGTGGAGGGACCTGGAAGGTGTGCTTGTTCAGATTTTCAGAACTCCCTACTGCTGCTTTAAAGTAAGAACACAATCCAAACAGCTGTCTGAAGCCTTCAGGAGTGTATTTTTAGTGGGGCTCCATGATATCATGAAAATATTTTATTGCAGATGCTATTGCTAGAAATTGGGATAATATCAATTATGACCAACTCTCATCTTCAGCCATTTTTCTGTCTTTACCATCTGGCTAAACAGGCTCTGATACTTAAAGCATCATATCCCTCTGAATACAACATCCAAGTGACTCTCTGCAATTAAGATGTGGCGATGATGACTGACTGGATTTAATAGCAGCTCTAATTTTGACTTCTTATCTTATGACCAGAATGCCGCACTGGCCTCCAACCCTTTGCCACCTCTGGATCCTGGCTAGCGGCTGCTTCAGCGGCTATAAAGCCACGCTCATGTCAAACACTTACTGCTTGAAGAAGTTCTCAGGTCTTCTGCAGTAATGGCCGAACAACGGAAACAAGTTTCTGGTCATGTCAAACTGAAGCTGAGCTGCTCCGCCGTCACTGAAATGGTTAGCCAGGATGACCTAACAGACACAAACATTTCATGAGATCACCGACAGCACTGCTGTGAGGTCAGTAAACAGACCATTTCTGCCTCCATTTCAAAATCAGCATATTTCTCCCTCCAAGTGTTGATAAAAATAATGTTACGTTTTTCCTCTAGTAAAACAAGAAGCCAAGTGATGAGGAAATCTCTTTTTTTTCAGTATACCGTTCACCTAAACGATGAAATGTTAGTTTTACGTTTTGCTTTCAAATCTTTAATCACAATGTTTTAATACAAAGTGGTTCATTTACACATTAATTTTAGCTGGAAGAATGACTTTGGTTGGGAGCTGGGGGCCAGCAACCAGTGAAAATGTTGCTAATTGAGTTACGCTGGCCTTCTGTCTACAGGATGTAGACTGTAATTGTTGTAGAAAAGTAGTCCGTTTCCCTTACAAATGTTCCTAAATGTTCTAAATGTTATTTAATGTTGCTCACAATTGAACACTGCCACTGTTTTTCTTCTTCTAATTTAATAGATTCCACACACTTTTATTTTATAAAGGATTACATTACGACTTCTGGAATATTAATTTGTGTTACTAGGATTGTTTAAGACTTAAAACACAGATTGCAGTATAACACTTCTTCATAAGCAGATGTAAAACAATATCTGGTCTCATATCTAAACTGTCATCTGCCTTCAGCCTAAACTGACTTTATCCAGCCTCCAAACAGCAATAAAGATGCAAGAAATTCATCTATTCTGCAGCAGGAACACACGGTGATTAAGGAAGAACACCGGTTGCAAAGTTGGCTTTTGCTCTTATTATTGACATTTTATTGATTGTTCTGAATAGTCAGGTATGGGGCAATGGGAATAAAGGACAGCAAATGTGTTGCATGTGCTTATATAATTAGAATAGGCTTCCCTCATAGCATTCATAGATAGCTGCAAAATGTGTCAAGTCACACCTTATATATATTGTGGAAAAGGTAGTTTTAACTGTGTCCCTGCTTTAACACGGCTGATTCAAATAAATTGAGGCTTCTGACTTGAGCAGAACGGAACATTTAAAAGATTTTTACCTAAGCAGGTGTGTTAAAGCAGATACACATCTAAAACCTGAAAGTCAGCAGCTTTGAGGCCAGAATTTGAGAACCTTTCTCTAGGAAATACTTTTGAGCGTAATATACACTTAATAGACCCAAACAGGCTTATTTTGTGCTTATAATATAGCAATTAAGAGAGTTGATCACATTTTCCCACAGGTATCATTCACTTAATTAAGCCTGATTTCTGTAGACTGCACCACAAGTCAAGGGTCCATTTGCACTCCTATACTATCCATCGCCTTTCTACCCGAGAGCATTTTGGTCCATCCCCAAATACCAGGCCCAAATGTTTGTGACACAGAAACCCAAAGTTCCCTTTATCGTCCCCCAGGGAATGTTTCAGTACCCTGCTAGAACCTAAACAACAGAATACAGCCGCTGAGTGCCACACATTTCTGAGTTAGCTAAGCTACAGATAGAAACATAACGCTGATACATCTAGTGGGTAACATCTCATACCTCCTGGTAGATAAAGTTGTCCAGTTTTTCTGCCAAGCCCTGCCAGGCCAGCTGGAAGAGAGAAACACTCAAGACCTGATGAAGGTTCAGCAGCCTGTCCCTCACGCACAGCATCATGGGACATGCTGAACTGGACAGGGACATGGCGGACTGGTCTTGTGGCGCTGGAATGGACAGCCATCTAGATCAGAGGAAAAAAGGAATACATCATACTCTTGTAAAGATGGATTCCGCAAATTGTGTACAGGGAAATATTTAAAAAGTCAAAATGAAACAAACATTAACCAGGAAAAAAAAAGAACAGATTTTCCCTTGAATTTCATATCTAACGTTTCCAAACCGCTTGCAGTAACGACCTCGACTGGATGTCATTTTGATGTGAATAAACATCAGTTGTTAATATCGGCCCAGTTTTACTTATTGGACCCATACAGATATAATGAAAAATGACTAACGTCAGCTGATACCGATATATTGTGTGTCCCTAGTTAAAACCCTGGTGCATTTTGGTTGAATTGGGTCTGTTGGTGTTATCCTGCAACTGCCCGCCGTGTGGGATGTACAGCAGCCCATGATGGAAGCAACACGTTACCACAGTGTGTTGGACAACGTCTTACGTGCCCCTTGCAGACTGTTTAACTTGCCGTGTGTGGCAGCCACCAACAAGCTCACCTCTCCTGGCAGTACGGCTGGGCCTTTTCAGCCGTGTCTCTCATTAGAGAGTGGAGCAGTCTTCCCAGCATGTCTCCCTTTAAGCGATCCAGTAGTGACAACAGGCCATCAAACAGAGATCCCTCCAGGGAAGCCAGGCGACCGACCTCCATCATCTCAATGCTACCCAGTAACTCCTGCTCACCCAGAGAAACCACCGCCTGCTGCAGCTGGAGGAAAAACTGGGGGAGAAGGACAGAGCAATCACAAACTAAACCCTCCCAACACACTCTTAGCTCTTACCCTCTGTAACCTTTGGTGAAGGGTTGCTTACATTTGTTTCCCTGACACATTTTGTTTTATATAAGCGGCCCATTAACTTTTTAACTAGTGCCAAAACCTTACGTTTGAGCAAGAAGACATTAAAAAGAGTTGTGTAGTGGTGAAATAAGGCATGGCACTCTGGAACACTGGTCCTAATCTGCTTTAGACCTATTCTGGACCAGGAAGTAAAGATGTCTGCAGCCTTTTAGGCTTGGATTTTATGCACCAGAGCAACACAAAGTAGGACCAAACTGGGAGGAGGGAAGATTAATCACGGTTCTCAACATTGTTAACGAATATGTGGAAAATCTTGGCTCTACTTTGTGCATATGCTTTGATCCAAACCACAATGCTGGAGCTCTGCTTCTACGGTCAGGGTCGTAGTAAATGCTTTACCTCTAAGAACCTTCAGTAATTTATCGTAGTCCAACGTGAGCATTTACAGGACTGTCTCAGAAAATTAGAATATTGTGATAAAGTTCTTTATTTTCTGTAATGCAATTAAAAAACATGAAATGTCATACATTCTGGATTCATTACAAATCAACTGAAATATCGCAAGCCTTTTATTGTTTTAATATCGCTGATTACCTATCTCAAAATATTAGAATATTTCCTCAGACCAGGTAAAAAAAAAATGATAACAGCAAAACAAAATCAAACATTTGAAAATGTCCATTAATGCACTCAGTACTTGGTTGGGAATCCTTTTGCACAGATTAGTGCATCAATGCGGCGTGGCATGGAGGCAATCAGCCTGTGGCATTGCTGAGGTGTTATGGATGCCCAGGATGCTTCAATAGCGGCCTTTAGCTCATTTGCATTGTTGGCTCTGGTGTCTTTCAGCTTCTTCTTCACTATACCCCACAAATTCTCTATGGGGTTCAGGTCAGGGGAATTGGCAGGCCAATCAAGGACAGTAATGCCATGGTCAGTACACCAGTTACTGTGAGAATCTGATGTCGTCTCTTAACCACTACCATACTTGTGATTTAGTTTACTGAACCAAGCTGAGTGTTTTTCAAGGCTCAGGAAACCCTGCAGTGTTTCCAGTTAATTAGACGATTCAAGTGATTAGTTGAATAGCCTACTAGTATACTTTTTCACGATATTCTAATATTTTGAGATAGGATATCTGGGTTTCTTAAGATGTAAGCCATAATCAGCGATATTAAAACAATAAAAGGCTTGCGATATTTCAGTTGATTTGTAATGAATCCAGAATGTATGACATTTCATGTTTTTTAATTGCATTACAGAAAATAAAGAACTTTATCACAATATTCTAATTTTCTGAGACAGTCCTGTAGTAGCTCCTGTTCTTCTGAAAAGCTCATCAATAACGGGAGCGCAATAAGAAGTTGCAGAACCTTAAACCCGTTCTGCTAACGCTGCGGTAAAAAGGCCAGCCAGAAGGTCCAGACGCACCACGTTGTCTCCCCAGTCTCTCAGGATGGTTGAAATGTAGTTGACTGCATTGAGGATGGCACAATAACGGCTCCCCAGTGGACAGCGGGACTCTTCCTTCATCACCTGCAAAGAAAATGGAAGACTAGGTTACTTTTATTGGCATTAAACGTCTAGTGAACAAAAAACCCGGTTGCTGTTGTCCATGTGAGTGTTAATGGAGATTCAGGAGTCTTCATGCTGAAGGTTCTGGTTGTTCTTAAGGTGCTGGAGCGGTCGGTGTCTGACTCCTGATGACTGGAGACTAAACAGTTGATAGGAAGACTGAGACGGACCTCTCACAGCATCATCTCTCCTTCTCTACGGGCTTTCAGGCGGCTGCTGGGTCAGGATGCTTTCAAAGACTGGAGCTGATTTGTCACATGCTTCAGTCTCCTGAGGAAGGGCATCCCCTCATTAAGCTGAGTCGTGTTCAAACTACAAGAGAGGTTCTAATGGTCTATATAAAAAAAGGCTTTTTGCTTCTGCTGATCCTGTATACCTGCTCCGGTACTTCCCTTCAGGGTTCATCTCTCATCCAGTAGGCCTCAAGAGGACTTTATGTTTTGCAGTTTTTTTCATGTCAAACATCCCATCCAGACGGCGAGCCTTACCTGAGTCAGCCGTATGCGGAAGTCATCGACCAGTTCCTTCTGCAGCCCGAAAAACCTGAGCTGTGCGGCAGGACTGGGCAAGGCTCGGTAACGTTCTGCAGGTTAGGAACCAAACACAGAGCTGGTTTGCGAAAAATCGTACCCACAATATGAACTATTCAAAAATGACAGTAAGAACGTGTAGGAGGAGCTTCAGGAAGCAGAGGGGGACATTTCCTCAGATTAGCTCAACAATAACAGCTGGAACGCTGAAGGTCTGCTGCAGTGACTTCTTTCATGAAAGCAATTTTGGAGGACAACATTAGTTTTTCAAGTATGAATCATTATTTCCAAACTTGTCACTGTATTGACTATATTTTCGATTCATTTTGCAATTCATTTGATTAATAAAACGTGTTTTCTTGGAAAAATATGACACGTTTGGATGACTCCAGACTTTGAGCGGTAGTGTATAATGTCTGATTTTCTCTGCATAAAAAGCCTTCTGGTTGTTATACTCTATAACAAATGTCTGTGTTGTGCTGCAACTGCAGTCAAATGTCCTGATTGTGCCCAAAATCACGGCCCAATACAGCTGGTTCTGACTAAGGAATATTATAGTGCATGAGTTTGTGTCCGATAACCAGACTACGAGCTTGAAAAAGACATTTTAGGGAGACTCCCTTCAGGGCACGGACGTCTCTACACAGGAACATTTCTCTCAGCTTCTGCTTAACGTGTGAAGACGTTAGCCTACTGATGAGGTCTTACCAGTGATGACCTGTAGCAGAGTCATGAACGTCTCGGCACACTCGGGTGCCTTCAGCTCATCCATGTCACTGATGTCTTTATACTGAGATGTCCAAGCTCCCTCGGCGGACAGCATGGCATCCATCTTCTCTACAGCCACTGGGAGGGAGTGGAAGGAAGCACAAGAAGTGATGCAGTTCTACTCGTGGCAAACATGAAGGAGGTTACATTTTATTCTGTTTTAAAAGCTTACAGAGTCTGGCGCCTGTACACACTAATGCTGGAGCCCTGTAACCCCGCTGCCCACCCATTCTACCTGTAACCTCTCCCACTTTACAGGCCTTCTCTCAGCTATCTATTCACTACAACACAAGTCTAAATGAACAGGAACAGATAAAATGCACACACATGAATAATCCGTTCTCTTCTTTCCTGAACGCTGAAGAAACCCATATAAGTTCCAACAACATTTTATTTCCTTTTGGGATTAATAAAATATTTCTAAATTGAACTGAATTGGAATTTGACAGACATTGTTTGTCCCATTCTCTTAACTCAGGCCTATTTTAATACACAACGAAGCACAATAATTGCGCTCAGCTCATTCCGATAAGATTGGCAGTCAGAAAGGATGGAGTTTAGAAGAACGCTGTTATCACTACCACTGGTCCAGGAGACCACATGCCATTCTCATCTCACATTATACCCCGAGTTACTACAAATGGCAACAGATCACTGTGTTTCCCAGGCATCGGCTGCTCAGTCAGCTCAATATTTGAGCTGTTGGGGCTCATGCATCCCCTCACGCCTCAAAACAACTACATTAACATCCTCTTTATTTCTCCTTGTCTGTTTAAAAAAAAGAAAGAAGAAAAACCTCCTTGCAGTATTTTAGGTCTAGTTCCTCCCATTGCCAGCTATTTAACAGAAAGTCTTTAAGCTACTGTGTTTACAGCTTTGTGTATCCTCCCAAGAGCAGAGTGGTGAGACGGAGCCTTTTAGGTAGTTTGGGGGACTCTGGACGGCAATAACTGGAGAACTCACTCTTCCTTTCTACAGCGAGCCACTTCTGAAGGAATGCATCCTCGAGCAGGATGTGAAGGAGAGCGGGCAGCGTTGCAGGGTATGAATGGTTGCTCCTCAGGTCCTTTTCAAACTGCAGCACCTCCTCCACCAGGTGGCAGAAGAGTCCGTCGTCATACAGCATGCGAGACGCATCGCTGCCAACCTTCTCCTGGACCAAAGTCACCAGGCCTCGACACAGCTCCACCTGCAGGCAAACACACGTGCAACAGCTTGCTTTTCTCATCTGTTTTTATTAAAATTTTTATTTCGAGATATCTCACGGGTTTTCTGTCTTCTTGGGTTTGCTTTTCTTTCTTAATTCAAACACAGTCTAGTTTAAATGTTCAGGTGTAATGATCTAGAGTTATACATCTTAATGCATTACATTTATTGTAAATTAAGGTGTTTTAATTAATAATGCCAACCTGACTGCCTTTAAATCAAAGAAGAAATTACACTTCATTTTATTTATTTTAAACTTTAAACGAGCGACCTTCAACGGTGTGAAACAAGCCCTGTTCCAGAAAAAAGTTTGCTTCCAGCTGCTGTATCCTGACCCATGGCAACGACCTGCTCATCCTTAACACACCTAGGAGGCTCACAGGTTCTTGGACCAGTATCTGGGAAAGGAATAAAAGACTGGCCTCCATTGTTTTGGGTTTTGCGCCGTAGCAACTGTCAGGGAACTGTTTTACTTTTTGAAGATTTGCGGACCCGCCAGATGTGAGTTAGACGCCCCAGGGTCTAGATCATATCGTCATGGATCCGGTCCCAGACCCAATGTTATCCCTCTGTTTCTCTTTAGTGGTTCTGTGCATATTCCATTTCCTTTCTTTTATTATTAATATAAGAATGTTGGCACATAAACACCTTTTTGTTGATCTCTTATGATTATGACAAATGTTTTGCACAACTACCTGTAGATTATGTTGTCATATTGTGTGACAGGAAGCTTATTGTAAAACAACAGCTGGGAGCTTTCTCAGTTAGATGTAGGATATGTATAGTAGAGGGTGACACTGGAGTGGATTTTCACTCCTGTCCCATCCCACTCCCACAGAAAAAATGTGTGTCCCGTCCCAATCCTGGGCCAGAGTAAAAAATAAAGTCCTGTCCCGTCCCACTGCTGGTAAAATGACTCCCACTCCCATCCTGCTCTCGTTCAGAATGACTCCCGCTCCTTCACCACTCCCATTCTTGTTCTCCTCATTAAGTTTTCTGGCAATACATTAAACCTGAATGTTTATGAAGGGTCAGTTAAGTTCCTGTTTTAGCTGCAGTAAAGGCCAGTTAAAGTAAAAGGAATAATAATAAATAAATGCACCTAGCAAGAGATCTATACTCAATTAAGAAAAAAGTGCATAATGGCATTACTTTCACAATTTAGATAATGTACCTCAATGGTTCAAAAACTCAGTTTTGTAAAAAAAAAAGCTGAATATCATTCAAGCATATTAGTATTTTTCCGTTTGCAATAAAATATCCATAAACTAATTAAGGTTTACTATCAGAACCAATACATTCATCGAACATTAAACACATTCTTAGACAGACCTCTCAGCTTTTATCAAAAGTTGAGAGTGAGGTTATGTTCATTTTCGGGGGCGGTGCGGAGTTGGAGGCAGAGCTAACTGGACCTGTCCAGTCAGCTGGGTGCGGGGTATTGTTTTGAGGGGGGGGGGGGGGTTCTTGCATTTAAAGAAAAAAAGAATTAGGGCAAACATATTTCTGTTTTCTTTCCCATTAAATAAATTAAAAAAGTCAGATAATCTAATGTCAGATATTATCTGTGGTTGAATGAGACATCCTGAAGAGGTGAAAAGAAGTAAAACAGCCGAAGATGCTTCAATGTTGCTACTTCATCACAAATGTTATGTCTTTTTGTTGATTCGGTTAAACATAAAGGTATTGAACTGAAACACTTTGCTTATAATATTTATATTTGATAAAAATGTGTTTCACTCGTTTAAAAGTTTCTGTTTTTTATCCGACCCCCTGGATTGAACTTACATGAGACAAGCGTGGTTAAAATGACAGATGCTTTCTGAGCAAATAAAGCCAAGAAAAGTGAATATAGTCAAATTAACTAGTCCCATTTTCTCTTTATCCTTAAAGCAGGTTTAAAACATTTCCATCTTTAGGAAAGATTGTAGAAGAAATACGTAAGACAACAGAAGCCTGTACCAGCTTTACATCAAGAATCCAACTGCACTGCTATGATGTGGGTCTGCAGCACTAAAATTAATAATCTGCTTGGAATCTAACCTTACAAACACTGTAAAAAGAAAACTTTTAAAATCATTTCATTCTCTTTAAAATTCACCCTGAATCCTGTATCATTTGTAATAATATGTAAATAATGCTGCTGGCTCCAAATCCTATTTACCGTTACGTATCTTTACCAGGGAATACCTTCAGCCTAAACCCAAGCCAAGCCTCCATGAACAACAACGTACCTTTGCGCTGATAGTTTGCCCGGCTTGATCAAAAACGGGCTGAATCTTTTCCTCCATGAAGGTTGAGCTGCTCTCCAGCCATTTCAGAACTTGTGTTAGGTACCACTCAGGCTGGAAAAACCACAAACACATGACAATCTTCTAAAACTTGTTTTAAGGGAAGCATTCTTAGTTAGCAAAGTGTTACACACAAACAGCGCTGAGGTTATGAGCTCCAGTGATGTGGCATCGACCTTTGAAGCACAGAAACCCTTCGAGGTCAGGATGGAATGAAAATTACTTTGAAGGGAAAAATAAATAAAACTGATTCACACAGATTGGGTCAAAGTTAGTTTACAGTGTAAGAATATAAAGCAACGAGACAAGAGGCAAGAGCAAGAGAAAAAAATCTTTTTTCCTCCCTCACTTAGGAAATTAGCCAATGGAAACACACACATGCTTAAAAAAAAGCTTGAAAAAGAGATGCCACACACACTCAGTTTTCCTCATCATCTGACAATAAATCAGGCCATGTTTACGTGTTATGGGTCAAAATTCTTTCTGTTTGCTAAAAGCCAGAACAGTTAGAGGATTTCTTCACATTCCTCACCTTTCCACAGCCTTTGGTAGAATTGCCTCTAAACTGTATGACTTAGGTCAAATGTTCTGGCTGTACTTCCACAAGATTCTCACAACAGTTTGTGAGAATCAACATTTTCTGACACAGAGATGAGGGCTTTGTGATTGTTACTCCTGAACACTGATTCTTTAAACCGTTTTGTAACTAATGTGCTGCTATGCTGAGGGACATTGCCTGTTTGTGCCCAAGTTTCAACTTCCTAGCTTATGTCATGAGATACTTGCTTGCATATTTAGTCTGATGTTCTTTCAGGTGAAGAATGCGGCTTCAGGGAAGTAAAACCCTGTCTGGTTATCCTTCAACCTGTTCACTTAAGCAGGTGATTTTAGTCCCTGTCTGTGCTCTGGAGCTATGAATGCAAACGGTGAGGACTAGCTTTTTACTCTGAACTTGGATTACCCGCCTCTGTCCGTCTGATGCCGTCTTATTTGTGAAGTGCACCAGTCCCTCCTGCAGCAACACAGTCTCAACGTAAAGCTGCCACCATCCCATTTAGGTTGGGATAGTGTTCTCTAGCTAGCAAGTTTCCCTCTATCTCCTTCAAATGTAGGTATAAACACTTCAAATTTGCTTTCTTTCTGAGATTGAATCTCACAAGAAGGAAATGCAAAAAGGACTTTGGTTTGGAGACAGTACGCCCCGAAATGAAGCAATTATGACTGTACTGCGGGGAGTTCAGTGCATGAAAAACCTTGTGTATGGAGTTGGTTTGGCGATTTCCGTAGAAATGGTATCGGAACCTCTTGGCGAGTGGCTGCAGCATGATCTGAATGGGCAGACAGAGTGGAGGTGCTGGTGAGGCAAGCGTGGATGAAGACACAGTGGGCGGTCCTTGGGTGGAGGCTGAAGCTCTCTGGGATATGAGGTCATCACTTTGAGGTAAAGTTAAAGAAACCGGCTGATGGAAACTGTGAGACATAGCTTTGATGAGCAGGTATTTGACAGGGTTTCTGCAAACGTCTTTCAGTCACTTAAATGGACGG
Source organism: Fundulus heteroclitus (assembly GCF_011125445.2). Lineage (NCBI taxonomy): Eukaryota > Metazoa > Chordata > Actinopteri > Cyprinodontiformes > Fundulidae > Fundulus > Fundulus heteroclitus. The sequence continues at coordinate 426,349 of NC_046377.1, read as the reverse complement.
TATGTAACTAATTTGCCTTTTAATTCGCAATTTGCTTTTATAAACACATATTCTGGCAAAGTCTAATACAGATTACAGTAGTAAGAGGACAAATTTGTCAGCATTACACATTTTCCCCATCCGTCTTCTAAATGAAGACGCACCGTCGGTGGAGGAGGAGCAGAAAACAAGCAAAGACGACGGTAGATCATTCTATTTGCTGTTGTCTGTTGAAATGGAGGACCAGCCATACTCTTTGCCAAGCAAGAGGAAAAAGAAAGTAACCAAGAAAAGAAAAAGAAGTAATAACCAGGAAAAAATGAGAGTCAATGTCGGCTTTTATTACCAGGTGGAGAAAAATCATGAGGGAGCGGGGATTTAAAACGGATATGGACGTTGCTAGCTGTCTGAGAGATGGCTCAGTTGTTCGTCTCCCTCTATGTGTGTATGGGGAGGGACGGAGGGATATCTATGGAGAGTGGAAGCTGCCAATTCAATACTTATCAAGTACAGGAGAGGGCGCAGAAGACCCTCACATCGTCGACAATTTTAAAATCCTACCGTGTGAACCAGCCTTAATGTAGTTGATGTACACCAAAGATAATACTGGAAGCACTTTGCTGCCATCTAGATGTCGCAGTTTCATTAATTTATGCCTAATCTCCCAACTTGATTACTAAATAATTATTTATCTGACCCTATGTGCTACATTTAAATAACCACCGCCTACTTAATTCAGAGTTTGTGTCACGCTTTAAAACACAATTTGTTTTTTAGACAATAATAACAGCTTCCGTCAGTAAGGCTATTTTTTCAGCTATTGTTGTATCCTGACATTGTTCTATTTTATATGACATAAGACACTGATTTATCAGTGGGTAATGTTTCTGGAACAAGACTTTTTGAACTGCAGGAGCAGAAACTAGAACAGACAACGAAAAAAAATCAACAGCAGCATTCAGGCTAAACTTCATAAAGATGTCTGACTACAGTGAAGTAAAAATGGTCCAGAATAATCTCACAAATAATTGTCAATTCAGTCAAAGTGAAATTATATGTAAACATAATTCCCTTTTAAATAATCCACACTGTTGAGCTGTCGCACAAAAAAGGACAACTCTTCTGCTGAAGTTATACAGCGTGCTGCACTTGGTGAATAAATACAAGATGAAAAGGAAATGCAGCATAATCAACATGTCAGATAAATGTGCTGCCACCCTCTACGTCTCTGCAGAAGCCGGGATTAAAGGATACGAAGTCTGCAGAGCGAGCAGCTGTAGCACCAGCCCCTCCAACTGGCTGCTGAGATCCTGATGGTTGGCCGGGGGAGTCACCGACTGGTTGGGTGTGATGATTGGCCACTGAAGTTGAATTAACACTTTCTCAAAATCACTATGAAAGAAATAAAAAGGACAATTAGTCTTGTTTTCTTTTGCGTCCCTAAACTCTTTCTGACATGAAGAAACTTAAAAAGGAGGCAGGTTTGAGGGAGATCCACCTGGTCAGTCGATCCTTGATGATGGTGTGCCAGAAACATAGTGTTTTCCTGAGAAAGTCACAAAGATGGGGACACTCCGACTGGCTTAGTCCACAGTCCAGGGCTGCCATGCTTTCCACTCCTTTTATAGCGTCCCACACGCTGTTGATCATCAGATACTGCTGGACTGCAGCACTGTGGACACAGCAGCATGTACACTGGCTATCAGACAGCAGCAGAACAGACTCCACCAGCTGCAGTCCAACAGCCCCACCACATCCTTCCAGCTGTGACACAAACCCAAAACTACACCAACCCACATGGACATTGGTTTTTACTCGTCTGATTCCCTCTTTGTGTCTAACGCGGAGCCCAGTTTTATTGTCTAAAAATCTTGATTTACTGACCGTATTTTATTCCTACCTGGATCTCCGTCAGGTCAAAAGCGTGATCAGAATAAATGACACGCCCACATATGGACACACCACAAAGAACAAGTTTCAAGAGTGGAGGTGTGACAATCAACATTATACTCATTAGAATTTTGCTACATTTTTGCTAACATGTTCACATCTAATTTTTAGTCAGGAAACAAACCACAATAAGATAAAAAAAAGAAAACATGACAAAAACGGTTGTAAATATTCTTTATTATCACTTTATGCAGTTTATTACTCTATATATAATATTAAGTACTATACTCTGTGAGAAAAACAAGATGCGCACATGTGCATAAAAAATAACCATTAAAACTGGTTATCTTTGCAGATTGTCCATATATGGGCACGCTTTTTTGTTGTTTTAACTTGAGACACGGCTAAGATCCAAGTAGGACTAAAATTCATTCAATAGAAGACCGAGATCAAGAGTGAGCGCTATTCTGTTCACATTTTACAAGCCTACCATCTACTAGCACTGCTACCATTTAGTGACATTCATTTAACTTAAAGCCATTTCCTGCCGGTAAAATTACTCAGCAGACATCATTGATACAACATGTTTCTCTTCTCATAAGACTGATAAACAGATTTTGTTACAGTGACGCATTTGCTCATTCTGATTTCTGACTCAGGCTTGATAACTGCGGGACCTGTATAGCCAAGAAATAACTCAAAATAGAACCTGTCTGACAACAGGAAGTAGGCTAAAACATGAAAAAAAAAAACGCCAAAGCAGAAAAAAAGTATTTTGTTGTCTCTCCTCTCAGAAAAGGTTACTAAGCAACTTCTAAAAAGCTTGCTACATACTCCATGAGAACAAAGAGTTTTTTTTCTCGTAGTCGGGGGTGGGAAGAATACGAAAGAAAGTTTGAATTGGCTCTGTCTATACATAGTGCACAAGACGCTCAGCTGCAGAAGTCAGCCCCATGTGACTGAAGACTGGGTGGGCGGGGTCTCACACTTCAACCACCAGAGTTGAAGTGTGAGACTGCGAGGCCGCAGTTCCACAGACGTGAGACATTTATGTTATTTATTATTGTCGGATTTCGGAATCCGACAATAATAAAGAGACTGGGCAAAAATGGCCTCCATAGGAAAGTTCCAAGGCCAGAACCACTGGGGACCAAAAAATTAAAGACCTCTCTAATTTCCCAAAAACATCTTGATGATCCCCAAAACTACTGGGAAAATATTCTGCGGAGTGACGAGACAAATTGGAACTTTGTAGAAAGTGTGCACCTTGTTGCATCAACGGTAAAACTAGCACAGCATTTCAGAAAAAAACAACATCATCCAAATCAGATTTCTGTTTTGTGTTTATCTTGCTGTATTTGACAACTACTGCAGCTTCCTAACCATCTCGCCCGGTTTACTGTACCTAAGTTCCTCTATGTGGTGAAGGCACTTCAGGTATTTTATGGACCGCTCTATAAAGTCCACTTGGTTACATGTCTGGCCAAGATCCCCCATCCACTGTTTGGTCCCCTGTAAGTGCTAGAAAACAGTAAGTATCAGTATCATTTTACGTATAAACACCTTTTCTACACACAAACACTGAGACAAAGATGGAAACTACACAGAACCAACTGGACCCACTACAGTTTCTGTGGCTAAACTTAACTTTTGTTGCTTGTTTAGGTAAAATGAAGTACAAATACTGACTTAATACTTAATGCTAATATTTGGGCTTTCAATGTAGAATTGAATAATTAAAGATGTAAAAATTGGATCCACCTGTAAAAAATAAGCAGATCAAAAGTGAACTTCAGGAGGCGTAGGAGACAGCGGGTCAGTCTGAGTGTGTGGAAGTTCACATCAGCCTGTTTTCAAATGAAACCTCTTTAAATCAACGTTGACCTCATGGTTTATGGAGGGCTTGTATGAAACACATCAGTCCATTACTGCGACTGCTGCGTAAGAAGCACCAGTGGTGCTGGAGCTGTTTCCTGTTAAAAAGGCAAATCTCCAGGAAAATGACTAAATCTGAAAACTAGTTTGCTTTAAGACTAAATTCTGCTAGGACATTCATGAAGGAGCTCGGGTTAAATCCCCAGGAACACACCATCAGCCTTTTTAAAGACTGAACCTGGACCTGAGACTAAGATTATGATGGCTCCGTTTCACTGCAGTAGTTCTACCTGTTGCAGCTTGTTGGAGATAAACTGCTCTCTCTGCAGCAGCTCATCCAGGGAACACCTGGCCTCCCCTGCGGCTGACAGAGCCGCTGAAACTTTGGGAGGCACAGAGCTGCAGACGGTCAGAACCTGAATGGAAGAAAGGGAAAGACATTAATATTGGATTTCATATTGCAAAAAACGGCACCGTCCCCCATTGAGTTGCACTCATCCGATTGCTTCATCAGACTGGTCCCTGTAGCTCTCTGTGTTTGTAATGTTTCTATATGTGCAGCAACCTCGGCGCACCTTTAACGTTTACATACAAATAAAGTTTACTTATAAGGTAACAGGTCTATTTTAACCACAGGCCAGGTCTTTTAATCACGATGATGTTGATGTTGCTTCTTTTGTCCTACTTGTACAGAGTCCTTGAGTATTTTTAAAAGGCCAATGAAATAAAATGTATTATTATTATTATTATGTTATTATTATTATTATTATTATTATTATTATTATTATATTTTCTCAAAATACTAAAACAAGACTGGAAAATCATTTGGTTATTTTTTTCCCCACCTGAAATGTGAAACATTTATACAAACAAATCCATTAGAAATACAAGGTGCAACCTCTCTACACACCCACCCTTCCACAGCTGGGTGGAGGAGGGTGAGCTTTAACAGAGGTACGGGAAGCCCGCAGGGCCAGCTGAGCTTCGCTTTAGGCTCAGACTGACTGAACAGCAGGGAAATAGCTGGGCTGGATGCTGCAGCTCATCTATGCTGCATGCCATCTTTTTCATGCAGCTGTCATAATGACCTACGGGCTGTTAGAGAGGCTGCTCTTACAGGAAGGAACGGACATTAGCTTAAAGGCAGCTCCGTATAAATCTGTCAGGCCGGTGTCTCTGTCATTACTCTGTCCGTGTTGACATAACATTATATGGTTTCGCAGCTTTACAACTTTAGGGCTTTGCCGTCCCGTTTCGAGCTGAGCCAACCGACCTGTTCCTCCAAAGCTTCGGTCTCCTCTCGGAACTTTTCCAGCAGCTCGCCAACATCCTTTGAGGATTTCAGGCTCCAGCTGCTGCTGCTGTGCTCCCCCTGCAGGAAGTCCGCTGCGCTTCCGCCTTCATCAGCCACATCACCTTCACTGCTCTCACAGACTCGGTCTGGTAAAAAGTCGCTCACTTTATTCCCTGCACAGCCCCGCGACCCGTCTACGACTGCAGCCATCGCTTCATGTACCGGGATGACGTTTTCTTTCCGGCGAGTGGAAGCCGGCATGATGACGATGATGATGATGATGAAACACTGCCCCCTACAGCGTCGGGGTGGTATGAGAAGAGGATGAAGGCAATTTTTCTGTTTTTATGACTTTTAGTCCTAATCAAAGCTCACACGCGCACAAACGTGGCCAAAGGAGTTTGACTTTGGATTCACCCAGAATGTGGGCGATACGAACATTATCAGAAAATGATAGACTCGTTTATTTCATAGAAAGAAATACAAAAACTCATAGACATCATATACGTAGACGCGTCATAGGGCGCAGGTTCGCACGTCAACGTCACCGCCATATTGTATGTGGCAGAAAAAAGTTGAGTTCTGTTATTGTGAACGTGAATCAGAGAAGATGCCTCATTCCTGTGCTGCAATAAATACACACACACACACACACACACATATATATATATATATATATATATATATATATATATATATATATATATATATATATATATATATATATATATATATATATATATATTTGTGTGTGTATGTGTTATGAATATAAGGATCAATATGTTAAATCTAAACATTGTGGTCTTCATGATTTCATAAAACCGCGTCACATGTGAACCTTTAGGAACAGACTTTTTGGGTGAGTGTTAAAGAGGTAAAATTAATAATATGAGGAAAAAAAGTCCTAGGTCAATAAAGTAAAAATAAACAAACAAACACAAAAGTGATAATGTTATGATAAAAACATCATATTATGAGAATTAAGAGGGAACATTTCCAGAATAATCACAGTTTGCAGAATTATTTCACTCCTGGAATAATAGGGCCAGGTTAGATTATTTTGAATATTTTTATTCTTTAGGAGAATAAATTCAGGAGAATGAATCTAAAGGGATACGAATATAAACTTGTAATATTACAATAAAAATACTACGAATACAAAGTATATTCAGAGATTAAAGTCCCTCTGATACTGTTTAAGTGACTGAGTAACTGCAGATTTGCCACATTTAAGATGGCGGACGCTCTGACGCATCGCAGCAGAGGCAGAACCCGCCCAATGACGCGTCTACTCTTATATTATGTCTATGCAAAAACACACCAAAGGGGAAACGAATGGATGTTAAATTTACCTGATGACAGTCTACACGCTCTCTGGCTCTGCACACTAGGTGGTGGCCTAGTGGTCAGAGCAGCGCCCCTGCACTCTGAGAAGGTTGCAGTTCACGGTTAGATCCCTGCAGACTGCTACTGTGGGTCCCTGAGCAAGACCCTTAGCCCCAGATTGCTCCCCAGGCACTGTGATATCTGGCCTATGGGATGGGTTAAATGCAGAAGACAAATTTCATTGGAATGTACAATTGCAATGACAACTAAAGATTTATTTTTCTTCACCTGTATGTGACTTTGAGCTCATGTATGTCAAGAGTTATGAATATATTAAGAGTACACAGTCCCAGTCTGCCCTTGCTCTGCTTGGTAACAAATTGCTTTAATGGAAACAAACCAATGCAGAAATCTCTGCTTTTTAGTAATAAGAGAATGAATTTAAATGATCTGATCTTTAATAATAAAACATATCACTTCTACTTAAGGTAAAGTATTTCTGATTGTTGGTGCGTACTGGCCTGACCTCGGTAGTAGGTACTGAGACGGTGTTGAGCGGAGGCTTGGCTAACTCCAGACCCCAGGTGTCCCCTTGTACCCCTCTCCTGCATGTTTCAGGTCTCTTCTTGCTGCCATAAATAGATATAAGATATAGATATAAGAGATAAATAGCGGTACCTGAGGACCAGAGTAAGGAAGCACTGCTGTAAACTGGTAGGCTGCCTGTTTGAAAAATGAAATAAGTCAGTGTGCCCCAGGGCATGCGTGTCTGCCTTGACAAATTAAAAGGCCACGTGGTGTCTGCCCACTGCACATGCAAAGCAGCGTAAGGGTCTGATTTAATATTTGATTTAAATCTATGTGAAAATAGTAGATGCAAGGCATACATTTTTGTGTTTTATTTACTGATTGTAATTACTAACTGTAATACTGACTTTTAACACAAATGTGTGCGTAACATTAAGATTACAGTGTGTACTTGTAGCTACATAGACGGGGTATTACTTACTGTCTCCTGCAACTTATTGTCTATTTATTTACAAATGCAGGCTTGGGGAGGCATGCAGTCACATTGCTGCATTGCTGTTCAGGACTGAGGCATCAGTCCAAACGCAAGCACAGCATGCGTTTGGAACTGCTACAAAGAAAAGGTGAGAAAGGTTATCTTTTTGTGTATCTTAGTGATACTAGCATTATCAAAGTGAGTTTTTTTTTTTTTTTAATATGATGCAGGTGTTATCGGGGTCTGGGAGATCTCCTCTGGGTGGTGCAGTCTAGTATTCCTCCACTAGATGGTGTCAGCGAGCATGGTGGCTGGGTGATGCAGCAGGTGTTACTCATCAAGCCTCATCAGGAGAGGAGCCTGCTGAGTGTTTACCAACGTGGTATGACTCTAGCCCTCCTGTTGGTCCTGGCTCTTAGACTTAGAAGGATCAGTCTTACCTTGTGTGTTCCTACTTACTAGGCCACTCCTGAGTACTGGATTCTGCTCCAGTTCGGTTCCCGGTTCCAGAGTTATCTCACACCAATTCAAGTTGTTACCTTTGGCTGAACCTCCTGGCTGGCAGCGTGTGCCCTCCCGTTTCCTCGGACTCTCCTGGGATCGGAGCCCGCTCACTAGTGATGGGTCGATGAGGCGTCATGAAGCGTTTCGACACATTGCCAAACTATGCCGATACTGTGTCACTGAATACTGACACACCTGCTGGACATTAAAAATCCCTACAGGCAACCTGGTTGACAGAGGTAACTGACACTGATTTGATGACCTACACAATAATACAATTTGAGTCATTGTATGTTGCATTGTATTGTTTTATATTTTAATTTAGATTTAAAATCATTGATCTTTTTAGATACAGTCAATAAATAATGTGAACCTGTATCATAACGTAATAACCTCTAAGTAAACATTTTGTGAATGAGGATGCTTGTGGACTGGCATTTTTTTCCCCCACAAATTTTAATGGAAAAAAAGAAAGTTGTTCCAACGTTTTGAAATTGTTACACTTTTTTGATATCACTTCTCCAGCTGTGGAAAACAGCCGCTCACACGGCCCAGATGGCGCTGGAGTGCAGAGAAATTGTAATGAAAGGTTTGGACAGACTGTCTTTTGGTTTATCTAGTATATCATAGGATCCTGGGACCCTCTATCTGTGCACCTCCTGGATGGCATTAGCTGTGGCTCTTTGGGTCTGCCTGCCCACTTTGACGTCACGATGTTGTCAAAAAAGAACAAATTGGCATTTTAGTACATGATTTACAAACAACAAATAATGCTCAATAACATGCATGAAGTGGGGGCAGACAGCTGTTGTAAAGATGTTCCTGGCTGGGGCTCATTTGTGCTTCCGATTACAGATGCACGTTCTGACCGCAGTCTGCTGATGGCCTCACTGCACCTGGAGGAACGGAGGAACCCGAGTGATTTAAATTGAGGAGGTGCTTTTGTTTAAATAGGAAAGTTCTGCTAAACAAATGCAACATTTAACCTGCAGAAAATAAGAGGAACAGTAAATTAAGAGTCACTTTGAAATGAATTTCAATTCAGATAGATCAAGTGGAAACTCTGTGAGGAACAGGACGAAACAAGGAAATTCAAACAGATACCTTATTTTCGATATGAGATCAAAATGGTCTCACACGGTTTGGCTTGAGGAAGCTCCATAATTCTTGATGAATTTGATGAACCTCTAAAGATCAAGGATTATTTTGGCAGATGCATCCCGTTGCCAGATACCCTTCCTTATAAATACAGTTTGGCGTGTCAGAGTCAGTTCGAAGCGATTCCTGTATCGGTCACGTGACTTTCCCATAGCGATACGTGCATCGACACAGGTTTTGCTCTATGAGCTCGACGCATTCGCCGACGCGTCGGTGTTGCTGGACACATCACTACTGCTCACCCTCCATCATGTTCATCATACAAGCCTCACCCGGGTCGGGTTAACCTCTCTCCGGCTGAACCAGACTCCCAGGCCCCACTGTCTCCCTGGCGGTTATCATCACCTCTCATGTAAGCTAACCTCCAAACAATATTCTAAGATCCATCAACACATTCTTTAACACCGCCCGTCTTCTCCTGTGTGCAGTTGAAGACCCGTTCTGTGTTCCCGGTTCCGGATTCCAGATTGATTTACTCAACCAATCAAACTTCTTAAAGTTTCCTTCCTGTCTCCTGAGTGTGTTCTGCATGTGGATCAAATCACTGAAAACCATGACAACTGTTTGAATTGGCCTTTTTGTGGTTAATTGTTTAACGCTATATTAGTCACTTAGTTATTAACTGTTGGAATTAATATTAGACATATACTGGTAAGTCTGTGTGATGTGAATGATTTCTCTTGTTTCATGGAGACTTCCGTTGTATTCAACACTGCGTTCATTTGTATTGAGACACTCTTCATAGGACTAACGTGAAGTTGCTTTTTTTGGGCTTCATTTTTGTTTTACTACAGAATCCGTTTTAATGTCTTTACTGGTTATCGCACTGCAACAAGATCTATTTGCTGGGCCAATAACTCCCCCTGATATTTATTTTACAAGCAAGAAAAAATCCTGTATAAATACCATGCAAATTCATGCAATGGTGAGGATTAGAGGCAACCTTTGTATTAATGTGTGGTGGTTTGCTTGTTGGGCTTCCTTTGGGCTTGTTTTCATGGATCAAGTGGCTTGTTTCTCTCAAGATTGATTTTGTGTGTCTGTGAATGTGAGAAGAGAGGTGGGTGTCTGATTACAGTGAGATAAATGACTTTATGCCTTCAAAAAGATTGTTTTCAAGTCTATTTTTCCCCAATAAGTCCTAAAACTTAAGACACTTCTATAATAGTATTAGCCTTAATTTTGCGCAGGTTTAGGCAATAAATGGCATTATTCTTAGATCTCCAGTCCGGTTTCTAACTCTGGTCATCATCCTCCTAGTCATTACTTTCAATAAACTGCAATAGAACAAACTGTGTGTGCGCTCTCTGTCTGGGTTCACGTAGACAAATCATGACAGGAGGGCATTTATAGTTTTAAGTTGCTTGGAGGAGTTAAAAGAAGCAGGGAGCAGCCATGATGTTAGTGTTGCTGTGGGTAACCGCATTGAAATACTTACAAACTCATTCCTCTGCTCCTCGTTCATGCTCTTTCTCTTGCATCTCTTGTGTAACCAGTAAGTTTGTTACTTTCATTTAATTCAAACTTTTCAACTCACTATGCCGATCCCGAGTTCCTATCTGGAATTTTGTCCTGCAACCACGTGTCAGAACTTGACAAGAATAAATTGTAGTTGGGTATAAACTTGCTGACGCTCGCTGATTGCTTGGTTATAGAAATTAAATTAAATGTAATTAAAGTTTGATATTTTATGTTTAATCACAAGGTCTATCAAAACATATTTTGAAAACGTGTTCGACCTTTAGAAAGAGCCCATCGATCCTCCGCTGATAAGATCCCTATATTGCCTGTAAACCTCAGTATGGGTAAAAGATTTATTTTTTTGTGATGAATTTAGGAGGACCCAAGAAATACCCGAAAACAAGTGAGTACAAAAATAATATCAGTCTTTATTTTTGACGCTGCGGCTCGGTCCCTGGTTCGGCTCGCACTCTGCGACTGGCCGCTCCTGAAGGCAGAGTCTCAGGTTAGTGACCAGCAGATATTAACAGGCTTGTTAGAGAGAAGTTTGGTCACTAACCTGGACGTGCTGAGGGCAGAACTCTGACTCCTTGTTACGAAGGCGTCCGAGAGGGGGGTTATCCAGGGCTCCTTTGTCCAGATCCGGTCCAGGTCTTTGTCAGGGGGAAATCCGTTTAGTTCAGGCAGCGGTCTCCGAGGGGGAATCCAATAGAGCGTCCAGGTCCAGGTCCAGGTCAATCCAGAAGGCACAGACAGAACAGGGGGGGCAGGCGAACTCGTTTACTCACGGACAGGCTGGGGTCGGAATCACGGTGAGGCAGTCCAAAACACTGAGGCTGACAGGCAGGACCCAGGCAGGCAGACAAATCCAAAGGGGCAGGCAGGTATCCAAAAAACAGAGGCAGAACAGGTCGAGAGGCAGACAGGCAGACAGGAATTTCAAAAATGCTGGAAGCGCTCACCGTATGGCTAGAGACGTTCTGGCACTGGAGGCTACGAGGAGCAGAGCTTTTAAGCAGCCAGGGTGGAGACAGACACAGGTGTGCTGATTGCAATCAGCAGCTCCAGTGCCAGAAACGTTACAGAGCCCCCCCCTCAAGGGCGGATTCCAGACGCCCCAGGTTGGTCTGGATGGGCTCTGTGGAAATCCCTAATGAGGGATTTGTCCAGGACGTGGCGAGCCGGAACCCACTGCCGTTCCTCAGGACCATAACCCTCCCAGTCGATGAGGTACTGGGTGCCTCGACCCCATTTACGGGACTTAAGGATCCTCTTCACGGTGTAAACCGGAGAGCCATCCACCAGGCGGGGGGGAGGTGGGGGCGTGGTGGTGGGAGACAGACTGGAGGTGTTGACAGGCTTGATACGGGATACGTGGAAGGTGGGGTGAACCTTCATGGTAGAAGGCAGACGGAGACGGACCGCCACAGGATTGATGATTTTGATGATGGGAAATGGTCCAATAAAGCGTGGCGCCAGCTTCTTGCTGTCCACCCTCAGAGGAAGGTCCCTGGTGGACAACCAAACCCTATCTCCCACTCGATAGGTTGGAGCAGGAACCCGCCGACGATTGGCTGCACGGGACTGACTCTGAGATGCGGCGAGTATGGCCTTCCTGGCCCTTCTCCAGGCTCGCCGACATCTCAGAGCAGAAAGACGGGCGGACGGGACTCTGGACTCAACCTCTTCTGTGGTAAAAACTGGCGGTTGGAAACCGTAAACCACATAGAAGGGAGAGAGGCCAGTAGAGGAGGAGGGTGTAGCGTTTATCGCATGTTCCACCCAAGGTAAGTTCTGCGCCCACTTAGAGGGGTCCGCCTGGCAGAAAAGGCGGATCTTCGTCTCGACCTCCTGGTTCATCCGTTCAGTTTGTCCATCTGACTGGGGGTGGAAACCGGAGGAGAGATTTACAGAAATCCCCAGCATCGCACAGAACTCTTTCCAATAACGAGCCACAAACTGGGGACCCCGATCTGACACAATGTCAGAGGGCAGACCGTGCAGCCTGAAAACCTCCCTGGCAAGGATGAACCCCATCTCCTTGGCAGAGGGAAGCTTGTTAAGGGGGACCAGATGGACCATTTTGGAAAAACGGTCAACGACCGTGAGGATGACCGTGTGACCGTCAGATGAGGGGAGACCCGTGATAAAGTCCATAGAGAGGCTGGACCACGGTCGAGGAGGGACTGGGAGAGGATGAAGCAAGCCAGAGGGGGGACGACGAGACACCTTAGCCTGGCTGCAGGAGGAACAGGCTGCGACAAACTCCCCGACGTCTCTGACCAGAGACGGCCACCAGAACTGAGACCTGATGAGGCGAATGGTCTTGCTCACGCCTGGATGGCCGTATAACCGGGAGCTGTGACAGAACTCTAGCACCTTTGATCTGAGTTCAGGAGGGACAAAGAGCCTGTCCTTGGGGCAGGCTTCGGGCATCTGGACAGAGACGAGGGATTCCCTTACCTCCCTCTCTAGTTCCAGGCGGGAGACAGCACACCTCACAGAATCCGGCAAGATGAACCCCCGTTCCTCCTCCGGATCCCCCTCGTTAGCCTCGAAGACCCTTGACAAGGCATCCGGCTTGGTGTTTTTCGACCCCGGTCTGTAAGAGAGGGTGAAACTGAACCGACTGAAAAATAGTGCCCACCTGGCCTGCCTGGGGTTGAGTCTTTTTGCTGTCTTGAGGTACTCCAGGTTGCGATGATCAGTCCAGACTAGGAATGGTATCTTGGAGCCCTCGAGCCAATGCCGCCACTCTTCAAGGGCCAGTTTAACTGCCAGAAGTTCACGGTTGCCCACATCGTAGTTCTGCTCAGAACTGGATAACCTCCTGGAAAAGAAAGCACAGGGGTGCACACGACCATCCTCCCCCTGCTGGCTGAGGATGGCTCCGACTCCAGAGCTAGAAGCATCCACCTCTACTATGAATTGCTTCTCAGGGTCAGGAGAAACGAGGACCGGGGCTGAAGTGAACAGCTCTTTAAGGCGCCTGAAAGCCTTGTCTGCCTGTTCATTCCACATATACTTAGTTTTACAAGAGGTGAGGGCGTGGAGAGGAGAGGCTACCTGGCTGTAGTTTTTGATAAACCTCCTATAAAAATTAGCAAATCCCAGAAATCTCTGGAGTTGCTTACGGTCCACCGGAGCAGGCCACTCCGTTACGGCCCGAACCTTGGCTGGGTCCATGGCAATCTGCCCAGGCGACAGAATAAAACCAAGGAAGGATGTAGAAGTAGTATGAAACTCGCATTTTTCTGCCTTAACATAAAGTTGATTTTGAAGGAGGCGGAGGAGGACAGAGCGGACGTGTTGCTTATGAGAAGCCAGGTCCTTGGAATAAACGAGAATATCATCAAGATAAACGAATACGAACCGGCCGATCATGTCCCCAAGAACCTCATTAACCAGGTTCTGAAAGACTGCTGGGGCATTAGTTAGGCCAAAAGGCATCACCAGGTATTCGTAATGGCCGGTGGGGGTGTTAAAAGCGGTCTTCCACTCGTCTCCCTCTCTAATCCGGACTAAGTGGTAGGCGTTGCGGAGGTCCAACTTGGTAAAAACTTTAGCCCCTTGGACCTGGTCAAAAGCAGAGTTCATCAAGGGAATAGGATATCGGTTCTTAACCGATATGTCATTTAGGCCCCTATAATCAATGCAAGGGCGGAGGGAGCCGTCCTTCTTTTCAACAAAGAAAAATCCCGCCCCAGCTGGAGAGGACGACGGGCGGATGATGCCTGCTCTTAGGGACCCATTAATGTAGTCCTGCATGGCCTGGGATTCTGGAGGGGATAATGAGTAAAGGCGGCCTCTGGGTGGAGCGGCGCCTGGCAACAGGTCGATCGCACAATCATATGGGCGATGAGGAGGTAAACTCGTAGCCTTGGCCTTATTAAAGACCTCCTTTAAATCATGGTATACGGAAGGAACTCTGGACAGGTCCGGGTAAAACTCGTCTGCTTTACCTTCGGGAGAGCGGGGAGGGTGAGCAGAGGACAGACAGGACTCGGAGCACGAAGAGGCCCAACCCGTAATCTCGTTACGCCTCCAATCAATCTGGGGGTTGTGTTTGCGGAGCCAGGTAGCGCCCAGGATCACTGGAACCTGCGGGGAGTCAATAACCATAAAGGTGAGTCTCTCCTTATGATTACCTCCCAAGGTCATCTCCACCGGCTCAGAGAGGAGGCGTGATTGATTGAGCTCGTGCCCATCCAGGGCGAGAACACTGCGGGCTGAAGAGGCGTTCTGTAGTGGGATGTTAAGCTTCCTGGCCAGGCCCTCGTCCAGAAACTCAGTGTCGGCTCCAGAATCAATAAAAACCGAGAGCCTGTGGGACTGTGAGGAGAAAGACAAGGTAGCAGGAATTAAACGGTTAGGTGGGACAGCAAGCTTGGTGTAGCTCAGTAGGGATGCCCCACCCCCTACTGAGCTTGGTCTTTTAACGGGCAGTTCCGGACTTGGTGGCCCACCCCTCCACAGTACAGGCAAAGTCTCTGCTGTTGCCTGCGCTGGTACTCATCCTTGGTTAGGCCCACCTTACCCAATTGCATGGGCTCTGGCTCTGAAAGCTTGGGCGAAACCGGTGACGTAACAGGGGAAGGAGCCGAAACTCGAGGGGGAACAGAAGACGTCGAACGACGTTCCCTTCGCCGTTCCATGAGGCGGAGATCCACTCTGTTAGCCAGCTCCTCGAGCTGCTTCAGGGATTTAGGGTACTCTCGAGTGGCAAGCTCATCCTTAATCTTATCGTTGAGCCCAAAAATAAAAACGTCCATAAGGGCATACTCGTTCCAGAGGCTGTCGGCAGACAACAAATGAAAATCAATAACATAATCTGCCACAGACCTATCTCCCTGTCTCAGGGTCAGAAGCCCCCTAGAGGATTCCCGGCAGGGCAGCAAGGGACTGAAAACTCTAACAAGCTCCGTGGAGAAGTCATGATATGAGTGGCAGATGCGCGAGTCATTTTGCCACTCGGAAGTTCCCCACAACCTGGCTTTGCCGGCTAGCAGTGAAATCACGTACGCTACTTTGGACCGGTCTGAAGGGTATGAGGAAGGTTGCAATTCGAAGTGTATCTCACACTGTGTGAGAAAAGCCCTGCAATGTTCTGGATCACCGGAGAACATTGCCGGCGGGGAGAGACGGGGCTCCGACGAGGATGACGTCACCGGAAGTGACGGAGGGCCAGAGGAAGCGGCTTGCGGAAGTGAAGGCTGCGTGCTCCCCTGAGTACGAAGATGGCCTAAAATCTCCGAGACGCCGGCTTCTAATTCAGAAATGGATTTCTCTACCCCCGCACGCCACTGGGTTTCGGGTACAGGGTCCATGTTTGGCCAGAACGTACTGTGATGAATTTAGGAGGACCCAAGAAATACCCGAAAACAAGTGAGTACAAAAATAATATCAGTCTTTATTTTTGACGCTGCGGCTCGGTCCCTGGTTCGGCTCGCACTCTGCGACTGGCCGCTCCTGAAGGCAGAGTCTCAGGTTAGTGACCAGCAGATATTAACAGGCTTGTTAGAGAGAAGTTTGGTCACTAACCTGGACGTGCTGAGGGCAGAACTCTGACTCCTTGTTACGAAGGCGTCCGAGAGGGGGGTTATCCAGGGCTCCTTTGTCCAGATCCGGTCCAGGTCTTTGTCAGGGGGAAATCCGTTTAGTTCAGGCAGCGGTCTCCGAGGGGGAATCCAATAGAGCGTCCAGGTCCAGGTCCAGGTCAATCCAGAAGGCACAGACAGAACAGGGGGGGCAGGCGAACTCGTTTACTCACGGACAGGCTGGGGTCGGAATCACGGTGAGGCAGTCCAAAACACTGAGGCTGACAGGCAGGACCCAGGCAGGCAGACAAATCCAAAGGGGCAGGCAGGTATCCAAAAAACAGAGGCAGAACAGGTCGAGAGGCAGACAGGCAGACAGGAATTTCAAAAATGCTGGAAGCGCTCACCGTATGGCTAGAGACGTTCTGGCACTGGAGGCTACGAGGAGCAGAGCTTATAAGCAGCCAGGGTGGAGACAGACACAGGTGTGCTGATTGCAATCAGCAGCTCCAGTGCCAGAAACGTTACATTTTTTAGGACAATTAGGAAATATTTTGTAATACTGGCTGAATTATAACAGGTTTATTGGCAGTGAGAAAGGTTATGTTTTTTTTTTTTTTTTTTTTTTTTTTTTTTAAAGATGTTGACACAGTAAAACTAAAAGCCAGAAAGTTTTATCAGGGTTTGTTGCTCTAGTTCTAATTTAGTTAAAATAAACACAGAAGCAAAATCATGATTTTTCTTCGATAAGTTAACATGTTCCTTCAGTTCCTGTTTTCAAGTGCACATCATGCTTCTAAATCCATCCATCCATCTATGCTGTAACTTTGCCAATATTGGAACATGGTATGTGAAACTAAGGGAGCGAGGGACAAAAATAAAAAAAAATGGGGCACAGTGAAGGACAAAGCAAGCATACAATAAATAAAGCATACCAATTTATTTACTATTTTATGTACATAGCTAAATCCCACAAATAGAAAATAATCCTCTCATATAACTGTGTTCAAGCATGACTCATTGTTTTTAGGGTTGGGCTTAAAGGAATAATCTGACTGACCACCCCCCCCCCCCATTTTACACATAAAAGTGAAATTATCAGTGAGGAATCTTCTAAAGCTCCTTCTGCCTGTAAAACTGAAGCATTTCTGCAACAGAAGCGTAAACTCTTCTGCACCCTACAGGATGGCTGCACACATCAGACCAGGTAGGTGTCACGCCTGAGAAAGAAAGACTTTTCCTTCTGCCTGCTCTTCTCTTCCCGTTCCTTCATCTGTTTTCTCAATCCATCTCTCCGTGAGGTTTTTGTTATTTTTTTTGTGCTGCTTGTGTTATTTCCAGCAGAACTCTGCTTCTTTTAGATGTTCCCGGCACTTGTCTTGTGAGCCGAGGAGACAGATTTCTCTGCTGCCGCTCCAACCAATGATCTTCCTCATTTTAACATGGCTTTAAATTCCAGTTGAGCAGGAGCATCAGGCTGCTTTTTTTATTAATGGTTATTGTTTTAACTGCTCTTATTATACTAGTTTTAGATGTTGTGTTTTATTGCTTGTTTTTATTTTTTATAGACAGCTCTACAGCTCTTTGGTCACTTTGACGTGTAAAGTGCTTTATACATAAAGTTTGATTGGTTATTTCTCTTTCTTCGGTCTCTCTCAGTGTCCCCTGTGTTTGTGGTGCTGGTCTGTCTGGCGTTCTGCAGCAGGCTGGGCAGAATGAAAGCAGCATCCATCTGCTCCAGTGACCAGGCTGGATGCCACTTCCTGTCCCTGGCCAACCTCTTTGATCGGGTCATTCAGCACTCAGCGAGGATGCACGGCATATCCAATGACCTTCACTCTGAGTTCGTAAGTGTCCTTATTATCAAAATCATTCTCTGATCATTTTTAATGGCTCAGATCAAATTCATTTTGACTTTTTTTTTTTCATGTCCGTCTGAATGTCAGATCTGTGGTGCTCAGATTGCGCTTATGTGATCAACCTGTTGAATTCAACAGTCCTACAATGTTAATGATGTCAGCGATTACACAGTCTGGTCTGCAGCTGGACTTTACTACTCCAATAATTAAAAAGAAGAATTAAAAGAGGAATCTTAAAGCATGTAAATACTTCTCTGTTGTTTCGGTTGTGCACAGTAGATATTATAAAAGACAACAAAGTTGCTGAGCAATAGTATAATCCGTATAGTAATTTGTGCATGACCGATAAAGCATTTTTTAAAGATTTAGTCTAACAAAATATAAGTAAACAAAAATGAATTAATGTTGTTGTCGTTGATGTATTTGAAAATATTTAGGTAATTAGCTCTGGACATGAATTATCGTATTTTTCGGACCATAAGGTGCACCAGACCACTGTGAATTAAAGTGTCTATGTCTATGTCCACACATAAAATACCAGATTATAAGGCACACTTAATATTCTTCCTGTGTGTGTAGTATCACTCCGCCCTCTCCTGTATACAGCTCTCTCCTGAAAGGAGAGCTGTCCGTCTCTGTGGGGAGGACAGAGTAGTTGGACTACACTGCCGTTTCTAACATAAGTCCAAAATAAATGTAACTTTTATATTGAATTTGTAATGAATTGTATAAGGAGAACCCAAATGTTAGCCGGACACAGAGCTGAAGCTTAAAAAAGGGGTTTATTAACAAAAAGGTCCAGGAGACAAAAGAACGGGCTTCAGGCAACACAACAAGGCAAACTCCAAAAGCAGACGCGCCGAAAGTTAAACAGGCAAACGGACAGGCAGACTAAACAAAAACAGTCAAGGGAAAAGTACTCTTACCGGGGAACTTGGACATGAGGATAACACGAGACGTCCTGGCAACAAACCAAAAACTAAAGCGGGCTTAAATAGATGAACGGAACAGAAAAGCAGGGCGGGACTAATTAACCAACACAGGTGGAAATAATAAACGGAGCACACAGACTAATAAACCTAAGGTAAAAAGCAAGACAAAGACTGAACAAACACTAGCTGAAATAAAGACTAATACCGGCTAAGGATAAATCCAATACAAAACAAGAAAGCAGAAATAAAACCTAAGACCGAAAAGTGGCTAAACTGAAAGAAAATAACTTGAACCACACAGAATGTTACAGAATTAACTTACTAGGTTTGTTGTTGCTAGAGCGTACTCCAGGCGCGGGCTGCCTTACATGAATGCACCTCTAGTTTAGACATTACAGTCAGACTGTAGACAGCTCAGGGATCAGGTAGTGACACAGTGTACCATAATGCTCTGAATATCTACGAAGCAGAGCGGCTTGGTTGCTCACCAAGGTCGTGCTTACGCATTTTAACTGATTTTTGAGCGCATTGTACCACATAAAATCAGTCAGTAAGCACAGCGTTAATCATATCGTAAGGCGCAGCGGATTATAAGGCACACCATCAATTTATGAGAATATTTAAGGATTTTAAGTGCGTCTCATAGTCCGAAAAACACGGTACTTCATTTTAACCTGGTGGCACTGACTTCAGAACTAGCTCTTGTTAGGAGTAAACAGGCCAAACACTGCCATTGACCTAGCAGATCAGTGGGATAGAATGCTACGTAAGAGTGTATCAACATTCTACAATTTAACAGCATGTCATTTGAAACATTTGGGGATGGTTTTTTTTTTCAGACTGGCCACATCAATGTTAATATATGGAGTTACATTGTTTGAGCTTGCTTGGTGTGTCAATCCCCTAGATCAGCCTATCCGTCCTCTCTAGCTACATCAACAATAGAGAAGAGTTTTTGATTATGTTCAAGAGTGCCAGTAGCTGAGAAGCATCTAAAAGGTTGTTTTTTCATGCTTTCCACATCTTGGTTTTGTTTGAAAATGAGCCCTGTAATCAGCTGTAAGGTAGAATGACGCAACAAAAAAATGATCTCACTAAGTAGATGGAATAAACCATTCATACCTTCGACATGAATAAAATACACCATTAAACACAAATATTGTTATGTGAGATAATCGCACACCTCTCCAAATTGCACATAGCCAAGTTATTGGAAAGTGTCGGGAAGCTGTGGAGTATTTTAGGCCGTAATTCAAATGAAAAATGTGTTTGACACAGTGTCAAAGAGAAGCCCTGCAACCACAAATTTAGATGGGATTCAGAATGACAATGGTGAAGAGGGTTAGGAAGACAAGAATGAGAAGGAGTAAAACGTTTGAGCACAGACATATAAGGTTTATAAAATAACTTCAAAACCTCGGGGCTTCGGAGCCTTGGTGTGATCAGTTAACAGTAAATGGCATGCAAGGAGACTTAAAGCACTTGGTACAGAGTTGTCTGATGCAAGGAGGCCCTAAGATACTCCCAAGACACCATATAATTCTGCCAATACTTTTTTGCAGACATAAGTACCAAGACTATGTACCCAAGTAAATAATAAGATTTTATTATTTATTTAAACTGATCATGCTTTTGTATAATTTAAGTTTTTGTTCTGCTGACTTCCTCTGTGGTGCTCCACATGTAGGACCCAGGCAGAATCTGTCACAAGGGTTAGGGTTAGTGGGTAGGGTAGGGGTTAGGGTTAGGGTTATTGGTAAAATTGAGTGTTTTCGCCGTCATTAAGGTCCAAAAACCCTGGGGGGCCCGAGTGGGTTGCAGACATTCATGGTGATTGGTTGGACAGTTTTAAGCTGACAACACATGTTTTTTAGTGTATTTTAGAGACATTTATGGCGAAAGAAAGTCTGAAAGCAACAGACTGATGAAAATGAACAGGAAACTAATTTGGAAGGGTAGAGTGAAGGAGTGGTGTTATAAGAAAACTACAGAAAAAAGACTTATGAACTGATCGTCGGACACAGACTCAGAGCTGCTCTCTGTCATTAGCTACTTGGTTTTCAAATCAGTTCAATTCAAATAAATGTCATTTATACAGCACAAACTCATGACACATGTCATCCCAAGGCTCTTTATTTTGCTCAAAATAAGTGCAATAATCTGCCAGCGCAGAAAGACTTATATAATATATATCATGATTCCAAGAAGTCTTACCAAGTGCATATGTATCACTGCCATGGCAGATTATCACATTTATTTTGAACACAAGCCTCTAAAACGGAGATTAATAATCTAACAGAATATGCTCTTGCTTAGTATATAAATCTCTAAACAAGATCAAAAAGACTTTTTGGCTAAATATAACATCGTGAGACTCGGTTAGATGGGCCATTTTTGCAGTTTGCTGAATGATTTGCATGAAGCCATGAGGTGCATTAGGACAAAGGCTCACTATTAAATACAGGAATGTTATTTTAGCCGATCTAGAAAAGCATTTGAATGCCCAGGACAACAGTCTACGTCATATGGTACACTGATGAAACACCACAGACTGCAGTATCCTAAATGCTCTCTTGAAACTATCGTCCATTCCTTTACTGGCTGTTCTTCACCCATGCACACCTACGCACGCACACAGAGTGCATCACTAATATTAACCACTTGCGTACTCTGTCCACAGCTGACATTTAGATGAAGCCTCACCTTTGACATTCTCATTCACGTTCGTTCTGTCAGGAGCTGTACTTCCTTCCCAGTAAGAACCAGATTGGTCGGCTCAGTCGCAACTGCCATACGTCTACCATCCTGACTCCAAATGGCAAAGAGTATGCTCAGAGAATAGCGGTGAGTTAACCTTTCCGGAAGTTGTTTCCTGCTGATGACATCAACCGTCTACATCAGAGAAAAATCGTCATTTAACCTTTCGGGTTTCCCTTTCAGTTATTGCCTTGCACAACACGCAGTAGTATTCGTTCACCCTTTGTTTTCAAGGTAGCAGTTAAAGAAAGGAATGCGTACAACTGTATGATGAACAGGAACGTCTTGACATTTGTATCTAACAATGTTTCCACCTGCCCCCCGCATCGCCGCAGAGAGAGGAGCTGACGGAGGTGATTCTGAAGCTCCTGGTTGCGTGGCGAGATCCTCTGTGGCATTTTCACCAGAACATGGCTCAACAACTTACATTCAGTCACTTCAGCTCAAACAAGACTCTGGAAATGAGCGACATGGTGCACGAGCTGCAGAAAGGCGTGCAGAAAGTGGCTGAGAAGGTACATGCCTGCACACACACACACACACACACACACGCACACACACACACACACACACACACACACACAGCATCAAACTCTGCTGGTTTAGATCACAGGCTGTTCTTTTTTACATCAATAGTAGATGTGTTGCAAATGTAAACCAGATTTGAAGAACGTTTCTATGCTGCAGTTTATGACACATCAACAATAATGTGCGGTACTGTTTGCGACGACTGCTGTTTGTTCAGGACCAAACCGGAGAAATCCAGCAGAGAGCAAAGAGGCCTCTTCCACACGTGGCCGGATCTTTGTAAAAATGAATATCTCCCCCACATTGTTTTTCAAAAATAATATCAGACATCATTTTCAGAAAGGTTTTCATCCACAGTTACCTGCACAAACACCCCAATGAGCATTGTTAAAAACATGCCAACCGCATATAGAAGAAAGGAGGGGGTTTAGTTCAAGTCCGACAACAACAGGGGCTATGTCAGGGGTGTCAACCTCATTTCTATATGGAGCCACTTTGGCGTCATGAAGTTATTAAAAGGGCCGGTTGCAGGTCTATACACGATAATTTTCATTTCATAATTTCATTCCAGTTCAGATAGAAGTATAAAAAAATGCACAGTAACATAAAAGTAGCAACCTTAGGCCCAGTTTATACAGTTTATCTGCAAAAAAGTTGATATTGGGGTGAGTTACACTTACAGGAGGTACAATTTTAGCCACTTTATACACTTTGAAAGGATATATGCCTCTACTTTATGACATGATATGCTTTTTTTTTTTGGCTCTTGAGGGCCGGATAACTTACCTTGACAGGCCGGATTCGGCCCGCGGGCCTTGAGTTTGACACCTGTGGGCTATGTACTGCTAAGCTATACCAGCCAATCAGAATCCTTAAAAAATGGCAACATTGAACATCATTGTGACTCTGTATTGGGAGCACTCTTTCTCCTTTGAACCTCAACGTACTGGAGCAGCTGGGCTTGTAAAAACAAACAAGCAAAAGGTGTCTGGACCACCTGTAATAACGTTCCATGTTTGCTTTTACTTTGATACCGATACCGAGTAAATATAAATAAAATTTCTGAACCACAAGGTAAACTTTATGCTATTTCCATCCAGGTTTGTCCCATTTAGGTTCATCCGGAACCACACAGGTCAATATAAAATCAATTAAACATTTCAATAAACAGTGTACCTACCCAGGATAGAAGCTCAAAAGCACGGAATACAGACAAGAAAGTGAAACAACGATCTTTCTTGAGTTTGTTTGTTACTGCCCGGCTTGGGTATGCTGGCTGAATTTACGGTACATACTCTCTCGTGAATCTTGCGAGGCAGCTGGTCTATAGAGGGACCCTCTATGCGGCCAGTTTATTCGAAAAAAAGGCGGATCGGAGCACGAAGGATCAGATGCAAGCGGTGTGTCTTGGGTTTTATCTAAAACAAAAATTGAGGTTCGAGAGACCATCTTGCTCCAAGTTAAGATCCACTGCCTTAGCTGCTTTGTCTCAAGACATCTTTAATAAAGACATATAAGCTGTAATTTTTGAAAAAAGGAGTTCAAGAATCCAAGTAGATGTTAAGAATTTCTGAAATCTTTTATGACTAGGTAATAAATGTGGTCCAGTATTAACATGAGCATTTTGGTATATTTATAATTAAAGTAATCATGAGTCTCCTTGTGCCTCAGATGCAGACGCTGGGAATAATAAGCAATTCCCTTGGCAACCTGGGTTCCCCTAAGGCTCTGTTGGCATCTGACGGCGCTGAATGGCGACTCATGAATGACTACGACCTCCTCTACTGCTTTCGCCGCGACTCGAACAAGATCCAGAACTACCTGAAGATCCTGAAATGTCGGACAGTTCCAGAACATGGATGCTAAAGGGAAAACAACAGTAGAAGTTGTGTTGGACTCTCAGTTACATCAGCTATGAAATGCTCTATTTAGAAACAACACATATACTGATTCACTTTCCATGTGCAGAATGAATTTGCTACACTTATAATCTGTTCAGTTCTGTCATGAATGAAGACCTGCTGACTTCATGCATGATTTTACCTGGAAATCTTCCCTTGAATGGACATGATGACAGGGTGAAGGGGTTGTAAAAAGATTTACAAATGTCAAGTGAAATGCACAATCCATTGAAGAATGCTTGTAATAAAAAAAAACATTACAAGAAAAAACATATATCTTTGTCATTTTAACAGAAGATATAGGAGCAGAGTTCCCACAGTCCACCCTGGCCTCGGCTTTTTATGTGGACAGAAAGGTAGGAACAGTCCCACTCAGCCAGGATAATCAGTCTTTTTTTAAACAGTCTTGGAAAAAAAGTGCTATCATGTGTAGGAATGGCCATTTCCAGTCTGAGCACAAGATAGAGGTATTAAGAGTGATGTGAAACTTCACATCACTCTTAATACCTCTATCTTGTGGTTATGTGTGTAATTGCCGGCTGAGAGCAGAACTATCGGTAATCAGGATTAAACATATGGAAAATATTCTACAGATCTGAGACCGCAGCAGTACCTTTGAAGACCCTGTTCATTTTAAACATCATGATTTTACTTGTTGTCTTCATGAAAACAAAGAACACAAGAATACTGTGAGGACCCACTGGCTGTGAGAAAAGGAGTTTTACAATTGTGGAAGCTCATAGAATAGAAATAAATTTTTTGTTCCACAATGGGGAAATTCAATCATGACAGTAGCAAAAACACACAGTATTCACCAGATTAAATAACATGAATAAAAAAAATGTAAAGTTAAGTACCGCTGGAATGGACCGTCATCCAGACACAGCTACAGGTGGTGGTACTACACTGGGTATGCGTCTCTGGACGCCTGCTCAGGAGGAACGGGCGGACCCAGTGGTGCTGACGCCATTATTCTGCTTCCCACATTAAATACAGCATTGTGATTAGCTCAGTGAAATCCATCTCAGCCACGGTGAGTTCAACAGACAGGAGGAACCGGCAAAGTAGATAGACACTCCTCCTATTTGATGACGCGGTGAAACGAGTTGGGGGGAAATGGCTGCCTTGTCAGCACCGATTGTTTGGTAGAGAGCGGCGAAATTCCCCTTAATCGCGTTCGATGTGAAGGTACCATAACATCAGCTGGGAGGAACGACCTGAGGAAGCACACCTTAGAGCATCTAGGATGCAGCAGTCTGTCACTGGAAGAGCTCTCCAGTTCTGCAACAGCTCCATGGATAGGGTGTGAGACGTTGTCTGTCCGTGGTGTGATTTTTCTTGTAGCCCTCTTGTTTCCCACCACCTGCACTGGGTCCAGGAGGCATCCCAGGACAGAGCTGGCTCTCCTTATGAGTTTATCCAGACGCTTCCTCTCAGCTACAGATAAGCTGCTGCTCCAACGGACCACACCATAGAAGATGGCTGATGCCACTTATACATTAACTTTCGTAAAACAGCATGTAGGGTATTTACTCTTGCTGTGACAAACATCTCACTCGCACTAGTCCATCTTGGCTGTTTCTAAGGAACCCGCAAAGCATCATTATAGGCCACCTGCAGCCTTTGCAGGTTGGTTTTTCTAGATGTAGACCACAGGTGAGCAGTGTACAGAGAGGTACAGTATGCATTAAATAATTCCACTTTGACTTCATCAGTACATGCACCGAATTTGCGAGCAAGGGTATTAGCCTGAGCATACAACATTCTACATTGTCTACAGATATCATCGTCTGACAGATCTTCTGTGATGATGTGCCCAAGATACTTGGTTTTGTATGTAACACCCAGCACAGTATTTGACAGCCGAAAATCTGCAAACTGAATCGATTTATCTTCTTTACTCCTACAGATCATGACCACACTTTTAGATGGATTGTACTTAATGTCATGTTCCAGACCATACTCAGAACAGATGTTAAGTAGTTGCTGTAACCCAGTAGCCTGACATGGTCATACTCAATTCTAGTCAGAATTTGAGTCTGATACTGCTCCATAGAGCTGTGATTATGGGGCCTGTTTCGAACGAACCAGGAAAAATAATTCCTCTGCACTCAATTGGATAGACCTACAACCAATAAGAGCAACGGAGTGTGTGACGTATGTTAAGCGACAAATAGTTGTTGTTAACGGAACTCAACTGTTAGCCTAGCATAAGAAGATGAGCGTTAACGATTTTTGCCGGTGTTGCAAAAAGAATGTAAGAATCCAAGGAGTCCTTCAACACACGAACCTGTCGATATCTTCTTGAACAGACCTAATAGCAGAATCTCCACACCTCAACTCTCCAGCGGCAGCCATCGTTGTTGTAAACGAATTCAAGCCAAGCGCGCTTTGGTGACGTGGTTGATTACGTTACTGTTGATCATCTGTTCATCATCGTATAAAGCCCGCCCTGACAATTTGATTGGCCCGCCAGATATTGGGCGAGCATACTCGTGCTACTATTGAGTAATGCCAGACCGAACTTCTCGTCCTAAAACGTTGTGGGCGGGACTAAGTTCGGAATGGCACCCAGGCTAGTAACCCAGCAGTACTCGGACTAAATATTACTAAATCATCTGCATACATCAGGTGATTAGGTATAGAGTTACCAGCCACACAACCAGTGTTACAAACTCTCAACTTGGTTGACAGTTCGTCCAGATACAAATTAAAGAGAACTGGGGACTCATTGTTGTGATTCTAGTCCATTTATTGTTCAGGTAAACACCAAAGTACTTAGAAGAGTCAGCTGTCTGCTTATCAGTTCTCTTGATTTTAACTGGTATCAGTAAAGTGGGTCTACGTCTGCAAAGTCCCCCATCAGCTCTTTTGGTTTCCCTGCATTTAACCTCAGATGGTTTGCTGTGTTGATTGGTTTGTTTTAGTATAAAATAAGTAGTCATTTTTGTCCACACTCCATACCAGTTGGTGGCGGTAAAGGGCCATTTCGTTGTTTGCCAACCGCCAGTGAAATTCCACAAAGAAGAAGAAATGTCATGCACGATCCAACCAGAGGGGGCGATATTGCAACTCACTCCGCTGGTAAACACCGGCGAACTCCAGGAAAAGAAGAAGAAGAAAGCCCATGTTTTCCAGCATGTCTGCCATTGGGATTCACTTCGGTTATACATGTGCCTGTGTGGCGGTGTTTAAGGTGAGCTGCTGGCGGTTTGTTCTCTGTAAACCAGCGGTACCCGAGTCCAGACCCGGAGAGCCGCTTTGTTTCATTATGTTAGCTGCGCCTCTGCGGCAACGCACCTGGATCTAGTCCCTCACCAGCATATTCACCCGCTCTGACGGAGGGAGGGGGGTTGTATTGTAAAAGTTGGTGGATAATAGCGACTAGGACTGGACTCGGGCATCCCAGACATAAAGCTTTCCCTGCTGAGCTCCTCGCTGCTGTCCGCGGAGAGGACGGCCAGCAGCTGCTAAGGGGGGCTAAGCGTTTTACTGAGGATGCTGCGAAGGGTCGTTGGTTCCTGCATTTCTCAACACACACAGACGCAAGCACTGTTTAAGGAGGGTTTTCTGGGGAGGGGGACAGGGAGGGGAGGGGAGGGAGCTGACCTTGTAAAGATGGAGAGGGGAGTGGACTGTGGACCAGTTTGGCAAAAAATGTGAAGGAAGAACGCGATGCTGCAAAGATGAGAGTAAGTTAACCAGGTTAGGATGAGTTAATGGGTTGAGTAGTCCTTTGGCAATCAGAAGGTTGTGGGTTCGATTCCAGCTTCCCCTTGCCACATGCTGATGTGCCCCTGGGCATGGCACTTAACCCCAAATTACCTACCGAGCTGGCCTAGTGCTTAGAGCAGCATGCTTGTACTCAGAGAAGGATGCAAGTACCGGGTTCAATCCCCAGCGCCTGCATTCTGGGTCCCTGAGCAAGACCCTTAACCCCAGATTGCTTCCCGGGCGCCGCACATGGCAGCCCACTGCTCCCCAAGGGTGATGAGTTAAAAGCAGAGAACAAATTTCGTTGTAATGTATGTTTCAATGACAATAAAGATGATATTACTATATTATTACATCTCTTTGAAACAAGAGCTTGTTTTTATATTACACTATAGGAAATTTGTTTACATTTTTTAAATAAAAGATAAAGTTTTTATTATTTAAACCAACAGTATGTTTATGTTTAGGTTTACTGCATTTTCTTCAATGGAACATTTGATTTTTGAAAGACACCATATAGTCGGACATGTTCATTGATAGTCTGCAGATATGCATTTCTGTTGGATTCAAGAGAAGCAGGCCTGACCCAATAAGGACCCACCTACACAGAACCGTTTCCATTGTCCCGGTAGCACCAACCCTGGATGTCCTCTCTGTTGCCTGTTTTCTTTAATACAGTGAAATGTGTCTTTTTTTTTAGGATGGGCGGGCTGATGTGGTGGCTAATGATGCAGGAGACCGGGTCACTCCAGCTGTGGTGGGCTACAGGGACACTGAGCAGGTATTTCACTTAGATTTGACATCTGTCCTTCTATCTAAGTTATTGTTGCATTAATGCCTTTAAATCACTGCCAAATTGATCCTTTTCCTATCTTTTCTGATGTTTTATGAAAGCCGTGCCATTTTTGCTGACTCCATATGCATTTCTCCATTTACAGATCGTAGGGATAGCAGCCAAGCAAGGTCAGGTGCGCAACGCGGCCAACACCGTTGTTAAAGTGAAGCAGGTGCTGGGCAGAAGGTAACCTTCGCTTCACATGCAGCTCTGTGCATCAGACAAGTCCCCCCCAATCTGGACTAGTTTTTACATTTCAAAATGTGTAAAACTCCAACATTAGTGTTCTTTTAATCCCATGAACCAACATTTGCTTCATAAAGCTTATTTAAATGTCAGATAACGTTCATGGACACATTATTTACACTGATGAGGATATTATGGTTAATCCTTCATATTCTATTGGTTAAATTGACTCCCATCAAAGTTTGTTTCCCACTCTTTAGATAAAATGTGCTGTATTTTCTATTGATCATTGATTGGAAGGTTTAGAGTTTAATAGCTTTAAGGCAATTTAACCTGTTGTTTAACTTTAATTTAACTCCTGTTGTGGCCTAAGGATCTAAGTGCTTTAAAGAATGCTGCCAGAAATGTTGTTATCCTCGTCTTCCTCATTTTGTTTCTCTTTCATGGTTTAGATTCGATGATCCCGTGACACAGACACACAAATCTGAGACCAAATGCCAGGTACGTTTGTGGCCGTATGGAACATTTTTAAACCAGCTTCACTAGAGAAACAAATCTACCTGGAAAGGAGTTTAGTTTGTTTTTAGGAGCTTTAGCCACCAGAGGAAAAGCTGTGGCTCTGACGTGTGACTGCTGTGTGCAGGTGGTCAACAGAGAACACATGCCCTATTATGAGATCACGTGTGGAGAGCACACACAGTTTGTGGCACCAGGAGATGTGGCGAAGCTCATCTTTAAGAAGATGAAAGGTAGTCTGATTGAAACGCAGCCTTGTCTTCGTGAAGAAACGGTCGGCTGACTTATTTCTGTGTTCCCAGAAACGGCTCAGTCAGCGTTGGGCTCTGATGTCACTGACACCGTTATTACCGTTCCCTTTGAGTTCGCACATGCTCAGAAGCACGCGTTGAGGTAAGAAGGTTTCATTCTGGTTTACTGCTGTGCCATCGCTGTATCTCACCTAGCTTCACTGCTCTGGGGGGGGAAATCATGGTGTTTGTGTTTCTTTAACTGGTAGCTGGGTATAGAACTGCTATTAGTAGGCTAAACTCTGCTTTATGGGAAATGATAGTAAAGTTTGAATAAATGTGCTTTAAGCTGTGGCGTTTTGTTTTTCAGAGATGCAGCTGAAGCTGCAGGCTTCCATGTGTTGAGGATGATCCATGAACCTGCTGCTGCTCTGCTGGCCTATGATGTGGGACAGGACTGCTCCTCTGGGAACAGGTGCTGCGTTAGAAATGTCCTCCAGTAAAATGTCCTTTAGCGTCCCCCTCTGTCCTCTCAGTCGTCCTCGCCTGAGGAATCTGAGACGTCTCAGGGCGTTGATGGAGTCTGCAGAGTACAGGGTGAACGGGAACGGTGTGTTGTGTCAATCAGTCGATTACTTTCCATAATCGGCAAGAAAGAGATCAGTGCATTAATCTGGCCCCTCTAGCGACGATCCTCTAGAGATCAAGCAACAGAGGATGAGCTTATCAGAAAGTGCAAAATAAAAATAAAATAAATACCAGCCACTAAAGAGGTCCAGGGTGACCACAAAGGTGTGGTCGCCCTGTTTTCACGTTTAATCTGAGGGACTTCCATCAGCATCTTCTTGCTGGATCTGCCGTCTGCCACCAACTACCAACCCAAGTAAAAGGTCCCATTCTCTGAGGCTCACGTTGAACTTCTGCACACATCTCCATGCTTAAAGTCTTTACATTGCTGCCTTTTGATTGGCTGATTAGCCAGCTGATTTAAGAAGCAATTGAACTGGTGCGCATAATGGGGCTGGACAATAATTCAATAACGATATATATATATATATATATATATATAGATAGAGAGATAGAGAGAGAGAGAGAGAGAGAGAGAGAGAGAGAGAAGAGAGAGAGAGATAGAGGAGAGAGAGAGAGAGAGGGGAGAGAGAGAGAGAGAGGGGAGAGAGAGAGAGAGAGAGGGGGGGGAGAGAGAGAGAGAGAGAGGGTATAGAGAGAGAGAGAGAGAGGGAGAGAGAGAGAGAGATAGGGAGAGAGAGAGATAGAGAGTTTTTTAGAGAGAGAGAGATTTTTTTTTGAGGAGAGAGAGATTTTTTTTTTATATATATATATATATATTTTTTTTATATATATATATATATTTTTTTATTTTTATATATATATATATTTTTTTATATATATATATATATATATATATATATATATATATATATATCGATCGATAGACGTGTGGTTCAATAGGAAAAAAGGGTCAATAAAAAGTTCAATAAAATAACATTCTAGCCTATCATGTAGGTCAATACTGCAGTCATTACATCCTCCCAACCAATCACAAACACAGACCCAGGAAGGTCAGCCTTCAGAGAGCACTTGGCAAAAGTTGGTTTAATAAAGGGTTATGTTTGAATCCATTTATTTATAAATTGGTCATTAAGCAACAGCATAAAATGGTCAGGGCTGCACCTAAATTGTATGTTTTGAATTTTTTTTGATAATTACTGATGTTGATCAACGTTTTCTCCTTGTGACGTTGACTTTACTGAGTTTTAACACGTCTTAATCGTCGTGCTATAGAAACGCTCCCTCCTTCCTGTGTGATGTCTGACTTGCTGCCCCTGTTTCCCCAGCCACGTCTTGGTCTACAAGCTTGGAGGGACGTCCCTGAGTGTGACGGTGCTGCAGATAAACGGAGGAATGATGCGGGTCGTCAGCACCAGTACCGACCACAGCATCGGAGGAGAGCGCTTCACCCAGGCCCTGGCCCAACACCTCGCCTCCGAGTTCAAACGGTAGCCGCCGTTGTTCAGCTGCAGGAGAAACGAATCAGATGCCGATAGATGCACCGTCAGCCCAGCCGCCCTCACCCCGCGTGTCTCTGTCGTTCTGCAGAAGCTTTAAACACGACGTGAGCAGCAATCCGCGGGCCTTGCTGAAGCTGATGAACAGTGCCGACATGGCCAAGCACTCCCTGTCCTCCCTGGGATCAGCCAACTGCTTTGTGGATTCCCTGCATGACGGCATTGACTTTGAGTGCGCCGTTTCCAGGTGAGCTCTCGGCGCGGTGTTAAGAGATGGAAATGAGACCGGCTTGATATTTGTCTCATCAATAAAGTAATAACTGATGACGTTGTCAACAGTTCATATTATTTTGACCTTTTTCTTTGTTCTTTTTTTTCCACAGAGCACGATTTGAGCTGCTCTGCTCCACACTTTTCAACAAAAGCATCCAGCCAATCAGGTCGCTGCTGGACGAGGCAGGGCTCTCTGCCAGAGACATCAACAAGGTGAGACGGCCGCAGATAACTTGTTCACGTCCTGATGAAAAGTGAAACAGTGTGATGTAATTCAAGCATTGGCTAGGTTTCTGCAGTTCCTTTATGATGTCACGGGGGATCCCTGCTTTTTCAGCCAATGGGATTACTTCAGGCCCCCCGTGTGAAAGGCTATGACGGGTTGTTTTACTAGATCCCTTTTTTTTTTCTCAGGCCAGCCTAGTCAGAGGGTGTGATTGTGCTGAAAGGCATGTGAAATTACACACAGTCCCTTTAATTGTTTACATGGTTGGGTCTCAACATGTGCTTCTACCATATGTTTTCCTTCCACACAACTTTCCATTCATTAAGTTTAGATACATCAGTTTGTGAACAGTCAGCTTCTTTAGTCAGCAGTCTCCCGATCATTATGTAAAATCCATTTTTTATAGGTCCCATGTAATATTCAAATTTTCTGACTAAAGGAATTCTGGGTATTTATTAGCCGTGAACCATCATCATCACGATTAACCCAGCACACGCAACATGCACACATTTGTGTTTTAGGTGGTTCTCTGTGGCGGATCATCCAGGATCCCTCGCCTACAGCAAATGATCCGGGAGATGTTTCCTGACGTGGAGCTGCTCAACTCGTCGCCCCCGGATGAAGTCATCGCTGTAGGAGCCGCCATAGAAGCTGGCCTGCTGGTCGGCAGGGATGGCCTTGCCCCCGAGGAAGAGTCTGTTGCTGTGGATGTTTCTGCTGCTGACATTCTCTTGAAGGTATCCTCCATTTCAAACATGCTGTATGAAGTAAATTTACTGCAGGAAACACATGGACGGTGTTCTCTTTGGAATGTGACTGTAATACCCAAAGTGGTCCAGATATTGTTATGTGACCAGAACGAGTCTCCCCGGGGCTGGATTGAGTTAGTTACAGATTCTGAAAGAGTGGACTCTAAGCTTTCCAATGATGTCACAGTTGTGGATTTCAACAAAATTTTTTAGAATATTTGACCCTTTGAATGTTGGCACTCTGCAAAGATTAGTGAGAAAAGAGGCCTCAAAGTTTCTTTACAATCACCTTTAACCTAGGGGGTGTTAACAAAAGCTGCAGCAACACCTCCCACCCCTTCAATGCTTGTCATTAGAGGGGCCAGATTAATGCACAGCACTACTTTGTTCAAGATAATTCACAGCTCTGCATTACAATATCTGTGTTAGAACTTTCAACTTGTCAAAAAATGACAATACATACAAAGTAAAAAAAAAAAACATAAACAGTTATGTTCAAAATTGGTGAATGTTGAACAGTTTAATTTTACCTCTACGTGTTTTTGTGTCTGCAAGTTGCATCATGCACAGTGCTGTTGTTGTTTTTTAATTGCTCGTTCAGTTTTTTTTTAAAGAAACTTTTCATAAACCGTTTTATGGGACGACACCTGTCGCCTGTGCTATCCTAGCGCAGCAGGATACCACATACGAAAAGTCACCCTACAGATTCTGACCCACAGACTAGAATCTTAAGTGTTGATTTTGCAGAAAGTTTTCAGTAAAATATTGCATGTTCAGCTAAATTTAAAAATGATTAAAAATTGGCCAGCGGAATTGGATGATTCAAAGTTGTTGTATTTATTATTGATATAAAAAAAAATCTTTCAGTGGTTAAAAAAAAAAAATGGTGGTCATTAGGCTCAACGGTTATGTGGTGTTGTGTTGCAGGAGGTGAACGAATCAGGAGCCGAGACGTTTAGCATCCTCCTTCCTGTGGGAACTCCCCTCCCTGCCCGCAGACATCACACCTTATCTGCTGAGGGAAAACTGTCCTCCCTTTGTTTGGAGATTTATCAGAGATTGGTCACGGAGCAGCCCGAAATACTTTCTAAGGTAGTTATGCTCAATAACAGTCCTAAAGTCTAAATACACTGCTCAAAAAATGAAAGGAATCCTTTTTAATCAGAGTATAACATCAAGTCAGGTAAACATCTGGATTATTGATCTGGTCAGTCCAGTAGTAGCATGGGTTGTTGATCAGTGTCTGATCTGGTGGTGATGAAATCCACCATCTCACGACTGGCCTCTCTGTTTAATATTCAGATTATTTTAAGAGACCTGCAGCCTAGTGAGGAGAACCACAGCATCGATGCTGTAGTCACCATGAAAAGGTATGTGTCCAGGGAAGCATCAATGCACTGCTCAAACTGTTCACATTTGTGGAAAATCCTCATTTCTGTGTTTCAGGGATGGATCTGTCCACGTGTCATGTGCTGCACAGAAGAATGGAAAATCAGAGGCTGTCACCATACCAGCAGCATCATGAGCACACGGAAATACCCTTCATTACACGATATGCAGTGTTGTATCACTTATTTTGGTTTTTGTACAACTCAATAAACAGTCAAGTTAAACTGTATTGCTGCTCTGCGTTTTATGCTGACAGGAAATGTGCAGGGGACTATAAATGTTCCAGAAATGACCACTAGGTGTCACACTTGGGTAGTTCTTGTAGGCAGGTTTGTAAAACGGTGGGCAGGGTGAGCAGGATAGAAGGAGCTTACTCAGAAAACATGAAACTAAGGCCTTTCAGCCAAGCTCTCCTGGATGTGGCCTTTATCAGAGACATCGATATGAGCTCAAATGGGACATCTCCATTGCAGCTTACCCTTAGCAAAAAGCAGTATTCCCCAAGTTCATTTTATTAAGTGAACTTAAGTATAAGTACTTCTGTTTAAACTTTTCAGTAAAATTCAAGTATACTTCACTATACAATATATACATATACAATATATGAAATGTTTATAAAAATTCCACTTCAAGTACACTGCCTCATTTTAATATTAAATAAGTATACTCGTAGTATACTCCATGTTTTTTCCACATGTAATCAGAACTATGACTGCACTCGTATTGCCATAATCCCGCTCAACTCAGGATTCTGCTATACTATCAAAATAATTAGAATTATTTTCACTACAACAGTTGTGTTGGTAACAAAATAACAGCAGGCTCTGTGCGTGTTAGCAGACTTCAAGTTAATTTTTTTATTTAACATCCTGACTCGTTTTAAAGAATTACCAGTTTTAAGCCTTAATAGAGATCAATGCCGCAGGCAGACAAAGTTTGAATTTGATAAACATTATAAAACACAACAACTTTTTATTTTCAGCCAGTATCCTTAAAAGTGTAACTCACCCCAAAATATGTATATATTTTTTGCAGGTAAACTGTATAAACGTGGCCTAACGGTGCTACTTTAATGTTACTGTCCAAATTTATACATTTTCATGTGAACTTGTTTAGTTCTATAATATCTGCGTGTTCCGCCCTACAATGGTGCTGCCAGGAATTTTGGGCCCTTTGACAGAAAATCTAAATCATTTCAAAAGCACATGCATAAGTACATACATCCAGTGGTATCCAAAATAACAGCAGTCCCACCTCACTAGCTAGATAAATCGCCATTTTTGTTAGAATTTCAATTTCTACACTGCAAGTAAGTTTCCTGAAGATTTAGTAAAGGTATAGAGAATCAACAGACCCACCAGGCATGATGTGCATGCTGCTGATTCTGTGAAACTGAATCATTTACTGAAAGGGGCATGTTCAAACAAAATAGCAGTGCCAAGTTCAATTAGTGAGGTCATTGATTATGTGAAAACAAAAAAAAGTTGTTAAATAGGTGGCCCTTAAGGATCAAGACAACTGATGCTGCATATGCTGGTGGTGTATTTGTCCTTGAAAAAGTTGAATGGGTCGTTCAAGACACTGTTTAAAAGAATGTTCTTTGATTAAGAAATCAATAAAAGGGGAAAACCTTTAAAGAAGTGCAGAAAATGATAAACGCTTTAAAAAAGCAGCCAAACCCAGAAATGTGAGGAAGAAAAACAAATACTATTCAAATGGATTGGAGAATAACAAAAATGGCTGAGGCTCAGCCAATGATCAGCTCCAGGAGGATCAAAGAAGATCTAAGATTGTCTGTGAGTACTGTAACAATCATTACGTCTATGTGAAGTCAAGCTACCAGCAACACGCAGATATTGTTTTTTTTTTTTTGTCAAAAAAAAAAAAAGAAAAAAACCATACGGAAGTGGTACAATTTGCCAAAGAACACACTGACTGGCCTAAAAAGAAAATGGCTTAATATTTTGTGGACTGATTGTCATGGTTTTTAGGTGTTTGGCCCACATGGAGAACACAATCGGGAGGCTGAGAGCAGTTTTAAGATGTTTAAGACACTCAGGCGAACAGAGGAGAACGAGGGGACAAATCATGATGTGACAGCGCCAGTGAGAGACGCGAAGCCAGGACTTGCTCAATCTAAGGACGAGAGGAAAGTGATTAGATAATACTAGTGAATGGGAGATGTCAAGGAGGGGGGAGCTTACCACAGAGCACGTGAACCGGGCTGGGGAGAGTGGAGCAGAAAGTGTAACTAAGCAGGGCTCTCTTGGATGTGGGAACCAGGTGACTGAGCGACAGGTAAGCGGGTAGATGGGACTTGCCGGAGGTCCGAGCAGCACCGAAGCAGGAGGCAGTGGCAGTAAGCAGCTGGAGGAACCAGGGAGGGTGCAGAAGGGAACTCTTGTCCGGCTTGGTAACACCAAGGGGGCTCGAGGGGAATGCCAGAGCAAAATCTGAGGGAAGAGGTTCCAGGGACTAGACTTGAGACTTCAGAACTCGGAATAGCGTCCAGAGAGTGATCCAGTGCATGAAGTGATCTGTGAGAAACAGGAAACACAAATTAGCGCTGGGGACTGGTAAACGGTCGAGAGACAGCAGCCACTTAAGCCTACCACAACGGTTTAACACTCTGGCGTCCTTCAGCTGCCTGCAACCTGCTTTTAAGCTCCAGATCGGAGCTGCCAAATGAGCCGCAGGTGCGTACCACTCCCATCTGTCAAACTGCAATCACCTGTGAAAGAGGGAGAGAAGAGAGAGCAGGCAGCGCTGGCAGAGAGCTGCACAGCACTTCCTGCAGAATCCTGACACTGATGAGAGTAAGATTGTTCTTTTTGGGTCTAAGGGCCAGAGACAGTTTGACAGATCCTAACACTGAATTAAAGCCACAGTACACAGTGAAGACGGTGAAGCATGGTGGTGCAAGCGTCCTGATATGGGGATGTTTCTCGTACTATGGTGTTGCTCCTATTTATCGCATATCAGGGATCATGGATCACTTTGAGTACATCAGAATACTGGTGTACTCAGAAGTCATACTGGCGCATGCTGAAGATGAAATGCTCTTGAAATGGGTGTTTCAACAAGACAATGGCCATGGCAGCCCACTGCTCCCCAATGGGATGGGTTAAGATGCAGAAGTGAATTTCACCACTGTGAGATCATAATTGAACATCATACAGTAAAGCAACAGACCCACCAGACATGATGTGCAGGAATCAGTCGGAATTCTTCCCAACTCTGGACACCCAGGGCTATGATTTGTGGAGTCAACCAGTGTTCTGATGTCTCTAGTGTAGATGATCAGGAATCTGCTGAGTCCCAGGTGTAGAGGAGGGTTAATCTGGCCGGCATGCGGCTCACGCAAGTAGTTGAGGGCTTGTGGAACGGCCAACTGTGGAACAGTTGGGCTTTTCCTGCTGACAATGTCTTTGTCCTGAGTTGTTGGGGTTATTTTGCCATTCTAAGCCCAGCAGAATGGGCATCCAAATTATTCATAGCAAGTAAGATTCAGCCAGTGTATGATAATATTAAAGCATTAAACGCTATGCAGTATATTCCACCGATTTTTTGGCTTTTGAATCCCTTAAAAGTTCTGCTGAAACCAATTAAATTCAAAAGCCAAGTAACTAGTGATATAAAGTCCACCTGTGTGAGTCCGCCTGTCAGTATAAACAGACCTTTTTCTGAAAGGCCCCAGAGGCTGCAGCACCACTAAGCAAGAAGACCAAGGAGCTCTCCAGACAAGTCAGGGACAAAGTTGTTAAAAAGTACAAGTCAGGGTTGGGTTATAAAAAAATATCCAGATCTTTGATGTTCCCCCAGTACACCATCAGATTCATCATTTTCAAATTGAAAAGACAAGGAAACATTAGACACCAGCCAAGAGAGGGCCGCCCACCAGAACTCACAGACCGGACCCAGAGGGCATTAATCAGCGAGGCAGCACAGAGACCAGGTCACCCAGAGGGAACTGCAGAAGTCCACAGAAGAGACTGGAGGATCTGCCCATAGGGCCACAATAAGTCGTATGCTCCACAGAGCTGGCCTTTATGGAGAAGGAGCACAGAAAAAAAAGCCGTTACTCAGTGTTAAAAATATGGTTAGATGAGACTAAAATTGAACAGGTCAGCCTGCCTGTGTTCTGAGACTGGGACAGAGGTTCACCTTCCACTGCTAAAGCAACACTCAAGCAGTTTAAGGAGAAACATTTAAATATGTTGAAAAGACCTAATCAAAACTTGTTAGCCTGACTGGGACTAAAAATCTCTTTTACGAGAGTTCCTGGCCTAAAACAGCCGTACAAAATTCAACAGTTTAGAGACAGACACGACACATACATTAAATATGACAAATAGATTCATTTCAGCTCTCTTTTACAAAGTTTCTAAAGAAGCAACAATGAATGAACACTTGTAAGATTGAATGTTGACGCTTAGTAACCTGTAATGTTGCAACCCTGTGGTTTAGAAAAAAAAAAACTGAGTTAATTGAAACATGTCAAACATATACCAAAGCTGTAACATTTATTATATTCACTTTTCCTAAAGTTTCGTCAAAGTCTGTCATGGAAACAGCTGGCCATTTGAAAGTAGGTTGTTAAATTGGTGTATTTTACTATTATTCTGACACATGAAGCAGCTCCTACACAGCTTATATGCGCATATAATAACCGAGACGAAAGAGAAACTAAATCAGTTGGTCTTTAATTTTTTTAATATAAAACCAAATGGCTGGAATTCCCCAAACATTCCGTTGGGTCATCTGCCAAATCCACACCTCTAAAAAAAAAAAAAAACGGCATAGAAGCACCGCCCAGGAGCAATGAAGGGGCGTTTATCTCAGAATGGAATGAGTAATGTTTGATCCAATGATATCCGAACAACAAACTGCATTTAGACAGAAAGTGAAACTCTGGTACAGTGTTCGGCCTTTTGTTGTTTTTTCTTCACATTGAAATTGCACACATTTTTATTACTGTGTTATTAAACTAGTTATAAAGTCTAAGATCAGACTTTCTTCTTCTGTTCTTCTCAGTTCTTCTGAGAAATCAAATTCAGTCAACAAAAGCTTAGCATTCATGTTGTTAAAAAGGGATCATTCTCCTTTATTATAAAGCCCATAGTATGGGGTTCAGGACCAGATATTCAATATATGGTTCTGTTTCTCAACTTTATGAGACACTGAGCACACCTGGAAATGTTGGCCTGTTTCTAAAGAAAGTTAATCACGGAGGTCAGACAGTGATGTTGACTAGGCTCCCAGTCTCGGCTCTAATTCCCACCGAAGGTGTTTATTGGGTTAATGTCACATCTCTGTGCAAACCTGTCAAGTTCGTCAACACTAAACTAGCTCAGCCATGTTTGATTTTAAAGCTGGGAGTAAGAAATTTTTCAAA
This sequence comes from Fundulus heteroclitus, assembly GCF_011125445.2. Taxonomy (NCBI): domain Eukaryota; kingdom Metazoa; phylum Chordata; class Actinopteri; order Cyprinodontiformes; family Fundulidae; genus Fundulus; species Fundulus heteroclitus. The sequence continues at coordinate 386,805 of NC_046377.1, read as the reverse complement.
ATAAACTGAAGTATTAAGATGGCCTAGTCATGACAAATTTCTATGCCAGTAGCTCACTGTAGTTGTGTACACAGTTTTCAGATTAAATTATGCCACCCTGTTGGCTTATTATATTTTATTTCTGTGTTTTACACTTTGGTTTTACCTTATTTGTTAGTAAACAAAGCACTTTTGTGTATATTTAAAACAAGAAGGCCAAGTAACCTGAAGTACAAGTTGCACATTTGGACAATGAGTAAACAAAGAGGGGCAATGAAGCCCACTGGCATATATATATATATATATATATATATATATATATATATATATATATATATATATATATCTATATCTATATCTATATATATATATATATATATATCTATATATATATATATATATATATATATATATATATATATATATATATATATATATATATATATATATATATACATACACACACAAACACACGTTATAATGACATTGTAATGAACGAATACAATCAAGTACATGTTCATCCTTACCAGCGAAACATAACGCAAGTAGATCTGTTTTGTACTGTGAATCAGTTGGTACAATTCCACACAGCACATGAATGAGAATTTGGATGGAAGCTCTATATACACTGTTCTTCTCTGAAGTTCACATGAAGTTTGGAGGTCTATAGCTGACTTCAGAAAGGTAGGGTGTATTTTGGTCTGCTTGTTTGGTCTGGACCAAAAGAGGTCTTTATTTCTTTGGTGCGGTTGCTTTCACGTCGTACGTTTTGTGAGTGAACTATAACTTGTAACAAAGGCACGCATGTGACGATTGTTGCCCCCACTGGACCAAAATGACTAAGGCGGAACGTAGCACAGGCCCGAAAATGGAGGAAAACTATTTTGGAAATCCACTCTGGATATTTGTGCTGCTATTACAGCGGCTAAATCACTTTGAGTGTCAAGAGCAGCTCATTCAATGCGGGTTTCAAGACATTTTATTTACTAATTTGGAACTGCGCCTGAGAATGTGTCCTGCAAGCCGAAGGCTACGCTGGCACCAGCGTTGCTAACTGTTTTAATTTCCATACAAAATGAACTGCTACAGTGGCTTGCTAAGTGCAAAGAGACGTATGTGGTTGGGTTGGATCGAGGTAGTTTCATATTCGCACTGGAAGCAAAACACAGCTGTTTGGAAGCGCATTGAGGCCCCCTCAGAAGTGGTTCTCAGTGTGATCGTTTGGTCCAGACCACGGTTTGCTTGAGTGCATTTACACCTGCACAAAAGGTCCGGATCAAAGGGGGAAACAAACTCTGGTCTGTTTAGAGCAGACCAAATGTGTCAGGTGTGAATTCACCCTTATGGGCCGCTCTGGAAGTTTACACGGACCATCAACGTCATGTCTGATCTACTGTAATTCCCTAGATTATCAATTTGTTACCGGTAAGCTGAACGTCATCTTATCAGTTTAGTTGGATATTTCTTCTGATTGGCCGTTTCACACATCTGCTATGTTGTTCTGCTACAGGAGAGAATATGAAAATAATCTCACCAAATTTACGCTACAGCTGATTGTGCCTTCATAAAACTGGCCCATGTCTTCAAATGATTGCCTATTTATATTATTATATAACAGTGACGTAGACTATTATGTTGCTGTATATAGTGTTGACAAATTGCTACCAAAAGTGAAAGACAATGAACCTTTTTTTTTTTAAAGCTGCCTAAACCGAGGGATGAAATGGACAAGGGAATACTGGGTGGTTGGAAGAAGGGGGGGGGGGGGGTTATTACAGACACCAGCTATCCATGTAAACATTACATTTTGGGACTTTCCCAAAAACATCAACTTAAGCTGACTTAAATCAACTTTTTGTTTTTGTTCAAGTTTAGAGAACTGAGGATAAGTACAGTTATCTCTCTGTAAAAGAGGGGAAGAAAGCAAAAATTAGAGTTGTTCAATGACTTCATTATTTAGAGAATCAGAAGAAGGAAATGCGCAACCCCTTCCCGCAAGGTTCCTGCGCTCTCAATAACCAAAACGTGTTTGGTGATATCTTACCTGGTAACAACAGGACTTAAAATTGTTGATTGGTTGAGGTGACACGGTGGGCGGGGTTAGAGTGGCTTTTTCCCTCTGAGCGGAGGCGCTTTCGCTTTAGAATTTAGAAAACAGACAAGGAGCCGCTCCTGTGTCTGACTTTCAGCGCCTTCAGGAAGAACAAAACCAAGCAGAAATGAAGCTGCTACTCTGTCTCGCTTTTCTGGCTGCTGTTTGCTGCTCAGTGAACTCCAAAGAGAGTAAGTACTGCCGTTTTCTGTTTTATTCTAGTAGAACAGCTAGGCCATCATCAGGTATACCAGAAAATGTTTCTACTTCTAGGAGGAACGTTCCCCTGCTGTTATACACAGGCCTGTCCTGTTCAGCAGACATGTTATAGACGACAGGACCGACAGCTTTTATTTGTTTAGGCGATTAAGATGAGGCCTAAATAGACACACAACTCAGTTATACTTTTGTTCAGAGTTTTTTTTTTCTTCTTTGAGATAATCCATCAAAAGCATGAATGTTGGTGGAAATTAGAGCAAATGATAAACAAAAAGCAGAAATAATGATCGATTTTTTTTTTATTATCTGAGTTTAGTTTCGATTCACCCTGATTTTAAGCAAACTGCTGAATAGCACCCCCTGCTGGTGGTCCATGCTAAGTGCTGTTTAACTTGTCCTGGTGCTTGACTTCGGGAGGTTTCTCTGAACCCTTTCTGTCATTGCTCCTCTGGGCTAAATGAATGAGCATCAGCTGGATTAAAGCTTTATTGTCTTCCTCCTGAGAAAAGCGGTTTGCTGTTTGGAGCGAAATAGAAATAAACAGCTGTGAGACTTTCTGGCTGCCAACAAGAACACATCAGGCCGTCGAAATGGGAGATGTTTACATGTTAGTGCGAGAAACGGCCTGATGACGAGACATCGAGTGGCAACCACTTACAAAAAAAAACTCCCTTTATTTCTGTGACTAACATCTCTCTGTAAAATGATAACATTTGAACTGTTTCCTTCTCGCTTCAGCTCCACCCAAAGTCCAGGTGTACAGCCGTGACCCCGGGGAGTATGGGAAGGACAACACTCTTATTTGCCACGTGAGCAACTTCCACCCCCCTGACATCACCATCGACCTCCTCTGCAATGACGCCCCCCTCCCCAATCCCAAGCAGACCGATCTGGCCTTCAAACAGGACTGGCACTTCCACCTGACAAAGAGCGCCAGCTTCACTCCAAACAACGGGGAGAAGTGCACCTGCAGGGTCACTCATATGGGAAACCAGAAAGACTATGCTTGGGGTAAGTTTGCTCACTTAAAATATTTCTTCAATAATTTTTTTTTTATGTGTGGCTCCAGGAATTCCCCTAAGTCTGAATTCGGCTCAGTCGGTATACTTTCGATTTCCCCTCTGAGATCCCTGGCAAGCTCCAGAGCCTGATCACGCGCGGTCACATGACCAACAGGGCACGGTTAGGGGGAAAATAGTTTCATATAAACAACAATTTAAACATGGGGAACGTTTACAGAGTGAAACTAAATCTGAATTTGTTGTATTTCATTTGGTCAGGCTTTCTGAGTAGCACTTCTGATCGTATATAAATCTCATTAAACTGAACCTGGAGGTTTCTGATCCAGTCGTTCCTCCAACGTTGTGCTTTGGTAGCCGGGGAACGGGTTCCGGTGTAAAGGCAAAAAGAAGAAAAAGAAAACTTTAGTGTTGATGTGGTGTTTATTTCTTTCATTTTTACCTCGCGGTAAATTGTTGCGTCGCATGCGTTTTCACTTTTGACTCAGACGCACGGCCTTATGGGAAGCTGCATTTTGTGGCAACACACACGCACACACTCTCACAGAAACGCTCCTGCCGACTCCTCAGACGAATAACATGTCGATGTCTTGTGTTTTCGCAGAGCCCAACATGTAAGCGCAGAAGGCCATGCAGGTAAGTTTCTTGTTGTTGCTCTCAGTGCAGACGCTTCATGGGTGCGGCCAGGTCGCCCTTAATGCTCAGCCAGGTTCTTAACAGCATTTAGTTAGCAGAGGGGATCGGAGAAACGAGCGAGTCACGTTCGCTCGGGCTTTATTAACGCAGCCTTTTTCAGTCCGGTGGAGAAAAAAAATCGACAGGAAAATGGAAGAACAGATATTAAATTGGTACAGACGCACAATAACAGGATTAAACAGATAACTACATTGTTCGATTGCTTTTAGTTAGCAACATTCTCAGTGATGTGGAGCGGCATTTCCTGCTTGATCCTCCGGTTTAGAGAGGGCTGTTCTAGACAAAAAGCACAAGATCCGGACAGAAATAACATCCAGACCCTAATTTACCATCTTCATTTATATTGTATATTTTTAAACTATTTTGCATACATTTAATGGTCTGACGCAGCAATCAGCAGGCTAATAAAAACAAAAAACTAGAAAGCCCCATTGAGATTTTTTCCCAAGTGATTCTTTGGTCCTGTTCCGACACATTTTGGCTAACACGTCTTTAATGTCGGAACATTATTTTTTTCCCCCTCCAAGCTTTTGTAGTTACATTTTGAAATAATTTGACTTCAAAGCGTGATCTGCTCAGGCACTATTGGACGTCTTTTGAAGCTCCTCCTTACTCAGCGGCCCCTCCTTGTAATCCTTTAAAGCGGATATTTTAGTGTTTTGCTGTATTTAGTGTCCTAAAGGTTTCTGAAATGTAAATCAGGAATTTTTCAGGATTTTTCACTGATAGTAATGCCTGCAGCATGTACCGCAGCGTCTGCCAATGGCTGTGGAATGCTAGCTCGTTTAAACAATGTTTTTATGGCAACGACACGGAAGTGACTGACCAGTTTGTATCCAGTTCTACCCTGCTGGGAATATTTGGCCGCACCCAGTGACTCCTCAGCAGGACTTGAACGCTTGAATCTAAATGTGTCCTAATGCTGTGATGTTTCTTTTTCAGAATCACACCAGATGTTCTGTCCTCCTCTACAGCATCATTGATTTATCGTTTCATCACCATGCTACAGCAGTTTTCCTCAGTTTTGCTCTCTCTTTCAGTCTAAGAAAAATCAGGAGTTAGTTAGAAAGGTGATGGGAAATCTTTAGGCTTTTTCAGTTAACAGACACAAGGCTAAGGCTTATAACTATGTTGTAATTTAAGCGTGTTGTTTTTATTTCTTTACATCCTGTAAATGATTTTTTTTCTTGTTTAATATGTAAACCTTGTAAGTTAGATTCTTTCTAGGATAATTGGCCAGATTAAACAAGGTGGCGGAGGTCTGCCGTTTTTTTTCTATTGATTTTTGGTTTAAGATTATTGTCAATAAATAAAGGCCTCTTGATAATAGTTTTTTATTGTCATTTGTTATTTGGACCATTACAATGGATACAAAATTATAATTCATTAGAAAAGAAAATAACTGTTTACAGACCTATTCCAGGTCAAAAACCTTAAACTAGGGTTAGCTCATAAATGTGTAATTATGGTTTAAATGTAAATAAGGTTCGAGTAAAAGTTTAGTTTTTGTTGACAGAACAATTCTACATTTTGAGAAATTATTTTTAAAAATCTGTACTTTTTTGTACAAATGAAGATCTGAACAGATTGATGGGAACACGGGATCAATTAGAGAAAAAATGTATTATAAAAAAATATATGAACTGGTGGGCACTGCGGAGAAATGGCATTAAGTGAGGTACCAGAACAACTGGGACAAACCTTGAGATAAATAACAAGAACCTGACAAGGACTCCATGCAACAGGAGTGTGTTGTTGGTAGGAGTGTGGTGGATGTGAAACAGGTGGCTCAAATAAATGGATGAAGAAGATTAACTTTACAGAGAGCAAAATATGAAACAATAACCTAAATAATAAAGAACCATATCCAGAATAAAAATCCCTGAAAACATGAAGAAACTAGAATTTGTAGAGCGAGCACGGGTGTTTAGATAAACAGCATTTCCTGTCTAAAATATTGATTTTGTTTTTTGTATTGTTAATGTATACTTCTTTATTGGTTTTTTTTTTCATTTAAGTCATTTAAGTTTACAAATAAACAACAAAAAACAAGTATAAAATACAAGAACAACAACACAATTTTATACAATAAAAAATAAAAAAAAGGGGAAAAAAGGCACATTCCCGGTCACTATACGGTGGAATAAATATTTGACCTGATAAGTGAGACAAAAAGACTTGTTTTTGGCTCGATATTGTTTAGCTTAGTGAGCAGTGATTCAATTAAAAGCAGTCTCTGTTTTGAGTTTAATCCATTCCTCCATCTGAGGCCTGTGGGGACTTTTCCGCAGAATAAGTCTTCCAGCCATCACAAGCCCTAATCTTTCTTGTATAAATCCAGGCAGCATGAGAGACTTACGTCCCAGCAACCACAGCTGTGCTGATTTAGGTATGGACAGTCCAACCCACTTTTCTAGTTTTTCAATGACTCCGGTCCAAAAAGGAAACACCCAGATACATTCTCAGACAGCATGGAGATAGGTACCGGTGTCCTTACCACATTTCCAGCATATATTGTCTTGCAATAGACCCATTTTAAACATTTTCGATGACGTATAATAGTACCGGTGTACAATTTTACAATGAATACGTTGACGTGCGTTCCTCACGCATTCATCCACCTACCCACCTTCCAGCTTTTCTTTTAGTCCAATCAGTCGCCTGTTTTGACGTCTATCTCTGTTAGCTGCATCCTCTATAGCTGGATATAACTCCTCACATTTTCTGCCGCTTTTATCAGCAGACTTACAAAGCTCATAGTTGTCATCTTCAAGTTGAGAAATGCGATGCTCTGCCTCATCCAGCCGTTGCAATCCACCATCTACATCCGCTCTCAACCCCGAGTTAACCTCTTTCATGTTGTTCATGTCATCTTACAAACTCGACAAAAGCGGGTCAAATTTCAACATTTCTGCGTTAGCTCTTTCCAAAGATGGTTGCTTGGCAGCTACTACACTTTTGTCAACAGTTTGGCTAGGGCTAACATTAACAAATTTCTCATTAGCGCCGCTAGCTCTGGCACTTTGACTTAGTCGTCATAATTGCTAAAATATCACCTTTCAAACGAAGAATACTCTCTGGCTTCTCTTTTTAAGACTTATTAACAAAGAAGCCAAAATTGACCGGCAAATTCGAGAGCTTTTACGGACGATTTCACATCAAGCGACCATCTTGCTCAGTGAACCCACATGACCCCATCCATCCATTGGCGTTCCCAGGCCAGCTGGGAGACATAGTCCCTCCAGCGTGTCCTGGGTCTTCCTCAGGGCCTCCTCACGGTGGGACATGTCCGGAACACCTCACCAGGGAGGCGTCCAGGAGGCATCCTGACCAGATGCCCGAGCCACCTCAACTGGCTCCTCTTGACGTGGAGGAGCAGTGGCTCTACTCTGAATCCTCCCTCCTGCTCCATCTTCCCCTCATTCCAGCACCACTGTATTTTGGATAGACTTAAACACGTTACTGGAGTTAAAGCAAATGTTCTCATATGGCTGATATCCTACAGGGAGATATCAGATTATTAGCTTGAATATAATTATCTCTCTGAGGCCTGTGCTGTGAGACACGGGGGACCTCAAGGGTCTGCGGTTGCCTTAGTGCTACACAGCCAGACAGGATCTGTAAAAAAGAAAAAAAGAAAAAGCAAAAGTTTTTAACCATGCATTTGTATCTTCATACATTGATTACTGTAATGCTACTCTGTTTGGGTTCCCTAGGAAAGGTTTTAGAGGCCTGCAGATGGTTCAAAACATGGCTGCTTGCATGTTAACCAAAGTTGGCAAATACAAGCATATTACTCCAGCACTGACATCTCTCCACTGGTTGACTTGTCAGGTTCAAGTTGATTTTAAGGTCATGCTGCCCACCTACAAGGCACTAAATGGTCTGGCGCCTTCTTATCTCTCTGACCTTCTGCATTTGTATGCTCCATCCCGTGTTATCCGATCTCAGGGTACAGGTCTTCTATAAGTTCCTAAGGCTAAAAGGAAAAACTGTTTGGGAGCGTGCTTTTTCCTTTCATACCCCGTCGTTGTGGAACAATCTCCCTCCAATCATTCAGTAGGCATGTTTTATGGAAGTTTTTAAAGTCCACCCACTTGTTCACATTATCTTATGCGGCTTAATTTGATGCCTAAAGTTAGATTTTAATTTATATTTTTTGCTGTTTTTTTTTTTGGTTGCTATGTTTTTATCTGTTTGTAAATTGTATTGTTTTATTCCTTGTTTTATTATTTTTATCATGTACTGTTCTTCACTTTGTTGGAAAGTGTTTTATAGATAAAGTTATTATTATTTTTTATTTACTATTATTATATCGTTCTCCCTTGGCCCTTTGATGTCTTAAATGGATTGGTTCTACAATGGAAAACTGTAACAAGTAGAAGTTGGTCTATAGCTTTGTCTCGATCCCACCTTTAGTTTATATACTGTATGACTGACAGAGGGAATATCCATCAATGCGGGCATTTACAGCCAGTGGTGAATAGCGCTTTAACAGCTCTGATGTTCTGCTGTACCTCATTCATCATGTTTGACAGGTAGAGCAGATATCTCCTTGTGATATTTCCTGGGCATCCAATAAGCAGAAGCATCTGCAGGCAAATGTGACTGTGCCAGATGTTGTGATTACACTCTAGTTGCTGTCCTGTTGGATTCCCTCCAGCAGTCATCAAGTGAAAGTTCACTTGATTTAAAGAGATAGAGGCTGACTGCTTGATCTAATTACAGATTAAAATGCAGCATATACAACACATTCTCCACCAACATGGTTTGAAGCCCTTTCTGGTCCCCCAATGTGTTTTTGTTGCATCTTTCCAAAGAAAAAAAGAGATTCTACAACACAAACTGTGGTTCAGCACTAGCACGGCAGATCAGCTGGTCTTTCAGCATGAACTGTGACGTCACCCATGATGTCATCTGAATTTGCAGTGGTTTGTGCAGGAACACCAGCAGTTTATCATATTTTGGGCTTGTCTGGAGTTTCAGAATAAACTTGATGTAGGAGCCTGAATCTATATTTTGTGTTTACAGTGGGGGAAAGTATTTGACCCCTTGCTGATTTTGCAGGTTTGCCCACTTACAAAGAATGCAACAATCTATAATTTTAATCATATGTACATTCTAAAAGTGAGAGACAGAATCCCAAAGAAAATTCCAGAAATTCACATCATATGAATTTATAAAAATTGATAACCATCTGATGAGGAAAAACAAGTATATGACACTAGATCACTAACCTTAACTTAAGAGAACCAGGGTGCAGAGTGCCGGCTTAAAGCTGGAGAGCGGGGTCGGAGTCAGAAGTCCGAGTGTCGGCGGGGATTTCCAGGGGCGTGGTCCAAGATCAGTCCGTGGTCGAAGCCGAGAGAGCGGAGTTCCAGCGGCAGTCCAAAGGCGAGGTAAGGTCCGGTCCGAGTCCGATAACAGGTTGGGTTCAGAGGTACACAGGGGTTAGTCAGGCTCAGTTACTCACGGGAAGATAGGGTCGGGCACACAGGCAGGCAGTCCAGGCTTGGCAGAGTCAGGAGTCCAGAGGCAGATCCGATCAGGTTTTCTAGGTAGGCAGACAAAGTAAAAACAGGATTAGGCAGGCTCAGAAACAGAAGGCAAAAACAGGTCAGGAAACAGACAGGCAGGTTGATAGATTTCAGTGGACGCTGGATTGGTTTTACCGGGATGGCACAAGATAATCTGGCACTGGTGGCTGGTCAGATGGCAGGTTTTATACTCTTGAGAACAGGTGGAACTGGTGAGGGATGATTGCAGGCAGGGCGGAGCAGGGCAGGTGTGCTGAGTTGTGGATCAGACCAGCACCAGTGCTGAGATCATCACACATTCAGTCAAAAAAACTGCTCCCAATGGATTTCTGGACAAAGGAAATGCCTGGGAAATTAGTGAGTGCAAGTGGATAACGAACTTTTGTGTCAATTGGGTTGTTTGATGAAGATAACGAGGAAGGTAAAACATTCATGATGGCGGTGTGTATGGGTGCTGTGTCTTGTGACTCTCAACTTCTGTGCTCTTTTCTTTTCTCTTGCTTTTCTTTCTTTTGTGCACTATCGGTACTGTGAACATCCAGCACACCCGGCAGTTGCTTTTGGACGGAGACCAAAATCCAGATGTCTGTTTCGAGCAACTTTCACAACATAGAAAGACTGCCGGGTTCGACTGGGACTTATTTGAACACCAGGTGCTGGAGACATTCACAGGAACGGTACTGGACTATATTCAGTACTGTGTCGGAAATGTGACTGTGGACAAAAACATCCAGGTTTTCCCAAACCAGAAACCCTGAATGAGGAGCCAGGTCCGCACACTCCTCAGGGTCCGTGACACAGCCTTCAAGGCAGGCGACAGAATTCTGTACAGAGCTGCTCGAGCTGACCTGAAAAGAGGAGTTAAAAGAGGAAAGGCATAGACTCCCCCCTGGCGAGTAACAACGCAAAGGAGGTGTGGTGGGGCATAAAAGACATCACAAACTTCAGGAGCTGTGATGTGTCAACAGGAGACCTAAGTGTGCCGCTGACAGAGGAGCTAAACTGCTTCTTTGTACGCTTTGACAGGCCTCAGCAGCACTCATCTGCTCCAGCCCTAACCCCACCACCCTCCTGCTCCACTCCACTCACTGTACAGGAGCACAAAGTGTGCTGGCAGTGAACCCCATGAAAGTTGCCGGCCCAGACAGAGTACCTGGCAAGGTGCTCAGAGCGTGTGCCTACCAGCTTGCCCCCACCTTCACCAGAATCTTCAACCTCTCCCTGGAGAGTCATCCCACCCTGCTTCATATCAACTACAATAATCCTAGTGCCGAAGATGTGTCCCATCACCAGTCTGAACAATTAACCTCCATTGGCTCTTACTCCGGTAATCATGAAGTGTTTCGAGAGACCAGTTCTTCAGCACGTCATGGACTATCTCCCTCCAGAGTTGGACCCTCACTAGTTCGCATACCGTGCAGATCCACAGAGGACACCATCGGTGTAGCTCTCCACTCTGCACTGAGCCACCTAGAGCAGAAAAGCTACGTTTGTTTTTTGACCAACCGACCCTAGACTGTGAGACTTGGCCCCCACCTCTCCTCCCACAGGGATGTGTGCTGGTGGTCTGGTCTTCAGTGAATAACCTTGCTTTGTACACCAAGACAGCCAAAGAAATTATCGCTGACTTCAGGAAGCACAGCACTGACCAAGCCCCCCTTTTTATCAATGAAAAAAAAGTAAGCGTGTGGAGAGGGTCCACACCTTCAGGTTTCTTTGTGTCCTCATCTCCGCTGATACCGCCTGGTCTGAAAATATTGCAGCAGTCCCCAAGAAAGCTCAGTGTTTTCTACAGTTCCTGAGAGTCCTCAGAAAGCAAAAACTAGACTTCAAACTGTTGCTGACCTTCAATCGTCCATAGAGATCCTGCTGAAATACTGTATCACAGTATGGTACGGCAGCCGCACTGCTGCAGACTGAGAGACGCTCAAAAGAGTTGTAAAGTCATGATCAATCACCTTGATAAATTAATGGAAAAGGATAAAAATGTGGAAATTATTAAAATAACAAACTTCATGTTGATTATCACTGTTTGCATCAAGAATTCTATGAAAGAAATGTGGGGCTTAGGGACTATATGGTGTAAGAGGATTATGTGGAGGATCAATGAAAATGGTTCCAACCTAAGCACATCTGTAAGATTAATGTCAATTAAATGGTGTTTTGAATAACTTTAATATTCATTCATCAAACGACAGTTCCCCTGGCTTCCCGGAGGAATAATCACATTAATAAAATCAAGCATCCTAAAGACATACATTTTCACTGAACAAATCATTCTTTAAAATTTTATTTTCTTGAATAATGTTTTGTTTAACTCAGGATTTGCATTTTTAATGGGTTGTAACACATACCAAATGTTATTTCATCTCATAAATCCTAAAAATTTGAAAAAATTCATGTTGGTAGATCTTCCCAAAAATGAAAAAAGTCTCTTGGGGGTATGCCCTAAAACCAACAGGGAGTCGGCCATTTTGGGTCAAAGGTCATTTTGGGCCCTTTTTTTACTTTTACTCACCTTGACCTTTAACCAACTCCTCCTAGGGCTTTCGAGCTAGTGACTTCAAATTTGGTCTGTTTGCCATTGAGGCATATGAGAGTAAAAGTTATGGAATTCATGAGTTTTTTAAAAAGTTTAGGGGCATTAGTCGGTAAATGAAGAAAATTTACCAAAAATCAGCCGTTTGTTTTTATGAGATCAGAATCTCAGGATTTATTCCTTGGATAGATTAAAGCATATGGTACACTCTAATCCAAGCTTTTTTGTTTTTTATGTCCGTCACTCTAAATTTTCAAAAGTTTGTCAAATTAACAAATCACTATGTCTCAATCTTTTTGTAAACGGGCACACATCTTTAGTTAACAGAGCCTAAAATATGATGCAAGTTTGATACAAATCCATACCTGTTTGACTAAATTAGGTCACGTTAAAGTTTTTTCCTATGTCACTATAAACTCAAAAAAAATTTTCTCTACAATTTCTGCATCAAACTACATTGAGTTAGAACACGCATTCTAGATTACCTGTAAATATTTTCAGGATTTTAGGGCCAGCGGTTGAATCTTTATAAATATTTGAATTTCACAGGAACTGCCCTATTCATTCTCTATGGAAAAATAACACTTTCGCCCACTATTGGTGCTGTTTCACCCTTTTTCATTACAGTACGTTGAATGGCAGATAAATTAAGAGATTCTGCCTTATTCAAAAACTACATATGTATCACAGTAAATAGAAAATGAGAAAATTATTTTAGTATGTTTATTAATAGAATGACATATTAGTATGTTGTCTTTAAACAAGGCAATTTTTGAGGGTTACACGAGTGATCTGGATTTTCTCACAAATCAAATCATACACAGTCACTGACAAAAGTCTTCTCATTTATCCATTTTCTAGAAGCAACAGCCAAATTATATTATTCTGATACTAGGTCATAAAATCTATGTCAGTTGAGTCTGTCAACTAGGTTGGCTGTAAGGATTTTTAAGTTCCAGCAGAATCTGTATTCAGTGACACAGTACTGACACAGTATCAATACAGTTTGGCAATGTGTCAAAATGCTTCATGATGCTTCATCTACCCATCACTAGTTATGACTATTGCAATGGTGGTGATGGGTGGAATTGAGCACCAATCCCGCTGTTGGCATGGAGGTCGTCAAGCGACGCTTCCGCTGTGGCGACATAGGCCGAGCGGCGGTGAGCTGCGAGAGCCGCCAATGCTGCTAGCAGCTTTAATTTTATTTGTCCTTTTGTTTCTTTTGTGTGTACATAGTTCTTTAGCTTCTTTTTATCTTAATTTTGCTTAGTAGTTTAGTTAAGTTTAACTAGCCTTGTTTGTACTATTTAAATTCATTCTCTGCACTTTGTTTTGGGAACCTGAGCAAGTCGCATGTGATTGGCTCAGGAAACAGGAAGTAACCACAGGCCACACTCTAGGTTTCAAAGGAGAAAAACGTGACTAAGACATTGTTAATGGAGAGGACTGATTGTTTACAGCCAATGTTACTTCCATCCCAGTTAACAAATGAGAATGATTTAGGTTGATTTTACAGTAAATGTCTTATAGCTCCTTTAAGCCTGGCTTATGCTTGAAGATTTGACAAGGTCCCCACGGCCATATTATGTCATTTTGGCTACCATTTTTTTGCTACCATGATCCTCCGCACGGCCAAAACTTTCCGCTCTGCACACCTAGGAAAATTCCTAAATACGTGGATAGTCCAGTGCGAAAAAACAAGCAAGGGCTCTTTCTGGCCGAGCCAGAATATAGACATCTGTATGATGTTTGGTGATAGATCACCATCCATCCATTTTCCGACACGCAAGGGATGCTGGAGCCTATCTCCAATGGGCAAGTGGCAGGGTACACCTGTCACTAACACAGAGACAGACAACACACACTGACATCTAAGGAGAGGCCAATTAAGTCATGTTTTTGGACTGTGGGAGGAAGCCAGAGTACCCACAAACATGCAAACTCCATGCAGAAAGACCAAGGGTTGGACTCGAACCCAAGACCTTCTTGCTGCAAGGCAACAAGTGGCACTACAACCACACTACCCACTGCGCCACTTTACTTTTGCTCTCGCTAACCAGCGGTAGACATAGTCACGCTAATCCGAAACCACATAATTACGGTGCTGACTTTTCATTTGTCGTTCATGCTCATTTCAGAAACTGTTTGCAGACCAGTTAACACCCACTACTGGGAGATAGTCAGTTAACACATCAGTCCAATAACAAAGTTCAAGATATTGATAGGGAGACATGTTTGTACACCGCAAGGATGAAACAGATTTTTGATCAAAAAATCAGTTGATGACACTGAGAGAAAAAGCAATAGTCTGACAGAGACAAGGAGGAAACACAGGACCTAACTTGAATATAAATAACACAACCAAATAAAGGGACTCTATAACTAAATTAACCCATAATGAATGAACCAAAAACAAAAGACAGGCAAATGGGAAAACAAAGACCAAACAGGAGCAAGAATAAACAAACTGTAACAAAGGCCCAGTTCGTTACTGGACAACTACCCACATGCACCTTACCTGAAGCACTTGGAACATGTACATGGCACCTTTCATAGCACACGGCACTTTTAAAGTATTGGTTAATTTGCACAACTAGAATTAAAGAACTGCACACAATTATTTTAAAAGATATTTATTGAATATTCTGAGTTTCCCATGCACGTCCGGTAGCGACACATCCCCAGTGCTCTGGCCTGCAGAAACAACAATTCAAAATGTGCAATCATTTGTGCAATATGTGATTTTAGTATTATCTTTTAAGTGTTAGTGTGTAGTGTTTGTGTTAGCTCATCGAGGAACTGGGAGTAGTTTATGGTTTTAGATTGCTTGGGGAATTATTTAGAGTTATGGTGTTTGGTTTTAGGATTTTTCTATTTAGTTGATGGGTTATTTTTACATTGTTTATTGGTGGGTTTTAATGGAGGGGTTTTACATTGGTCATTCATTAAGATGTTCTGCTGCTGCTAGGAGACCGGTGCTGCTATGTCTCCATGTACTTTATTTTTTGCACTTCCACCTTGAATTATTTTTGGAGAAAATAAATAAAAAAGAGATTGAGGACCTCAAAGCTGCCTGGCTTCCATCATTTTCTTCAGTACACCACTGTCATTCCTACCACTTGTTGCCTACCTGTCCACACTAACTAAATCCATAATGAACAGAATGCTAAATAATGAAAAGAAACAAGAAGGAAGGAACAGAATCTACAGGCGAATAAATACTAGAAGATGAAAAGCCCACAGAATACATGATTCCCAGAGACCTAACAGTAAGAATAATCAAACAACCCAACCAGGGTGGGTAGAGGATGCCTTGGAAGGAGGGCAAGAATAAAAAAACAAACAAGAAAGACAACCCAAAAGAAACATAGTTCATAGAGGTGACCGGAAGGTCATCTCTACAAGACACAGAGGTCAGGAAGGAGACCGGGAGGTCATTCTGACGAGGCATACAGTCCTTGAAGTTGGTGGAACAGGACGATGTCAGGAGTCTAGCAGTCCAAGACGATATCTGGAGCCCAGCAATGCAGGAACAGGCGATGAAACTACAAGGTAGTTCATCGAGTGATGAGGAGGAACCCAGAGCTTTTCCCTGCATGCTAGAACCCGGAGCTGGTCCCTGCTGGCTAGAGACCAGAGCCTTGATCCTGCAGCCTGGAACACTGCAAGCTGGAACTGTGGCCTTGGTTGTAACCCTCAAGGCTGGAGCAGGAGGTCTGCAGGCCGGCACCCTACAGGCTGAACCGCTTCAGGCTGGAACCAAGAGCTGGGCTTGAAAGACTGAAGCCAGGGACTGGGCTTGGCAGACCGGAACTAAATCTCCAAGGCATTCATTGGAACCCACGCTGGAGGTTAGACGGGGGCGTCTGGACCACTGGAACCCACTGCAGTGCTATAATGGTTGGCGGCCGGACCACTGGAACTCATGGCAGATCTCTGAAGACCTGGGTGTACCTGGACTCTATTGTCACTGAGTTCAGGAACGTGGACAGGAGCTAAGACATCCACTGGACCCTCTGAGACGTGGACAGAAGTCGGGGTGTCCACTGGACCCTCAGAGACTTGAGCAGAAGCTGAGATGTTCACTGGACCCTCAGAGACTTGAGCAGAAGCTGAGATGTTCACTGGACCCTCAGAGACTTCAGTAGGAGCTGTGGTGTCCACCGGGGACCATTTAGGACCCCTGGTAAAGCAGGACCTCTGAAAATCTCTGGAGACTTCAGACCACAGTGGTTCTCTGGAGACTTGGAACCACTGAGGAGTTCTGACAAGAAGCCAGTCACAAACCCAAAGAAGATTTCGGAGCCCTGATGCATGTCCACCTGGACACTCTCAACAGGGACCTATATGAGTGGATGCCCTCATCCCTGAGCCAGGAATGTAGATGAAGATGATAATGATGAGGAAGATGACTGGGTCATAGATGAAGATGAGGATGCTGACTGAGCCAGGAGTGTAGATGAAAAGGATGATGACACTGAGTGAAAAATAATTTATTAATAAACCAAGGCATCAAAACTTACAGAGGAGGTGTTCACGTAAACTTAATCCGTTGGAGACGCAAGGCAGCACCATGATTTCTGCTTCAGTGCTACTTCCTTATTTTGTTCTAAGGTGAAGAGTGCCATCTAGTGAATTTAAATACAAATTGTACCCTTACAGAACACTTGATGTTGCTCAAAAACTGGAACATCCCAGCTAATACGGGACAGTTGGCAACCCTATGTGTCACACAGACGTTTGTTATCAGTTAACGTTAACTTCCTCAAATTTCCTTATTTACCATCAGTTTAATGATAGTGAAGCAAATATTGTTGTTTGCTAAATATGAGTTTATGAGTGCCCGCCACTACTGCCGACTGACTTATTTTTATCCGCTCCACAAATCTGAGAACACCACACACGGTTTGCTGGAGGTCACTTTCTTACAAGAACCATAATTTCTGACCTGTCCTGAACATCAGCCCTGTCAGACGGGCCTGATATTTTCTCCCGAGTCTTTTCTTTCCCTTGTTGTGAAATCAGACAAGAAGAAATCACAGTAAGAGACACTAAGGCCAAAGCCACAAGAAAACAAAACAAAACAAAAAAACAACCAAGGTTGGCAGAGGGTACTCGGAAAGAGGGCAAGAATTAAAAAAAATCTAGAAAAACAACCTGCTGCAGTCCCCCCTCTTCAAGAAACTGCCCCCACAACAGGGTGCCACCGCTGTACGGCCAGGATATCCCCTCTTATCTTTCTCTTTTCCGTGGGCTCTTGTGAAGAGAACATTTACACTGGAGAGACCGGCAACCCCACGCAGGCTGGACCCAGCTAAGTAAAGCCTGCATTCTTCAACATTAAAAACCTAAGCATGCCTACTGCCATGGAAATATAATGTTTGAAATCTTTCCTCAGTTTTGCAGAACAAAATGACATGTAAGTTGCTCTTGGTGCAAACTGTGCAGAGGCCTTCATAGGATAAGGAAACCCTTCAGATCCCCCCTCCACAGGCCGAGAGCAGCCCATCCGGAAAGAACTCATCCCAGCCGTGGTGAACAAAGTAGGGTGACAGCCGCTTCCTTGCCGCCTGCCCAGGAAACCAGCTTCACCCTGGAGTAATTAATTGCAACCGGATGCCCCAAAGTCGAACAGAATGGACATGGATACAGAGGTTTGGCATAAATGAGCAGGGAAAGTTAAAATGTTTTACTTTTAATGTACTTTACTGTGTTTAGGGTAAGCTACCCATTAGCGACCTTTGAAACAATGCTATGTTGTTTTGGGTGTGTTTTTCGGTTATGACAAACTTTATTTCCATATATACCGATGGGACATTATTATGTATGTTTTCCAGTCCGCTCATTACAACAAAATATAGCTTAAAAGTCTTCTTAGGCGAATGTCTGCTAGCAATAGCCGCTATTAGCTTACCATAATAACTTACTATTAACCCAAGTAAACATAACCATGGTTTGTTTAAACATAAAACTTTTCGTTTTTCTCCGCCATCGTTCGATAGTGCTACAAGCGTCAGTACAGCATTAATAGGGAACATTAATGTCGATTTAATGGTGGTGGTGTGTGTAACTTAAAATTTCCTCATCAAGCCAATGGCCATACATTCTAGCTTCCAAAGTTAACAAATTTGAGTCTTTTATTTCCAGGATTTAACTACATTAATAAAAATCAAGCGTCATAATAAAGGTTGTTGATCTTTATTTAGCAAATCATTATTTAAAATGTTATTTCCTCAAATAATGTTTCATCCAACTTGGAGTTGCATTGTTTATGATGGGTTGAACACATAAAATGTTGTTCTAAAATTAGTAAAGCTAATTTAATGTAATTCCACATTCTTTAAGATGAACTTTGGTTGTCTAACTTGGAAATGAAGCGAACCTGAGATTCACTTGATCATCCTTATCTTTATTTCTCCTTTTGATCTTTTGTGTGTAAATACTTCCTTAGTTTCTTTCATCTTAATTTTGCTTAGTAGTTTAGTTTCACTAGCCTATTAGTGAGGATTTGTTGATTGAAATATAGTGTTAATTCAGATAAACAACATTATATAATGGTGTTCCCTGGATGTTAATTTATTTCTGTTTATAAATAACAGTTGTCACTCATTTATTCCATATGTGTGCAGAGTTTGCTGTTAAAAGAATGCCAGTGCTCACAAATCTCCCTTTCAACTATTGTGCTAATATCAGCTGTTGGTTTATCAGACCAGCGAATTAGTTATTTGATAAACATTAAATAACTTAAAAACATGGGTAATGGCACAACACCCTTCTGAGACAATGTTTGTGACTGCCTTTTTTACCTGAGGTTTAGCAAAAGCTTTTTTAACTAATGGTGAGACAAAGCGAAATAATTTTGAAAATAGTGATCCAATTTCACATCCATACATCACAGGTGCTCTATAAAAATCTAATTAAGTACCCCTACATGGCTCTGGTAATGTGAATAACATTGTCATTTTTTTTCTTTAGATCTTTCCTCCACTGAAAGTTTTTAATTGTCTCTCGCACACAGCAGCAGGGTTTGAATGATACCCTGATCATTCAGGATGTTTATACATTTGTCTCTACATCATCTCAGTATGTGTTGTGATAATAGGATATATGGAAGTACCTCCCTGTTTGGAACTCAAACTATTTTCGAGTGCTGGTCAAGTTTAAGTAAATATCTGAGTCTGTTATTCTAAAAATAAATAAATAAATGTTTGATATTACTCGCATTTACGCTTTTGATGATGAACCTTCTGATCCTTATCCTGTCACGATCCCTAGGTCTTTGATTTTTTTTCTAGGCTCCAGAGTATTGTGCAGTCTGTTTGTGTTTTCACCTCTTTATTATTGCTTATTAGTCTGTAGATTCTGTGCCTTCCTTTTTGTTTCCTGTCATTAGTTAATGTCTTGTTCATTATGGATTAGTATTGCTGTTTCTATTACATCTTTGTTTCCCTACCCGTATTAGTTCACTTAGTAATGGGTTGGTTTTAGTCTGTTTATCCTTTGTGGTTTCTGTATTCTTGTTATATAGCTCCTTACATCAGTCATTTCATTGCTCTCCCTCTCCTTCAGCTAATCACCTAATTGTCTCCCAAACTGCCTCGACCAGCTCGCCTCCTTCCTCCTCTGTGCTTCCCCTTTCTATTTAAACCACTTGCTCCTCTTCCTACTTGTCTTGTCCTCTGTTGTGTTTCGCCTGTTCTGGTCAGCTCCTTGTTTATTCATGATCCTTGTCTTTGCCTGCTCCATATGCAACTTTTATTTGTTTCATTTATAATAAACCACCCGGCTATTCATTGGAATTTTCTTGGCTGATTTTCAGCTCTGACTATTTTCAACTCTGACTGTGAAAGCTTATTATCTTTTCCCTTGGTACAACTTGTCTTTAGATATTTATACATTTTGAGGCTCTTCTGTATAAAAAGACCCTTCAGTCAGTTCTCTATCATAATCTAAAAGTCTATACAACACAAGTTTAGAGTGAGGAATGCAGTCAGGTACAGTCTGCGAAACTGTTCATGTTTTATCAAAACTACAGTAAAAAAACAAACAGATAATTCACAGTTCCAACAACCTGTAACTTCATGTAATATCTAACACTACCCAGTAACTTGGATATCCTGACAAAGTCTCCCTTCTTCAATTTCAACACATTGTCTCTTTGGAGTAGAACCATCAAGACTTCTAAGCATTTGAAGTGAATTTTCAGACACCTAAGGTATCATTTTTACACTAGAGGGAAGGCTGTGATTATACCTTTTATGTCAGGAAGGCTAGGGAGACGGGGAGCCATGCATGACGTTTCGTATGAAAAGGTTTAATAATCCCTTAAACCCAGAGGGTTTTAGGAGTAATTTCTGCCTGAAATTACATATCTGATTTAAAGCAAGTACAGCTCCAATGGTATATAATGTAAATTTATAAAAGCATTGCCTAAATATTTTTCTAAATAAACACTGCAAAAACCCTTTCGAAAATATAGGAGAAGCCTCAGACCTTGACAATCCACATCTTGGCTATAACTCCAGAAAATCTGGACTGGATCAGCTGAAGCATATTTGTTTCACAAAGAGTTTAGTAGGCTATGTGCCAGGCAGATCTCTGAATTTGCCAGAGTTTAACTAAATGTGCCAAATATTTTCCCAAATGTGTTTTTCACCTTATAAAATGGATGCAGATCAAATAAAAGTGCTGATTTTAATTGTAGGACTCCTTCTACACATTACAAAGCCTTTGGTTAAAATATTTACCATGTGTTTCATCAAGACGCAGCACTGTGCATGGCATAAATCAATAAAATAAAGAGAAACTAATAAATCATGACTCATCTTTTTACAAAGCGGAGTTAAGCATTGCTGTTGCAGCAAAGCATTTTTCTGAGTGAGTCAGCAATGTTTGATAGACAGTTAAATGGCATCTTCTGTGTTTAAAGTGCTGTAAAACCAAGCTTTTGTGAAAAAATAGGGACTTGTTTCAGAAACATTAAAGCGTCCTCCTTGGAGGTATTTAGGGGGAAAATGTGCCCATTTCTGGCCTACTTTTAAAACGCGATCAAATCGCAGTGGCTCTGGTCATACCAGTACCAGTATTTACAGCAGTGAAGACAGGAAAAATGAATGAGGCTAGATCAATATCTGGTAAAGAGATGTGGGTCATTTAAGGGAGATTTAGATTGAAAAATACAGAAAGGGGCATGGCAAGGCTCATAGGGTAGTTCATTGTTATTGTTTTGATGCGGGTTTTTCGCGCATGCACGCCGGACTGGTTGGCAAAAGACGAACACAATGGCGGACGCAAACAGAGAAACTGACGAGTTCTCCACGTATTTTTCTTCTTTAGATAACGTACTACAAGATCGTTTTAAGAGTAAGTTGATGGTTGATGGTGTCAGATTGCCAGATCCACACAGCAAAAGCCTGAAGGGACAGAGTGAGTCTGTGAAATGCTGGCCAAGTGTTCCTTACCGCGACATATACAGCTGCCTTATAAACACGGCAGGCCAGTACACACAAGAGAGCATGAAAGCCCCTGAAACCACTGCACGGCTACAATTATTTTATATCAGGAAAAAGGCTCCAGCAACGCCCGCGACGCCATGAAGGATTAAGCGGTCAGAAAATGGATGGATGGATAGATGGATGTTGTTCACACATATTTGTGCAACAGCACAAAGCGGCGTCGGACACAGGCCGCGTCTCAGCAGAGAGGAAGACCCGCCCGGTAGGATAAAAAAACACATTTTTCACTACGGATTATTTAGGTGTTTTTGTCTTGTTAAAATGGGTGGAGGTGTCGGCGACATTGCAGCGTAAACACAGAAGTACTAGCGCCCGTAAACGGCGGCATAATGCAGCGGCCGCTGCTAGCAGCAGCAGCGGCTTCTCCGGCCCATGTAGTTTACGCTTAGCCCCTGCCTGCTCCGCCGCCGCTGCCTGCTCCGCCGCCGCTGCCTGCTCCGCCGCCGCTGCCTGCTCCGCCGCCGCTGCCTGCTCCGCCGCTGCCTGCTCCGCCGCTGCCTGCTCCGCCGCTGCCTGCTCCGCTGCCGTTGTCTGAAGCCCCCCAGTCCATTGGGAGTGTCTGCCTGCGCTCTTTTCATTGAAAATATCCATTTCTTTCTTCGTCCTTCCTTCTTCGGTAAACGACAGAAACGTACATCCAACGATTTGGAATGCCTCTCTGTGCAACCGGGAGCACAACAAGTCGTAGGCATTGTTTAGATTCCAAAAATAAACTAAAAGTACGCTCTAAATCACCTGTTTTGTCATGTAGTTGACGAGAACAGTACTGCTTTTTGCCTACCCGCGGGACCCGGATGTAGCGCTGACGTCACGCGGGAACTACCCTATAGTGCAGAATCCAGGTTGCGGTCAAGAAATCAAAAGCAGTGTAGATGTCTGACAAGGGCATGCC
The DNA here is from genome assembly GCF_011125445.2 of Fundulus heteroclitus. Taxonomy (NCBI): domain Eukaryota; kingdom Metazoa; phylum Chordata; class Actinopteri; order Cyprinodontiformes; family Fundulidae; genus Fundulus; species Fundulus heteroclitus. The sequence goes on along the minus strand of NC_046377.1, from coordinate 364,314 downwards.
AAGGTAATCCAAGAAATGTATGACAAGGTAATCAGGCATGGAGTGCTAGACATCTTCTAACCAAAAGCTTTCAGTAATCTGGCACTGTGTGAATGTCTGCAGCGGGGTCAGAAATGACAGGAAAGAGGCGTGTGAGATGAGCTTGATAGCAGTAGCAGAGACGCAGACACACAGCTGAGGGTCATGTTTTTGAAGAAAAGGATCAAATTCCTTCTAAAGCTCAATGCAAGCAAGAACATTGCCTGTATATCCTGTCTCTACCTTCATCATGGCCACAAAAAGGGACTTTTTGTGGCCATGATGAAGTCTCCCTAACATATAAGTAACTGCAATAACTCGCCTGAGATGCTCTATTCTCTTTAGTATCTCATTCACATTTGCAGATTGCGATCTTCTGTACAATGTTTCTCTGTTTGCCAGATGCCGGGTAGCTTTTCCATGCGGCAAATCTCATGTTTGCCAACGAGACTAAAGCTTTATTCCATTTCTTGTAACCAACTATCATGTTTGATGTTTTTGCCAAACACTCTACATGGGAAGCAGAACACTGTAGTCTGGTTGACTGAATATTCCAACCAGTTGTGCTTTTTAAACCAGCTATGGTGAAATGTTCACTTTTGTGTACCAGAACTGATGAGAAGGTAGCTCTTCAGTTTTACCTGTCTGGTCCCTGTATTTTTGTCACCTAAATCAAACCCTGTAGTGAAGTAATTTGATGCTACTTCATAATTTTTTTTCTCTTTGGTCTGTTTTCGCTCCTCTCTCTGTAATATCTTGGTCTTTCTCTGCCTCTTAATTCATCTCTGTATCCCCTTGCTCTGTCTGACTTGCTCCACTGTGCCTGTTGATCTGCTTCTCCCTCAGCATCTCCTTCTGCCTGAGCCTCCATGGTACAAAACGCAATGAATGAAATTAATAACTGATCAACATAAAGGTTATTTATCTAGTTATCCATCCATCCATTTTCCTACATGCTTATCCCTGTTGGGGTCACGAGGGATGCTGGTGCCTATCTCCAGCTGTCAATGGGTGAGAGGCGGGGTACACCCTGGACAGGTCACCAGTCTATCACAGGGCAACACAGAGACAAACAGGACAAACAACCATTCTCGCACTCTCACCTAAGGAGAATTTAGAGAGGCCAATTAACCTAACAGTCATGTTTTTGGACTGTGGGAGGAAGCCTGAGTACCTGGAGATAACCCACGCATGCACACGGAGAACTTGCAAACTCCATGCAGAAAGACTCAGGGCAAGGATAGGACTCAAACCCAGGACCTTCTTGCTGTAAGTCAACAGTGCTACGCACTCCTCCAGAAGGAAATGCGCCCAAAGACAGCAAAACAATGCACACTTGTCTCTATAAACAACCAGAACCTTCCCAATGCATTTTAGACTAACTTAGCTAGGTAGCAGCGTTCTTTTAGTGCTGGAACGTAACTCTCTCACACAGAGTGTAAGCCAGGTTTTTATTTGTCAAACAGGGAGCACTTGGTTTAGCCTCGTGAGACCATCCTGATCTCGCGAGCTTTCAAGGTTTCACTCGCAGATCAGTCTGGCTACTCTCCGTTAAAGGTATACTATACAACCGGGGTTGATTTTCCAGCGAGGCTCCCCCCAGAGGGCGAAAGTAAAAGTGCACTGTCATAAAGATGCTCAGCTGTTCTGGTTTCTCAGTCAAGCCAGGCGCGGTTATTTTGAGCTCAGCAGACAGGCGAACGCAACGAAAAGTCGAAAAAACGGCAGTACAAACAATGACTAACACAGTGAAGGTATGAACATCAAGCTTACCGCAGCGCTATCTTGGCAAGGCGGCCACCGCCGCCGCTCCAAGCCGCCGCCTCGCCTCGCCAAGCCGCCGCCTCGCCAAGCCGCCGCCTCGCCTCGCCAAGCCGCCGCCTCGCCTCACCTCGCCAAGCCGCCGCCACCTCGCCAAGCCGCCGCCGCCTCGCCAGTTTTATTATTATTATTATTATTATTTTTTTTTTTTATGTTGGCAAGACGCTACCGCCACCGCCTCGCCAAGCCGCCGCCGCCGCCTCGCCGCGGTAGCGTCTTGCCAACATAAAAAAATAAAAATAAATAAATAATAATAATAACAATAATAAAACTCGATATGCTTGCATGTTTATTTGACGTAAACACGCAGTTCTTTGTTGTTGCTTTCGTGCGTGCATATAGTGAATGGCAGGGCAAAAACACATGGACTTCTGTGTGTGCGGGCCGTGAGCTCTTGCAATTGCAAGTGCGGTATTTCCCCCACAGACCCCCAGGGCGGCCGAGAAAACCTTTGTTCGACCTGAAATGACTCATTTAATCATCCAAAACGGTATGGAACACATTAATTAACTGAAAAATGTTGCATAGTATGCCTTTAAAGAAAATTTGGAGCCGTTCACCAAACCAACGTCCAATCAGCGTTGGCTTTGAGGCGGGTTGAGGTGTGACGCAACGAGAAGATCGACAGTTCAGTCTAAAGAACATGGCGGCTTCAGCCGATGAAACTAGCGTTAGCATGGCTATCGAGCAAGTTTTATCGGAATTACAGAGTATTTCTCTGCTGAGCTAACGAGCCTTTACCTGCAGCAGGGAGAGTAGCTTGGCTTGTGTTTGTGTTTTTGTTGTCGCTCGTAACAGAGCGACGACGAAGCATGTTGACGAGTACGTCATATGCTTCGTTTATCTGATTGGTTTATTTGGCCCGTCTATCACCAACATAGGCCAATCAGCTAACCAGTATTTTCGCCCCTTCCCAAAATTACTACAACGGAAGGTTTCCAGATGGATATGCGGAGCAAATCCATCTGGCGGAGTCAGGTAACACTTGGTTCAGTAAATACATGGAACTTTAGGCTGTAAGTTGGGGGCTGGAGCTAACTAATTGTTACTACCAGCAGTGATAATTAATACTTACGTTCCATCCTTCCCTTTCTGTATCTTCTCCTGGCCTGCTCAGTAAACCTTGGTACCTTGGTATCATAAAGTAAAGGAAACCTGACAGATATATGATCATAGTTGAGTTAATAGTCACAGTTTATTTGATTATGTTATGGATTATGAGCTAACGAGCTAGAGCTGCAGAACGCAGTTAACAGAAACAACAGCTAATCCAAGAACACTGGAGACTTGGAGGCTGACATGCTTAGATTGGACAGAATGACTGATTAGGGTTAAATGGGTCCGCTTGGTCACGTCTGCATTATAGTATGATCTTCTCCACCAATGTGATGCGAGGAACACTGATGTCATTCTGTGCACGCCCCTGAATGGGTGTGCACAGTTGGTCCTACTTAACGTCTGGGTGAAGAATAAATGGGGCTCTCCCTGGCATACGGATATCTACCCGTCTCGTGTTGTTTTGTGTGTGAGAGTCCAGTACTGCAGCTGTAAACGTCCCTCTGCCCTTTTAGTTTAAATGTGTTGAAGTATAGTTTCTGCTTTTATCACTACAGAAGTGAATGAAGTCTACATTTTGAGAACACCACATCTTTCAGGAAAAAGAACCATGGGTGAACGCAACTGGATGCTGTCAATTCTTACCAATTGTTATATAAACTTATGTTCAGACCACATTGTATTGAATTTGTTGGCTGCTTTTTATAAAAAAAAAATAAATACAATTAAAAATAAAATTGCGCCAAATTATTTAGAGGGGCTTGATTACTCCCTTGGCGCTGTAAGCTGCCTTTGACTGGAAGACACATTTCAGTGCAATGTGCAATGACGAAGATTTCTTTATTCATGTGTTTTTGATTGAATGACATGAGGTTCATGCGTTTTCCCTTAATTTGTGTGTTTATTTTGAAAGAAACTATGTAAGGTGTACAAAAATGTATACATATTTTCACGTTTTTTTTCTCCAGTATTACATAAAAGATGAAGGCATTTTCCACACTTGAAATCATTCTTTGAATTACACTCTTGGGTTCTGCTAATTACTTTAATGATTTGATGCAGTGAAATAAAACAATTTAAAAGGTTACAGATTATCGTAATACTTTTTTTTTTTATACATAATTACTGTAATTGCTGGATGTCGGGATCCCGGGCTGATTGGCCCTCTGAGCAAATTAGTTTAATAGCCCTGTCGTACAGCAACCCTGCACTAACCTCAGTCTGAAAAACATCAGATTCCCTTCCAGAGGTCAGTGAAAGCCTCAAGGATACTGTTGGTTGATGACTACAGGACACCTCTTTCGGCAGTTTGAGAAGAATTACACGTCACTTAAATACTTCTACATTTGTTTATGCTGAAAAGGCCACAATGACAGCACATAATTGTAGAAAAAGCTAAAAAGCAAAACTGATTTGGTGAAATGAAGAAAGACTCATACTGTTTGGTGGAGGAATGAGAGCAGCAGCACAAACTCCTGACTCTCTTTGTAGCTATGAACCACACAAACTGTTGGCTGTATTGCTGAACTGATTCTGACACAGACTTGGAAAAAGACTTAGTTTAAGAGTTAAGATGTTTTTCCACACTGGCTATCTATAGCAAACTATGTGACCCTTACATAAGAGTAGGACAGTCATTAATGACAACGTGCTCTTTTTTCTGAAATGCCCTGGGTCAACACACTCATCTCTGAAAATACAACAATGCAGTGTTTAGGAAGTGACACAAAGCTGAAGTAATTCCAAATTCCCACCATTTCCTACTCCTCCTGAGTATTAGCCAGGTAACCTAAACTCAAGGAAAAGCAATGATTTCCTTTACAAACCACGCATCAAACGAATAGATTGCCAGCTGGTTTTCTAATTTCTTTGGATATGAACCTTCCAGCAACTTAATTTGGTAATGGAGCTTCAACCATGGCTGAAGATAATTCTTCAAAAAAAGCTGGTCATATATAGCAGAGCTTCAACCGCATGTTGCCGGATGTGCTTGATAAAGACTGATAAATTCAATCCCATCAGTGCATCTGTAATGCCACAGCAGATGTGTGCAGTTGCTGTCACTGATTTGTGTTAAAGAAAAAAAAATTCTAAAAAGAAAAAGTCTGGGATAATATTGATGATAATGATGAGGAAGTCTGGGATAATATTGATATAGGTGTGTGGATTTCTACAATTATAAAACTCCTCTCTGTCTTTACAGTTACAATGCACACATTCTCTTGACACACATTTACCTTCATGAAGGAACCTACTTTGTTCCTACTAAACTACAAGATTTGGTGAGCCATTATGTGGTTGGGAAGTTTATCAAAAAGTGGATTCCACAGCACTAATTTGCCCTGAGATGAAAGAAAATAGGTGTTTGTAAATGGTCTCCGTTGAAGCACACTGTAACAGGTTGGCTTGAGAACATCATGGGAATCTGGCTCTTCAGCTGCAAAAGAAAATTTGTTTTCCTTGACTCTGGATGGTAGGGATGTCAGCCCGGTAATTTATCTTTGTAGGAGGATTAACAAAAGTCTTCGAGATGATGGAGAAGCTGGCAGGCATGCAGTCAATGAAAAACACCTCCTCTTCTCTAAATAGTAGACCCTGACTCTTAACCTCAGACTCACAGCCAGAACACCGCTACAAAAGCAAAAGTTTTGGCCGTTTTGTGGCTCTGAACCAAATAGCTATGTCAGCACAATGCCAAGATGGAAAGATATCAGGCTAAAACTCAGAAGAGCAACTTTAGCCAACTGTCAATCAGCAAAGTTTAATAAGACAAATGCTCAAAAAAACATGTTTCATTATACAGTGTAAAATATATTAGCATATGACAAAAAGTTAAAAAGTTTTCAATCCTCCCAGAACAATGTGGAGTTACCAAGCACCCCATATGATCGATAGTAATGCAGTATGCCTGGTAGGGAACCTTTTAAACTCTAAGTACTCGCTTTATTCTTAAAATGGTAAGAAAACTTTGTGCGGCTGTTTATTCCCCTAAAATAGCTTAAATCAACAAGGAAGAACTGTGGCTAGTTTTTAAGATTTAATTGACCAGGTTACTTACCTGAAACATGCTTCAAAGGTTGTAGGCCTCAAATGTTAGAATTATTCTGACTGCAAAATACATGCGATGTGTTTGCTTTAGAAGCCTAAACAATGGGAGAATGAGTCAGAATCCTAAATATCAGAAGAGAACCGGTTGGAAATATGTCAGACACAAGCTTCCACCGCAAACTCAAGATCATCGAGAGAGTTTGGCTGGAGGAATGTAATGAGATTTTTTTTTGTCTCTCCTAAAATACCAGCTAAAAATCGTGGCTTCAATGGGAGACAGCGTGGAGTTCGTATTGGAACTGTCCAAAAATCCAATCTTACTGGAGGGTAGTTGCCTCTGAGGTTCACAAAATAATGGGAGTGGGACTATTTTTTTTCTTCATGACCTTATACCTGGGTATGATACCTGAAACAGTCCCTTATAAACATGAGTACCACCTTAACATTTTTTTTGGCAAGTAACAGAAAGGCTTTAACCCAAAAATGGCAGCAAATTGACTGTCTGGTAATGGTACAAATACCGTGTAATTTAAAAGGAATCAATGGTATGGAGAGACTTACATTTTCTTTGAAAATGGAGTTGGAGAAATCTAACAAATGCTGGGAAAATTGATTGTGCATGCACTTTTTATTGACTAACCATAATGGTAAACATCCATCCATCCATTGTCAGACACATCTTATCCCTACTGGGGTTGTGAGGGGTGCTGGTGCCTATCTCCAGCTGTCAATGGGCGAAAGGTGGGGTACACCCTGGACAGGTACTGTGAGTAAATCTGTGTGGTAATTTTACTTTGTAATGTGTATGTATATGTAGGTGTGACGATCCGACCAGTAAGGCAAAAGGACAAAGGCATATATAAAAAGTATTTTCTATTTATTTTTCCAAAAATTGTTCACAGAAGACTTCTAACATCAAATCTCAAGAAAAAAACTGACTTCCTACAATGAACACACAGGGGAATTTATACACAAAGGCTAGCCTACACAAAACGAGAAGGGGTGGGAGATGAGACAAAGACAACAATACATCAACATAAATAACTAATTCAAACCAACATATCTTGACTACAACACAACTATCAAAACACGACAACCTAACACCACAGAGGTTTTAGCAGTTATGTTGTTAGTAGAGAGAGAGGTAGATTCTTTAACATCAAGTCCCCTGCTTCCAGCTGCCTGATGGTTTGTTCCATTTCCTGGTTTGCCTTTCAACCAGTCCTCTCCCCCAGCCAGTCCTTCAAACTCAGCAAAACAGAAATTAATGATTGCAATAAACAAAAAGGTGTTTACCAAATGTGTGCACCCATAATAGTAAACAACCTAATGCAAAAACAAAACTATATTGTGTGAAGACATTTAAATAAATACTAACACTGAGGAGAAGATGGAGGAACCTCCACAGTAGGGTATAAGTATATATAAATTTTTTTGTGTGCTGCATGCTGCTTTGCTGGCCATCTCAGCAAATTCCTCCCAGACTAAGACCAATCCTTTAAATAACTAAGAAAGATATGATGTACTACATATTTCTTACAAATTACTCCATGGTGAAATAAAGCAGAACATTTTTAAAAGACTTGTCCAAAGTATAAAACCAGATCTGAATGAAATGAGAGAATATATATAGCGTGCATGTTAAGTTATATGTGGGAAGGGGTGAAGGATTAGGGCGTTTTAGATCTTGCACAATAAGCATACAGTTTTGTATGAGTATGTCCACCAGATGGCGCCCTCGTCACAGCTTCCATTCTGAAGGAGCTCGTTATGGGTGCATCGGTCTGGGCATCGCACCTGATCTTAATTAGCTAATTTACCGCCGCTGGCCTGTGGATTTTTAGGGTGAGAGGTGGTGATGCACTGAAATCACGCGATAGTACTGAATTTACCTGTGATTGCCTGCTTTCATCCACCAGGACAACTTTTTATTGTTTCTGATGAAACATACATTTTTATAATTGACCGAAGCACATAATATTGTGTTTATTCCTGCATATTTGCCTTTTACAGTTTAAATCCAGAGGTGGGTAGTAACGAATAATATAATACTTTTCAGTGCACCACATCTTTTTTCAACAATGTACTTGTCATGGTTTAGTTTAGGGAGGACCCCTAAATAGAGAAAAAATAAACCAGACTCACAATGTTGGTGTGAAGAACAGGCAGGGTGATGGAGAAACAGGGAACATGAAGTGAACAGGAGAAACCAAAGAGATTAGAACCCCAGTGGGTCCATATCCTGTAGGGAGGTGTGGTTAATGACACGGACTACAGCAGTGACATGCAGGCAGGAGAGGCAGATTAGGCAGTGCCTCACCCCTCATTAAGACAATAAAATACAAACATAAAACCCACTTGTCCACTTCACTGTTCTATAAATGTGTTGATTTATTTTCAGTGTTATTTAAAAAAAAATATATTGTCAGTGACTGAATTTATTTTCAATTCAATTAAATACAATTTTATTTACATAGCCCCAATTCACAATACATGTCATCTCAAGGCACTTTACAAAGTCAGATCCAATCCAATCAGACAGAGTTTATGAATTACCTGTTTAAATCCATGAGAGGAGAACGAGGTGAGGCAGTATGGCGCCGTGCCTCCATTCTGATGGCGCCGTGCCGCACACGCTGACTGATGCAGGCAGTTGCCGCATTGCTGTCCCTCTTTTTTTTAGCGCCAATTACACATGCACTACATATGCTGATGTTCCACAGTCTGTCTAAATTACACAAAAACGCAGATAAAATACCTCATCACATGTCACTGGACCACAGGTGCGCAAATCCGTGGATAGCGGACCAACTGAGAAGGAACGGCAATCAGCAGGACTATGTAACAGAATGAGCAGGGCAGGAAGACAAAGAAATATCAATTAAAGGAAATGGTGATAAAACTGAAAGGTTCACAGAAAATAAAATAAACTAAGAAACTGAACGCAAAGCATGAAATAAAAAGGCAAGACTTAAAGAACTAAAGAACTCTGCTGACCCTGCTCTGCATGAAGGCAAGTAAATATGTCATAGGTAGTAAGCCTGGTCCCTGGAATTACTTTACACTCTTTAAGCATGTTACCTACTGCAGGCATTGCTTTCAAACACTTTACATTGTCAAAAAGTATCTGTAATTAGCATTTTCCTAAATAAATAATTGAGTAGTGTTTCCATTAGTTTTTAATGACACATTTGTATTCTGTTTGTTCAGCATTATTTTCTTCAGGTAACTCTTATTTGAATACAATTTGTTTCGTTTTTTTTGCTAAATCAAGACTAAGTGATTTTTCTGTGATCTCTAGTGTTTCAATTCCTTTTCCCCAGTCTGCTGGTAAAAGATGGTCTTTAGAACAAATCTAAATAATAAATACGCTTTGATTTCCCTTTTGAGGTCAGAGTAATATATTTTATTTGCATCAGAAGAGTGTCCTGTAAAGGGTTCTGCAAAAAACACAGCCACGATCCAACTGGAGATTGCACAACAGTATTTAGTGAACGTTGTTCCACTAAAATTGTCGAAACAGCCCAAGGCATTGGTTGAAAGTCCATTTACTAAATGTTTTAAGTCATATGGACTTTAAACTACATAACAAAGTTCCAATAGAAAGTACTTATTAACACAGTTAGTCATCATAATCAAAATTATAACGTCAGGGCACTGCCTGGTTACCAGGAAAGCCAAATAGCTTTAAGTCTATGTCAGTTGTTGTTTAATACACTCCTGCCTGGAGAGGCGAGGTATTATGGAACAATAGATGGAGTGAATTCATGCACTGCTGTTCTCTAACAGTAAGAATCACAATCAGAATATATATATTTTTTGTTATATTTACTTATTGAACAATGATGATTGAGGCTTCGTTTACAGGAATTTACATTTAGATATTCTGAGATGATGGTGTACAGTAGGCAGTAACATTTAGGTGACTGTAACGTACGTTAGGCTAGTAACAGTGGGGGCGAATTAAAAGCGTCGGGACTGCAGAAAAAAAAATGGTTTTAAATCAACCCCACTGTTACTAGCCTGTATACATAGAAAAAAATTATCTCAAAAATCCAATAATTTATTAAAATATTTCAACCTCATGTTAAAATATTTCAGCGAACAAGCTCTTTAACTAGACTGGTAAAATTCAACTGAACTACTCAGGAAAACTGAAAAGAAGGAAAACTGATAAACTATAGAAAAATAGTACATGAACCCAATAACAAAACTGAGTGTGACATATTTTAACTTACAATGGCTTTTGTAGGACAAGGTGTGTTTTGCAGGGCAGGGGGTGTGATGTGTGCTATCTAAGACTGCAGCTGGATATACTTGCACAATTTGGCAGATGGACGGCGGGCATGATAACAGCTGAGGTTAGCGGCTCAGTTGACAGCAAAACAATGGTGGTGGCTGCATTATTTAGCAACCCTTCTAAAGCCCACATGTACCTTTAATTACCACTAATATAAATAATGTGTGTATGAGCTCCTGCATGCTGTGGCTGATCTCAGTGCGAACAGAACGGGCTGAGTTTTAAACACAGCAGAGCTAACGATGGTTACTGTCTTTGTATTTGCAGAACTATAAAGCCCTAGCATTACCTGGGTAACAGAGTCATTAAAATAACCTGCCTTATTACTAAGGTATAATAATAATAATAATAATAATAATAATAATAATAATAATAATAATAATAATAATAATAACAATAATAATAATAATAATATTAATAATAATAATAATAATAATAAGACTTTTAGCTCAGTTCATTTCAATATATTAAGTTTGCCTTCTCTGTGTGAGTAGAAAGAATATTAAATAACCAACTTCAGATGGGCTTCCATGAGTCAACAAGTACAGAAGTTACTGAAATCCATGAAATTAAATAATAAAAATAAAGACTCTTAAATGTTCTTCTGTAATGACTCTTCTCTGAGTCAAACTGGATAGATAAATTGGCAAAAATCTGAAAGACTGTCCCAAAAAAAAAAAAAGCATTCTTTTATTTTCTGTGTAAGAATGAATATAAAAAGCAAAGCCATTCAACAAACAAAAATGTGTATACTCCTATCTTTAGTTTTCTTCCTTATCTTCATTTTTTTTTTTCTTCACTCTCCTTGTTTCCTCATCCATATTGTGCTGCAGAGCTGGTCTTACTCGGCAGTGTTTGGTTCCTCTCCATGTTCCACTCGCCCTGTGGAAAATTGTCTCAGTATCTGCCTTGTATGAGGGAAGTGCGACGGCAAACTGCAGTCTTCAGTAATTCTTCAGTAATGACATTACATGTCATGGTTTTGGGCTTTCCAAAATATTTGGTTCACTTCTGGTGCACCCTAACCCTTAACCTTGGGGATGACGTCACATCAAAGAAAGGTATTCCATGCCACAGCAGACCCAAGACACACTGCAAAAAGGGAACTCAAAGTAGGTAAAATCCTCTTGAAATTAGTGTATTTTTCATTCATTTGAGCTGGTAAATCAGACTATTTACCAATGGAATAATATTTTTGCACTTAAAATAAGAACAATTCATCTCCATCATCTTATTTCAAGTGCAGGATGTCTAATTATCTTATTTTAGGGGTAGAAATTCTCATTCCACTGGAAAATAATCTTATTTAGCTGCTCAAATCAAGGAAAAATATACTAATTTTAAGAAAATTGTACTTACTTTTAGTTCCCTTTTTGCAATGTACTGTTGTAGCTTCAGGGTCAGTGGCCTATTACTATTCAAGCAGTTAAGCACGACAAACAAACCCAAAACTACGATGAAATAATCACTATTTAGATGCCTTTGCAGACGTGGAGAGCTGCGGGAAAGGAGGAAGAAATGCTGCTGCGCTCCAGGTTTTGTAGCTTTTTTCAGGTCACATGGATTCCAGCACTGAAACTTCTCCTTCCTGGGAGTTGAGCATGAAAATGGGTTAAAACTGTGCATTCCTGGATTCAGAGTTTTTTTTACCACCCATCTCTTTAGTTTGGTGTGTAGTTCTTATTCCCTTATACTCCTCCTTTATTCCCATCTCTGGGCCCAACACTTTCAGCTTTTGCAATGAAATAACAAAATACATTTACAGTTTGATGATATCCCAGCTGAGAAGCACTTATATGCTACAGTTTTTTTTCCATTTCTTCATAAATGTAAAAGTTCTCGACCTGACTCACATTCAGCATTCCTGAATCAGGCCAGCTGATTTAAAAACGTTAAATGACACCTTTTGATGACATCTTTGAAATATCATTCCATTTGATATTTGCTCCATACTCATACTAATGAGGATATAAGCGTGTTTGAGTGAAATTTAAATTCACTGACACTTTACTAATCACAAAAAGTGGAAATTAAAACCCTTTTACATAGTTAGACAGTACTTATATGATATCGCAGGCATATAAATTCATAAACGGGTGCTTCTCTGCTTCATTTACACGTTCCTTTTGTCTCCTAATGGACACAAGAACACCAGATGACAAGACATTTCATTCTCATTTAATGAAATTCACGAGCTGCTGTGTAAAATGACCAACAGATTCTAAAGTGGGACAGAAGAGGCTAGTTAAAGCAGCACAACACTGTAATGGTGTGAGATTATGGAATTATTTTTCAAATGTGTGGCATAATGCAGAGGGATCTGTTGTCATCACTACGGCTGATTAAGATCAGCCAGACCAGATTATTTAGGAGGTTTTGGTGCATCCTACTTTTATGTGTGATACAATGAAGCAGAAATAATCAAGAACGCTAAAAGAATTTGAACTTTAGTATAGGAATTTAAACTTTGAGCTCGAAACGGGTAGAGAGCCTTCTCCGGATCAGAGAGGATGTCCTTCTCCAAGTGGAGCAAGACATCCTCTTGTTTAAGTATCTGAAGGTCTTGTTCATGAATGAGGGAAAGATGGAACGGGAGATTAACAGGCAAACTGGTGCTGCGTCTGCAGTGAAGTGAGCGCTGTACCGGTCTGTGGTGGTGAAGAGAGAGTCAAAAGGCGAAGCTCTCAATTTACCAGTCGATCTACGTTCCCACCCTCATCTATGGTCATGAGCTTTGGGTCGTGACAGAGATTGCGGACGCAAATGAAATGAGTTTTCTCCGTAGTGTGTCTGGGCTCTCCCTTAGAGATAGGGTGAGGAGCTCAGTCATCCGGGGAGGACTCAGAGTAGAGCCGCTGCTCCTCCACGTCGAGAGGAGCCAGTTGAGGTGGCTCGGGCATCTGGTCAGGATGCCTCCTGGACGCCTCCCTGGTGAGGTGTTCCGGGCACGTCCCACCGGGAGGAGGCCCAGGGGAAGACCCAGGACACGCTGGAGGGACTATGTCTCCCAGCTGGCCTGGGAACGCCTTGGGATTCCTCCTGAGGAGCTGGCCCAAGTGGCCGGGGAGAGGGACGTCTGGGCCTCCCTACTGAAGCTGCTACCCAAGCGACCCAACCTCTGTTGCCAGCACAGGACTGTAATTTCCCTCTGGGATTATTAAAGTATTAAAGTATTTCTGATTCTGAGGACGCACGTCCCCATGCTGTGGTCCCCGTGTCCTCATATTGCAGGCCTGCAGTACCGCAACATGCCGGAGACCCGCCTAGGACCCGGAGCCGTTTCCCCACGGCTACGTTCCGAGCTAGCCGCTGCCCGCTGCTGAGATAACCAACTTTCCCTTGGAGTACTTCAACTGCTTCCGACTGGATGCCCCAAAGTGAACTGAACTGACACAGAGGCACCGGCAGGTGTGGCAGAGAAATAAACTGGTTAAATGATTTATTAAGAACGGATTACTTAATGTGTTTTCACTGTGTTTTTAAACACGGGGAGCTAACCGTCATAGTTCCCGTTAGCATTTTGAAATGATGCCATGCTGATGTAATTCGAGTGTGTTTTACGGTTATAACAAATTATACCTTTATTTCCATAAGGGTTTTATATATTGATGGGATATTAATGTTTGTGTTATCCGGTTTGCTCATTACGGACCGGATAACAAGCTTTAATTTGGTGAATGTCTGCTAGCCTAATGCTATTAGCTTCCGGATAACAATCGTTCTTCCTGGATGCACGACTACGATTCGTTTCACACATGAGATTTGTTTCATTTCGCTCCACCATCGTTCGATAGTGCTATGAGCATTATTACCACATTAATATGGAAGATTAATGTGGATTTAATGGTGTTTTTGTATAACTTTAGGATTAACCCATTTAGCGACCGATCGCTACAGGGACCCCTAGCTTCCCAGAGGAATAATTACAATAATAAAATCAAGCATTCTAAAGTTGACTGATTTTACTGAGCTAATCATTCTTTAAAATGTTATTTTATCAGATAATGTTTTAACTCAGGGTTTGCATTGTGAATGGGTTGTAACACATACAAATGTTGTTCTGAATTAGTTAAACTAATTTAATCTCACATTCTTTAAGATGAATTTTGGTTCTTTGATTTAGGATTCACTGCATCATTCTGATGATGAGAAACCATTTCATTTAGCCCTTTTCTGCTTCTTCTGTGTTTACATAGTTCCTTAGATTCTTGTTATCTTAATTTTTCTTAGTAGTTTAGTTGAGTTTCACTAGCCTGGTAGGATTTCTTGATTGAAACATAGTGTTAATTCAAATAAACAGCATTCTATAGTGAGGTTCTCTGGATGTTTATTTTATTTCTGTTAATAAATTTTTGAAGAGAAGTTGCCTCTCGTTTATTCCATATGTGTGCAGAGTTTGCTGTCGGAAGAACGCCGGTGCTCGAATCACCCTTTCAACTATTGTGCTAATATCAGCTGTCTTTTTATCAGACCAGAGAATTAGTTATTTGATAAACATTAAATAACTTAAAACAGTGTTTAATAGCACAACACATCTTTGTCATGATCTGGCACGTACATACTTGTAATCATTACAGTACTTTCTGGCCAAAAACATGAACCTGTCACCAGCACATAGTTTACTATCCGGTTTAAAAGTAACGATGGGCTCTGTTTGGGATGGAGGAGGATGTCAGACGCTTACCTGAGGTCGTCTTGGGAGCTTCGTTTAAGGGTTCCAGGCTAGAACTCTTGCAGCAGCATTGTGGGTCAGCTGAAGGCTTTGAACTGCATTTTGTGGACATCCTGATAGTAAAGAATTATGTCCAGCCTTGAAGGAACAAATGCATGGACTAGTTTTTCCAGCAGCAGTCCTGGACAGAATATTTACATCATAATGGACCCAGAGAGAAACAGATGGATCATTTGTTGAATTGTTGAATTGAGCTGTTGGAGCTTTAAAATCAAAGTAATGACCCCTCTGTGCCTCTTCTGAGGAAGTTCAGGACAACAGTGAAGATGGGTCTGTCCTCCATCCCTCCATCCCTCCATCCCTCCTCCTCCTCCTCCTCCTCCCCCCTCCTCCTCCTGCTCCTCTTCAGTGTGCGGCTGAAGCAGTGGCGGATGGCCCCTCTTTGGCAGGCAGAGGCAGAGAGGAAGCAGCTCTCTCCACTCCGGTGCGCCTTCTTCCAAACTGATCGGCGCTTCCTCCTGGCACCTGATCCAAGCGGTCGTTCTGCAGCTCACCTCCAGAACCGGTACGTTTCTTTAACATCTTGTTTGCCTTGTCCAAGCCCCCCGGATAGAACAGCTGCGTCTCAGTGCGCGGCAGAGATACGCGCTCCGTGGTTTATTCAGCTCCGAGTTTTCTGACAGCGGGAATCTGCGCTTTTATTTTTATTTTAATTTTATTTTTGAATCCAGCACCTCAGCGTAGGAACGCATGAGTAGATTCCGCTGCTCCGGAGTCTCCTCTGAGTACTGCCCAGTCCTTCCCCTCTCCTGGCATCTCCCTGCCAAGAACAAGCAGGACAGTTGGCGGGACCGAATGGCTGGAAAGTTTAAATGCAGTTGAGCGAGAGGCTGTAGGAGCATGGCTCTGTAGGAGGAGGCAGGGAGGCGACACCTGACAGGAGCTCCGGTGCTCACCCAGCTCCATCAGGGGACCGGCTCTCATTTTCAGTCAGGACTCTGCTCCACAAACAGCCGCTGAAAGTAACTGTGGAGTCCACTCAGACGGAATTTATATATATATATATATATATATATATATATATATATATATATATATATATATATATATATATATATATATATATATATAATTTCTCTGTTTTTATTAAGTATTTTAGTCACATTCGTTTTTCTGTTTAATTAAATGAAAAGAGTCATGAAATTATTTCAAGCATTTATTAAGGAAATGACCACAAATGATGCAAAGAAAGCAAGCTCATATTTATAAAAAAAAAAAAAAAAAAAAAAAGTAAGAAACTAACAAAACAAGAGCAAAACTAAGAATGTTTCAGAAATGGGTATTTGGAGCAGTGGTCCTGGTTTTCAGCATCCTCTCCACCTGCCTCTCTTGAGACTCAGGTGCTCACCTCACCTGTAGACCTGTGCTTGTGTTGGGATGGAGAGATGCTTTCAGAAAACATTCCATGTGGTTTCCTCCTTTTTCCAGAACTGTGGGTTTGTTTCCAACATTTTTTTGGTGCTTTAAAAAAAGAAGCAAACAACTAATAATAATAATATAACATACTTTAAATTTAAAGTGCTTCAAGAAGAGCCGATGTGCTTGAACTCTTTCATGTGTGCACAGAATAGAACCAGAGTAATTGACCAGAGACCAGAATATAAACTATTATTAATTAACTCGTTCAGATTTTGAGGGACGCCGCTCTGATCAGCCGTGTGCTGACTGCCGCTAACGCAGAAGGATTCTAGATGCTGATGAGATGGAATCATAGCAATGAACTGAAACATTTATAAGAAGTGCAAATGAGAGCAGTAAGTCAAACCTAAGGGTTCAGATCTGCTCACCTCTTTTAATTTGAGAGAGAAAATCTTCTGGATCTTTCTACCACTGTGACTGGAGGTGGAACCAGGCTGTGAGAGTTCAGCATTTCTTATTCTTCAGGTCAGGTCATGGAGAAATGAGCTAAACTTTGATGCTGTTTCAGGAAAAATGCTCACCCCTTTTTTCTTTAGAAGATGAAAAAATGTGATTTTAAAAATGAGAAATTCAGTGCAGCTGAAAGTTGAAAGAGGAGCACACCAGAAGATGTAAAATGTGCCACAGTTTACATTTGATCAGAGTCAGATTATAATACTTTTTATGGACAATATATCTGACGTGGCATTTCCAGGATATTAACACATATTTAATTAATACTTTACAACAGTGTCTAAGTTAGTGTAGTAATTTTTTGTATATTCAGAAACAAAATATCTACGTTAAACTGTAAGATTTTGTCTGTTTTGGAAAAAGAAATGCTCTTGAAGCTAATCAGAGAAACGAACACATTTAATTCAGCTCTGTCTTGACGACTGCAAGAAAACGGAGGAAGATGAAATAAGTGTTCTGAATGCGACATCAGACACCAGCCAAGCATAAAACTAAGAAGAAGGGATTAGTCCTTCTATTACAAAGACGCTGCAGGACACTGCTCCAAACACACACAGTCTTCTTTCCTGTAAATTAGAGTCCTCAAACCCAAGGAACAACTCAAATGAGAAAAATTAATCAACATGCCTGAATTAAAAAGGCAAGCGCTGTATATGAATCACAACTCAACAACAGCACCATAAATATATATATATATATATATATATATATATATATATATATATATATATATATATATATATATATATATATATTTTTTTTTTTTTTTATTATTAATTAATTTATTTATTTATTTTTTTTTTTTTAATAGTATAGACATACCTTTTTTGTCCTACAGTGGGGAAATTCGGGCATGACAGCGGCAAAAACATGTAGACTGAAGACACCAGACTTACACCCAAAATTAAATAATATGTAAGAGGAAGCCTCTTAATATCATACTCAGATGAATAGGAAATAATGCTCTCATTAAAATAAAAACAGCAGCCGATTATAGAAAAATGTAATATATATGTGTGTGTATATATATATATATATATATATATATATATATATATATATATATATATATATATATATATATATATATATATATATATATATATATATATATCTTTGTTTTCATTACTATCACATAAAAAAGTCAAATTAGAACAAAGTGTTCTGTGGTCTAATTGCTTTTATTTAGAAAAATATTTCTGATTTGATGCAAAGATGCATAAAGAGTGAGAGAACGTTGGTGCGTGTTGACAATCTTTTTAATAATCTGCCTCACATATTGTACCCGTGATACTTATCATGACTACAGGCGCCGTTATTTTGTAGACTAAATGGCCTAATTTTATCCCACTTATTGAAATGAAATTTAATACTAAAATTTTTTATCCTCCTGTTCACAACCGTGGTCCCTTAAAAAAGCAACGGGCGGTGCTCTTCTGATAACCAAACCATCACTTCGCTTGTTCTTTTGCTACCAGAAAGCATTTCAACCAGACGACTTTGCCTTCACAATACCAGAAGAGTATGAAAACAATGTAGTCGTTCTGAAACGGCGACATTGTCAGAAATGTATTTAGAGAGTCGTTAGCGGTCAAATTGATGCCGTTCATGTTGTATTTGTTCCCTCCAGCTCTCTGTGACGGTAGGGCAGGAATCCACCTGCTTCCTGCTCTCTAAATGTCAGCTGTTCTCATGTACACTGGCTGTTACCGTCATTATTAATCTGCTTTTATTGTTCTAATTTCCATCACGGCTCCTCATCGGGGTCTTTTTGTTCAGATGCGTTTAGAATTCGCAGAGCACCGCTCTCACCAAATCTGGTTCCCTAGTCTTCATCTCCTGTCATTATGTGTATTAGCAGCAGGACTTGCCAGAATATTTGGGTAGGAACATTAAAGTGTTGCAGGCTTTATAACCATGCATAGTTTCCTCTTGAACGGACAGCTTTGTTGTCTCGCTCTCTTTCTCCATAAATGAATGAAAATGATGTTTTACGACTCACAAAGAAATGAACCGGCAGACCTTTAGGCTTAAGCTGCACAACCAGCAGGTCATCTTGGCTTCAAACAGGAACATTTTATTTATTTAATTATTTTAATAATAGATGTTAAATACTCCAAAATGTACAAACTGTAACTTTTAACAGTGGAGACTCTATCACCTTGGCTGTAGTTTTCTCACAGCAGCAAAATGGGAGAAACTAGTCCTGGAACCCGGAGCATCCGCAGTGATACAGCACCACTGTCAGGAAAAGGTTAGATGTATTGATCATCTTATTGGTGAGAAATATTAATATGAAAAAAAAAACAATTTCCAAACATGTGGAGCTGTTATTCTCTGCATTTCTGGGTCACATTTATCTGTAAAAAGGAAAGCGGTACAGGACTCAAATACAGCTCTTTACAATGAATCTAACCTGTTAATCACTGGATTCAAGTCAGAATACACCTTAGCTACTACATCATTCTTTCTTATGAACTGCAATACTGATGAACGTTTGGATAATAAACAGAAATGTTGCCTTAAAATGATCAAGCTGCTGTCATTGTGCCAAATGAATGCGTTAATATTAGAGTTAATATTGGAGATAAATGGGTTTATTATTTTTAAATCATGATTCCCAGCATTACTCTGTGGCTTTTTTAGATACATGTAGAATTGTCATAATGGGTGCTCTTCTAATAATCAGTAAAAATGTTAGGTTAATCTAATTAGGTTTAAGTGAATTCAAATTTCCATTGATGCCCTTTAATGTTTGGTTTTATACCTCAATTGAAATTTTGCAAAACTTTGCAAATCAAATTAAATAAATCTGTGATTCATTTGCAGTCAAAAATAATTGCAAACACACGGCTATGCAATTAATGCCTGTTAAAAATGTAATTGCCTGAAAGGTCTGCTCTAAACTGTTTTTATTTAAAAGTTTCATTTTTTTTTTTAGCGAGCTGAGAAATGGATCAAAATGAAAGGAGATTTTTCAACATGGTCTGTTCTTGATGTAATAAACATAATAATTATAAACTAAATATTGAAGGATACGCTTGCAATAAGAAGAATTACAGCTTTTCTACAGGCAGGTTGGGTCAGCCAGCACACAGGGGGCTTCTCCAGAGGAACAATCACAGTAAAAAATGGAAGAAATCCATTCTTCTTGGATTCTACAGCATCCATAGTAATGGCAGACCGGGGAAAACTACTGTAGTGGAGTATTGCAGCAGCAATATTTTAATCCTTTTTGACAAAATATTGGTTTTGTGCCTTCAGTAGTATGAAAAGGTTTTCATTTTACCACCAGGAAACTTTGGGAATCTGTCCGGCCTTCTGTCCCGGTCTGCTGCTTCCTCTGATGGGGTCCACTTTTGATTAGCCAGCAGCTTTTGCCTTTCTTTCTTGCCGTATTTTGAGGTAAAGCAGCTGTGGCTCGGTGAGGAAGAGGATGGGCCTGTTAGTCAGGAGCTTCACCATCACGTAAACCTGTCCCTCAGTGAGCCCAACGTTCCCCACAGCATGTGAACGCCTGGCACTGGAGAAAGCATGTGGTCCATATGGGATACTTTGGCTCATTTTCCCGCATAAATACTCGTAATCTCCTGGTTCTTTTAGAAAAATAGGAGGAATATATAGCTGGAAGGCTTTGCACTCTTCATACTGAAGTGTTTTTCTGGCATATTTTCAGTGCGGTGCTAAAAGTGTGTAAATTAGTCCATTTCCAGGTGTTTAAGACAACCGTGTTTTCTTACACTTGTCCATTTTAAAGCAGACAGCTATAAAAAGATGCCTGTAGCCCTCTGACTATAAATCACAACAGCTGAGAGCAGCATATTGGAGCTTCAGTGCAAACCTGCAACACTGGTGGAAGTAGAAAGAGATCTGTGGCGACCGATGGCAGCTCGGTTTCTATAAGGGCGGTTATTTTCTGTTTACAGTGCCTTACTAACGCATCCTTTAAGGTGTTTTATTGGGATTTTACGTGACGGACCAATGTGAACATGCCTGTGCAAGTTCAGAGTGATCGAAAGTCCAGGTGCCTCCGATTTAAGTCCGTTTGCAATCACTGTGAAGTTGAAGGAAAATGATGTTCAAAATTATTTTAAAAATAAATGTATGAAAACTGTGGCTTGCTTTTGTGTTCACCCCCACTTTACTGTGGTACCACTACATATGAGTTGGCAGAGTCCACTGGTATGTAATTTAATCACTAAAGGTGATGTGCAGTTTCATTCTCCATCACTTTCCATCCTATTTACTGCTTTGTGTTGGTCTTTCATATAGAATCTCAATAAAATACATTCAAGTTTGCGGCTTTAAGGTGAAAAAAATGTGACTAATTCAAGGGGTATGAATTAGAGATGCACCGATCCAATACCCGCATCGGATATCGGTGCCGATATCGACTAATTAACTGGATCAGATATCGGACGAATGACGGCGATACAGCATTCCGATCCAGTCATTTTTTTTTAATTGATATCATAAACCGCAGTATCTAGTCACTTCCATTCTATGTTTACTACACCGGCTACGTCTTCACGCGCAGTAGCTAGAGACGAGCAAACACGGGGAACAAAACATGGAGCAAGTACCAGACTGAGCCAAGTCTGCTACGTGGAAACATTTCAAACGTAAAACGCCAACGATAAAGTTCCTAAATTCAAAACCACAAACTTAAATAAGTACGTCCAAAAGCACCATTCTAAAGAACATGTGTACCCTTTTCTTAAACAACATTTATGACAAGCCTGCACTCACATGGCAAGTTCATTCATTCAGCAGTGGTATGGGGTACTGGCCCATACGCTCAGCCCAGGTATCGTATCAGGTTGGATCGGAAAAAAAATGTATCGGTGCATCTCTAGAATGAATTAGTCTGTGACTCATTCCGTCTCATGATTTAAAATTAAAAGCAAAGAGGTCACAGAATCCAGGAGTAGGGGTTATACTTCCTGATCAATTTAGGATCAGAATTATTCCAACTGAACCGGGAGATATGACCAAAACCCAAAAACGTGATAGTAATAAAAACGAGCTAACAGCACAGCATTCTCATGTCTTTAATTTCATCAAATAGTTTTCCTTGCTCTTATCCGAGATATGGGTGAGATCTGAGTGGTTGGAGCCGCACTGGATTAAATTAGAGTCACAAAAAGAAAATGACTATTTGCTAGAAGATCAGCGGCTAATAAGGTCAAAACAGGCTTCAAAGAAAGGAGAAAATAGTTAGAGTTAGATTCCAATGCACTAACGGTGCGTCCGATTTATAATTATACGCGTGGATATAAGATTTATCCCAACAGACATTATCAAACTGAATCACATTAGGGTGAAGAATTGACACAGAAGTCTGGAAAGCGCAGATTCAGTCGTTCTGTGAAGCTTACGTGATCAAGACAGCTGCATCTGAGCCGGGAGTGTTAGACACTCAGCATCTGCTAATGCATTTCTCTGTCTGACACTAGCAGTGTGAGGGGCTGTCACTGTCAAATTCACGACAACAGAAACACTTTTAAATATGCATGCGCAGGCCTCCATGCTCGCCCGCCTGTGCGCGGGATGCACACGCGCGCTGCGGGCGCTCCCCAAACACATCCACCAGCCATGCCGGGGATTGGCCTGTGACAAACAACCGCGGTGTGAAGTGTGAAGTGTGTTTCTGTCTCATCAGTGGGCTGTCAGCGTGTGAGGTTGCAGTGAATGATGAATCGAGATGGCACGCCGACATCGCGCGGCGGTCCAGGTGGACTCCGCCGAAGCCGCCTGTCCCCAAATTATCGCCTCCTCCTTACACTGTCGCCATCATTCAGCACCTCTCAGCGGCTCCGCTCCGCTTCCAACAGCCGGTGAAAAATGAGCCGCAGAATTGAATCCGTGCCTTTAATAGATGACGAGCGCGCAGACGGGCCTAACACGAGGGAGAGGCAGGGAAATTTGCTAAATCCCGTTCAGGCTCCGTCTCGTCCGACGCTGCGATCACAGCAGCTAAACGCTGCAGCAGATTCACTGAACCTGAGGCTGTTACGAGCGAAACATTTACGCATTCATTAAAACATCTGGAAATTGGGAAATAATTTCATCTGGACCTACGATTTGTTGGATTTATTTCCCATTTATTTCGTCAGGCCAAACTGTGAAGCGAGGGCTTCACAGTTTTAAAACAAGGCATTCCTGTCATGTACAGTCTTTCAATTCTCAGACGCATTCACCGTTTCATAACTTGACTAAAATTAGGGGTTTGAAAAGACTTGGCTTCTTTTGTTCAATGAAATGATTCTGATTTTCCGGAGCGCTGACGGATGGATGATTTTGCTAATCACTGGTCACAGCCTGTTGCTCTGAGAAGTTTTCATCCCTGTAATTGGCTGCTTTAAGACAAACGCCGTGTTTTTGTAAGCTGTTCCGTCAAACAGTGTTAATGTTGGTCTCACTGTTATGGGTGGCATGATATGAATTTTCTGTTCAACACAGACTTCTCTTTTAAGTCTGGTGGAGTGTTGGTGCATCACTGCATGCACACGGGACCTTAGGCGAACAACAATGACCCGGTGAGGTTCATGTTGCACGAGCTTCTGGCCAGTCTGCTGATAGGTGAGAACCTGCGGCACTAGATCCTTCCCGTCCACCCATTGCAGTTCTTTAACAGTCATAGGAATGCACAATATATTAGTTTTAATACATTCCAAGTAAATTGTCTGTAAAAAATTAAGAGCTAACAAAGTTAGAAAATGCTCTTAAAGGTTTATTACATAGTATTCAGTTTGGTTTATTGATTGCTGTTACTGAAAGATGTGGTAAACAGTAACAATCTCGAATCTTGATCTGGATCTGGATCTGGATCAATAATAGGCCCGTTTACACTACACTTTTTTAACCGAGCCGAGACCAGTCAGAGCTCGGTAACCGAGATAACTCTCGTGTAAATGGTCAGCAGACTGAACCGGACCACGCTAACTGCAGACCAGTTCCCTAGTAGGTCTCGGACTGTTTTTTTTATCCCGGTTACCTAATAACGAAGAGCACATGAGCAGACCGCGTCATCCCCTTACAGTCAGCTGACTGTCTGCGTTTTTTCCGGCGTGTCTGGCTGCACGTCCCGATTCACACTCCATTCAGACAAATTTCAGACATTCATAAAAATACCAGCTTCCTTACCGTGCCACACGATTTCCAGAGATGATTCTGCTTATGAACCTCAGCGTCTGTTGTTGTTTCCTGCGTCTGTAAATCCTTATTAGACGTTCATTTGTCTTATCCACGTCCCAAAAGCCGACTCCTTCATCCTTAATGTTACGGGCGCCGGCATTTTGATTCGCTTTGTCCTGCCTTCCATCCCAGAGAGCAGCAGTACCGCAGATCACCACTAGGAGGCGAGGAGCAACCAAGGAATCGGGATAGTGTGGTGTGTAAACGGTCGTCTTGGCTTGGTTAACTGATCCAAGCTCAGACTGGTCTCGGCTCAGATCGGTTTAACAAGGGTAGTGTAAATGAGGCTAATGTGTGCTTCTGTGCTTTTTTTGTGTCTCTGCTCTGAATTTAACCCCCAGTCGGTCGTGGCAGATAACTACCCCGTTTACACTAGCCCTTTTTAACCGTGCCGAGACCAGTCCGAGCTCGGTAACTGAGATAACTATCGAGTGTAAATGGATCGCAAACTGAACTGAACCGAGCCAGACACAACCAGACCGCGCTAAATGCAGACCAGTTCCATTTGCGGGTTCGGCTCGGTCTTTCAGTAGCCCGTTTCTCTAATAACAAAGAGCGCATGAGCAGACCGCATCATCTCCTTACAGTCAGCTGACATTTCAGACATTCATAAACCTGTAAATCCTTATTAGACGTTCATTTGTCTTATCCACTTCCCAAAAGCCGACTCTGTCAAGTAAATTCACCAAAAGTTGCCGTCTTCGCCTGACTCTCCGCAAACAACGACGTTTCACCAAGCATAACTGCCTGAATGTTACGGGCACCGCCAAAAAAAAGCAGAAACAAATAAAAAAAAAAATTAAGTAAATGTAGCACAGGGTCGGGGGGGTGGGGGGTTTCGCACTATGTCTAAATGTTCAATTCATACAAACAGTTTACAGGTGAAAACAGAAGTTAGCAGACAATCTCTGAGAGGATGTGCTTCAAACACAGCAACTATATAGAAAGGTGGTGGTGATGAAGTTTGATGTGATGGAAAGACGAGGAGAGCAGAGTATCAGGATGAACGATGAGCCGTTTTAAAACATGTGTGGCAGATGACTGGCTGCAACAGAGACATCTCACAGGTGCACAACAAGAAAAAAGTTTCAAGACAACAAAAGACTGAGCATTATGACAGCTTATCAATGCTCTCTGTTACTTGGGCTGCACAATACACTGCAAATGTGTACTTCAGTGTACTTCCTAACAGTCCTAACCGCAGGGTTAGGCTGAGAGGTTTTTGCCTGTAAATTGGAATGAGATGAAGCTGACACAGTGATCAGAAAGCCCCAAAGCAACCCTGCTTACAGCGTGGTGTTCATCTGTTAAAGTGTGTTACAATGATCCAGTGTGTTATTTTACATGCTGTCTGTATTTTGAAAGTTTAATGGAGGGGTTTGTGCTGGGTATGCAGAGCAGGCTGGAGCCAGAAGACCTGAGTGGTCTGGAGGGTTGATGCACTGATAACAAGTCTGTGATGTATTTAGGTGCTAAGCCATTTAGGGATTTATAGACTAACAGAAGTATTTTAAAGTCTATTCTCTGAGATACAGGGAGCCAGTGTAAGGACCTTAGAACTGGGGTGATGTGCTCTACTTTCTTAGTCTTAGTGAGGACGCGGGCAGCAGCGTTCTGGATCAGCTGCAGTTCTCTGATTGACTTTTTTTTTTAGCAGACCTGTAAACACTGCTGCAGTAATCAATTTGACTAAGATAAACGCATGGATTAGTTTTTTGAGATCCTGCTGAGACATCAGTCCTTTAATCCTGGAAATATTCTTCAGGTGATAGAAAGCCGACCTTGTAATTGTCTTTAGATGCTTTTGGAGGTTCAGGTCTGAGTCCATCACTACTCCCAGATTTTGGGCCTGATCAGTGGTTTCTAGCTGAAGCAGCTGAAGCTGTGTGCTAACGTCTGATCTTTCCTCTATTGGTCCAAATGTTATTACTTCTGTTTTGTATTTATTCAGTTGAAGAACATTTTGGCACATCCGTATATTGATTTCTTTTAAGCATTTACTCAGTGCATGAATGTGTTCATTGTCACGAGGGCCTCGTTTCAGAAAGAATGGCTGATCTATCCTGAGTAGAGAGCAGCTACTCTGACTAGTTCTACCTCACGCTGTCATACTCAGTGTTTTCGGTTTCAGAACAGGTGATATCAATCAGGTAACTAAACTCGGCATCCTATCAACTCTGAGTTAAGCACAAGCATGAAAGAAGCCCTCATCAATGGAATTCACCATGACAACGGCAGGAAACAAGAAGCCTGGAAGTGGCATTTCCCACGAGTGGAATTAGAACCGCAAAAGGCATATGGAGAATATTAAACCATGTTTAACAAAAAGAAACAATGCTGTTGCTGCTGGAAAAAAAAGCATGTTAGCAGCAGAGAATTGCTGAAAAAGTGAATGTGAGCTGAGTGTTGTTTGACAGAAATAAAGCTATATTCTCACACGTCGATTACATTTCTATAGGTGCAATCCGACAGGTATAAAAAGGACATGGCAGCAAATTAAAATGAAGTATGAAAATACAGTTTAATAAGGTCCAGTTATTCCAAGTTATTCTTATTTTTAACCTTAACCAACTAAAGCATTAATTGGCTATATTCAACATATAAGTTAATGATGGGATGGTGTGAGTAATTGAAATAACTGATATGTTCATTCATCATTTTGCCAGAATTTGGCTTTACCCATCCTTCTAAAAATGAGTTGACACAGATTTTCTTGTAGGAGTATAATTTGTGTCAACCTGACTTTATATTAATCATATAGGCTATATTTATATTTTAAGTTGAAGTACAGGTGGCGTTATTTAAATAAAGAAACCTGCCGCAGCCCTAACTGTGTTGGGAGATGAATGGAAACTAAAATATATGAATGGAAAATTCTCATAATTTGATACAGAATAAAATTATTGCTTTCATTCTATGTAGTTCTTTTATTAATCTTGTGGGTCTCTCACTATGAAACACCATTCAACTCTGCTATAACTGAGTGCTTAAATAAACACACAAATCTAAAAAAATGATGAGTACAAAATAAATGTACCACACGCACAATTACAAATTACACCAACATTAAAATTTGATTGTGAATGTGATGATTACTAATTCAAAAAGATTATTATGTCATCGTTGGAGTCTGCCGTGATGTCTCTCTATATAGAAATTGGTTATTTTTCAGTAGATACCCTTTTATGTAGGTGTTGTTTTACAGATTTCCAACTTTTTCTGTATTCCATGCTTTTTGGGTAAGCTCTGTTTTTTTTTGTAATCCTTTAGGTGCTGAGGAGTTGTAGAAAGCAGAGGAAGAAAAGGAGGCAATGTTCACTCCACAGATCATGGTAACGGTGAGCTCAGCGTGCGTTTGATTGTCTCGAGGACAGAAATCTTCCCCTCTGGCCGATACAATCCCCTCGCTGTCCAAATCAAAAAGCAACCAGCAGCTGACGCTCTCCTCTCCCACGCTGAGCACAAGAGCCATGGCCTTCACCCTGTCAGAGATCATGGCAGCGAGGCGGCAGCAGTCCCAGGCTCAGTCCCACACCCAGAGAGGCGGCAGGGCGGCCGTGGAGGTGGACGAGTACAGCACCAATCCCACTCAGGCCTTCACCTTCTACAACATCAACCAGGGACGCTTCCAGCCACCTCATGTTCACATGTGAGTAGATGGGAAAGAAAAGGTGCAGCCATGTTGTTCTTTGACATGTTTCCCATGTTGGGCAGATCCCTTTGACTTTGTTCACAACATTTAGACACCAGCATTCACAATAAGGAAAGTGTGATCATATGGACTGCCAATTCCACCCATTTCGTCTTTTCAGTCCAAATCGGGTGAAAGAGGAAATCCATCTTCTAAGGAAACCTACTGTAGCTTTGCTAACAGTTATGATTCTTCAAAGAATATTTGACATTCAGACTAGGATCAAAGATTGATGTTCAGTTTGTCTAATGTTGCCGTCTATTGGGTAAAAAGTAACTAATAATTGCTTCAAAGGCAAACATTGATAACAGGTTACTAGCCAGAACTTCATACACATTGTGAAGTGTATTTGTGAGCTAGGAAAACAGCCATGAATAGTGTGTACCATTTTTATTGAAAAAAAAAAAAAAACAGTACAGTCAAACTAATGTCTGTGCATCTAATATTGCACTTTGCATCACTTTGGCACTGTTGCCAAGCTTGACATGAACCAACCAAACAAATAAATACTCTACCTGTTTCCTCCTCTTTCCTGCTTGAATATTTAAACTTTTATATATATTAAAAAGTTTGGTAGGAGAGCCATTCAGTAAGTAGTGTTAGCTCCCTTTCCATTGCGAGCCCCAGAATTTAAAGCCCCCAGGGACCCATTTTATTGTTCTTTTTTGTGTGTTTCCTGTCTGGCTGTGTAGCACTCAGAATAGCTTTCTTAATGCCTAAGTGATAGATTTACTTTCACAATTGGAGCACAACTGCTTTCGCTATGGCGCTACAATGATCCTCAGGCAAGAAACTTTTTTGGACATTATTTTTGGGATTATTCAAATGGACACAAAAACAAGAGTAACAATCCAGCATCCAGCATCTAGCCCCGCCCCAGACCGATTGAGCCACAAGCCAAGACCAGGGACGAACACTGCCCCGACATGGGCAAACCCCATGCATAAGACCCTGCCATGATCCCAGCCCCAACAACCCCCAAACCCATCCATCCACAATCCTACAATCCTGTGCATTGTGACATGATCTATAAGTACAGCCCACCTCACAGAAATTAATGAAACTGTCTGGAGACATGAGAGCGGCTCTTATTAGTTTTTTTTTTTTTGGAAGGCTATTGACCCGAATTTGACTAGAATCAACCATGTGCGTTTCCGTCACATGATACTGTATGAGTTAAAGGCTGTACGAAATATACACAGCAATCTGAAGCTCCTCTCCTCCCCGTGATAGAGTTCTTACTGTAGGCCTCATGAAACATCAGAAAAAAGAAGCTAGAAACAGGAGCTAGGAGCGATAATTAGAACATTTCAGAATCAGCCATAGAATGTTCCTGTTGATACGTCTTCCTCCCTGTCCACCTTGTCCTTTGTCTTTGCTGACCAACCAGTAAGTCGTTGTTAACCAGGGCCTTGACAGATTCTGTATGGAGATCATTTTCTTGACTCACATGACAAATTTGGCAAAACTTTCAGACCGTAGTCTCTTTCTGACTGCAACCTTGTGTATTTGTCCGGCCTCTGAAACCTACACATAGACTCACTGGCCACTTTGTTAGGTACACCTGTCCAACTGCTCGTTAACGAACCCAATGCATTTAGGCATGTAGACATGGTCAAGAAGATCTACTGCAGTTCAAACCGAGCATCAGAATAGGGAAGAAAGGTGATTTAAGTGACTGAACATAGCATGGTTGTTGGTGCCAGACGGGCTGGTCTGAGTATGACAGAAACAGCTGATCTTCTGTGATTTTTACACACAACCATCTCTAGGGTTTACAGAGAATGGTCCGAAAAATGGAGAATATCCAGTGAGTGCCAGTTCTGTGAGCGCAAATGCCTTGTTGATGGCAGAAGTCAGAGGAGAAGGCCAGACTGGTTTGAGCTGATAGAAAGGCAACAGTATCTCAAATAACCACTCATTACAACCAAGCTATGCAGAAGTAGCCTCGTGAGAACATCCTGATCTCGCGAGCTTTCAAGGTTTCACTCGCAGATCAGTCTGGCTACTTTCCGTTAAAGAAAATTTGGAGCCGTTCACCAAACGAACGTCCAATCAGCGTTGGCTTTGAGACGGGTTGAGGTGTGATGCAACGAGAAGCGCGACAGTTCAGTCTAAAGAACATGGCGGCTTCAGCAGATGAAACTAGCGTTAGCGTGGCTATCGAGCTAATGCTTTTTTCTCTTGCATCCTTCTTTTGGAATATGGACCGGGTACCTGAAATTGTGCCTTTTATTTGCAAATTATCTTTACATAAACGGCAAATATCCTTTGCCGACATGTTGCTTATTTGCTGAGCTAACGAGCCTTTACCTGCAGCAGCAAGAGTTGCCTGGCTTGTGGTTGTGTTTTCGTCGTCGCTCTGTTAGTACGTCATATGCTTCGTTGATCTGATTGGTTTATTTGGCCCGTCTATCACCAACATAGACCAATCAGCTAACCAGTATTTTCGCCCCTTCCCAAAATTGCTTAAACGGAAGGTTTCCAGAAGCATATGCGGAGCAAATCCATCTGGCGGAGTCAGGTAAATGCAGAAGAGCATCTCTGAACACACAACACGTGTGGTGGATGGGCTACAGCAGCAGAAGACCACACCGGGTGCCAATCCTGTCAGCTAAGAACAGCAAACTGAGACAACAATTCGCACAGGCTGACCAAAATTGGACAATAGAAGAACGTTGCTTGGTCTGATGAGTCTTGATTTCTGTGGTGGAATGGGAGATTCGTATCCTGGATGTGCAGACGACAAATCTGCAGAATCTGCGTGACGCTATCATGTCAATATGGACCAAACTTCTGTTTCATGTGGGGTCCCACAGGGTTAAATTTTTGGACCTTAACTCTTTTGGTTATACGTATTACCTTTAGGCTCCATCCTCAGGAGATATGGAACACCTTTCCATCTCTATGCTGACGATTGTCAGCTCTATCTGCCCCTGAACCAGGGTGACAGCTTCTTGGTGAATGCCCTGATGGACTGTCAAGACAACTCCTTGAAATGTTGATCCATGCTTTCATATCATCCCGCCTGGATTACTGTAATGGACTCTATGTTGGTGTAAACCAGCCTTTGCTTTCTCATCTACAGCTGGTTAAAAACACTGCTGCGCGTCTTTTAACAAGTGTTTGAAAAACAGAGCATATTACCCTATTTTGGCCTCACTCCATTGGCTCCCAGTACATTTTAGAGTTTATTTTAATATTACTATTTTTGTTTTTAAGTGTTTTAATGACCTTGCCCCGCCGTACCTCTCAGAGCTTCTTCATCCCTACTTGCCCTCTCAGGTCCTCAGGTCAGCTGGACTGCATCTCCTGGAGGTACTGAGGTCTAAGAGGAAGCTCAGAGAGAGCAGGGCCTTTTCTATTGTTGGTCCTCAATTGTAAAATAACCTGTCCCTGCACATAAGAGAGGCTCCTTCACTGCCCACTTTAAAACTCGCCTTAAAACCCACTACTATTCTTTAGCTTTTACCACTAGCAAGACTTAGTTTTCATTTTTAATTGGTTTTATTGTTTCTTTTAAGTGTTTTAATGCATTATTTTTTCATCTTATTTTTTCATGGATGTTTTAGCTTTTAGGAATGTTGTTTCAGGTGTGAGCTGTTTTTAAGAGCTTTATAAATAAAGATGGTATGGTATATTCTCCTGGCCCAGCCTGTCAGTCTAGGAGAACATCCATGTCTTGGTAGGTCTGCAGGTAATCCATCTTCTCTGCATGTTCAGATGATGGATTGAACAGAGCTCTGGGAGACGTTCAAAGCAGGGTAATATTATAGAACCTAACCGTGCTTTAAGCTTCTGCACACCTGTCTGTTTGGTCTTCATGATGCTGTTCATTCCATAATGTTCTCAGACAAACCACTGAGGCCAGAAACAGAACAGCCGCATTTAGACTCAGATTAAACTAGAAAGAGCTGGACTTAGTTTTTTGATTGGGTGATTGCTGGAGTTTTTAAGGGTATTAGAATAATAGAGTAGAATATCAGTGCAAGCCATATTTTGCACAGCTTGGTGTTGCTCTTTCATATCAAATCCCAATCAAAGGTATTGAAGTTTATGGATGTAATGTGTGACTATTTGGAAAGGTACAAGGGGTACAATAGTTTAGCAAGGAACAGCATAGGTATAAATGATTTACACCTAATTATCTAATTAATGGGGAGTTTTTCTTCCCACTGTCGCTTCATGCTTGCTCAGTATGAGGGATTGCTGCAAAGCCATGTACAATGCAGATGACTCTTCCTGTGGCTCTACGCTTCCCCAGTGAATGCTGCTTGTCGGGACTTTGATGCAATCAACTGGTTTCCTTATATAGGACATTTTTGACCAATCTGTATAATCTGACCCAATCTGTATAATATGATTGAACTTGACTTTGTAAAGTGCCTTGAGATGACATCTTTCATGATTTGGCGCTATATAAATAAAATTGAATTGAATTGAATTAAAAATCAACCATTATTACAACACTAAAGACCAATAAGCAGTCAGGTTTGTTCAGCAGGATTTGATATCTGTCCCATGACATGACACCGTGATGTAGCAGTGGTGTTATAGCAGTGTGGGTTCAGATGTAGCTGTATGAGAACGTATTGTTCTTTTCTTGACTTTCTGTCAGCACTGAAGAATTCATGTCCAATCAATAATTTCATGACCTGGAAAATTTAGAGGCCTATTGCAAATTAAGAAATCATCTCATGCACTACATGATATTTTCCTTTCTGAAGCTACCCTTCAACCATCTGTCAGTTTATGAGTACAATATAAAACAGCAGACATTGTGGACTAATTTTGACTGAATTTAAAGAAATTAAATTACAAACAGAATCACACGAACATGTACCTATGTTGGTGTTATGACAAAACAACTCTGCTAGTTGAGGACCATGTTCACTTTCATATACAGTATATAGAATGTGAGCGTTCAAGGGAAAGCATGAACTTTAATGTTGTTTCTCTACGTTTCACTTTGTTTTCCCTTTCTTAGATGCAAGTAGTGGATATCTGCTTCCCCCCATCCTCTCCTTACATTTTAGAGGTTGGGTGGTGGGGGTGAGGATATGGTGGGGTTGCAGTGAGGAGGATAAAGGACTGTGTGGAACTGTACCTGGAGGAAACTTACTAAAGTGGGCCATGGTTATTCACCATCTCGTCTCATTCCCCGGAGACCGCATGAATGTACACGCTCACTGACAATCCCACAGGACTCGAGACTTTCCTATATCTGTGCTTTATTCTTTTTTTCTTTTCTATTTTTGCACATTTCTTTCCCAGCGTGTTTCTGTACTGTGCTTTTTATTGTGGCCTCTCGTTCCTACTTCTTCCCGAGTCTCCTGTTTCTTCAGCTACCTCGGTCTGCGGGGATGTCTTTTCTGCTTGATACTAATTTAAACTTCTTTCGCTGTCAGCCTCCTACTGCAGAACTTTTGTTATTTATCCGTATTGTTTTACACATGCCCTCACGCTCACCCTCTCTCCTCGTTTGCTCTTTTTTTTCCCCTTCTCAGGGTGGACCCGATGCCCCACGACACTCCCAAACCACCGGGTTACACGCGCTTTGTGTGCATTTCTGACACTCATTCCCGCACAGACGCCATCCAGATGCCGTACGGGGACGTGTTTATCCATGCTGGAGACTTCACTGAGCTCGGGCTACCCTCTGAGGTCAAAAAGTTCAATGACTGGCTAGGTTAGTAAAGCCTTGGTTCTATTACTTCTGTGGGGCAGGTGTTTAAAATGGACCGCTATAATTCTTACTTTGACTATAAATCATCTGCGGTGTCTCAGAAATCTTGTATAGGCTTACTTTTTTATCATGCATAAATTTGAACTGAAGTTTCAAAGTAAAAAGATGACTCTGTTTAATGCAGCAATTTCTCCCAGCGCACCATGCTTTCTAAAAATCTATTTTGTAACTTTTGCTCTGGTTGGATTTGTTTCCTTCAGTAGTATGCTCAAGGACATCTGAGAATGTTCAATGAATTTATAGACTCAGGGCAGAGCTTTATTCCTTTTTCTAAACCTTTACCCAGAACAGCAATGCTTTGTAGCATCTAAAGTCTGCCAGATGTTCACTGAATTAACTTCTGCTTCTGCTCACAGTGAAAACTTTAGTAAACCAAAAATTTACTCAATGCTCAAGTTATTGAACAGAATTTACCACTGTTGCTCTTTGGGTTGCTTAAATATAAATATAAACCTACAGTTACAGGAAAGGATTTGAATTTGGGATTTTTTTAAGATGCCTTTGAACTGTTCTTTTTGATGGTGGAATCAAGACACAAACTATTGAAATCAGTTTAAAAGAGTGTGGCTCAAATTTTTTTTTTATTGAATGCAGATTTTCTCTTATCCAAACAGGTTAAAAATTATATGTACAGGATCCAATATGCATAAAATACACCCCGACTAATATTTAGTTTTATGTCCTCAACTTGCATAGAAACATCCCACTTTTGTAGCCATTAGCAAAGCCCTGGCATTTTCCTGAACAAATTCTTCTTGACAGAATTGGTAGAGCTCAATGGTCTATAAAACTTCACTTATGTCTAGTTTAACTATACTGCACAGAATAAAAACAAAGGTCGTCCCCAGGAAAGACAAAACATCTAGTTTGTCTACAGAAATATTCTTCCAATTAAATCCAGTCACACTATGATTCAAAATCAGTTGCATCCATTCTATTTCAATGTTATTTGTAAGTGCAATCAAATTGTGTTCATTATGCCAGTTGATAAAAAAATATATATTTAAGGAAACCCAAAAGCATTGCTAACCGTGCAGCAATTCCTCCTCCTGAACCAGCACTTGTGATGGTGAGGAGGTAATAAACATTGAGTCTTTAACTTTGCAGCAATCCCTCGTACTGAGTATATCAATGGTGGAGAGGATTCTTCCTGTTAAAAGAAGGAAGAAACAGGAAGGACACTCCTTACTGTACAGTCTCCTATTCTCTGTTACCTATATATTTACCCTTTCTGTGTATCTGCATGCACCATTTACCTGTCAGTTTGACGCTCTTACACTTAAATATTCTATATTATTTCTATTAAATTCTTCTAAATCTCCAGCTTAGTTGAGTAGCCATTAGTCAGAAGGTTGACAATGACCCCAGGAAGCACAGGATCTTTCTGCAACTTGTTCAGGGAAAGGTATCCAAATATTAGTTGGGGTGTGTGTGTATATTTGAGCAAAAGGTTTGGAGTTTTAATTTTACATTCTACATAAGACAATGGCTTTTCTGTGTATGGATGGTTAACAAAACAAAAGCTAATCCACAAAAATAAAACCGCAAAAGTTGTGTTTGTGGTTATATAATTAACTCCAGATGACATAATACTCAGGAGAAAACAAAATAGTGGAAAAAGACGCTGGCAGTCCACAAATGGATCTGGGTAACGTATAGAAGGATGACAGGTAGTGGCTTCTGTACTTAGAGCTTCTCAAATTTCCAAAGGAAGGAAGCTTGTGCTTTTTTTTCCTGCTTTTGTATCTGTTCGTCACGAGCTGGAGTGTATTGGAGAACCTAAAAGCAGGCAGAATTTCAGATAGGTTAAAGGAGAAAATATGATCTGAACCATGAAGAAGCAATTTTAAATAATAAATAAGCATTAAACCTCCCTAGGCAGGTTTGTTGTGGTTCCATGTGCCTTCCATCTGAAGATGATGGATCTGATGGTGTTCCCGGGGAACATCTGGGTATTTTTTTCTAACCCAACATTGACTCGTTGGGTGAGTTCCTTGGTCTTCATGGTGTGATGCCTCTTGCTTAGTGCCGCTGCAGCCTCTGAGGCCTTTCAGAAAAGGTGTGTTTAAACTGACAGATGATGACTTAGACTGCACACAGGTGGACTTTATCTCACTAACTATGGGACTTTTGAAGGAAAATTGGTTGAAGCAGAACTTTTTAGGGACTTCATAGCAAAGGGGGTGGATATACATGCACGTGACAATTTTCTGCTATCATTTTTTGAAAATCTTTTTATATATATTTTTTTCTCATATCACTTCAGAAACCAAAGAGTATTTTGTGCAGATCCATCACATGAAAATAAATGTAAACATTTTTGAGTTAGTCACAGTGCACGGTATGTGAATCAGACAGGAAGTGAAATCATCCAAGGTTTTGAAAAAGTACTTCATCACATACCAAAGTAAAGCTGATCAGCCAGTGAACATGTAGCTAAAGCACACACAGCTGGCCATGGGCGATTTCCCATGTGACTGAACATGGCAAATCGCCCATGGCCAATCCACCAAAGAGTTCTTTGGTGGATTCCCATGTTAAACCATTGCCTGTACACAAAGTCACCAACTGGATAACCGCCGTATGACTGATTATGTTTGAGCTCAACAGGTTATTTAACTCTGACTGATTTCTTAATATTAGAAGATGCATACTTTGGTTGAGGAAAATATGTTAATCTGTCTCCGAAGGGTCAAAGGATTAGCATGCATCAAGCAAAGAAAACACCTAAGGAGATTGCTGAAACTACTACATTTGAAGAACAATCCGACACATTAAGGACTAGCAGTATAGTGGGAAAATATAATCTTAGTGGAAGAAACGCACTTCTAAATCCTGAATAATCATGATTCGCATTCACCCAAACCTTTTGGTGAAATGAAATCATAAATAAACAACAGAGCCTATAGCTATGACAGCATTTCCACACTCACAACGCAAGGAAAACCCAGGGGACTGGGATTAAATATCTGTGTAGCCCAGAGGAAACCTCTGATCAGTGATGCTAAATGGGAAAAAAAAGAATTATAAGGGCTGGACTCTGGAGCAATGGAAGAACGTCATGTGGTCTGATGAGTCCAGACTGAGTGATGAAAGCAGCATGCGGTGACATACCCATCATGCTTTGTGCCTACCATCCAGGGCGGAGGGTTCTGTGTGCTGTTGTTCAGGTCAAAGTTAGGTCATATTGCATCCCCGAACAATGGTCAGCAGAATATAGCCAAAGGTGAGTAGTAAATGGTTACATCTACCTGAGTAACCTTTGGGGAGTAGGGTGACTGCACCAGACTTTTTACTTCCTGATGATATTTTGAAGTAAGACTATTATGCCCACTTCTTCACTGTGAGGAACAAGCTGTGCATGCACAGACACGCCCACACAGTTCTCATGTATCCTGATGCATCTCAATAGTCCAGATGGAAAAATCTAAAATAGTTGAGTAGGCCCTCTGGACGGGTTCTCCTTTGTTGAAACGTTGCGTCTCTTCCCCAACAAACTTTGTCGGTCTTGAGGAGTTTCTGGTAAACTCATCCTTATAAGCGGTACTTTTCCATAGTTGATCAATAAGTTTAATTGTTACAATCAAAACTGGTTGCTCACATGCCTAACAACTTCTCATTAGTGCTCTGATGGCAGGGGGCCGAGTCATACTCGGTACTTTTATATGGCTGAGTTCACCTGAATTTCTCTGACGGAAGAGGTCTCCTGTGATAGGAGACCAAAGATTTCAGCAGAGAAGAACCCGTCCAGAGGTCCTACTCAAGGTTGTTTTCTGATTTTTCTAACTGTTGAGTGTGCTGCACTAGTAGCTGGCAGGAAAATATTTAGTGGACAGTATATCCTGAGGCAGTTTGCAGTGTTCAAACATGCATACACCACCAACTGGACCTGTGGATTTTTAAAACTTGTAAAAGAGTGAGATGTGGAAATGTTGGTTTCTTAAATATTAATTTGAATATTTAAACAGTGTCAGGGTTTTGTTTACCGATAAACTCAGGATGCACACACGGGACTAAAAGTTTGAGAGTCTTTATTACAAGGTTGATGAATGGAGGTTTGATGAGGCCAGAGGAGCTGGTTGCACAGAAACGGAGTGAAGGGGATGGCAGGAGCTGACGGCCCGGAGACAGAGAGTCCACACTTGCTAAGAGCTGCTCTGCTAGCAGGCCTCATAGCCACTCAGGTTAGCAGTTCATTGGAGACACCGGGGCACAGAGCTGAGCTTCACCAGGGCGTCTAGTCAGGTTAGCAGAACTTGAGAGACACCAGGACACAGAGCAGAACCTCTCCAGGAACAAACAGTGAATGAACAGTCTTTAGCGTGACTGACAGGACTAACCTTAACAACAGGAGCAAAACAAAGCTTCCAAGGCAAAACGGGGACTGGCATGGAGAGGTGTGGAATGATGACGGCCCAGTCCTGAACTGAAGGCAGAGGGAGGTTTAAATAGAGAACTAACAGGTGAAACCAGGGTCTGACTAATTAACCAGCAAATGATATCAGGTGTGACTGACTGCTGAGGAGGTGAGGTGAAGATTGACAGAAAATAACTGATGACTGAAAACTAACAATAAATAAAGTCAAACCTAACCCAAAAGAGATGAAAAAATGAAAATAACAGAAAAACAAAGCCAAACCAAAACTCAACCATGACAAACAGTTTATTTTAACCTATCTTTAACTTAAGTATTTAACAATTACATTCATTAAATATGTTTTTTCTTGAGTAAGCTTTTGAATGACTACTTTTGATTTCTACCTAGGAAATATTATTGTGACTGCTTCTGCTTCTTGAGTACGGTTTGAAGATACTCTTTGCACCTCTGAATATATTGAACGACCAGGTTATTCCATCAGTGAGGTTCTTCTTCCCTGATGGCACAGGCATATTTCAAAATGATAATGTGTGGATTCACGGGGTCAATTCGTACAAAAGTGGTTTAAGGTGCCCGAGGCATCGTTTTCACACATGGATTGGCCTCCACAGGGTCCAGAGAGAATCTATCCGACGTGTTTGAGAAGAACCTGCTCAGTGGTCTGACTCACTCATCGTTTCTGCAAGATGTTGAGGAAAATTCAATGCAACTCTGTGAAGGAAATAAATTTAGTCTCGCTGCAAAACCCCAATAAAAACAAGCCATAGTGCATGTGTGCTGTGATCAAAGTTAAAGATGGTCAAAAGCAAATTAGTGTTTGACTTTTTTTGGAGGAGGTGTATTCTTACTTCTGGGGTGTGTAGTTTAAATGCATTTTGACGCTGTTATTTGAAAGTAGGAGGGTGAGAAGCCTTTCCTAAGCTTGATGTATAACTTGTTTATTCACTGTTAAAGATGTGGCAAAAGGAAAAAGCTTTATCAGACCAAAAGGAAATCCCAGGATCAAAACAGCAATTTTGTGATTATAGGCTGGACCATTTAATAATACCACAATCGCTTATCACCTATTATACATTTGAAAAACCCATCTATTGATTTCTATGGGACTTTTTTTTAAGAAAGTATCAACATTTTAAATAAGTCCTGGAATATTTGAATGGTGGAAACAGCTAAATAATTTGCAGAAGTAATGAATATAAAAATATTTAGAAAGTCTGTGAAGAGCAAGAGGACCTTAGTTGTTTAAATGCTTTGACATTTCTAATGAGTGTGTTGTCTGTGAACATTTTTGAACATACATTTATTTTATTTTTTTCAAAAATTTGTAAAAGAACTTTAACAGAATCCAGCCATGCCTCTGGAGGCAAAGAAGAGCCCAGGTGGGGCCCTATTGCCCCCCCCCCCCCACCCACCCGGAAGCATCTTCCCACTACTGAGTGAGGACATTTTATCAGCCTTCATGATATCTGTAATGAAAAGCCTTATTTACAAAGATGGGTTATGAAGTGGAATAAAATCTCAGAATTAACAGCAGCCCAAGCAGCTCCGCTATTATGCGGCCCACTCCATCATGATTGTTGCTGGAACAAAAACCTTCCCAGGACTGCCGGAGGTCTGCTGTGTGAGAGTCTGGGAGCCTTTGTGTGTTCATGTCGTTCTCTGGGGAAGTCAGAGAGGTAGGACTGGGGGTGAGCGGGGGGGGGACATCCTGCCCCTCCCCTGTTTATTCACATATAGAGGAGCTACAGGGAGTGTGAGCTGCAAATCCGCCCGCCTGTACTCCAGCAGCGGGCGAGGCGATGGGAGAGATGGGGATGAGAAGATAAACCGAGCCAAAAGCACCTGCTGCCACCTCTGAAGTTAGACACCCCTCCCTCCATGCCTTCCTCACTCCTCTCCTCTCCTATTATCCCCCCCCCCCTACAACGCTGCCATCTTCCTCTGCTCATATAAATATTTATAATGTAGCTCCGTTCCTTCCTGTCTTCACGCTGCAGATGAACAGAACTCCTGCTGCTTATTGTCCCGAAGAGATTCAGTGTGTGATCAGCTGTAGTGGATTTATTTGTGACGGCTCTCTCCACAAACTGCCTAGCCGCAAATGATCCTGTTCCCAAACAGGTTTCTTCTCCTTACTTTGTTCTTTATTTTGTCGCCTTTTCTCTTTTCCTCCCATTTCCTCTCCTTTTCATACTCGCTTCCTTGCCTCCTTCATTTGTTATTTTCTGTGGAGATTTTCCTTCTTCCAGTTTCTCTTTCTCCTTCGTATTTTCCAGCTGGTTCGCTCCCATTCCAGTCCTTCCCCGTTCCACTCCCTCTCACTTGGTACAATTCTTCTTTTGGCTTTTATTTTTAGCAGGAAGTCAGCCGGCTCTTGGGGGTGGGGGTGGGGGGGGGGGCGGCTGGCATCCACTCAAGGCTTTTGTCAGGGGATGGCAACGTTGCAGGAGAGGCAGGAAAAGAAAGGAAGGAGAGAATGAGTGAGGAGGTAGGAGTTGGGATTCATGCAGGGACAGTGATTGGCCATGGAGGAGATGATGAGAAAAGGGACTGGAGGTATGGTAAGTCTGGTGATGGGGGGAGGATTACACTTTTTTTCCCCTGCCATACCTGGAGGAGCTCAGGGTTTTAAAACATAGAGGTTGATTCCACGACTTACTACCCCCCCCCCCTCCCCATTTTTGTCACTGTCATAGAAAACCATGTAGTTACTGCTGTCAGTCACTCAGAAAAGGCAGGGGAAGTGTGTGTGTGTGTGTGTGTGTGTGTGTGTCTTCCTCCATTCTCCTCTTCTAATATCTTCTGTATAGTTTTTTCCCCATATGTTATGCACAGTATTCATTCCCTGAATTAGTGTGATGTTATGAGTTTCCTTGTCAGTGATTTCTGACATCATCTGTTTTGTGTTGCAGGTTAATTATGTGTGTAGTCCTATCACAAGTTGTTTTACGTGATCATTTTAGATCGTTATTTATTTATTTTAAGTCCAGCACATCTAAGCTGAAGTCTGAGCCCTTTACAGTATCTGACATTCTAAAGGGTTTTCATAACCTGGCATTTTCTAAGCATAATATCAGATTTTTTTTGGCTATGTATCCTGTGGCCTCTTTTTTTATATTTATCTTTGACACCGGTGTTAGCATCTGCAGCTCAAAGCAAAAAGGCAAACGGGTGAAAGCAGGACTGATAAAGGTTGGGGTCATCGCAAGTGCTTTTGTTGTCATCTGGGCCACTTAAAGCAGACATGAGGCTTTAAAGCTAGCGTCGACGATTTTTCCAGAAGTTTCCCAAGTCCCTTTTTAAATGACAGCGAATGCTCAAGACCCTCTTACCTTGCTCTTTTGCTCTTCAGGGGGATCGGTTGAAAAAATCTCCTAAATCCACTCAGGTCTATTTCTGTCTACTGAGTCCTTCCTCTTCTTCTCATAAGCATGAACGTGGTTTGCTTCTTGCAACTTTCAGCCATGTTCAAAGTCTACAGTGAGAGCAGCGGAGCTACAATGAACAGCAAACCGCTAAGCTAACTGCTAAGCTAACCGCATAAATAAACAGATAAACTGCCGTTACGTGAGTGTGTCAGAATGATTGGCATGTGGGACAACAAATAGATGAGGCAATAAAAAAAAGTTGAGGGACAGAGTGGGAGTGGGAGCAGGAACCCAACTCAAATCACACTTTTAAGTTGAACATTCTGTTTTTATCTGAATATGCCATTTTATCTATCATTAATTGCATAGTATTTTCCCCTTTCTGATAAGTTAATTATCTTCTGCTTTACAACTTGACTTTGAATTAGCTTTTTATCTGTATTATTCAATCTAATGTGTAAGTCCGGTGTTTTCTGTGTATGTGTTTTTGCCACTATCATGCCTAATTTCAAGGTTCAAGGACAGCTGTTGTTGGTGTCTTTTGACCAAAGACAGCCTGCGATAAATATCTGACTGTGTCACATATTTAGAATGAATATCTCATTATGGGACAGCTGCTTCCACCTATGTCTACTAATCAGACCTGGTATGAACATCGAATCAATTCCAGTCAGGGATAACCCATCCTGTTTGTAAGCAAACACAACGCCACACAGAGCATCAACCTGTGAACATGCATCCTCATTTGGGCCCCAACGCATTTTTTGTTCCTGTTAGATTTTTTTTTTTTCCTGTGCTTGCAGTGGACTTTGATGCGCTGAACTAAGAACATTTGGTTGAACTAATTTTTTTTTTATTATTTATGATTGGACAGTGACAATTGATTTGACCTTTTTAATTTATTGCTGGACTTTTTTTAAACTAGATTTATTTGATTGTGGCTATATTTCGGAAGGATTTGAGATCGAAGAGTAGTGAATGAACAGCTGATTTTGTTGGTTTATATTAAATCCAGCTGGTGTTGTAGATTGATGGCTTTGACATTTGTCATGAGCAATTTGGTACGAAACGTTGATCATACAAGGTGCATACACCAAACCGACGCCACACCAAAGTTTATTTGATTTAAGGCACATAGTGTGTTGTGGAGTAGTCTTAGAAGATTGCTAAAATGGCACAGCACATGTAAACACTCAGTAATGGGATGTAGGGCTGAGACAACATTAAAGGACCTATATGTAAGATATTTGTTGTAAAATCAACCTAAATTATTCTCATGTGTCACCTGGGATA
Source organism: Fundulus heteroclitus (assembly GCF_011125445.2). Classification (NCBI taxonomy): domain Eukaryota; kingdom Metazoa; phylum Chordata; class Actinopteri; order Cyprinodontiformes; family Fundulidae; genus Fundulus; species Fundulus heteroclitus. The sequence continues at coordinate 321,794 of NC_046377.1, read as the reverse complement.
GAAGTAACATTAACGATCAGTTTTCTCCATTAATAATGTCTAAGTCAAGTTTTCTTCATTCAAACTTAGAGGTACGGTGCAGAACTACTTTGGTTCAGTGGGTAGCCCTTCTTTACTTCCTGGTTCCTCAGCCAATCCTTTTAGAGTTTCCAGGGTTCCCAGAAAAGAGCACAGAATTTGGTATTTTATCTTGGCAAAGGGGCAGCAGCCAGCAACATGGAAGCCAGTAAGAGAAGAAGAGCAGATATACACAGAATACAATATCATAGACCTGTCCTGTGTTGGTAAAAATTCTAAATAGCAACACACCATTTAAAAACGGCATATTAGATTGTTGTGATAGGCAAGCTGTAGTACTGATTTAAGCCACAAGGAGTCAGTATTATTTATTGCTCCTTTAAGACGCCATTATATTTCTCATCAGGAGTCTTTTTCATGGCGTTTTATTCCGTTTCTGTCATTATGGAACTTGGTCTATTCAAGTAATTCTAACAACCTGTTAGAATTATGTATGAGACCAATTTGGAAGTACGAAACCTGCAGTTTTTGTTTTGCACGGCTACGTTGTCAGCAAAGAAACTGCACATCAGGCCTGCTGACAGCACTTGGTCAGAAAACCACTGGATTTGTCTCTACCTTGTTCAGATTATTGCTCTGGCAGCATTTTAGTGACAGTGACAGACAAGCTGTGTCAAACTGTGAGAACACAAAGAGTAGCAAGTCGTTAGTCCAGCACCAACAGTAAGCTCTGTAGCAGATTCCAACTTTAGCACTGTTAGCAGCTAAAGGGCTGTTTCACAGTTTGAAATGACTGCAGTTGGTTAAAAACAATTATGTTGAGACCTAGACTGATCAAATTCTTCACTGGATGAGACTCTTTGAAGCAGTTTGTTACAAATGAATTTGACCCCCTTTAAACTATACAAACAGAAAAACTATGTTAAATCTGGACTCCACACTGATTGATAACTATTTAAAACACTAATGGTGATTTGTGAAACTATTGCTTTGTTATCCAAACACAAAAAGGGGTAGGATCTCTCTAAAATATTGCTAAAGTCTCAGATTCTAATAAAGCCAACATTGTGTATCCTCTCATCTTTTGAGCTGTAATACATTATGTCTGCCCGTATTAAAGGTAACAAATTTGACAGGAATCCATTACAATATAATGTCACAGAAACATTTTTATCTAAATGCTTTCAAAGTGCAGACCTAATAATTGAATTAGCCATAACCATGTGATTTAAAGTTTAGTGTGCAGGAATTATGCCTAAGACTCTTATTGCAGAGGTTTGAATGAAGTCGTGTCTCAGTTCAATAGCTTCTTTGACACTTGACAAAAAAATATCTTGCCAACGTGCTTTAGGCAAAAAGCCTTGTATTATTTCTACTCTTGTTCCAATAAACCTCGGTAAAATGCTGTGACTCCAACATATCAGATGAGTTGATTTAACAACCGCTCTGAAGAGGCCAAACAGAGCTGTAGAAGTTACCTTTCATTCACTACAGCTGTTAGGCAGCTAGGAGCAGCTGGAGGCAGAAAACCACTCCTGTCATTTCTTCCTTTGTGTTCAAATAAAAACATCTTCAGAAAGTCCTCAAGTTCTATCAGTTCTAACATCCAAAGCTACGTTTGACTCTTGTGCTCTTTGGAGGCTGAAATAACTCCCTTTACTTTCTTCGCCTTCTGTTTGCCTCTGCAGCGCAGCATTTAAGATGTCCTATTTGATGAACAATAAAATGGCAAGGCAAGGCAAATTTATTTGTATAGCACATTTCAGTACAGAGACAATGCAAAGTGCTTTACGTGATTAAAATATAGGAAAATAAAACAGAATAAAAGCAAGTAGGAATCAAATGTAGAAACAAAATAGAACATGGGACTATAGAAACTAAAAACAAACATTAAAAACAGTTGGACTACAAAGTTGAACTAATGATGTTTCAGTAGAACAGTTTAACTAGAGCAGTCGAAGGCAACCCTAAACAAATGTGTTTTTAATTTTGATTTAAAGGAACTCAGGCTTTCTGCACTTTTACAGTTTTCTGGAAGTTGTTCTGGTTGATATACTGATAACAAGTCTGTAATGTATTTAGGTGCTAAGCCATTCAGGGATTTATAGACTAACAGAAGTATTTTAAAGTCTATTCTCAGAGATACAGGGAGCCAGTGTAAGGACTTTAGAACTGGGGTGATGTGCTCTACTTTCTTAGTCTTAGTGAGGACGCGGGCAGCAGCGTTCTGGATCAGCTGCAGCTGTCTGATCCACTTTTTAGGTAGACCTGTGAAAACACCGTTGCAGTAATCAATTCGACTAAAAATAAACGCATTGGTTTAATTTTTCCAGATCCTGCTGAGACATCAGTCCTTTAATCCTAGAACTGTTCTTCAGGTGATAGAAAGCCGACCTTGTAATTGTCTTTAGATGCTGGAGGTTCAGGTCTGAGTCCATCACTACAACCAGATTTCAAGCCTGATCAGTGGTTTCTAGCTGAAGCGACTGAAGCTGTGTGCTAACTTTTGATCTCTCCTCTATTGGTCCAAAAATGATTATTTCTCTTCTGTTTTTATTCAATTGAAGAAATATTTGGCACATCCATGCATTGATTTTTTCTAGGCATTTACTCAGTGCTTGAACTGGTTCATAGTGACCTGGTGACATGGTGACGTAGAGCTAGACAGCATTTTCAATAGACCAATATGTTTTAATGTAATTTCAATGTAACAAAAGGAGGATTTTACAACGGTGACCTATGGTCACAGTTTCCTCCTTTTTACAGCTGCTAAGCAAGCTGATAACTTTTTATATCTCTTGAGACACTTGAAAGATTGTCTTTTTACAAAGACCTCTGACAGATAACTAGGCAGAGGTAAAAAGGTAGATTTTAGGAAAAGTAAGCTCTAGATAAGGATTAGGCCGAGGCTAGGTCGATAAGTTTAAGTAAAAATGGAATAGGAAGGGGGTAAAATTTGGTGAGAGAGACTAGCAGATCTTGGCAGGAGCACTGCAGTCCAAACGCCTCCAATAATGGCGTCTTGAATCGTCTTTCTAGACACGCTCAAACTTGCAAAAGCTCCCTCTGCAACAAACACTCAGGTTTGCTGAGGCAACACTTGTGTTTTTGTTTGTGTCCTCCCATCTCTAGACTGTTGAGCCATCTTTATTCATGCCATGTGATAGTGTGAGCAGGCTGTAGATGTCAGAAATATGCCGTCTTTAAACGAGGAGCTTGTTTTCTTTGGACTTGGTCACAAAAAGCTGTGCAGCAAAAAGGGCTGCTTTCATGTTGAAAAGCTAAGTTAAGCTCTCGGTCACCCACCACCTGCCTATTTGCAGTGGTATTGTTAATCGTTTTATGTAAAATGTATTTGTAGATGCAGAACATATGAACTGTAAAAAATATCTCCAGATGTTTAATTTATTTCCCTATATTTGGACATGGACCAGTTTAGAAATGATTAAAAGGCAACTGTTCGTCTTTAAAGGAAACAGTTTTCTCTTGCTCCAGGAATGCTTTTGGTTTTTGACAGCAGGAGATGTTATTGTTGTTGTCATTGTTTTTACACACAGTCTAATTTTGTTCCATTAAGAACCCAGCTCTTTGGCTCTTTCACTAATTTCCCACCCTGTCCTGTGCCTAATGTAATTTTTCTTTGGCTGTTTGGAGCCACAAATGGATTTTTTCTTAGTTACAGTGGATAAAGAGGCTCTCTGATGTGGAGCACATCATGTTATTTCACTCACAGAATGACTAGCTGGGAGACTAGTTTTTATTATTTCACATGTTGTCATGTTCTTACAGTTTTGGGCTACAGGTTCAGGACTTACAGAACCATTTCAATAAGTTCTAAGGGCAATGCATAGGGGATTGATTTTAGAGTAATAAAGGAGTTTCAAACATTTGTTTCTGCAAACCAAAACCTTTTGTCAGGATTCTTGCGAATAATTCTGCTTTTCTAAAAAACTGCATTTTGGGTCTTCATTAGTTGTAGACATAATCATCACAATTAAACCGATTAATTCGTTGTATAATGAATGTTTGAAATTTTTTTATTTTTTTATTGGATTATTAAAATAGATTTAGACTTTTTGACTATATTTAATTGACTGTGATGCACCTATGGACTTTTTTAGGCCAACACTGCTGTGCTGAAAAATGTTCTTGACTTGACAGCGTTTATTATTTATGAACCTAAAAGTAGCGTTCAAACAGTGCTTGACACCCATATGCAAGTTATCTGTTATGCAATCACTAGGAAATACCCATCAGCGACAATGAAACAACAACGGCGGATGTAACAAATGTTCATTGGTTGAGTCTCCTTCTGAACAAGCCGAATGATTCCACTGGGATGTAGTGGTGACCTGTTCAGGGCGGACCCCGGCTCTGGCCCATTGACTGCTGGGGACATATTTGCACCCTACCGCCCACGACCTTACATGGATAAACAAATATAGATGATGAATGGATGGATGACAATTCCTTCCAAAACCAGTTGGAGAGCTGCAGGACCCAGACAGCTACGAGACATATGGAATATATGTTTGAAACCTTTTTTCATCCTTTTTTTTCACTTTGTCGCTTGCTGTTGATTCTCTTTCTATTTAGGGCAGTTCAGACCACCAAACAACATAGTTAGGCTTAGGTTTCATGGCCTCCTGGCTAGGGTTAAGCAGTAAGTTCAGGAGTAGGCAGCATTAGATCCACATCATTTGGATTTTGACACTGGAATGCTCAATGTCATTATATTTGGTCAATCCATTGAAATAAAATAAGCAATTAACCAACTAACACATCATCTTATTATTGTAAACGACATAGAAAAGCAGTTCAAGTTCCATAGATGAGGGACAAAGATTTCTATGCTAAATCCAGAGGTGGGGAATTTGGCATCAGGAAAGTAACCCCCCCCCCCCCCCCCCCTGCCTGCTTTTCCCTCATCCTGGTCACTCAACCAGGTGATTTTAGCCCCTGTTTATGCTGTGGAGTTGGAAATGCAAATGGTTGTAACTAATCTCTGGACTGGCTTTTTACTTCATGTACCTGGATTCCCCACCTCCTACTATTATATTTGGTCACATATTACTTCTTTAGCTTTCTTTTGCTATTTTTTTTTTTTTACAACGATTTAAGGTATGTTTTATAGACAGATAATTTAGAATACACAGTTCTTAGCTTATTAGCAAGTCTACATCTTTAAATCTTATAATCTTAGATAAAACATATAATTTGGGGATCAAACAATAAATGGATAATGGTTTCGCCCAAAGGGGTTAATAACATTCCAGTAATGTTGCAGAAAAAATGCCAGGGTCTCCAGGGATGTGATTATTTATGTTAGCTCCCTGTTTGTTACACTTATATTCTGGTCATCCCTAGATCCTCGTGTTATCATCTGTTTAGTTTTCCGTTCAGCATTTAAGTTAATCATATATTTGGGTGTTTGCTCGATTAGTTCCAGACTGGTTAGCTATGTTATTTTACTACCTTAGTAGTGCTCTTTGGTTCTTATTTTAATGCTCGCCTTTCTTTAGTTCTGTTTCTGTTCAGTATAAATTCTAATGCACTTTTTTACTGTTAGATTAAGCTCCAGTGTTAGTTAGCTTCTGTTCATCATTAGTTCTTTTGTCTGTTAGATTTGTCCCTTCTTAGTAGTTTATTTAGGTTTCCCCCCATGTGTGGGCCATTGCTCTAATTCCCTGTTAGATTCTGTTATTCTCTGCACCTGCAGGTCCGTTGCCGCTCTTATCCCGCAGCTGATTGTTTCTCTCAGTTAATCTGTGCCCAATTATCCACCTATTGTTCCCACTGTCTCGTCCTCTTTAAATTCAGCTCACTCTATCAGACACATTGTCAGGTCCTCCATCATCTGGATTCTACATGCCATACCCTCCATTATATGATGGGGAAGCAAAACCCCAGAGATTTGAAGTTCTGTGTGCAGTACAACTGTTACTGTGAGGGTTTGAAGGAAGTTGCCATATTTTATCTGCTGTTTTGACTCTTGACAAAAATATCTGGTCAGTGTGCTTTAGGCAGCAAAACATATTAATTTGACTGTTGTGCCAGGTATAATTAAACTCTCAATAAAATGCCATTAGTGTACCGATATACATGAGGTGCTTACAAGTTGAACAAACAAACGCAACCAAAAGGTAGGTAATTGCCCAAACTCTTGTTATAGTTATATTACCAGGTGACCCCATTATTCTTTTGATGTCATTAGAGCAGCCTGCTTTTGTGTTACTCTGACAAGAAGAATATTAATTCAATGGAGGCATTAAAAAGCTGTGAAACCAACACATTTAACTTCAGTTAATGTAAAATTATTTTAGTACAGCTTTAAAACAATGCTCATAATGTGACATTAGTGTGGGACCTGTTTTAAATCGCAAAACAAGGCTCTGCTTTTCCAATATTTGTTTCACTGTCCACCTCTTAAATGTTACTGTGCTTCGCTTTTTCACTCAAGGCTGCAAGGTTCACAGCCTTTAGCATCTTTTCTGCAATCCCTTATTTAAAGGCTGCTCTGTTCCTCTCTACTTGTTGAATAATAAATGAGTAGAGACCATGATGCAATTGCCATGTAGTCATTTTAAATGCAAGTAAGTATGAGTTGATTTTTTTTTTCTGGTCAGGAAATAGAGACAGTGGCTTTCTCTGCTGTTGTGGCCATATTTTGAACCTCCATTCTTATATTTGGGTTTTACTGTGTGATCTCATATCTGTACATCATTTTAGCATCTTCATCTTCCCTCATTCTTCTCCTGGATTGCTTCAGCTCTATAACGGTGAAGGCATTAAACTTTCATAACTGCTGTCTTTTTATGGTATGTTGTATTTCTTCTTTCCCTCCCTCTTTTCCTCTTGTCTTTCCCTTGTCACATTTCTTTTCTTTTTAGCATTTTGTTGCTTATGTCTCTTTTTTGTTTTCCTCCTATTCTGCGTTTGTCTTTTCTAATTTCACTTTTTGTTTACCTCCCATCATTTTTTATTTTATATATATATATATATATATATATATATATATATATATATATATATATATATATATATATATATATATATATATATATATATATATATATATATATATATATATATATATATATATATCCGAGAACTGCACCATACGTTTGGGCACCTATTGCCACCTGTCTCTCATTGCTTTGGCAATTTTCTGTCCACATGCTTAACTAATATGTGCTATCTAAATGTCTGTGCATGCAGAAAGATTAAATCAGCTGTGAAATGCTCACAGAAACATTTCCACTATTTTTTTTTAAACTATTGAATTTTTAGGAAACATTAAAAAGACAGTGGAGCAGAGTTCTCTCTGGGCTAGCATCATTAAATAAATCAATGGATGGATGAATGAATGGATGAATGAATGAATGAATGAATGAATGAATGAATGAATGAAAATAAACATAGCTTTTAGCCTCTCTTTCAAAGGGAAGGCAGCATTTTACAAACAAAGGCCCAGCTGGTGGAGAAATGAACAAGGAGCAGGTGAAGGAAGTCAGTAGCACTGGAGCCTCCCTGAGTGCAGACAAAGCAGAAGGTGATAATTCTGCTTAAAGTCCAACTGTGTTTGGTGAAGTTTAATGGATTAACCTGGGAGCCACATGTGTTATGGTATCTTGGTGAAGTTTAATGGATTAACCTGGGAGCCACATGTGTTATGGTATCTTGATGAAGTTACATGGAATGCTGTGGGATGGACGTGGCTTCGTGTCCGGCTCCTTGTCTCGGTCGTGGGTTGGCTCTCAGGACTGATTCTTTCTGGGGAACAGGGGTCTGTATGGTTCAGACAGGCTGGCTGACTAGAGTATTTTTTTATCCTTCCTTCCCCACGGATGGTCCGGAGGGTGGACGGGTGGTTTGGGAGGGGGGTGAAGGGGGTGGGGGGTTGGTCTGTGTTTGCGGCCTATCTCTACCTGCCGGTTATCTCTGGCCCCGCGGACTATGGTGGTCCGCAGAGCCTCCCTCTCTGGGTGGCTTTTTGGAGAGCGGGGGTGCCTATTGGAGTTAGCGAGGGAGCTGACCTCCTGGGAGGGCATGTTGCTCCCTAGTCCTTCCTCTCCATCCCCGAACACCTCCCTCCGCCTGCTCCATCACGTTGCCACACATATAGGACTTGGGGGCGTCGCTGGGAAGGTGGGGGAGTTGTTGGGTTGTGCCGGGTACCCCCCTTTTTTGGCCCTCCTGCTTTTAAATGCCCTTGAGAACAAAGTGCAACAACGCCACATTAAGGCAGGCAGAGGTAGGCTCAGGGTGTTTCTCACACCCCTGTTCTCCAATTGCCATCCGGAGGTCGGGCCAGGAGGAGGAGCGGGCCACCTGGTCGGGTCTGGGCGCTTTGGTTCATGTTGGTCCCATCTCCAGATGGATGGGCCCGTGAATCATCTGTGCTGGTATCGTGGGTGGGGGGTTAGGGCTGGAGTATGGATCAGGCAGGTTGGGTTGTGTTGTCGTCGTCCCCCCCCCCCCCCCCCCCCCCCCATCTTGATGTTGGGGTTCATCTCCTGAGTCTGGGGACTGGATTCCCATCTAGGGTGCCAGTGCCTGGTCCTGGGAGTATAGGATGCATTTGGTGAGCGTGAGTGTGTGTACTGTGTCCCTTTTTTTATGGGTAAGCGTGTTTGCATGAGGGGGCACTAGGGTTGGAATTTGTGATTGTGACTGTGTACCTGGTTTTCTGTTTGTCTTTATTCAGGTTGGGTTTGGGCTGCTCCCTCTCCTGGGACATCTCAGGTCTCTAAGTATGGAGGCCATCTTCTAGTTCCCCTGGCGTCTGCCTCAGTGCTCGGGGGGGGGGGGGGGGGTGTGTGTTACTTTGTTTCCTCACCACCACTGTTGAGCATTTGTCTTATGGATAAACCTTACATACACAAGTGCACTCTCACAAACACCTACAGGTGCTTGGATTCAGGTACTTACAGACTCTAATACAGAAAACCTTTTAGCTGTCACTTTATACATTTCAAATTAAATAAAATGTATATTCTTCAGTGATGGCATCAGGGCATTGGTTGTTTGTACCTGGAAACACATTATTGGTTGGTTTTGCTGTTCTTTTCATATGTCTCTCTTTGCCGGTGTAGAAGCAGACTCAGAGGACGTTATATTGCTTTCTCCCGTTCCTCCCTTTTTCTTTCACCTTTTCTCTCTTTTAGCATTTTGTCTCATCTGTTTCTCTCCTTTTTTTCCTTCCTCTTCTACCTTCCCATTTCTGTGTCCACTGATCATGAAGGACTCCCAGCATAAAATCTAATAAAGCTGTATGCATATATAAATCAAGCGGAGCACTATCTCGAAAGCAGTAATGCTCCACTTGTGAAAGTAACATCTGTTGGGCTCTTGGTTTGGTTTTAAGACAGCAATTCTTAATGCTGCAATGCTAGACAGGACAAACAATAAAAAGAAAATAAGAAGAAAATAAAGGGCATGGAAAGCAGAAAACGGTGGCATTGTGTAGCCCAGCAAGACACTTTGGTTGTACCACCCCGGTTGAATAGAGCAGGTCACCTTTGTTCCACTCCTGTTTCCACTGAAAACCCAATTTACAAAAGTTTAGTTTAGAAATGTAATCTTTCGCTTTGTTGGAACACATTTAAATGAGTGTAGCATTAGACTTGTCGGTGCAACACCCATGGGCTATGTGCACAAGAACACCTGCACCTGTTACCTGCTGTTCCTACAGGGCTCAGCACTGCCCCCTATTAGTGCCGCACAAAACTTTCTGCCTCACTCAGAAAGTTTTCATTGCCCGTTTATGGTCAATTACAAAGTATACATATGTCACACACATTCTTTAAATATTTTAGACAGACTGTGGAACATCAGCATGTTTAGTACGTGTCTAAATAATAATATGCATGAAACATGAAGCACAGAGCCATCAGAGTGGAGGCAAAGCTCCTCGCTGCCTCAACTCGCCCTTTGCTCATGTATTTCAACAGGTAATGCAGAAATTTTGAAATTTTAACCATAAAACCATTTGAAAATAAATAAATAGATTCAGATATGGAACAGTCGAGTGGACAAACTGATTTTATTTTTCAGTGTTACTATTTTACTTGTCATGATAACTGGTGAGGCACTAACTCTCCTGCTCGCCCTGACTGCACATCACCTGGCCAAATAACGCGGTTTTATCAAAGACCAAAAGTCTGCATTAGGCAAACATCTTGATTAAAAAAACATTTAACTGTCTGAACTGTGTTAAAAGAGCGTTGCTGCTTTTTAAAATTCACAATACAAAATGTATGACTGTGGAATGCGACAAAAGTCTGATTTAAATGGTGAAGTAAAAAAAAAAAAATAGAATCCAACATCTGTCCTGTTCAACGAGGGTGAGCTACACAGGAAAATCTCTGCCTTGCTCCGCTGTTGCTTTAATGGTGAGTGAAATTAACTCAATGTGATCACAAATTAGAACAGTGCAGGTTTGGATGAACTACTACTACAATATCTGCTACATTCTATACTTCAGTCCATCGCTGAATAATTGAGTTAAAGAGATGCTTCGCTCCACTTTCTTTTACAATCTGCTGTGGTGCACTTGAAATGTCTACCGCTTATTGAGTTACAAACACCATTTTTACATAATTCCCTCGCTGATACAGAAACATGTGGTTCTTAAATTGGAAGCCTGATCAAGTCATGACTGGAATTCTAAATTGATTACAATAATAGCAAAAAGTTAAATATTTCCTCTATATCACTTTGATCCCCTTACTGCTTCTGCTGTGTTTGTAGCTGATGTTAAATCTTTTGTTAAAGAAGACCGTGTTTGCCTCTGCATGTGTTTAATGAAATCTGCTTTGAATATCCATCCATCTTCTGTACCCTCTTAATCTGTGTAGGGTCATTAAGTAGGCAGATGAATATTTCCAGCTATCATTGGTGTAGAGGAGGGATATACCTTGCCCAGGTCGCCAGTCTATCACAGGGCTTGATTGTGTCAAAACTCTAATTAATAACTAAATCTCCCAAACTAAAAAGGAAACTCTTCTAAAAAGCCTGTTGTAGGATTTCTCTTATTAATTATTAATATTATTATTCATATTATCACATGACTCTGATTCCTGTGCATGCGTGGGTTCTCTCTGGGTAGTCCGGCTTCCTCCCACAGTCCAAAAACATGACTGTTAGGTTAATTGGCCTCTCTAAATTCTCTTTAGGTGTGAGTGCGAGAATGGTTGTTTGTCCTGTCTGTCTCTGTGTTGCCCTGTGATAGACTGGCAACCTGTCCAGGGTGTACCCCGCCTCTCGCCCATTAAAAGCTGGAGATAGGGACCAACGCCCCTCACGACCCCAGTAGGGATAAGCGTGTTGGATAATGGATGGATGGATCTGATTCCCTTTTTTTTTTTTTTTTTGCAAAGATACAAAACGTTCACTCCACGTGAAAATCAAAATAAAGCTTTAATTAAGAAGCTGTTAACTAGGTCTGTCATGATAACAAATTTTGCTCGATGATAACGTTTTCTAAAAATGATTGTGATAAACCATATTCTTGTTATTTGGAGACCCTTTTCAACTAATATGATAATGGCATAATAATGCAAGTATAACCTCCGGACCTACCAGCTCAGATAAATTAAGCAGGCGGCGTTATTTGGTTTAAAAACACCCACACACACACACACACACACACACACACACACACACACACACACACACACACACACACACACACACACACACACACACACACACACACACACACACACACACTAGCTGTTATTAGCTTGATGCACACTACGGTACCTGGTTAAGGGCAGCACCCCATGGAGCTACACCAGTGGCAGCTTGAAACGACATTTAAAAAGAGTTTTGACATTGAAAAATGAACCACTGAAAAATGAGACATTGTAAAATCAAACACTCAAAAGTCAAACCCTCCCTCTCATCCACAATGCTCCTCGCGATTCCCCAGGCGCCTCCAGCAAGCTACCAGACCAGTACCGCCAGGTTTCCCCCATTTTCTGTGGGAAACCCTGGTGAGCTTTAACCCCGCCTACACTGAGGAAAGGAGAAAGGAGTGGTGAGCAGAAACCGATGCAGCGTACTGAAACCTTTTTGCTATCCCGTCTCAGAGAGAGGAGACGGTGTAGGTACCAGATGGGCTCGGGGGCCTGCGCTTCCCGATGACATCATTATATGGCAACTCCACTCAAACAAACTACATTGCGCCCGCTGTCTCCATTTGTTACAAATCAATTTTATTTTGTTAATTTACGGTTATTTTCCAGTAACTTAATAGAGACATGAAAACTTTTAACATCATTTTGAAATGCTTGTGTGGTAGTCTGACAATTTAATCGGTAATTTTGCAGGATCAAAGTTACATTTTAAGAGAAATTTCCTTCATCCAATTTAAAAAAAAAAAAGTTGTGAAGGGAAACTAAATCATAAACTCTTTTCATTGTTAATAAAAGTCTGCAGCCATTTTAATTTTATCACGGCATTCATCACTTTAAAATCAATAACGTTTATTCCTCCTTTTTCTACTGATATTACTATGTCGTTCTTTCTGATCACATGTTGTTTATTATTCCAGATGAAATTGTGATGAATTTGATAATTTTTTATTGTAGTATTTGGTACATTTAAGATATATGCTGGATAAATTAATCTGGCTATCCCTTCCGTTTTTGTTAACAATATTCTTCTAAAAATTTAGCCAACTGTCAAATATTTGTTGATTTTTTTTGTAAAATGGCTTGAATATTTGTTCTGTCATTTTCAGTGTGGTCCTTGTTAATCATTATCCCTAAATATTTTACGTCATTTTTTATCAATTAAAGTGGGTTGATTATTTTGAATTGCTAAGATTTCACATTTTTCTATGTTCATCTTTAAGCCTGAAGCTTTTGAGAAAAAATAAACCGCTAAATTAACTAAATAAAATTGATTTGTTACAAATGCAGACCGCGGGCTCAATGTAGTTTGTTTGAGTGGCGTTGCCATAATGTGACGTCATCGGGAGACGCAGGGACCATGGAGAATTTCTTCGTAAAATTGTCCGTTTACAAACCGCAATCCCGCTCTCGAAGAAAATCTACACCCCACTATAATTACTTTAGTAAGTTGTCCAGACCAATCACAATGTTTTGCGTAATTGTGCAAACGTTAAACCAATCATGTATAGTGACGTCATCAGAAGGCGCAGGGCCCCGAGCAGATCTGACCACCCGAGCCGATCTGGTAGCCTCGTGAGACCATCCTGATCTTGCGAGCTTTCAGGGTTTCACTCGCAGATCAGTCTGGCTACTCTCCGTTAAAGAAAATTTGGAGCCGTTCACCAAACGAACGTCCAATCAGCGTTGGCTTTGAGGCGGGTTGAGGTGTGACGCAACGGGAAGCGCGACAGTTCAGTCTAAACAACATGGCGGCTTCAGCCGATGAAACTAGCGTTAGCGTGGCTATCGAGCAAGTTTTATCGGAATTACAGAGTATTTCTTTGCTGAGCTAACGAGCCTTTACCTGCAGCAGCAAGAGTAGCTTGGCTTGTGATTGTGTTGAAGCATGTTGACGAGTACGTCATATGCTTCGTTGATCTGATTGGTTTAATTGGCCCGTCTATCACCAACATAGGCCAATCAGCTAACCAGTATATTCGCCCCTTCCCAAAATTACTTCAACGGAAGGTTTCCAGATGAATATGCGGAGCAAATCTATCTGGCGGAGTCAGGTAACCGATCAGGTACCTACACCGGAAACACAAGGGGAAATAAGTAAGCATGCCTGCGCAACTTAAATTAATGGTGAATAAAATGTATCATGCGATTAATTGATTATCGCAACACACCTACTGATAACAATATTATTCATTATTTATTAAATTACTTTTTTTTTTTTGACAACTTGATGCAAACAAGGGTTGGTCATTTGTTACCTACAGTGATAATAGCGTAACACTATTGATATAATAGAAAGGCAAAGTTTAACATAAAGCTGGCTTTCCTTGACCACTTTACTAACCATCCTAGCTGTGGAACAGCTAAAATGTAGCGTTAGCATGGGTTGTTACTTTGCCACAAGGGCCTGCTGTGTGAAGCAGTTTAACAACACACCAATCAACAAGTGCTTTGCAGCTCCTATATGAGCTTGCTAATGAGTCTTTTGTGCGTGGTGTGTCTTTGTGACCCTGGAACGTCAGTCTTCAGATTAATCTAGAGGTTTTATTTACTAGCCCCGATGATCAAACGCAAGTTTGTCTGTCCCTGCAGTCATGTGGATGTGGAAATCCTAAATAGCACTGACGAATAGGTGAACAGAATTTCTGCAAAATGGCAAAGCATAAAAGGGATGTCATTTAACATTAATTTAATTTGGCACAACAGAAGACTGAACCCAGGCCTGGGGTGGATGGCGTGTCGCCAAGTACCTTAATTCGCCAGTATTTATCAGAAGCCCACGCTGCTTGTCTTAAAAGTTGCAGCTTAATCTTCCGCCATATTATCCTGGAGGCGACGTTTGTCACACTGAACAAGGAAGTGGAGCAGACAGAATGAAAGAGAGAGATGGAATGCAGGAGACAGAGAGGAGGCAGACCACCTACGAGGATGCTTGATGATGCACTGCATCTGTCTTTGTCTCTGCCTCTGTGTGAGCGTCTTCGGATGTGTCTGCGTGCGAAATGCTTTATGTTTGCTGTGGACATTGTAAAGTGTTAGGAAGTTCTGCTGGACTCAGATAAAATTACGGTTTTGGATGCATGGCGGCGCAGTAGGTGGTGTTTATGTACCCTCTCTCATAATTGCTGGCTGTCTTTGTTTTATGTCTGCTTGTACAAGTGTGTGTGTGTGTGTGTGTGTGTGTGTGTGTGTGTGTGTGTGTGTGTGTGTGTGTGTGTGTGTGTGTGTGTGTGTGTGTGTGTGTGTGTGTGATGGACGCTGTAGAGTGTGGGTGGTGGATTAAATGAAGTGTGTATGAAGTTTGAGCTGAGGTGGAAAGCCAAAAGTTCTTTTTTCTTCCATCATGGTGTACCTTTATCTTGTCAGTCCATCTTGTGTGCTCTTCTCTTTCCCTTTGTTTCTCTGTTATGTGATTTATGACCTTTTTTCTCTCTCATACAGTCTTTCCCTGTTTTTCTCACACTGTGTGTTGGAATCATGACCGAGTCTTTAATTTGTCTGTCTCTGAACATTAGTTCTGTTTTGTCTAAAGCTTCACTTTGAGTTCAACGCCTCTTTTTTAATTCTGGCTTAAACTGTGCTGTGAGCCTGCAGTTTTTACAATGCTCTGCACATTAAGGGTGTGTTCAGACCAACATAAGCCCGTTCTTGTCAGTGACAGAGATCCTTGTATGAGAGAACAGATCTGGTAGTTCCAGGTTCAATCTTATTTCCCATATTCCGGATCAGAAAAATGGCTGACAAGGCAACAGATGAAAGCAGTTGGATAACCAATAGATTTGGTCAAGTATTTCTTTAACTAGATTATCTAATCCACAAGCATATTAAAATGGTAAATGGCGCTTTAACTAGTCTTGACAACCTCCAAAGCGCTTCACACTACAGTTAGTCTTTCACCCATTCACACCCTGACGGTGGTGAGCTATGTTAGTAGCTACAGCTGCCCTGGGGCAGACTGACAGAGGCGAGGCTGCCATACATCGGCGCTGCCGGGTCCTCTGACCACCGCCAGCAGACAACGACAGAGACAGTCCGTCCAGGGTATCGAACCGGCAACCCGCCAATTGCAAGATGAAATGCCTAACCTCTGTGCCCATCGCCCCTTTAAAAAAACAAAAACTCAACGTTTCATGTTAAAAGATACCTGTGTAAAATTAGGTTAGTAACAATTCAATTCAATTTATATAGCACAATTCACAACACTTCATTTCAAGGGACTTTACAATGTCAAATTCAATATAATCATACAGAACATAACAGTAGTTAAAATATTTGGTGTTAGTGTTTATAATTTCATTATTCAATGATGCAACTCCTGTGTAATAAATTTATATGCTATTGTGTACAATGTGTTGTCATTCAATAAAAAATCAGAAATTTACGAAACCACAGCAATCTTCTAAATGATTTTTCCCCCTTAGTACCAGTAACACACCTGAACCCAAACGTTGTGGCTGCCCACCTTTGTACATGTGTTTACAGACACTGCTTCCACAGGCTCTTGATCTGATCATGAATCCTTTACGCAGTCTCTTAGATGCTAATGCCCATTTGCACATGCTGTAGTTACTCTGAGGTGTTTGCGTGTACCATCATGCATATTGCATAGTTTTTCTCACATCGTTCTTTAAAGGGGCTGCTGTTTTTCCTCTATTTAACTTTTAAATTACATTTTGTCTGGATATGCTGTATATAAATCATTTTCTTTTTTGGCTTTCTGATAAGTTCATTCCCTTTCACTGTAGAATTAAATTTTAAAATAGGTTTATTAGTCATATGATTAATTTAGTGCATAACTCTGTGTCTTTGCCACTGGCATGCCTGAATTTACCCATTATGGGACAATAAGGGTATTTCTTATCTTATCTTATCTTATCTTATCTTATCTTATCTTATCTTATCTTATCTTATCACCATATTGCTGCCATCACAGCCTTGAGTCACTGAAGCAGATATACATTAAGATCTATAAAGGTCTGCCAAGGTACCTGGCACCAAGTCATCAGTAGCTGATCCAATAAATCTTAGATGTTGTGAAGTGGAGCCTCCATAGCTCAGAGTCGTTTGCTCAAAATGTACCACAGATGCTGGATTGCATTATGATTCGGAAAAATGGGGAGCGCAACTCAGGTCAACACTTTAAACTTGCTGTTTTGCTACTCTATCCATGTCTGGACATTCTGCAATGACACTGGGACAAAATAAAATGTGCACTATATAAAAATACATTATGGCTTTATATCAAACAGGTGTGTGTTCGAAGTTTGTGCTGTTTTGTACTAGGAAAACTTGCTTCTTTATAATATTTAAAGTAGATTTAAATATTAGAATATTTAACGTAGATTTAAGGATAGTTGACTTGACCAACCAAGAACTGTTCATGCTGGGGGTCACAATCTTGTGCTTATTTCCAAAGAAACTAATGTTATAAATTTTATAATTACCTGCTAGTTAACCAGTACTCCAGAACAGTTATTTACCAGTCAATCAACAGAGAAGACCATGCAAATAATCTACTAATTAAATTTTGTTGGAGACCCAGTCATTACTTATTGGCTGTTACTATTTAGTTATTAGTTAATGGCTGGGTATTTATAAGAATTAACAAGGAACAAAGACAGTAATAATAGCTAATACTGACACTAATTATCACCTGACATTGAACTCTGCGGTTAATCTTTGAATGGACTGCTGACCAATGACCATAGAGGTTACAGGAATGTAGAACCAAACCAAAACCAACTGCAGAGAAGCAGCATTCAGCTTCTATGCTCCATAAATCTGGACAAACTTCCAGAAAACCGCAAAAAAAGCCAAAACACCGAGTTCCTTTAAATAAAGACTAAAAACTCACCTGTTTAGAGCTGCATTTGACCCATAATAACAGGAACACTGACCAACAGATTTGATGTGTGTTGATGTTTTCACTTTGTTGCTGGTTTCACAACCAGTGACTGTTTGGACGTAAGTAAGTAATACTTATTAAAATATTGACCAAACATCAATAGGGGAAAATTTCAAAGTTTAATTCACTGATACTTTCTAAAATAAATACTAGTGACAATAATTCATGTTTAGGGTTGTGAAAAACTACAAAATAGCATAAAGACATTCTATTCTTTCACCTCTTCTGGGTTTAAAGATTTTTGAACACTATTATTAACACAATTGGTGCAGCAGTAGTCCCACATAACTTGAATGTAACTGTTGCCAATTCCTATTTTTTCAGAGTTAATAATTATTGCTGAACCATCACTTTATCATTACCTGGCCTTAGGGTAACCTTTTCCATCGACTCGTATTTCTTATAGTCTCATCTAAATTCCAGGTTGTGAGGCAACAAAACATGAAAAAGACCAAGGGGTCGTTTCTCTGTAACTGAACTTTTTGTTTTCGTTGGGTGTTCCTTTACTTAAAATAGAATCTACAGAACTGGAGCACACTGACTGTTGTCTACGGGGAATAAGACACTGACAGTTGTTGACATTCAAGGACACCCAGGAATAAACATCCAAACTTCCAAAGGATTCAGGTAATAATAGGAAATTTGTATATGTTCCAAAGGATTTTGAGAGACTACGACTAACTTGACTTGACCAAACAATAAAGAGACATTAAAGAAATGGAAAACTGGATGAATGTTTTAAGAAACTTCATTTTTCTTTTCGTTTTATTTCAGAAGAAAGTTTGGTTGCTGCTGCTCCTGGCTAACTTGTTGACTACTACGGAAACACATTGTAGTATTAAATCAGACATTTCAGGCTGGCAGAAAGTGTTTGGCCCTTATTTTATGCAACTGCACACACTCCCAGAATTCCTTGACTTAAGCACTGTTATGAAGTTATTTGGCAAGTTGTCTTGGCTACTGCTTTTTTATATCAACATGCACACATACACACACTTTGGAATTGACTGTTGGCAGGCAGATTTTTTTGTGGCCTTTTTTTTTTTTATTATTTATTTTTTTGTCTCAGGAATCTATGTGCACACGAACACACGGAGCACACATGCAGAGACACAATGGGCAATAATCTGCCTGTACACATGGGAGCATTGGCCAGACCAGGGATTTTCATCTTCAAAGAGCAGACCACCCATAGCAGTGACAGAACAATGATGGCCGTGCTCCGGAAGATTTCCTGTGGCTGTAGTTGGAGCCCACACACACACACACACACACCCACACGGACACGGACACGGACACACAATTTATAGGATCATAAACATGCCTGCAGGCTGCTATTGTAGCTATACGGCAGTTTAAATAAGTAAGCCAACAGGTAGAGTTGGTGGCACAACGTTTAAACACAGACAACACTTGATCTGGAATGTGTACAACTGACGGGTGGGCGTTCAACAATAGAGCAGGCAATGAAAAAAAGTGGACTGAAAAATAACGAAGAGAAACTAGAGAGACGAAGGGACCGAAAGAAGGGCTAATCTTTAGTAACGCCATGCAGCCAACTGCTATAAAAGTAAACTGAGTGATGTGGGTTATTCCGAGAAACGAAAAAGAGACTTGAGAGTAAAATGAGTGAGAATGCAGGGAGCTGACTCTACCAACAAGGCTGATAATCATCCGTACAGTGCCCGGCCTGCAGATCCTTAAATCCCCAGCAGTATGATAAGGGGAATAACCAGCACAGGTGCCCTGATTCACCTTATTGGGTGTGTGTAGTCTGCAGCAGGTGAACCATGCCCTCCAGCAGAGCTTCTCTATTCAGGGACAGGATTAACTCAAAGATCCCATACAACCATACCCACACCAGGATTGTGACCAGAGTTGCCAAGTCTGCTTATTATAAGCAAATTTTTTGTGCTTGTTTTAGACCGCAACTATAAACAAGAGCCGCCACGCACAAATGGCAATTTATTATCATTGCTAACCTTTATGCTGGGGAAGATTCTCAGTCATCCAGGTCGTGGTCATTCCAAAAAAAAGGACACTCTTTTGAGGACCAAAATGTCCACATTTTGGACAAAGAAGACAGATGGTTGGAAAGGGGAGTGAAGGAAGCCATCTACGTTAAAAGAGAAAAACCAACCTTAAACAGAGGAGGAGGCCTTATAGGTTCCAACTCTCAAAAACTTACAACACAGCTATAGAATTAATTCTATCCAATCATCACCTCAATGGGGTACCGCGCGCGAGCTATTTTTAGAAACACAACGTCACGATGACGTCACATCACGTGGTACGCAGTGGGGCAAACTCCGGAAACCCGCCGCTGTTTTGCTGTAAAAGAGACATGCGTTAGCCTAGGTTTTACTCGGTAAACGACTGCTTTTTCCAAATCTAAGACCATGGTTTTTAAACATTGTTGCTATGGAACGTGCAACAGCGACTCGAGTTACGCTGATCGGCCGCATATGAAGGATGTTTTCTTCAAGACTGCCAAGGAGAAACGTGTGCGCTTGGAACACCGGGGCGGTCGGCCTACACAACAGTTCAACCCGGAAAAAGTTACCAAATTCAAGTACATATGTAGCAAGCATTTTGTCGGAGGAAAGGGCCCAACCGAAGAACATCCTGACCCAATTCCAGCGACATCAAGTCAAGGTAAGAGTATTTTGGTGGCCGACATGTTAATAAAGTAGCGCCTGCTACCATGACAGCATATAGGCTATCATGGTAGCAGGCGCTAACATGATAGCCTGCTACCAGGATAGCTTACTCAAAAACATTTCAAATGAGACAAACATTAAACATATACCCATTCCTGGACGGTGATTGCAAACAACAACAAAAAAAAAAAAAAACGGCCGACGCTGCCATGATCGCCGCGCAGGAAAAAAAAACAAAGCTTACCGTTCATCAACTCGGCCCGTTTTCCAGTCTTTTTAAGCCATCGAACCTCAAGCCATCGTTTGAGCTGAACGTTGGTGTGTTCTTCGACAGTGCGACCAGTAAACCGTGTGCATGGGACATCGTCTTGGGAAAGTTTAACGGCTGTAAAGTCGGTCATATCGCTGGTTCTGTTGCGCTTGTAATAGCTGAGTTATCCGTGCGTTCTCTCCTGTATGCCCTACCTAAGCGGCAAAAGGGGCGTTGCTCTTGAGACGGTGACGTCACGTGCGCGGTACCCCATTCTCACCCTCATATTGGTGATCAAAACATTGTTCCTTTAAGCCAGGCCAATAACGACCCTGAGGACTCCTCGTTACAGAGGAGTGGACCAGTTTTGGTCCAATCGGCTGGCTTAATGGCTTTAACGACCGCCCATTACTAAGGGGTGGACCTGTTTCGGTTAATTTTGCATGTTATCTAAGCCATTACAAGGCCTTTGT
Source organism: Fundulus heteroclitus (assembly GCF_011125445.2). NCBI lineage: Eukaryota > Metazoa > Chordata > Actinopteri > Cyprinodontiformes > Fundulidae > Fundulus > Fundulus heteroclitus. Next base: position 300,849 of record NC_046377.1, on the reverse strand, counting down.
TAGGCAGTAGTATAAAGCTTGGTACTCCACATTACTCCAGACTTTTTGAATTGACAAAGCTTCCTGGAGAGGAAGCGAAACGTCTTCAACTACGGAAAACAAGTCCAGTTCCTTTGTTTTTTACTTTTTTTGGAAGGAAAATTGCTAACCTTTAGTGTGTATCTGTATACTTCCATTTTCCTGTCACTGTACTGCTGTTAAATGGACTGAATTTGTATAGTGCTTTTCTAGTCATACTGAGCACTTTATCGTAAGGGATAAAGCACTTTGAGTGTGCCTATTTAACCCAATCGCACTCGTTAAGTCGCACACATTCCGACACCTATATGCAGATCTGTAGGAATTTTAACTGCCTTGCCAAGGTTCATCAACATGTGACAGGGGGATGCTGGAAGAGCACTGAATTGATTTTCCCACAGAGGGATAAATAAATAACAATAATAAATAAATAAATATACTATTCTATTCTTTTTTTCAGTGTAAACATAAATGTGATCCATCCACAAAATGTTTTACAGGGTAGGCATGGATCATGTTCATAAATAATATTTAAGATATACATTGCAGAAGCTTGAAAAATAATTGAATAATAAACTGTGATTCTCTTTATTAAAGAGAATACAGGGTGTTTAATGGTTGCTTTTGTTCACCAGCTTTATTGTTATTATGAAGTTTACTTATTTCAGATAAAGATTCAGTGCATCTGGCCTTTAAACATAAAGGGTATGATCGATACAATCTTAGAACGTTTTTGAGCCCTTTATGAGGTTTAAATCATTCAGATTATTATTTTTATTTATTTATTCTAATTTCCCCTTAAACTTTAACTAAATCATTCTACCCTCACGCTGTCTCAGCTGGGGAAAATTAAAAATGTTTTTTTCCTGGCCACAATCATCCACAGATATAACATATTGACATGTATCTATAACTTTGGAAAGAGAGATATTTTGCCCTTCCCCAAATTCCGTTCCGGGTAGCAACACACTCCATTACTTGGAACTTCGTCTTTTTTACGGCCATTTCCAAACCGCTTGTAGCACACGCAACGCATCATTTAAATGGGGAAGAGAGATTTGGTTGTGCATGTCTTATCCTGAGCAATGCAGCACTCCTTATTTCAAATCTTTCAAATCTTTCTAGGTATGTCTAAACTTTACTTTGCACAGAGAACATCAGTAGTTTTCCAAATTTTACCTAAATTTATCCAATGAATTAGACAACTTGTTATTAATTTAAAAAAAAGTATTGGATGTTGCTGCAGTAGACTAGTCTCATAATAATACAACACTTGCTTTATTAGTTATTAATCAAGACTGGTTTAAGGCAATACAGAACTGCTGGGTAAAGCATATCTTAATGGAAGACAGCCATCAACAATTATATCGTTTTACAACTCAACATGATTAACTCAGACAGAACCTCCTGTAGATTAATAAACTGCTGTGCTATTGCCAAAGGAATGCTGTCACCTGTAGTCGTGCTGCAGAGAATCCCTTCCAGAACGTCCACCATCACCTGGACCTCTTTGTGCTGCAACACGTCACACTTAATCTTTTATTAAACTGTATGTTATGGATAATTAGCAACACGAACGAACGTTCTAGAGCATGAAGGGTGACAAAAAGCTCTCAGCATGGGCGGCTGATGTGGTGTAGAACAGCTTCTTAAGCTTGTTCGCTTGTTGGAAGCAGCATTGTTGTTGCAGGCGTTGGTCGATCCATTTTTGAGAGGACAGATGATCTTGTAGTCACAGAGGTCTGGGCTGTGCTCCAGCGGAGGGGACATTTAAAGAGAGAATATTTCCAAAGCAGCATCAGTAATCTGGAAAAGTAAAAGATTTGGAGGCACAGCAGTCCGCTAATCACTTTTAGCCTAAATTGATCTGAAACAAAATGTGTGTATTGTTCCTGTTCCATTTGTAGGTACAGTCAATTTAATAGAAGCTACATAGTTTGACTAAAGGGAATGTTGACAGGGTCCTTCCCAATTATACACCAGGTTTCATGCGATGACAGGCAGAGAACCCAATGTTCAAGCCAGACATGGAGCTTGCATTGAAAGGTTTATTAAAATTAAAGATAAAGCCCTGATGCAGACATTCAGACAGATTAAAGGGTTTGGTAAATGCTCATAGTCATGAAAACAGTCCAGGTAAAGGTCCAGACAAACAGAGAAGCCAAGGAGGTGTCCAACAAGGGCAAGACGAGATGAGGAAAACCAGGAAAATAGAACAAGGACAGGGTCAGGCAAGGCAAGCAGGGAACGCTGGACTTCTACACACTCAGTGGCTTTCAAAAATCTGGCAACTGTGAAACTCCCATAAAGGAGCGGACACAGTTGAAAGCGGTCTGGCTAATTGTGTCACAATGGCAGAGATAGCGGGTGGGTGGTATCTTCTTAATTACTGCGGAGCCAGGGGAAAGCGAGGGAGAGTACAGACAGCCTAGCCAGAAACATGACACCAGGTTTCAGTTTCTAGAAACTCATGTTCATCTTGAACATATATTGAACAGGCATGAAGCTCCAAAATATCCATGGATTTCCCTGGGAGGTGGATAATACATATCCAGTGCAGAAATCATGAAAATAGACCAACACAACAATTACATTGATACTCCTACATTGATACTTTGTCAAGCGTTCACAGGCTAAATCCATTTTTTAGGTACATGGAATTGCTGACGTGCAACACCCTGGATCAGTACGCAATCTCAAAATTTTATTATTTTAATTTTAACCTATGATCTTATTTTGAGGAGAAGGCTTCACATTGTAGCCCTCTGAATTGTAACCTAATCAAAGCATCAACTGATAAGCTTTTCCTGCCCTGCTGTGTAAGCAGTTAGCAGGCCGGAGTCGCACTCCATATTGGAAATAAAAAGACAAATCAATTTACCTACTAAGGATGGCCGTCCATGAGAATGGCTACCTCAGTTCCTTCCCTCCATCCATCCATCCCTCCATCCATCCATCCATCCATCCATCCATCCATCCATCCATCCATCCATCCATCCATCCATCCATCCATCCATCCATCCATCCAAACTCCTCATAGTAAACACTATGTTTTAAAATCTATTTAAAAGGAATATACCAATATGTAAGACTGTGTAAGTAGTATGCTCTCCACATGCAGATTTTGTTCAGTTTGTGTTGTTGTTGAAAAGCCTCTAAAAAGATTTCAGGGAGAGAAATCAATGTTAAGGGCTGCAAACTCTAGAAAGGTGAAAAGTGTTTTCAACCCATACGCAGGAACTCTAAGGAACTCTAATATACACACATAAACATCAAATTTTATCTACTTAATAAAAGTTTGGACAATTATTTGATAAGACTTATCTCAACCACAAGACTAGTACTATGACACATTTCACAATTTTACAGACATTTGGAGGGAACATAATAATTTATAAATCAGACATTTAGCTAATCGGGAGCATTGTGACCAATGGTTTACATTTTGATTCATTTCACAGTGTTGTTTCCCATGAAGCCAAATTTTTACAGCAAATGTTTTTTTTTTTTAGATGTTTTAGACATAAAGGAATCAGAAAAATGGTTTATGGTATGTTGGCTTTGTGTGTCCATTTGCCTTCGGGGAAGTGCAGCCCCTTGTTTATGGGGGATTTTTTTTTTCTGTGTCTTTGTGACAGCTAAACAGAAGCCCTTTCTCCAAACAAATGGCAGTTATGTATGAAGAGGCGTCGGCCTGGGTCCAAACTGTAGAGACGGGTTCGCTTTGACAGCTTCTTTCATCTCGTTATTATTCCTCCTTCACACTCAAGGATTTTTGGGCTTCCCAAAGTATTTCTTTTGCCGTCTCCTTCCTCTCCCTCCCTCCCTCCCTCCATCCTTCCGATGGTACTGAGCAGTGATTGGCTGTTGTGACAGACTTGTCGCCTGGTTGTCAGCTTCTTCTGAAGCTCAGTTTAATTACTCCTTTTCACTAACGTGACATGTTCATGCACAGATGCATGCAAACTTGTGCACACATCGGGAAGTCAGTCACAAATAGGCCCAGTCACACACAAACCGGCGCGCTAAGCTGCACGCTCTGTTGTGCTGGCGGCAAGAATGGAAAAAAAGAACGGCGATTGAACTCTCTGCCAGCCAACTTACCTCACACGGCAGACCCCCAGATGTTTGTCAATGTTGACTCTCTGTTTCCTGAGTCGAGCTTTGAAAATGTCATTTTAAAAATCGCGAAGGCTCGGATACCGCTGAGCCTGATGAGCCGGGATCAATGTCACACCCCGCTGTGCCAAGCTCTGAATAGCCAATTAAAGCCATTGAAAAGGCGGAGAGGATGAAGGAGTGAGGGTTTGATTAGAGGAGGATGAAAGAAGACGGGGTAAAGATCCACCAGTGATTGCTGTAGCCCGTAAATGTTTAATATTCTGCATCGTAAGATGACAGTGATGGCCAATTCTGCTCTTCTTTCTTATCCTTCCTCTAGACAGAAAGATTTCTAGAGAGATGCCGTCAGCTTTTCTTGCATCGACAAAAGGCAGCAGCAGTGCACTGGGTTGAGACCTTGAATGATTGAGGAAATCTGAGACAGATGTACAGATTTACTAGGAATAGCAAGGAAAACAAGAAGAAAGCCTTGTCACATATGAATGCCAAAGCATCTGAGAGGGCTTCCATATGGTCCTCAGTTTCTTCCTCCTCATCGTAGCTTCCTTCTGTTCTCATTTTCTTCTTTGTCCTTTATCTCCTTTATTATTTTTCCTTACTTTTCTTCTATTTATGTATTTAGATGTATCCATTTCAATATATTTATCAATAAATATATATATATGTTCCCACCCACTGTTAAGTTGTTATTATTTTTTTATAATCAAATCTATTCCTCCTGTCATTGGTGTGTCTTACATTTTTATAACCTTTTTAACCCGCACCATCTGACTCTCTTTGGTCATTCACCCGTTTAATATTCCTCTCCTCCATACCAGGTACCCTGCCGTACGACATCAAGATTGTTATCGCTGGAAACCACGAGTTGACCTTCGATCAAGAATTCATGGCAGATCTCATCAAACAGGACTTCTACTACTTCCCCTCAGCCTCCAAGTTGAAGCCTGAGAACTATGAAAACGTCCAGTCGCTGCTCACCAACTGCATCTACCTGCAGGACTCTGAGGTGACCGTGCGGGGCTTCAGGATCTATGGTTCTCCATGGTGAGTCACTGCCGCTCTACAAGGAGCACCAGAGCTACTGACAACTGTGTCCTTTCAGTTCCAGAATGTACAGTGTCTTTCTTAGGAAGCGATTTGCCCACATTTAACTGAGGCATTACGCATTTAGTAAACTCTCTCTGTGTGAATTACTGCCAGAGCAGAGAGCTTTGGATTCTTGAAGACCAGGAGTATCAGTTATAAAACGTTCCGTGCAATCCATACTAAAAGTGTACAGTATGTCAAGAAAAAAGAAAATGGCGTAGGAAAAAAAAAATCAGATTTATGAAACCATGCGCACACACACCAGCACACAATTTTTCCTTTATAGATCAGAGCTGTACCTGAACGTTTACATACCAGGTTCTGCCTCAGGCTCCGCCCTCTACACACCCAGATTTAACCATAAATGGTCAAGGCAAAACACCCCATGAAGGTTAATGTGTATTAAAAATGGGTCAGCTGATCGTTTTTTATCATGGTGATGTTGCAACAACAGAGAAAAAAAACAACAAAAAATGTGAAAAAAAATCACAGAGTTGTGTAAATCAGAGGTAAAAGCACAGATGTTGCCCACATTAAAATAACTTGTTAAAAACCTAATTGATCGCAGTTTTAAACGTCGGATGACAGCCTCACACCATGTTGAACCTCCTGAGGCTGTGCATAGAGATTGCCAATCTGAGGAGGGAGTGAGACCACGAGGGATGAGAGGTCTACCCCCAGATTATAAAGACCCCCCCCCCCCCAAAAAAAAAAACAAAAAACAAAAAAAGCTGTTTAGGAAGCTGACAGGATGCAGACTCTGGATTAAGCGCGCACCTTCTCTGCGCTCTCTTTGGACCCAGAACCTGGGGGGTTGTGGCCACTGTCCCCTGTGGGTTGTAGCAGAATGCAATGCTCGGAGTCTAAAGCGGCATATTGGCCAATCATCATCATTGGTCAGAAAAGCTTTGGTTGTTAAAAAGCTGCTTGGCCTTCTAAGTCCTCCGTTTGCAGGTCTTCCAGCAGTGCCCATAGATCCACTGCGCAGCGTTACACACGAGTGTATTTGACTGTTTAAAGTAATTGTCACACACCTTGTCACAGTTTATCCGTTAATGTCGCCCTGGTGATCATCAGGGAGAAGAACGGGATGGCAGAAAACCCACATGCAATGTTGTGCGGACATTTATTTCAGATTTTAGATGGCTTATAGGCATTGTTTTATTAATTTGAAGGGTTTTCATGTATAGTTATGTATCACCATTGCTAGCATGAATTGTACAGCGGTTTTGAATGCTTCTGATGAAGTCGATCTATCTCTGATTTGGAGTGAAATAGAGCATCTGAGAGGAATCATCTAAGTAGTTTGGTTTCAACTCACTACTTTACCATCTGTGTTACCAATTCCCCCTTTCTCCAAAATGAGTATACGCATGGGTGAGGGTTACCATGAGGACCGCACATTTTCCCATCATATTTTTTTTAAAGACCCCAACTTTTGCATGAAAAGTGATGTACGCAAGTTTCAGGTCGCCTTTTGTGCCTACACAAGCTTTAGAAATGAGACCCCAGAGCTGTTTGCATTAAATAAATTACCTAATTTGTGTTTAATATCATATTATTGATTTTCTAAATGCAGAGAAAACCGTATGATTGAGCAATGTTCCAACCCTTATATTCACATGTAGAGTTTGCGAAAGAGAACCCAGATAATTTTGCGCTGTAAGTAAGAGAAGTCTCCATTAAACAACTCACTGTACATTTGGTTTCCTGAGAAATCTCTTCCCCAGTTGGCTGTGGTACTGAGAATGAGACGAAGGGTTGTGTTGACATGGGTGCTTGGAAGTACGTCCACAATCAGCATCTCACAGTAGAAACCAAAAGCCCTTTCTTCATTTAATAAGTTAAATTAAGACCATGTGTACAGACATGTTTTTCTTTTAAGTCTGATGCATTACAAGTAGGTAGAATAGAATATGTCTATGTAAGTTATCCGAGTCATGGCTACGTGAAACAGGCTTAAATTAGAGGCAACTGGACTTTTGCTCAGTTTTTCCTAAAAATGTTTTGACACAAGTCAGAGTTTTTTTTTTCCAATCCTGGCTGCTTGCACTTGAGCAACCTGCAGTTGGCGCACTGGATGGCCATCCTTCTAGAAGGATTCAATGCCAGATGCAAATCTGGCATTGAATCCTTCCCATCACTGTCCTGTGTCATTAGAGCCTATTGCTTGGTGTGAGTTAAGTACTTGGTAACCTTAGTCACGATGAGACTGCTGATGTAACCTTAAAGAGTAAAAACAGCAGCGCTCCAACTACAGGCTGCTCAAGTGCAATCAGCCAGAATTGACAAAGACTCCTGGATAGGAGTCAAAAATGTCAGAAAAACTGAGTGAAGGTCTGGTTGCCTCAGATTTAGACCTATTGGCTCTTAGAACAGAATAGATAGAATAGAAATACCTTTATTGTCTTACGATGGGGAAATTCGGGAATGACAGTGGCATAAACGTCTAATGGCACCAGTCTACAAAGCTCTGTATCCAGTGTCTCTACTCTGAGTCATCCTCATCTGTGATGAGATCTGCTATGGCAGAGTCTTCAGTGAACTTTGGAAGATCTTGGGGAGCTGATGGATAAGTCTGCAGTGTAGAGGGTGAACAGAAATAGTGCCATGAAAGTTCTCCATGGTACTGCAGACCAGCCTGTCAGAGACACAGCCCCATGCTCTCACATACTGCAGTGAGGTAGTCCAGTATCCCCTGGGACAGGTGTTGGTCCACTCCTGACCGTTCCAGCTTCTTCATCAGAGACTGTGGTTGGATGGTGTAGAAAGCAACGGAAAAATACTCCCAGGGTTTTCCAGATTGGGAAGAAGTAAAGATGGTGGAGGACCAACCTCTCGAAGGTTTTCATCAGATGCAATGTTAGTGCTCTTAGGCACCAGCATCGGGTTTTCCACAGCTGTGGTACTTTCTTCAACTTTAGACTGCTGTTGATAATGAGTCCGATGACGTTACACAGCTGATCTGCGCAGTACCTCAGGAACCTGGAGCCTTTGGTTTTTCACAGTATGTTCCTCATCTGGATTGCTGAGAAAGACAGGGCGGGGGGTGATTCATGGAGTCAACAAAAGCGTCCAAGATGAGAGTGTCTGCAGCATCATAGACTGGTTGAGGGAGGGGCGAGGGGCTGGTCAAACTTCAGAAAGTACTGACTCAACTTTTTTACCCCGCCCAAATGGAGGTGTATCCAGCTGTTTAGAAATGAATCGTACTATATGTCTGACCATACCGTTTGTGACCTGAAATTTTTTCAGAGTTCTCCAGAAATCACAGTTTTTTTTAGCTGATCCTCCATCTTCTTCCTTTAGCTGTTTTTGCCTTCTCTGATGTTTTTCCTCAGTGCAGTTCTCAGTGCTTCTTTACTTCTTGACCTGAAATCCCTCTTCTTTTCCTTGAGCAAAGCTTTTATGTTGCAGTTTATCCGGGCCTGTTGTTAGAGAGGCATCTGACTTTTATGAGGGGAACAGAAGAGTCCACGCTGATACTGACGTAGACTGTAACGCATTCTGTTTTTTCACCAATGTCCTCCTCGTTAGGATAGCAGAGTGATTCCACACAGAGAAGCTGAAGCCGTCTTTCAGGGCATTCTTCAGATCAGTGTACGGCACACAGGTCCTCTTCCAGGCCTTTCTAGGCCAGTGCAATCAGGAAACGTAATCCAAGGAGCCGAGTAGAGCGAGTGAAAACCGGCGGGCTTTTTGCTAATAAAAAGCCAAATTGGTTACACACTGTCCGTTCATCTTGTAACTAGTAAAAAAATACAAAAAAATATAATAGGCATAGAAATGTAATTTTTCTGGGTGAAACAGCAGAGGTTAAAATATTGGTGTGAACACCATCATTCAAAGATCATTGTTCGTAAAACATGAAGGCAAAGCTACATGTTGCATAACTAAGATTTATAAATCTTTTGTTTTTTAAATCTTCCCTACTAACCAGACATGCAATGACATTTAGATTACTTATTGTGTTAACGTTCTTTTGTAAGCAGGACTAAAATGTAAAAAAAGACAGAGCGACACCAAAATATCACTGTAATGCCATTTTATGGCGATCATACAGGGAATAAAACTGTTTTCTGCCTCCGTTACAGCACTTGTAACCCATTTCCATAACAATATTCTGTAGGCCACTGTTCTGTTCTTTTTCTTAGACTATGTAACACTGAGGCTTTGACAGTACACAGGTGGAAGGGATCCAATATTCATTTAGGAACAAAAGAGCAGTTTTATATGACATTTAGCAGGTCTTTGTCAGCACCGGCCTGAAACCTCAAAGACAACAAGAACAAAACAAATCTACTCTTTGCAGAGTTTTTTTTTTATTCAGTCATGTTAGAGGGTTTCACAAACATGAAACACTCTGTTTAAGGTCACACTCCAGTGTAGTTAAATCCAGAATTTCACTAGACCACTCCAGTAAATTCTCCTTTTTTGAGCCATTTGTGGGGGACTGGTGTGTTTCGGGTCATTTGCCCTGCTGCATAACCCAAATTCGCTTGAACTTAGCTGATGGTCTAAGATGGTCTAAGCTGATGGTCGGATGTTGTACCCAAGGATTTTCTGGTCCTGAGCACAATTTGTGGTTTCGTCAATTTGTGAAGGTCCTAATACAGCTTTCAAATTTAAAAGTCTCCGAGTTAGGCCTGGGTAAAATGTACCTCAGCTTTCAGGACTGACGTAAATCACAATTGGTTCAACTTAATAAACTTTTTTGGATCATCGCCATTATGGCAGTAAGAAAACTAAAAGCTTTTGGACTTCAGTGTATACCGCGTCTTACAGCAATCATAAAGAATGTAATGTTCAAAGGGTTTTAGGTTTTGTATATCACTGTTTAAGCTGTTCATAGAAAATATTGAGGATACATTAACAGTGTTTGAAAACCAAGTTCCTTTAAATCTGTTTATATATTTTTTATAGAAGTGTTCTGATAATTGAATGAAGTGTTTTAAAAAAAAAAAGAGGGGGTAGCTTTTACCACTGGCTTGGCTTGTATTTGGCTTTTCCCTCAGACCTGCTGTTTTTCACATAAACAACATGAACGTGTGAGTTTGGTCCTTTATCCTTGTGTGCATGTGTGTCTAATTGTGTGTCTGGGATAATTGGTTTGCGGTAATAGCAGGTTTCCCAAAGTGGTTGCTTAAGCTGCTGCAGCGAGCTGGTCTGGTCTGGGTAGCCATTCTGGGTAGAGGGTTGGGAGACAGAGCGAGGGGATAGAAACGGCGAAGGGGGGGGGGGGGGGGGGGGGTGTGTGTGTGTGAATGAAACACAGAGGGCATGGGAAGTCAGAACAGGTTTGAAGCATGGAAGATCTTCTGTTCACCAGCTGGTCCCGGTTGCTGATTGTGATGAGTTTTTGAAGTGTAAGTGTGTGTGTGTGTGTGTGTGTGTGTGTGTGTGTGTGTGTGTGTGTGTGTGTGTGTGTGTGTGTGTGTGTGTGTGTATAATAGCTTCAGGGTGTGGTCTAGCAGCACAAAGGTGCTCCAGCTGGAGGCTCAGTCAGCAACCCTCCCTATCACCCCCCCCCCCCCCCCACTCTTGTCTTTTTTCTTCTTCTTCTCACTTTAACACCTCCTAACAGCCCTGCTCAGCTGATGGGCGCTGCATGTTGCTGGAACATCACAATTTTTACATCAGTTTATTCTCCCAGGCTTGTGCTCCTATATGGCCATTATTTTAGCAGCACCCCCCCCCCCATCTTCCCTCCCTACCTGCAACAACACCCACCTCCACCTGCCTGAATGCCTGTTTGTCATATCTGTGTGACGGTGAGTCTGACATATAAAATATTGTATCTGTTTTGGTTTTTAAGAAAGTTAAAAACATGGTACAAATGTGCTGTCATTAACTGGTTCATGTGCTCGCTTCGGGGAAAAAGAGTGATGGGTTGAGATTTTTCCGTTTACCAACATGGAATCAAAGCCAAGAAGCTCGGAGCTCTGAATTAACAAAGAGATGCCCAATGAAGTCTGGACTAGGATGACCAGCGTCCCTGATTTCAGGGGACAGTCCCCATTTTGGACTACATGTCCCCAGCAAAAGCTGGCTTTGGAACTGTCCCTGACTGAGTTTTTTGTTGAGCGTGTCTCCCTCCCCCCCCCCCCCCCCCCTCCTGACAGCATCAGTGAACATTCATGTTCATACAGAAAAGGAAGCCAAGAACGTTGAGATTATCTTTTTTTTTTTACGCAGAATATGTATCTTAAAAAAACAGAACAAACTTGACACATTGTAAGCAATCTTCCAATCCCAGCTCTAGTGTTCATGAAAAAGAGATTTTTACTCAACTTCTTTAGCTATAATAAGAACGTCTTTACCTTTATTTACTCATTCAACGTCTATCTTCTTCATTTTATGTGTGAACATAATTTGTACAAATTAGTACTTTCATGCTAAGCTCGAATGCTACTTTTTGAAAGTATTTTTTAAACCTTAAATATCCCTCAGAAATGTATGTATATTTTCACTGAATCACATTATTCTTTCTCTGACTGGTCATGTGTCACAGATCTGGGGTCTTCAGTGTTTTAGGAATACGTCCTACTCATAATTTAGCAACTTAGATTCTCAGAAACATGGCTGGTCCTCAGCAAATGACATCTGAGTCATTAATAATAATGAGCTACATGGCAGGGACACACAGCTTCACACATTCATGGGTTCTCTCTTGTTTGAGAGCAAACGCAGAAATGAGTATGCATGTGTCATTCTGTGCAGTTAGCAGCCTGTTAAGCTCACAGCCGTGTCTGATGAGAAGGAGAGAAAAATCTTTTTCTTTGCAAGAAGGAATGTTCTTCCCTATCTGGATTTACATGAACATTTCAAAAATACATTAAAATTTCTCAGTCAAGAGCCACCTTCTAAAAAGTTGTTACTGTAGAAATGCAAAAGTTAAAATAAGAATTGGTCAACAAATGGAGTGATTTACTTTTAATGTTAAAATGGTTACAGCTATTTAAATCTAAGGCTAAAAACAGACAAGGCTCTGAACCTTTTCTGGTGTCCTTATAATACACATAACAGTGACTCGACATGTATTAACTGTTGCTCAGAAGGATCCAAATTCAAGTTTTTTAGTTTTTTTAGTTTTTTTTTTAGTTGAAAATATGCTCATACTTTCTACATTAAAAACAAACAATGCGTTTTCCTAAATCATCATCCAAGATGACAATTCACATGAGCAATAGTGGATTTTGAAACCAATTATTCTTGAAGAGGATAAAATATATAGCTGGACGATATAGAAAATAAGCATATCAATGAATTAGAAATCATATTGATCGATATCGATAATTATCTAAGAAATTAAAAATATGCATTTTAAATGCAGCCCTGGCCATTTTTTGCTGTTGCTTGATTACCTATTTTTAAATAAATGGATTCAAATAAAACCCTTTTTTCAACCAACTTTTTACGAAAACTGTAAGTGTTAAAAAAGAGAAAAAGAACATGTGCTCTTTCAACTCTCTGAACGCTGATGGAGCTTGCCTGGGTTTGTGATTGGTTAGGAGGATACAATGACTGTAGTATTAACCTACATGATAGGCTAAAATGCACTGTTTTTTTATTGAACTTTTTATTGACCTCTGTTTTTTACATTGAACCATACGTCTATCGATTAATATATATCGTTATTGAATTATAGTCCAGCCCTAGCTCCTCCTATTTAAGATTAACGGATGGTTCTATGTTAAGCAAATAGTGAAAAATAAATGTATTTTATACAGTTTGCACATACATAAAATGCTGGTTAAATTTGCATAACTGTTACTCGTATAACAACACAGAAACTCTTTCAGAACAACTCAGCCAAACTTATTCTAAAACAGTTTCACTACTTAACAGTTCAGATTTGGAAGCCTGGACAATCAGAAAAGCGTAAATACTTTGGCAAACCAATTTGTTGTTACAGAAAATGAGGAGGTAGAGGGTGTGGGGTTTGAAGGGGGCTTGGGCGTTCTGTTGTGACAGGTAAATATCTTAGCTGTGCTAAATTACTGTTTTAGTGGCTTAACATTGATTTAAAAGAGAGATTAGTTTGTGTGCTAACAACCACTCAGTTCAGGGCCATTATGAAAGTGAACTACTGCTAGTTGTATCATACAGGACATGACAGCTTGCATTAGGCTTCAACTTAAATGGAAAAGTAGTGTGAAGTGAAATGGTGTTCTCTTAGATTACCATTTTATTGTGTTGTATTGCATTACTTTTGCAATAAATAGTTACTCTGACTGGATAAAACACTTTCCAGTTTGCAGTTTGTATTGCTCAGGGAAAGATTAGGACCACAACCGACCATAAACCTATTGTAAAATGATTGATGTTTCCACGTAACAGGTACTAAAAATGTATTCTTTTGAACACGCTCATCAAAATCAACAGACTGAGCCACACAACTTCACACAGCAGCACTGCAGACACACAAACAGTCAGCATCTCTTTCTTTAGTCAAAAAGGCAGAGCATTAGGTATTGGTATTTTTTTATTTATTAGACAAACAGGAGAAGCTGACGGATGCCAGTATGTTTTGATTCTGCTGTGGAGTTGTTAAAGCTTGGTGCTTGCTGGAAAAGGTGTACATTTCCTGGTTCAACTCCCACACACTACCCCTTTGGGTCCCGAGCAAGACCCTAGTCCCAGAATGCTCCCGTTGCCCCACATAATGGCAGCAAACTGCTCCCTAAGGGATGGGTTAAATGCAGAGCACACATTTCATTGGAATCCATCTTCAAATAAAAAATAAATCCGATTTAAATTGAACCCTGCAGTGCTTTACTGTTTGATACAGACCTTTTAAAATGTCAAGAACACTGCTATGTTTCCAACACTGAAGGGGAAAAAAATGCTGAACGCTATAAACCAACATCGGCTGCATCCGAAAACATCTAATTAGTAAGGATTTTTCAGCCAAAGTCGGAGTGTGTCAACAATCGCCATGATAAGGAGGTAGGAGAAGGAGCCTGTGTGCTCCCTCTCACAGCTCCTTTAGCATAAGAACCTTGTGACGTCCCTTACTGGCTTTAAGGAGCTATAAGGAATCCCACAATCCTCTGCGTGACATGATGTATAAGCACATCCCACTACAGAAATTAAGGAAAATGTCCTGTGAGAAGTAAGCACAAACTTTTAACTTTTTCGGAAGACGGCATGCTCGAATTTGACTAGAATCATCCATGTGTGTTTTCATCTCCTATTGACGTATAAGTTAAAGGCTAGCCAAAATTTGAAGCTTCTCTACTCCCAACGATAGAGTACTTACTGTTAACCTCTTGAACGTTAAGGAACAGGAGCCCGCAGTAGGAGCTATAATTAGAACATTTCCTTGTTGGCAAAGTATTTTGGGACAATAAGTAGTGTATTAAACCCTTGTATGGTCAAGATATTGGTCTATGTTTGAATTTTTGTTTTTGTCTTTGAAAATGCTTCTTAAATCCTTAAAGGTGCATAGAGCAAGGTCCAGGATTTTTGCTGACGTCTGCCCCCTCTGGCAACAAGTTGAAATTACACCAGTCTCATGTACGCACATGGGAGAAGAGTTAAAGAAGCTAACTGTTAGGAATTCACAGTTTTTTTAGAGGTGCAATATAAGAAAGTTTTAAATATTATTTTGTCATTTAATATTGTATAGAAAAAAATATTTCATTTTGAATAGAAGTATTTCATATTGAGTCAAGAGTTATTTTTTTAGCGGGAAAAACATAGCTACCCTTTTAGTTGGTCAATAATGGCAGCAGTGGACTGGCCACTGTGTCTGTACTGGGAGCACTTGGAGTTTTTCCCGGCGGCCCGGATGGTGCTCTGGCCTGCTGGCCCGGGCTGGTCCACTCAGCGATCGCAAAGGTTCGGGTGTCTTAATAACAAACAATACATACCATTCGGGTATCTGGCAGTGTGAAACTCCTTCAGATTGCAGTTGCGAGAGGGAAGAGACAGACACCCCCCTCCTTTCATTATCTGAGGAGGCTGGCAACAACAGCGCTGTTAACAATGATTTTTTCTGACCCCTGCCTTACCATTTATTCATTTTCAAAAGAGCAACTTCTCGGCTTTTTTTCTGTTGTATTGGGGACTTCACGTGAAAACACCATCGTTCTCCAGTTAGTTGAGGTAACTGTGATTTCCTTTCCACTTCTGTAGTCAGTCTGACAGACAGCTGCTGTTACCTCGCCCTGACTGCAAACCCTGCTATGACTGCAGGTAGGTACAAGCTTCATAGCGGGGTTTGGGGGAAGCAGTGAGGCTGACTACCCAAGTGGAAGCTCCCTCAAGTCGCTAATAACAGGAAAAGAGGGCCAACTTTTCATTGCCAGGGCAGAACGGAGCTCCCTCCATTGCTTGAAAACTGTCCCGTTATTTACTCCGGTCATGTTCCTTCACCGATAAGACTCCAATTTTGCCCTTTGTCGCACTAGAGATTTTTATTTTACTCTTGTGTTGAGTCTGTGATGGGGTTGGAGATGAGCTTGTTGCTGGCCTTTTGTGGTCCATCTTTTAAAGCAGTCGGTGTTCTCTAATACCGCAGTGGCAGCGGAGACTAAGACAGTTCAAACTGTTTGAACGAGCATGCACGCGCTTGCCCAGAGGATTCGGCTTGAATCCCTCTCTTATTAACTGACTGTAGTGGCAACTGTGGTAAATAGAAGATAACTCATTTTATACATGTTGGACAATTCTACAGTCATATATGGAAAAGAAAATAAACTTGTGCAATGCACCTTTAAGCAAGAGGATTTGTCAGTAAAGTGATTAAGAAGCAAGTAGAGGCAAAATTGCCAATACATGTTCATATTCACATATACATAAAAGGAGAAATGGAAACAGTCCATTTGTTGATTGTGCATATGAGTGACTGGAGAGGCAGAACTGGAGATTCTGTTTTCCTTTTTAAATGAAAACAGCTCAGATGAACCGTTCCCCACTGCTCCACGTGAAATAATTAAGGATGGAGATGCAAAAGACTCCTTAATTAGATTTTTTAATTATTGAGGATTCACTTCTCCTTCTATAGTGACCCAATTAAAAAAGCTCATCAAAAACTAAAGAGATGAAGAGAGACTCTTTTTCTTCCATGTTCCTCCTCCTTTCTGTCTTGTCCCCTCCTCCTCCTTCTCCTTCTCCATCTCTTATTCCTCTGTGCTTTCATTTTTCATGAATGGACTACCTGCATTCTGTTAGATGGCTTGTCTGCACCAATGAGCAGGAAATGGAGTGGATTCTTGCCAGGTTTAATTAACTTGCTTGTTTTCATGGATATGGTAAAAGAAAAGGGTGGGGGTGGGGGTGGGGGTGGGGGTTTGGGGGGTAAAGGTGGCAGGAAAGCTTCCTTTAATCATAATGAGTCTAATGATGATGGTGACGACATCCACATAAAACTGTTTCTCTCACCTGGGCTTTTAGACTGCATTCCCAGAAAAATCAGTGATTCTGATTTAACTTGACACATTGAAACTTAGATGTCTTAGATGTTATTTATGATACCATAAATAACAGTTGTCCAGTTGTCCAATTTAACAAGCCTAATACATTTGTAAGCTTAACGTGACTGTGTTCTCACTTTTGTTCTAACGTTTTATTTATTGTCCTGTGGTATGTCCTATCCCCAGTTTTTCCAATGACGTTAGTGCATCAGTAGTTTCCATGGCAACTACATGGTCAATAAGTCTAAATCTGCTTCTCTGAAGGCTGCTGTATTTTTAAGATTGACTGATTAATTAATTGGTAAGGATATGTGTACATACATTATACTGCTACTGTTACTATCTTTTAAATGTGCTGCAGCCATTTTGGATTTTGTAGTCTGGTTTTCTGAGAAACCTCCAACTTGCCGATCTGCAATTCCAGGTTCTGGGGACATGGGCTATCTATTTAGTTTTGGATCTTTGAAAATTGTACTTCTGAGTATAAATCGAACTAACAGGAATGTGTTGCATGTGTATTATGTGCTCACATGTTGCAGCAGCGCTCTTCAAGATTAATTTAACTCTGAGAGCTCTGAGGGTTTTTAAAAACATGCACTTAAGAGGAAGATTGCACCTGCACTTGCCTTTGGTTTTACTCCTTTGTTCATCAAACTGGAAAATCTTCTGCACAGCCAAAACCTTTTAACCTATGACATTAGATGTCTTTTTTTTTAGCATCCTTTTTTTGTCTTTACATCTGGGTTGGCACTTATTATATATCTTCTTTATCTCATTAACAAAGATATTGGAATTACACATTGCATTTTTCTTTGATATCTCATTAACAGTGTTAAAATACAATAGAGATACCTTCCCACTGTGGAGAAATTCGGAGGTGACAATTGCAACAACAAGTAGACAGAAGACACTGGATTTATACATCACAAGATTAATTATTATAAAAATAAAATGCAGAATTTAAATTTAAGCTGCAAAGCAGAGGAGAAAGACTTATCTAAAAGGGGAGAAAAAAAGTTTTCCGTTTGCACAAAGTCTTTGTTGCTGGGACTTTATTTTCACTATTCAGGTGACTTTTACAAAGTCATTGTAATGCACAAGAATTGTAATAAAGACTTTTTGCATAAGTATGGTCTAATTGAAGTAGCTTGAATGTTGTCATATAACAGGCAGTCATTTCAACAGTTTCTGTAAAGAGAATAAATTATAGAAATAATAAAAGGAGGATTAAAAGACAATTTTAATTTTCAGAAAAACTGAAACATATAGCGATGTAGATTAAATGCAGGTCCCATGTTACTCTGACCCCTCTGCAGGGCTGCTGGATCTTCATCCACAACGGATGTAGGAGGTGTAGGGGGAGCAGCCGTACTGCTAACTGTTGGTTCATTCTCCCATCTCCTGGTCCTCAGTTGAAATCTCTGCAGCTCTCTCCTCCGTTTGTTCAAGATGTAAAATTAGGTTATGAAATCTCACAGTTAATCCCCTATGATTGAGATGATTTATGATTTAAACTCCAGAGAGCATCCAAGAGAGCGTCTGCTTATAGCTGATAGTTGCCCTCAGCTAGCTAGGCTAACGCTAGCAGTCATCTAAAAGCTCTGTGTAAAACAGAAGAACATGCTTTGATTCAAACTTACTAGTCTAAAAAGTACGTAAAGGCACCAACTTGTGTTGAAAAATAGTGTTGAAAGTGATGTTTGGTCATCTCATGGACTGCTTTCCAGGCTATTCTCTATCTACCAGTTAGCTAATAGATGACAGATCCGAGGTCCTTCACTTTGCTTCAATGTTGGACCAAAGTAAAAAAAAACTCACTACATCGTTGTTTTCCTGAAGTGATTTTGTGACCATGTGTAAATGACACAGCACATTTCCACCATGTTTAACTTGTTACAACAAAAAAAGAGAACACAACAGCAGCGTCATGCTTGGAGGCAAGTGTAAACAAACTATTCAGATATGAACTGCAATGCACTGCAGTTTTTCATGAATAAAACTGAAAAGAGCTCAGTGGAATGAGGAGTAGGCACAAGAAGGTTGTCGGATCCAAACTTCGAAGTTACTCACAAAATGTGTTTTATGGTTTATAAATCATGCTTTACACATACAAGTACCCAAAGCTATACTGTACACAAACAGGTTTACACTGATTACAAATCCAGTGTAACACCAACCCAGTCTCATTGAAAAACGTGTAATACCCACGTTGGTCCATAGGGGAGACATAGTATTTTTACAATTAGGCTCTTCAATGCGTGTCAGGCTTACATTAATGAATGTGGCCTATTCATTTACATTGGCTTGCAACCAGGTCATGTGACTATCAAGTTTTCCTCAGCAAAAAAAGAACATGGCCGCCCTTGCTTGTGGAAAAGTAAACATTCAAGCAAAACAACTGCGTTTTATGCATTTTGATTACTTTTCTAGCAAGAAGTATACCTAATATTTTCATAATCTTTGTTCAGGGAAGGTAGATAACCTTTCCTTTCTTAGTTTGACCGAAGATTTTTTGTCAGAAAGATGTGAGGAAGCGATGTTTTCTACCTAATTCACAGAGTGTCACTGAGATTCCGGTACACTTGACACATTTAATCAAAACATCTGCTGTTGTATATGTCAGTGTGTCATTCCACTACTTTCCTCTTGTTCACAATGTGTTTTGTTGTGATTTTCTATGTTGACTGATTTAGTTATATAAAGAGAATAACAGTTTTTTTTTTTTTTTTTTACCATTGCTTAAGCACAATTTTAAAAACAGGACTCAGATTTTCAACACACAATTAGCACAACCACACACAGAATATGCAGAACACCTCAAAGCATGTCCAAAATGAAGCGCTCTTGTAAAAACTATATACACATTCATAAAAAACATATTTTGTTAATATGTGAAACACAAATGTCATTAGGGTAAATTCTGTTCGAACCAGTTACACACTGCTGTGTTTAACTTAAAACACGCTGAACAATTCTGTCTCTGAGTGATTAGATAACTGTAAGTGAAGTCCACAGATAAAGTGGAAATATACAACATTGTAAATTCACCAAACACAACACAAAATCAAGACTGTTGAAAATATTATTTCTCTTCATATAACCAAAACATGTCCCAACACTGTAAGCCCAGAAAATAGACAAATATAAAAATACTGTACAACTCCTATAGGTTACAGTAAACGTACTGTTAAGTAAAAGAAGAAAACATAAATAAATGTGTACAGTAAATACTACACATCTCTTCGCCTAGCTGGATCTGGCCAGAGAATTTCGTCAACACCACAGGCAATATCTTCATTGGCAAGACAAATTGTACAGGAAACTGGGTAACATTTAGACTCAGATTGAGTGTTTTATGTTATCTGTTTTTGAGTAAATTTTACTCAATTTGAGTAAATTTGAATCAGACAAATTTACTGTTGTAAAAACCGTCTTGAATGATGGCTCCATCATTGCACAGCTAACATTTGACAAATTTGGAAAAAGGAGGATGTTCTCCTCCTGTTTCAGGTCTTCCTCTACCTCCTGCTCGCCCTTCACGGATTCACTCTCTTACCCTCACTCTTCTTCCTCTGACTTCTTCCAATTAGGGTGAAAGCAGGTGAACTCACCTGCTGCCTTTTTGTAGTGCTTCAACCTGATTGGTGTGTCTACAGCAAAGCAATCATGTGTTTGCACACACATCAGCTGGCTCATCAGTGTGGTGATCTGTCAGCCATTGCTTTGGAATTCCAAGGAAGAGACACCATGATATACTTCTGTGTCTAACGTAGACAAAGTGTGTTTAGTGTTATGCAAATCACTGTGTTTATTTTTCTGCAAACAGTGTGATGTTGACTTTGTGTTCATAGTGGTGAGAAACTTGTGAGAGGTAAGATATAGGTATATGAGAGGGAAAATACGTGTATGCGTGAGAAAGCACTTGGCTTTGGTGTTAGCCATTTATTGTAACTCTGCTGCTCTCACCATGTACTTTGGAGAAAAAGGGACTTAGGGAAACTTCCAAAAAAATCTCCTACCCTAGCTTTTAATGCACAAACTTTTTTTTTTTTTTGGTCTGGGCATTCTAGTTGATCTGGCACATTTACAGCTTCCTCCAATGACATAAACGGGACTTCTTGTTCTGTGGACTTTGAAAGCCCGTGAGACTCTGATCACTGAGCAGACTGGCCTTAAGAATGAGATCAACGTAAACCTTTGAAGGACAGATTACTGGAAATTTCTTTCAAAGTATCCGAAGAATAGGCATTGTTTCAGCATTCATTTCATGGTGACGAAGTGGGTTGATTTCCACTTTGTCGCCATGACGGTTTAAATAACAGATGCTTGAAGTGACCTTGGTAACTCTGTAGTGAGTCATCGGTAGAACTTTCCTCTGCGCCGACCAATGGGGAAATTATGATTACAGTACTGTGGCAGCGCCTACAACATCACAATGATGATCATTTTTCTGAAACCCTGTTTGCTTACCTGCATACTGCATATCAAGGTGATCTAAGTCATTTTTGTTTCTTCCTCATATCATAACTTTGCGGTTTTGGTTAGCCAGAATCTTTCAGGTACAAAATGGTGCCATCAACCACACAATAATTTGTGCTGACTGTGTACAATTTGATGCTGCCAGGGAGTGGCCTTCTACTCACACTGTCAACCAACAATAGGAAGTTAACCATCGGATTCATATGGTAAGCTAAGAAATGCCGTGACAGGACATGTTAAAAAAAGAAAAGCTTGTAACTTACTCCATAGATGGATCCAGAGCAGAAAGGTCAGCATATGTATGTGCTAAGTGGTGAGGAAACACTAACCTTGACCCTTTAGCAGAACCACAGTCAGCCATTATAAAACAGTTCATAGCTTTCAATGTTGTGTCAAAATGTACCTCTGTAAACTTAAACATGTCACTGCACAGGTTTACTGGCTTATTCCCCACCCAGACAACAATTTTATAGAAAGCCAGTAGAAGTTTGGAGCTTGCAGGACACACAGTGTCTCTTTCCTGCAAGTTTCAAAATTCTGCAGAGTGCTTGAGATCTAGGAGATTTAGATAATGTATGGTGCACCAAGACATGAGGGGAAGATTTACCTTAATAATTAACACTGACCTACAGGACTGTCTCAGAAAATTAGAAAATTGTGATAAAGTTCTTTATTTTCTGTAATGCAATTAAAAAACATGAAATGTCATACATTCTGGATTCATTACAAATCAACTGAAATATTGCAAGTCTTTTATTGTTTTAATATGGCTGATTATGGCGTACAGCTGAAGAAAACTCAAAAATCCTATCACAATATTCTAATTTTCTGAGACAGTCCTGTATACCTAGCTGCAAATATCTCACCGTAAAAACTGTAAGTTGTAATATGTTACTATCCAAGGCGACTTGAAGGCCATGATTTGAACTATTTTTGGATAAGTAGGACTCAGGTGACTGATAACCTTTCAGACCATGTTTCATTCAACTTTCATCATTGCCTGACTTTTACAGTACATTTAAGTGTCATATTGCAATCTAAATCAGAATGATGTCTTATATTTCATGTGCAGTCACTTAGTTGGACAGAAAAAAGCTTAAAAGATTACAAAGCATGTGAATCTCCATTAAAATGTAAGCATGTGGTTACAGTAAGGTAGTCACCTGTCATGCTTTGGACTCTTGTTTGTGTTTTTGGTGCTGATTGATCCTTCCCCATTCCATGCTCCTCCCAGCCACCACTCCATAATCAGTTACCATAATCAGCTTCACCTACCATTACACCTGGTACTCTAGCTTTATATCTGCCTCACACAACACTTCCCTGCCAGAACGACCCCCCTTACTGCCTGCATGTTGGTTCCCCAGTGACTGTCTGACTGAACTTTTTGAAATATAGCAAAGAAGAAAATGCGCTTCAAAGGTGTTTGCATTTAGTTTGTAGCAAATTGACCAGGAGATGCACAGCGTGATCATACATTGGTTGGCTGTAAGAAACAGGAAGTAGATGTTGCTAACTAGCACTGACCACAGATCAGTATTAGAGCAAGGCTTTAATGAATGTGCCGAGTTTTTTTTTTTATGGATGATGGAAATGTTTGCGTCTCTTCGTCGGTCCACACGTACCTGTTGTTACTTCCAGACCTGTTTGAGCGTTATGGGACTAAATATCCGGGAAGATGCCAGCAGTCTTCCATGACAGGTTTATGTCCCATTTACTGCAGAATATCCCACTTTTCATTAGGGGTGGGTATTGCCAAAGAAGTCACGATTCGATTCGAATCACGATTCACATGCCACGATACGATTCTATCACGATGCATCACGATACTTGAATTATTGCGATGCATCGCAATGCATTGTGATATTTTCACTGAACACTGTTAGAAAAAAATACAGCCATTACCAGTGGCTGACAGGCTGTGTATGATCTGGATAGTGTCTTCAATTGATACATAACTGAAAGCAACTGAATTCATACATAGCTGTATTTATTGAAATGACTTTTGGAGGTATTGCCATGAAAATAAATATTACTGTTACCGGACACAAATATTACTATTACTGGAGTGGACACACTGACAAAAAGTGCTTAGGATTTATAAAACTTAAAATAACAAAATAAGGATAATCAGTGCCGTTTACATGGCCTCAGTGGTCCTTTAAACCAATGAAATGAAAACATTAAAATGTTTGCGCATGTAGAAATTGGGGCTAGCTTGCAATCCAATGTCGTTTGTTTAATCAATGCTTGGGACGCTCACGGCTCTTGTTTTTCTGGATGGAGCCTCTGCATGTGTGCCTTTAAGTTTGTTGTGTTCCCACAGTATTTCATTATGATGTAACAGTGTTTGCAAGTTGCGTGCGTCATATCAATTTTGTTTTTACCTTCTTTGTTTTTAAAGCCCCAATGCGTCCAAACATCTGACTAAAATGTGATGGAGCCGGGCGAATGTTCTCAGTCTCCTCCATGTTTTGTTTATGAATGACTCGTCGCAGTATACCGCGGCTGGAAATGCTTGTGACACAAGGCAGCGGGCGTCAACACATCCGCAGCGACATCTACTGGACCGGAAGTTGTATTGCACTTGTTTTTGGCTGATGTTCGCCAACCATTCATGCAATTTTATTTATTCATTTTTTTAATTAATAATCGATACTTGGTGTCAAGAAGCGATGCATTGGATCGCGAATATTAGAATCGAGATACATCGTCATGACGATTATTTTGCACACCCTACTTTTCATGCAGTGTGTTGTTAACACTCCAAGCATTAACATCAAAATAGCTTACACTTGTTAACAACCTTCTCTACTACTGAACTGACCAGATCAATGTTACAGAAGTTTGACTGTGTCATGATTTGTCTTTGGATGAACCCGGACAGAGCACGCACACACAAAGCTGTCTTAGAGAGTTTATTGTAACAGTGGATGATGGATGACATGATGAACCAGAGTCAGTTACCAGGCGGGGATGTAGGGTACAGGAGCTGGCTGGCAGGAACAGAGCGGAGAGACTGACCAGGAAACGGAGGAGCTGAGCTGCTGCAGGAACAGGAGTGAAGCCAGAGATCATGAAGACTGGAACGGAGGTACAGAGTCCAGCAGCGCAGCTAACAGGAACACAACAGGACAGACGGGAACCAAGATGGGAGGACAGGAACGGACAGGCGTGGTGTTGGGTTGACTGAATTACGAGCCGGCAACGAGGAACAGACTAAGGTGAGCTTATGTAGGAAGCCTGGCAGGTGAAGTGAATCCTGACTAATTAGTGTCCAAAAGGTGTAACTAGTTGCTGAGGGAGGGTGAGCTGAGTGATAGGAGGAGGAACTGAAAAATAACAAGAAAAGTAGCCAGACCAAAACAGAAACCATGACAGACTGACTTTATAATATAGTCTGAAAAATGTTATGGCATTCTTGGAGCAGTGCTAATGAAGGAGTGGACTATAGGAAGACGGAGATAAGGTGTCTGTTTTTGTAATTGTAATTACAATGACAAAAAAGCAGAAATTTAACATTAACAGGTTTCAATCTCTGTTTTTTCTTAGAGCAAATCGAATGCCTATTTATATTTCTAATAAGGAAAATATTCAATTTGATACATTTTCAAACATAAACAGAAGACAGCAGTTTTTTGGATGGTAAATTACATGTTAAAAGATCAAACCATAATTGTTACTGAATAAAAGATAATTGAAAGACAATTATCAAATGTTAATGTAGTATTTTAGGCCTGAGGACCAACAGAAGGCCTACAGGTCTGAAACCCTAACCTACAGTGGTGCAGGGTCAGACGTTAGAGGTGAACTAGCAGCCTAGATGCCTAGAGATTTGAGTTGGACTTGGTAATTGACTTGTGAACATCTCTGTAACCCCCACGCACCATAATTCTCAGGGCATTTTCCACTTTGGCTCTACACCCACCTTTGGCACCATCTCTTCGATTTCTGTCTTCCACTTTCAGTCCTATAATTTTCCTACAAACAAAAATCATGGAGGAGACTTTGAATGATGATCATCAATAAATGAGTTCTTATGGGAGATGGAAGAAAAATGAAGAAAAAAACAGTCTATTTTAGCAGTTGCCTGCACCCTCCCATGCATCTCTCCTCCCCTCCCCTCCCCATTCCCTATTCTGTTTTCCAACTCCTCTCGCATTTCATCTTTATCTTCCTCCTAAGTGCTGCGGGTTTGCCAGCCTGTTGCCGAATAAACAGTTATGGAAAGCAGGAAGAGCAGACAGGAGGACGTTTTACTGTGTCGTATCCCTGGAGGGATTTCTCTTTAAATTACCTGTTAAATGGCCTCAAGGGGCTGAGCTTTAACATGCGTGGGTGTGCGTGTCAGCATTTGTGTGTGCTTTTGTGTTATCGCCTGCTATGGGGCATTTTCCTCCATTTCACACATGACTTCACTCCCCAAGGCATGTGGCACTGTTGATGGGGGGAAAGAAAGGAATTAAAATGATTCTGTCCTTATGTTCCTCTGTACCTCCCCTTCCTGCTGCTATATGTACAACACACCCTCGCTTTCTTTCTCACACACATAAGTATGCCCTGACGTTCATTAACTGTGTAAACCTGGACCCCAAAGCAACCACCATGCTGGCTTCCTCTAAACTGAATGCCTGATCATCTAATGATTATGTTGTGTGTTGGACTGCAAGCCTTAATGAAAATGGACACTTGGATTCTGCCTATTTTATTTGTTGTGACACACATCTTAAAAGCTTAGGTTGACACACTTGCATAGATTTTGTGTTTTCAGGTGCTGAAATTCTCATGAGTGTTTCCGACTAAGATTATTGCCTTTCCAGATGAAGTGGTTTGGATAAGTAGATGCTGATCGCTTTGGCCTATTTTATGTTTTTGGAGTTTGGGTCATTCTGTACAAAGTAAAGCTTTCTGCTGCTGTTTTTTTCTGGAATAAACCACGTCAGTTTAATAACTGATGATTTAAAGTGATGATCTATTCATAGTATGTTGTAAGGTAATTAATAATGATCTGAAGTCTTCAGACTAAGGCATAGAATTACATTTAATTCAATGTGGGGATTTTAACATTTGTATTAGTAATTGCACCTCAGCGGATCTAAGTCATTAAACAAGATAAACAAACTGATTCACGTTTAAACACATTACTGTGAATAGAAAGCTTGGAGAGAGTATGAGAAGTGGGACCATGAATTGGTGAAGGGACAAATTTACCTGAGCCTTCTCAGTCCTGTAGGTCCAAGGTGCATAACATAATGAAGTTATTAGGTGTCTCTTATCACTGAACCCTTCATTTGTCTCCTTTAGGTCTTTAAAGGAGCAATAAGAGAAATTTCATTATTTTAGATTAAAAAAATAGTTTTGTGAAGAACTAAAGGTGTGTTTTTAGATGGACTCTGGTTAAACGTCACACACTATCCCTCTGTGTTCTCCAATCTCTTGTGTACATAACCTGCATGTACGTGCACGTGAACAGCTGTCCCCTCCCTCCCCATAAAATGCCACCGCCATGCACAAAATGGCAGAGAGCGCGGCTATCGGATCAAAACATTCTCTTGCTAGCAGCATTATAAAGTTATGAGCTACTTACTTCTTTACTAGACACGTTCCTCCAAAAGGTGATGCTGTTTTACTGTGTTTTTATCCTTTGCAAATAGGCTCACATGAGTTGATGGGTGAGAAGAGGAAATGGGTGCCGAGTGCTGGAGCAGAGATAGAGAGAGGCGTGGCATCTTGTTTTGTTGTACAGGCAGTGCTCAAGCTCCAGCTAGTTGGGAAAAGTTGCTTATTGCTCCTTTAGTACTGCTGTTAAGGGATGTTGTTTATATGGACATTTTCAGCAAGAGTGGCATTAGCAGGAATTAGGATAAGCAACCACAGGTGATTACTCTTCATTTTCACAGAATCCTAAAATTGCAAACGCAAAGTTTCAAAATTATAAACCAGGTATTGTCATCTAATCTAAAAAAAAATCAACTGTCTGCTGCTGCTCCTTGCAGCACAGTTTAACCTCCAGGGGGGACGCTCGGCTCTGCTGAGGGTAGCATTGTAACAGCAGTCGGTTTATGCGCCAGGGTTCCCCTTTCAACGTCATACAGGAGTGCAACAAAATCTAAAAAAAAAAAATCCTTTGTAGTGAGATTTATGACCATATATGTCAACAACCTGTATAATATTCATATCGAAACAGTTTCGTCAATGTAATCTTTCCATTCATGTCACAGGCACTTTAAAGAAATTGCCAGTTTGGTTTTGTCCTAACTTTACATTTTCCTGTTGTTTTGTATTATTTTGGATGACACCTTTAGCATTACCCCAACTTCTTTCTTGTCTTTTCATTTTCTTGTTCTTTCCTTTTCCTTTCTTTCTTTGGCCTCAACAAACAAATAAGAAGTTCAACACCAGGACGGGGGTAAATGGAGCAAAAGTAGCAGGCCATAATGAGACAGTGTCAAGACATCATGTTTTTAGATGTCATGGGAGGAAGCCTTTTTGGACTAATTAATTCTCATGTTTCGCTAACGGACAACAAGCTGAGGAATGCTTAATAAACTAAAAACCATTAAACCTGGTGTAGAAATAATTTACTGAAATTCCTTAAAGGGCAACAGGAGTACATCTGATTTGCTTGAACCTTTGGAAATACTGATAAACACTGATTGCACTGCCTGCAATAATTATCAGAATTAATTTCAGCATTCCATGACCACAATTAAATCGTATTTATTATTATCCGTTGCATTGCTTGGCCTCATTTTTTTCTTTGCGATTTGAATACTTTAAGATTTTTAACAGCACACCTCTAATAAAAGGCTGTTTTCTATAGCAGGTACTTTATTTTGTTTCTTAAAGGAGAAGTCCGGTCAAAAGGATGAGCTGCAGTGCGTTATGAGGCGGAGGGATATTTCAGCGTCACTTAGTTTGGAGCCCAAACAAGTGACTTCACTTTCAGAAACAAGCCCAAAAAACTGCAACCCGCAACTCATGAAATTTACAAGCGAGTTTAGAAAATATAAGACCAAAGTTGCATAAAATAAGTGGGATTCGCAACAGTGAGTATTCTTTCCACGTGGTCGAGTAAACAAATGTCCCGGCAAATTCTACATTATAAAAAAGAAAAACCTACCGAAAAGTCTCGCTCTCATGTCATCTTGAAGACATTCTTCTTCGAAATGTTGGCTACAGACGACGTGTTTTCTCTCTGGCCAGAAGTTCGATGGCAAATCCTCCCTCTTCAAGTAGGCAATCCAACAAAACAGCCCGTGGTGGATGATGAATTGGAAAGGTGAAAAAACTAATGTTTTTTTCACTTTTACCGGATATATTGGAACATCCAACGGTTATGCATGTGGGCATTGTTGCTTTAACAATAGCTCTCGCGAATTTCAATGGTGAAGTCCTCTCGAAATCCAAAATAATTGTTGTTGATCGCAGCTGTGTACAACAGTTCCTATTGAATTAGCTTGTAGAGCGCAGAGCCTTAGCGCAACATAACGTCACAGGATGTGATGTCAGGCTAATGAGCCACTGATTTTTCCTTGTTGACCGGACTTCTCCTTTAAAACAGAAATAGTTGTGAAAAACTAGTTTGGTCCACCATGTTTATCTGAGCTGTTTACACCTAATGGTGTCACTTATCCACCTTAAACATACTTCAACATTCCATATTAAGACGTACATCCTACAATACATGCGGTTTGGCCCTTTTGAAATGTTGAAATGTTCTATTCCCTCCTTTTACAAGCTAAAAACTTCAGCAGACCAGCACATAGTGGTTCAATGGAAGGAAATGATACATAGTTTTGAACAAATAAAAATCTTAACAGCAGCACACATTTGTGTTCATTCATGTTCAGTCAATGCTTTCAACAATCTTTTAACTTTTTCATAGAGAACAGATCAGGAGAGTGCATGAATATCAATTGTCCTTATAACCGATTTTGCCTTGGTGATCTCTGCAGCTCCTCCAGAGTTACCATGGACCTCTTGGCAGCTTCTCTGATTTAATGCCCCATGTCTTGGTAGGTCTGCAGTTGCTCCAACCACCCTCCATGTTCAGTTGATGAATCCAAAAGCTTGGGAGATTTTTTAGAACTAAAACATATCCACAACTCTCTCCCTGACCTGCCTGCTGTGTTTCTTGGTCTTCAAAATGCTGTTAGAGCTCTAATGTTCACTAACTTTATTTAAGGGCATCATGTTAAAATGGGCTGAGTACATTTGTTTTCAGATTTGTATTTCCAAATAAGTAACGTATACATCACCCATCTATGATTGTTCTTACACTTCATCGTCACATACTGTGTGTTGCTTGTGCTTGGCACATAGGTTAGGGAGTTCGTCCTGCAATTGGTGGGTTGCCAGTTCAACCCACTGCTCTGACTGTCTCCGTCCTTGTGCCCTTGGGCAAGACACTTCACCTGCATTACCTGCTGGCGGTGGTCAGAGGGCCCGGTGGCGCCGGTGCATGGCAGCCTTACCTCTGTCAGTCTGCCCCAGGGCAGCTGTGGCTAATAACATAGCTCACCACCGTCAGGGTGTGAATGGATGAATGACTAAACTGTAGTGTGAAGCGCTTTAGAGGTTGTCAGACTAGTTAAAGCACTATATAAGTACAAGATTTTTAACAATTGTGAAAAACTTCAAGCACTGTGAATACTTTTACAAGGATCGCAGCTGGAGGATTATGTGGCTTTGAGATAGTGATAATATCAGTGGCTTTTATATATATATATATATATTGTTGGTTTAGTGTGACTGCTGTTTGAAGTGCTTAATTTTGTGTTTCCCTTGTGGCTACACTGAAAAATCTTTAGGAAGTCATTACATTCTTGAAGATTGTTGGGTCATCCCAGCGAGACAGATATTTTTTTTCTTTAGTTAAAGTCAAATTCTCAGTAAACATTTTTTTCCCCCAGAACTGATTTACATTTCAAACAGCAAAAACGAATTCAGCCAAATGGCAAACACTTCAATTGTATGGAAAACAAAACAATTCTTTATTCTTTAATAATGACTAAACAGATCATTAGTGTGTTAGTTTACATGCTGTCTAGTTGAAATTGATTTGCACATAAAGACCAATAAAAAGTTCAATGCTTCTGTGAAGAGATTATTTCGTTATGGATAAAAACCAGAGGAGAAGCCCCGGCTTCTCCCTGGAGGGCAGCCCAGGGATCCACAGTCTGCCCCTTCTGCCAGGTTGGCACCGGGTGTACACTTCTTGTCTCCACCCATCCCAGAAGAAGGACACTTAGCTCCCCGCCTCCACCTTACCTTCCACCCCCAACATTTTATCCACTTCCCTTCAACAAGCCGCTGGCGCCGGCTGAACTGGCTAATCTCCATGTTTCATACATAGAAACACAGGCGACTGAGTCGGGTGGGGATGGGGGGAATTAGGCAAAGAGAAGGCCTGGGAAGGGGGCTACAGTTAAATTTTGTCTGTTTTTTTTTTCTCTACCTTTATTTTCCTCTCCCCCACCCTCCGTTCCCTCTCTACAAGCAGAGAACTTTGAAATAATTTGCGTCTCATGGGTGTTTTACACATTCTAATTTCCAACTAAATGGGACATCTGTTTGAGAAAAGAAAGATTTGCCATGGTTGCCAAGGCAACTATCACTGTGAAAGGAAGGAAGGGGGGTAGGTTGTGAGGGAAGAAAAAAAAAAATTCAACTGCTTTTACGGACAAAATTAGACTTTGGTGAAATGTTATCCTTGCATGACATACAGCAGCAGCGTCTCCTTGATTTTCTCTTTTTATTGTCATCATCATTTATTCCACTTTGTCTCTTTTTATTAACTCTTTTTTTTGCTCACGCCGTCGTATTTCCTACCTTTTGTTTGACTTTACTTCCTTTCCCCTAACATTCACTGTTCCTACCCTTCACATTGCATCATGAGAAGTATCTTTGTGAATTGGCCCCAATTAGAATCCTAAAGTCTCTGTGTTTAAACACCAGCCCTGCAGCTTCACGCTGTTCTCTGCGAAATGCCTGCTATTTACAAGAAAGGACAAATCTACTTCCCTAGCGCAACTAAATACAAGATAAATTGGCTCGACATTTTGCACGCACAAGCATAAAAGAAGAATGGTGTGTCCAAGTATTACATAGTGACTCTCAAACGTCGACACACCCATGTTACAATTTTAGGTTTTGAGAGAATAAATTGAGACCATGACGAATAATTGCGGAATTTTTTCCATCTTTAATATAACATACTGTATATCCCGCAAACTTAAACAGACAAACAAACAAATCCTGTAGAAGGAAAATTGTAAAACGTAAAACTAATTAGTTTGTTGAAACAGCTTCTGATTTGGTTTTGGTATTTAGTTTTTTTGTGCTCCTGAATGCTCTATCAAGATTTCCCTGCTTTACCTTGCAAAAGTTCTCCAAATCTATTAGATTGCGAGAACATCTCTTGTGCACAGAAATATTACTTTTCTTCTAGTGAAGGCATTCTTCAGTTAATTTGAACATTTGCTTAGGCACGCTTTCTAACTTTACAGTGGGGTTTAGAATTGTTCATAATTTCACCCACCTTGAAATAAACTCCAGTTCTATTCAAAGAAAAGCGTAACCCAAGAGCGTAATGATGTTTAACTGTGGGTACTGTGTTCTTTTTAGTGATGCCCAGTTTTGAAATTATTATTCAAAAGGTAAAGTTTTGTTTCATCATGATTAAAATGCTTTCTTCCACAAGGTTTCAATGATTTGGACACAGCTTTCTTTGGAAACAACAGATTTTATTTCTCAACTCTACTTCTTAGTCCACATTTATGTCACAGGTACAGCACAACCAGTCTGTGGAAATTGCTGCAGCTCCTTCAGATCCATCGTTAGCCTCCTGGCAGCCAACCATAGTTTCTTCATCTGAGAAATACATACAGTTGCTTGTATTTTCGAAAATAAGCTATGGCCCTATCTTCATAGGCTAATGTCATAACTTCATGTTGAGTTCGAAACTTGATTTTCAATATATTTGTTGCCATATATAAACTCAATTAGTCTAAATCTTGAATTTTCAGAAGGTTGTTCAGCAAAGTATGTCTAGGGAGGTCATGTGATGCATCAAAGCTAGAAGGATGTCTGCATTGGAGTATCAAATGAAAACTCAGTTTAGATTTTTTTTGTTACCACCCGTTCAGGCCTCAAACATCATGCAATATCTGCATTATGGCCCTAAGATTCCAAATTACGACTCAAAGTTTGATTCTCAATCACTTCTACAGATAACGCAAGATATGAGTGAAGACTACAATATGGCTGCAGAATACCAAAGCGTTGCTCGGGGAAGCTGTACCATTCTACAAGAGATAAGGCATGGTAGTGAGGATCTCGTTCCAGCCTGATACCAAACCTGCCAAAATTAACCAATCTATCTTTGGATTGAAATCCATAATGGTTAGGGCTTGGGTCAACTCTAACTCTATAATGGAGAACTGTGTGTCATCTGCATAGCAGTGAAAGAAAATCCTTTGTGGAGTGATAATGTTACTTAGGGGGAGATCGTAGAGGGTAAACAGAATGGGACCAAGGACTAACTCCTGAGAGATACCACAGGTGTCTGGTTGAGTTGAGGTATGGACTGGGTTTGCCTAGGTTGGGGCGGTGCTCCGCCCTCATCTCAGCTTGTGGCTTGGGTGGTCTGCTCCTCTCCACCCTGGCAATGGGTATTATATCTTGGGTCTGGACACCCCTCTGGGGTATCGGTACCCAGTCTTTGTAGTATAGGATGTGTGTGTTGAGTGCAAGTGTGTGTACAGTGTCTCTTCTCATGTATAGTTATGAGCAGTGTTCCCTCTAAGCTGCGTGCGTGCGCAATCGCGCACAGCATCTGGTTTCAGTGCGCACAACAAATTTATGCTGCACAGAAAATAAAATCCAAGCTAAACTGTATAAAAATAAATAATAATAAACCAAGTTATTTTGTACAATTTCGCAACTCTGGTGAGACGGTTTTTCACTGTCTCACTCTGTGAGCGGCAGGTGCTGATCTGAGCACACCACTGATTGGTGGGTGGAGCAGACGTCTTTATTAGTTGGGCACTAATGGCTGGTCCACCTAAAGTAGAAAGCTGCTGCTCTTAGTAGTTCTACCTCACTCTGTCATACTCAGCGTTTCCAGTTTTAGAACAGCCGATATCAGTCAGATAACTAAACACAGCGTCCGATCAACCATGAGTTGAACGCGAGCAGGAGCATGATCAATGGAACGCAGTTAACCTGATTCACCATGGCAACGGCAGGAATAAGAATCTTTGAAGCGGCATTTCCCACAAGTGGAATTAGAAATCTTTAATGAAGGTATATGGAGAATATTAAACCATAAGAAACGATGCTGTTGCAGCAGAAAGAGCAGACTGACAGAAGAAATGCTGCACGCAGCACTACATGCTGGTGCTAAATCTCACTGCAGAAAATGTAAATAATTTAATGGCAATAATATTGGAACCCTGAAAGATATGCACATCTCTAAGTTGTTGCTTATCAGGACCCCTACTCTGAAATGAAAATATGACAAGAATTTTGTCTTTTTCATGTAATCTGGCTAAATCAGTATTATCTAAACTAAGTGATCTAACAGAAATATTTGCTGTAACTTGATTCTTTTAGTAAGCCATGTAGCTTGATTGAATCTCAGGTTTCGGACAGCCGTAATGTAGTCTCAGTGTGCACGATGTTGCTCACAGAGGTCAAGTGATCGCTCAGGGAGTTTGTGTGTTTGCTCAGACAGATGAAAAATTAGGGGAAACATTGGTTATGAGTGTTTGCATTTAAAGGAATTAGGATGAGAACATGTGACTGTGACTGCATGCCTGTGATCATGTGCTCGTCTCTTTGTCAGGTTGGGTTCTGGGCTGCCCCCACTCCTGGGGACATCTCAGCTCTTCACTAAGTGTGGGACCTAACCCCCTTATCAGGCTCTGTGCCGGTGGTTGGCGCCTTGACCCGCTGGTGCATTGGTGGAAATTCGGTCCACAGGGCATAGATTTGTCAAAGTGTTATTCCTGATCTCACCCATCCCCCTCTGTCCCTCAAGTTCCGTGGCAATCGCCTTATCTATTGGTTGTTCCACATTGCCAATCATTCTGATGTGCTCACGTAACACCAGTGTCTGTACTCTTTCTTTCCGAGTTTCTGCTTGCTGGCTGCGCATGCGCACTTCTATTGTTTATGTATCTAGTTAGCTTAGCAGCTAGGTTAGCGGTTAGACATTCATTGTAGCGCCGCTGCTCCCACTGTAAACTCACACCAGAGTGGATTTGTGAGATTCTTTTCATGTGATCCCCCTGAAGAGTGCAAGAGGAAGGTAAGACGATCTTGTACATGTGCAGTAAATTAAAAAGGGAGTTGGAAAAATCACAGACTCTAGCTTTAATTCTCTGACATTACATGTATAAAACATTTGTTAATAAGAACCTGTGGAGAACCAGCGTCTTTCTTTTGCATCCTTTATCTTTGAAATTGTACACCCAGTGCATTTCAATAAAATACTATCTATCTATCTATCTATCTATCTATCTATCTATCTATCTATCTATCTATCTATCTATCTATCTATCTATCTATCTATCTATCTATCTATCTATCTATCTGTGTGTTTGTGTGTTATAATATATATAGGTATGTTTACATATAGGAAAAGGTTATAATACATATGTGTATGATGACAAACCCATAGAGGTGTGTGTGTGTGTGTGTGTGTGTGTGTGTGTGTGTGTCTTGAGCGAGCGATACAGTATGTGTTACTCCATAGGAAAAGTGTTATTGTGCACATGCATGGGCTTTCAGCCTAAAACACAAAATGTAATGTGTGAGATATTGCTGGTCTTCCAGTTTTTTCATGAGTCTGTCCAGTGCGCCCTAAAATCACTGTTGAATAGTCTGTCCGCTGCACATGCTGATGCATTCTCCCATGTATGTCCTAAACCGTGGGCTTTCCCCTTTGGCTTCTGTCAGCTTTGTCATCCAACTCTTCAAGATAATGCAAAATGTTTTTAATTCGCCTTCCTTTTTTCTAAATCACAAACAGTTGTTCACTGCACTGTACTATCGACTAGCACAGGATTATCTAGTCATAATTTGAGCTGCACATCCTTGTTCTCTTCTTTGGGGTTTCCAGGGAAAATCTTTGAAATGTAAAGTCGATGGAAGCTTCTACCAAATCTTCCTGACATGATGGAGGTGATAGTGGTCTGCTGGGCTGTTAAAGGTCCACTAGAAGTTGCAGTGGATGTAGAAGTAGTGCTTTCCTCTGAAACAGAGAAGAAAGAATCGTCAGACAGGGTATTGTTTTACACAGTTATTATCACGTGCTACATGTTTAAATGATTTACATTTTAGTAAGAGAAGGAAAAAAGATGTTTCTGAAGTAGTTGTAGCCTCCCGTACTAAAAATTAATTTTGCAAAAATTATGCTTTCTGTTTAACCTGCTGCATTCCACCTTAGAAGAGCCCAAGCACTAAAGACTGCAATCTAGAGCCGGTTAAAACGCAGTATGTGGATTCATGAAAACAGTAGAGGAAGAAAAAAGACAGAGCTGAAATTAGCTTCCAGCTACCCAACTTAGCTTCTCATATCACAATATCGGGTTTGTAAAATGCCACAAATACTTTAAAATGCTGTGTTGTATTTTAGAAAAACCCAAACAGTAAAGACATATAAAAACATCACAATCACAGTATCCCTTCATTGGAGAAGAATGATCACCAATACAATGCAGACGGTCAGTAAACACATAACCGGTGAAAACTACACTAAGAAATGCAACATGGCATTGCGTAAACTTACCGTGAAATAACTGGTTTCTCCACTTTCCAGCGATCCAGTCAACTGATGAGCAGGTTGGCAACCTAAAATTCTGCCCAGCTCTGCATAGTGGGTCTTGTATTCTGTCCTCACTTTAGGACCATGGTGTCAATTAGGTTTAGGTGAGGGTTAGGGTTAGGTCTACACTGGTAAAGGTGACATATAAGGTTAAGGCCGCTACATACTCCACGAGAACAGAGTTTCTTTCTCGTAGTCGGGTTGGGAAGAACACGACAAAAGTTTGTTTTGGCTCTGTCTATACATAGTGCACGACACGCTCGGCTGCAGTAGTCTGGCCCACGTCATGTCAGACCTTAATTTAGTAAAAAAAATAAAGATGTATTTAATAATTCAGTAATTACTTTCTGGTAACTTTCCATTTGAATTGACATGCATTTACTCATGCACCATCTCTGAACCAATCTATGCAACCACAATAGCACTTTGCTTATTTGGTGTTATGATATCGTTCATTTTGAGGATGATGACGTTGTCTTTCATCAGTTTAACACTCATGGAGCTGGAATGTTTTTCCTTACAATGATTGCTGTATATCTTTTTATTTTTTATTTTCAAAGACTATACCTACTGAAACTTGATTTAGTAAATGTGAACAAATATTTATTTTTTATTTTTAGCTTGGTTTTTCAGAGCTGTGCAGTATGCACCACTGCCTAAAAAGAAGTTGATACAGTTTTGTATCCTCTGATCTATAACTACTGCTTTTTTGTTTCTGTAAAATCCTCATGAAACCTCGTAGTAAAAGAGCATGAACCTTTTCTTCCACCTGCTTTTGAACACACCATAGCCTAACACACACACACTCGCACGCATGCACTACAGCATCCTCCTGCTTCTGAGGGAAGTTTACACAGTTCTGAAAGCATGTGCTCAGATCCAGCTCTTCATAATCCCCTGCACAACCAGCAGACGCTCCGTTAGTCTACAGAGACTCCCCCCCACTCATCGTCATCCTAATCATATCTTTCTGTCCATCTGTGTCTTTACATTCCTCCTCTCCGCTGCCTTCCACCCGTCCATTGTCTTACATTCTTCCAGTCCTCAAAAATATGTTGAATTTAAATGGTTGTTCTTTTTTTTTTTTTTTACTTTTAATACTTTGATGACTGATTCACTCATTACTTACGTTCTTCCATGTCGCAAGTCCCTCCTGTAGTGGCGTTTCCGTTGGGAGCTCATTATCGCTGGGCATGAAGTTGACTGTCAGGGTCTCGGCTGATTTGCTGCATCCTGGCTCCCTCCTGCCGCCGAGCGTGGCTGATTGAGGGTGTTGTTGAGTGGTGCATGTGTGTCTGTGGGTGGCGAGTGGGCTAGAGTCAGTAGAGTCAGGGTTGAGGAATTGTTCAGAACTCCCCACTCTGGGGACCATCACAAACCATTTTGCTCAGGCTGTGCATGTCGCCGTCTTGTTCCACCACAGTGACTAGGGTCAGTAACAGGGGACGGCAACTACCGACGTAGTACATGTTGAAACTGTTTCCTTCAGGTGTTTATCATGTTTCAGGTATTGTTCACAGTGATCTAGAATCTAGAATCAATTCAGAAATAAAATAACACCCTTACAGTAGCAATAGGACTGAGAGACTTGAAGTATCCAAATGTTAAAATTCATGTATGTTTATCAAAGGTTTGGGGGGGGGCTGAATTTTTACATGTGACAACACAGCACAGATGTTATAGTTAAAATGGTTTGTGGGAAAAATCTTAGATAAATGATAATATAACATAGTTTATAACATTTAGCAATGTTAAAAATTGCCAGTTGTTTGAAACCATTGTTGGTATAGTATGTATTTAGTTGTTATAAAAAGTAAAAGGGATTCTGGATAATCCGTAGAGCAACAGCTCCACTGCTTTAACAGAGTGAATGGTAAACGTTTCACTTTTGACCCATTTTGTTGAAGTTTTGTTGAAATTGGGAGGGGCTGAACATTTTTTCTTTCTTCAAAGGGCGGGGAGGGGGGGGGGGGGCAACAGAAAAAGTTTGAGAACCAATGATGTAGGCTAAGATGTGAACTGAGGTTTTGTGACATTAATCTGTCTTCTTCAGGCTGACTAGACTAGCTCCCTCTGCATCATATTTGACTGGAGAACCAAAGGGAAAGCGAAGAGAAAAGGAATGAGAGAACGGGATTTTCAGAAAAGTAGGAACGCAATGCCACGAGGGAGTCAACTTTTCATCTCTCTCTAACCCAGCATCTGATTCCCTCCCTCTCCATGTCCGGTGATATTCATGGTTTCCCCGTCTCAGTTTTACGCGCTTCCTTCGTAGACATAGTTAAACCTCTTTTCATTTCAATCTTCCCTGGGTTGCTCGTTATCTTTTCTTTGTCTGCCTTTCCCCTGCTCCACATCCCACAGGCCTTCCTCCCCCACCCTTTACACACCTTCCCGCCATCACTGACAGCCGAGTCTCTCTTATTGAAAAACAGGAAACATTGGGGAGACTGGGACCTACCAGGTGTGCGTTTATTTGCAGACAGTAGATGTGAGCCTTACGGTGTAATATTTTAGCATTTCAGCAAACAAACTGATTTTACTCTTCCACAGTCTGAATTCATCCAGATGGATGGATAATTTCAGTGAAAGGAGCCTGGTGTGATGGATGTAAGGATTTTAGTAGGAGGCAGCTGGCAGTGGCAGCACTCACTGGAGGAATGGATGGGGGATAAAATATGTACTCCTTCCAGCAGAGGGAAGATTTGTTTTAGCAGAGGACTTTCTGTATGCCTGCTTCTCCAGCTGGACAAACTTTTCCAGTTTTTTTTTTTTGTTGTTGTTGTTTTTGTTTTGGAACAACCTCCAGATGGTTCAAGGGACACTCCAGTGTCCATGTTTTGTGTTATTGATCCTTAAAACCAGCTAATGTGGTTTAAGGATGATCTATTGGGACCTTCACTGCAAAAATAGAACTAAAAATAAGTAAAATGTTCTTGAAATGAGTGTATTTGTCCTTGATTTGAGCAGGTAAATGAGACTATTTGCCAATGGAATGAGTATTTCTACCCCTAAAATAAGATAATTAGATATACTGCACTTGAAATAAGATGATGGAGATGAATTTTTCCCATTTTAAGTGCAAAAATCTCATTCCATTGGAAAATAATCTGATTTACCTGCTCAAATCAAGGACAAATACACTAATTTCAAGAAAATTGTACTTATTTTTAGTTCTATTTTTGCAGTGTTCTTCTATTAATTTACTCTGACAACACTGCAAAAAGGAAACTAAAAGTAAGTCAAATTTTCTTGAAATTAGTGCATTTTTCCTTGATTTAAGCAGCTAAATAAGACTGTTTGCCATTGGAATAAGAGTTTTGCACTTAAAATAAGAACAATTCATCTCCGTCATCTTATTTCAAGTGCTAAATATAAAATTATCTTATTTTAGCGGTAAAAACACTCATTCCACTGGCAAATAGTCTTATTTAGCTGCTCAAATCACGGGAAGATACACTCATTTTAAGATAATTTTACTTACTTTTAGTTCCCTTTTTGCAGTGTATGCTAACTGATTCTATGTAGTTATTTAAGTGAAATCTGTACAATGAACAGTGTTAGTAATGCAAAATGGAAAATAGGAAATATACTATTTTACCACACTCTAATAGTCAGGTAAGGCATTTAAATTCCTGAAAATTGTATTACACTCTGTTAGCGCTAATAGAGCAGATAATGGGTCTGAAAAATAGTTGGCAGCAACAAGAACTGCAAGGTCAATCTCATTTGACTATGAGAACCTGTGATGATCTGGCCTGCCTGCTGTCTTCGTCCTGCCACTTCTCCTATGCGCTGTGGTTATTAAGTCTCATTCATCTGCGAGTCCATGCCACACCACTGTTTCCTGCTCTTCATAAGCTCTTCACAGACAACAGGACAACGCTAGATTATTGAAAGCTTTGTCGTGACCAGATGTCCAGCATTTTGATTTGTGCCTGATTATCGCGTCATAGATGTTGTACATGTTTTCTGGATTTCTCTGTTCTTCCTTGCCCTTGTGGGACTCCTACCAAGCTTTTGGATTATGACCATGTTTCTTCACCCTGACCAAGAGGTCTTGCCTTATGTTTTGGATTTGTCTGCCCGTCTCTGTCCACCGGTGCATGACCCACGCCTGTTCCTCCGACTTTGATCAAGCCACAGCAATCCTTTTGCAGTAAATAAGCCAGCTATCTTCGCTGCCAGATTTCCAGCTTCCTGCCTGCAGCAGATTTTTAGTTAATAAACCTTTTAAAAATGCAACATCATGTCTGGCTTGAATCTTGGGTTTCCTGCCTGTCTGCCTCCTTACAGGACCTTGACTTTAAAAGAATGTAAAAACATCTGATTATTTGGAAGGAGATGTAATGGTAATTGAAGGGATTTTAAAATGTACACTTCCTATTTTGTGTTGATTTATTGTCCTTATTGATATGCTCTTAAGTAATTGTATACATCTGCTCCAACAGAAGAAAATATTTTCATGATTTCAGATCCAATTAATCAGCTGAGATTGATAAAATCCATCAGACCTGTTTCTCTGGAGGAAGCAGCTCAGCTCCTCTACTCTCCTCTAGTCTCCACTAAACCTTTCTGATTGAGAAACAAACTTTATTAATAACTGTGTGACTACAGAGTTGAGGCGCTGGAAGAATGATCCCCAACCACATTTGCATTTCCGTGCTTTTGCATGTGCACAAATGACCAGTTTTTATGTTTGACCTTTAAGAGCTGATGGTGCCAACATTTGTGAAGTGGACTTATTGTATGAAATACAGAAGAAAGGAAAACTAATCAGCAGTATTTTTAAAGTAAAAATAGGCATTTTTGGATAACCTGAATGGAGTTGCCACACACACATTAGTGTGATAATTGGAAATTTTCATGGTGCTGTTTGAAGTTTCTATTCATAATCTACCTTTTGTGGAGACAAAAGGTATTTGACTTGTGTTTGGAGTGTAGAATTTCCAGTACTGAGAGGAACAGTCTTGTGAACGTTGATTTTGTGCCCTTTTCATTAATTACTGTGGACATACGGCAGTGCACATC
This sequence comes from Fundulus heteroclitus, assembly GCF_011125445.2. Classification (NCBI taxonomy): domain Eukaryota; kingdom Metazoa; phylum Chordata; class Actinopteri; order Cyprinodontiformes; family Fundulidae; genus Fundulus; species Fundulus heteroclitus. The sequence continues at coordinate 259,860 of NC_046377.1, read as the reverse complement.
AATATGATGAACACTAGTCTTTAACTGAACAGGGCCAAATATTAAGCCCAGAACCTCTGAGAATAGACATGCTAAGTGACATTCTTTGACTCAAGATAGTTCAAAAGATGGACTCTGAGCTATGTAACACATTTTTAGCCGAGATACTGTCAGAGACCAGCACAGGTGTTCATCACATAGATAGTCCCTTCCTAGGTTTGATTGGCTGTTTTTTATTTCCATTTTTTAGTAGCCCTACCTTAACTTCTTCCTGTGTACGGCTGAATCTGAGTTGAGCCATTTAAAACAAAGGAGGAGGCATGAGGTATATATTACTGTGCAAACGTTTTAGGCAAGTTTGAAAAAATGCTACAAACAAAGAATGCTTTGAAAGTGTTAATTGTTTATTTTTATCAATCAACAAAATGCAGTGAATGAACAAAAGAGAAATCTAGATCAAATCAATATTTGCTGTGACCACCTTGTGCCTTCAAAACAGCATAAATTCTTCTATGTACACTGTGGGGGTCATATCATCACTTTACTGTGATTTTTTTCAAGCTGTATGCAAACAAAATTTCGTTCTGTACACACTCTGTGCATACAAAATGACAAATAAAGTTGTCTAAGTCTATCAAGGACTAAGGTTGTGAGAACTATCTGCGACAGTTCACAGACCCACACTAGCACACACACGTGCAAGCACACACGCACACACATAATTACAATAAAACCCACAGGCACAGATACCGCCTTTTCTGTGCTTTTCCTCTACTCTGCTGCTTTCTGTTTTAATAGTAGTATCATCTTTATTGTCATTGAAACATACATTACAACGAAACTTGTTCTCTGCTTTTAACCCATCACCCTTGGGGAGCAGTGGGCTGCCATGTGCGATTAAGGGTCTTGCTCAGGGACCCAGAGTGCAGACGATCGAACCGGGTACTTGCATCCTTCTCTGAGTGCAAGCACGCTACTCTAACCACTAGGCCAGCACTCCCCATACACCGAGACGCAGCTCGGTAGGCAATTTGGAGTTAATTGCCTTGCCCAGGGGCACATCGACATGTGGGAAGGGGAAGCTGGAATTGAACCCACAACCTTTTGATTGCCAGTGCAGGCAGTGCACTAGCACTACGTTCCAGGTCACAGGTGTCACAGAGCATCTTGCTTACGTAACATTCAGGAGAAATTAAGATCATCTGCCTTTCAAGGCCAATGTGGGGCGGCCAGATTTTGATAATAGCATTGGTTTTCAAGCAGGCAGACTTTTTTTATCTGACTTAAAGTCTTACTGGTTCTTTTCAAATGGTGATTCCAGACAGCTAAATTTGTGGTCATTCTGCCAAAGCCAAGCTTCCAACTTCTCCAAGATCTATTCCATCCCGCCAGCAAGTTCAGTAATCGCAGCTGGCCTGCAGTTCTGCTTACACAGCATTTCAGTCTGAGTATTAGTAGCATGACATATCCCTCACATAGTTCAGGCAGCCTTGACATGGGCCGAAACAGCTGCAGACATTTTCGGAATTTCTCGATACTGCAGGTACCCGCCAGCTCCAAAAAGCAGAAATCTTGTCATCATAAATCCAACGTTAAATGCATTTCAACATCCTCGAATGACAAAATGGACAGACTCATGATCTTACTCCCTGGAGTCCACCGTGTGTCCAACTGCAAACTGCACATGGGCTCTCCTTCGCCCAGTCTTCTTGTTGAGAAAATTTGACCAGTTGTGTTGAGAGTCCAGCTGACCAGATACATAATTTACAATTTGGATATGTAAAAAGAGGCTCCAACAAGATTGATAAGAGCAGAGCAGAGCAGATATGGGGGAGGGAGAGGGGAAAGGAGAGAAGAGGAAATGAGAAAGAAAAGAGTCAGCCTTCACTAAGAGCAGGAATTCAACAGAGAGAAGAGGAAAGATGAGCAAATCTCTCTTCTCCCATCCTCACTACTTTCTATAGAGGGAAAATAGAGAGCGTAATGGCCAGCTGCATCTCTCTGGTTTGGGGCCTGCAATACCTCTGACTGGAAATGTGCAGAGAGAGTGGTGAGGACAGCAGAGAGAATGATTGGGACAGCATTCCCTCTATCCTATCCGTTCTCCTCTGAAAGAACCCCAGGGCATTCCCATGCTAGCTGAGAAACATAGTCCCTCCAGCGTGTCCTGGGTCTTCCTCTGGGTCTCCTCCCAGTGGGACGATTCCCGGAACATCTCACCAGGGAGGCTTCCAGGAGGCATCCAAACCAGATGCCCAAGCCACCTCAACTGATTTCTCTCGACGCGGAGATGAAGCGGCTCTACTCTGAGTCCCCTCCGGATGTCTTTAATAATTCTCCTATCCTCCTCATTTTATTCCTCTCATCTGTTCATCTTCATTTCCTGCGCTATAGTTTTGTTTATTAACCGATTCTGTGTCCTACGTTTTCGCTCCCAGCTTGTCCTCTCACCTGTCTTGTGTCCAAACCTGTTGTTTTTACTCTGCTCTCACCAAAACACATGGGGTTATCTAACTACAGAATATTTCTCCTGTGATTCAGGGAAGTACTCTGGTGGTTGAAGATTAAATGGCATATCTCTGCTGTAGATTGGGTGTATATAAATCATTAATGGCTTGAATTGTCTTTTCATCATATTAAAAAACATGTTCCCTCACAGAGTTTTTCTAACTTGGCACCCCACTGTGCTGAGTGGGTAGACCAAGTCAAAAACTTGCACACGCGCCATGCATCACCACAGGCTATGTTAGCACTGAAACACACATGTACATTTTGTCTCTATACACACTGTCCAGGAGCACCGAATTGACTACTGAGCTGCAACTGTGAAATTAGCCTAAACAAGCACTGCAAATCCCTTTGTGTGGGTGGAAAGAGGGGGAAATGACAAAAACATAAGACTATATGAAGCTCTGCTTTTTAATTTACCACCATCTGTGAAAAAAAAAAACAGTTATTCTAAATAACAAGAACATTTAAAAGCTCTTTCAGTCTGTCCTGAATTTCTTAAATAGATTTTTTTTTTAATTTTTTGGATCATGAAGTTAACATTGTGTCGATAACATTTTCAGTTAAGTTTAGTTATAAGGCACCTTTCACAAATAAAAATGACAAAGTGCCTCAATAAAAAGGGTAGAAACGTAAAAAACTGAATTAGATTTAAAAAAAATACATTAAAACATGAATAGAAAACGAGGAATAAATAAATAAAATAATACAAATTCCTTAAAATAGATCCAGTCATATTTAAAAAGCTTGTAAGGAAAAGCCTGTCGGAATAAAATGTCTTCAGCTGCTTTTTAAATTAGTTCAGACAGAAAACATGAAAACCAAAGGACAATTGTTCCACAGTTGAGGTGCGACAACATTCAATGAGCGACCACTTTTATCTACTTTTTATATCTGGTCCTGGGACTATGAATAGATTTTGGTTTGAGGACCTGATGGCTCCAGTTGGAGTGTGTGGCTTTAACAATTCAGCAACATACAAAGGAGCTTGACCATGAAGGGCCCTGAAAGTTAGGGTCAAGATTTTAAAACGAATTCTAAAATGAGAACGCAACTAGTGCAAAGACATTAAAACAGGAAAAGTTTCTCCCCAGCCTCGCCTGCTGCTGGCGGTCAAACAGGAAGCTGGTTATCCACTGACAGGTGATGGCGGCACTATGAGCGGGGTGAGCCTCTGGTGGAGGATGTCAGGGTTGATTGTGTTAAAGGCCGAGCTGACGTCTACAAACAGGATCCCGGTGTATGTCCCTGGATGGTTGAGGTGGTGAAGTGTAGACCCAGGTTGACATCGTCTTCTGCTAACCTGTTTGCTCGGTAAGCAAACTGCAGGTGGTTCAGCAGGGAGCCTGTGATGCCTTTCAGATGCTTTAGCACCAGGCGCTCAAAGTATTTAATGACCACAGACGTCAGGGCATTATGTCTATAGCAATTTAAACCTGTGATAGTCTGTTTCATGGGAACAGGGATGATGGTAGAGTGTTCTAAGCAGGTGGAAACTTCACACAGTTCTAGAGACTTGTTGAATATGCTGGTGAATATGGGTCGTCATTACATGTTTATAAGCAGAGGGGGAGACACCGTCAGGACCCGTGGCTTTCTTCTCACTCAGATGCTTGAAGGTTTTTGATGTAATCCTCTTTGATCTTAGGTGCAGACAGAAGTGGAGGGGTGGGGGGTTGAAGAGTTGTTGGTGGGGGGTTTTGGAAGGCCCTTTGTGTGAGAGTGATGTGTGAAAGTCTGAAGTGGTTCAGACCCTCACTTAGGCGGTTGGTCATCGCAACATGTGGAGGAGGGGATCTATAGTTGGTAATAGATTTCAGGCTTTTCCACAATGAAGAAGTGAAAACATTTGTTTTACTTTCTAATTGAAATGTCTTTTTGCTAGTTTGATCTCCGTTGTCAGCTTGTCTCTCGTCTGCTTATACAGGGCCAGATCTCCACTGTTGAAACCTTCTTCTTTGGCACAATGCATTTGCCTCAAATGTGAGGAGAACCATGGTTTAGTCTTGTTGAAACTGCGGACGGTCTTAGTCCACGCGCATATGTCCTCACAGTGGTTGATATATACCGTCAGTTAGTTGGTTTAAGTCAGAGGCTAAAGCTTCAAAAGGATTCTAATCAGTGAAGCCCTGCACGAGGGACAGCACTGTATACATTCCTTAAAACAGTGTAGCAGTAGTCCAGTGTGTTTTTTCCTCTGGCACCACATGCTGTCTATATCTGGGTAACTCATTAGAGATTTGCGCCGTTAAAATCCCCCAAAACAATCACGAGTGAGTCAGGGTGTTTCTCACCATGTCTGTTATCAGTTCAGTGACCTCCCCTTCCTTCTCAGATGTGGAGGAGAGTGTGGGATATAGGCTTTGACCAGAATGATCAAGGATAATTCCCGCGGTGAATAAAAGGATTTACTGTTAATAGAGAGCAACTCTGTGTGAGAACTGCATAATTTATGTAGCCGTGTAACATCTGAGCACCAGTCTTCATTGATATAAGAGCGAATCCCACCTTCTGTGTTGTTCCGCGCTGTGATCCACACAAAACAGCTGGAACCCCGGCAGTGGCAGAGCACGCTCTAGGACATGACCCAGCCACTTCTCTGTAAAGCGTAGTGTGGCAGAACGGTGAAAGTCTGACTGCAGAGAAGGGGTTAGTTGGCAGATGGATGGATGGATGATAGCAGAGTTAATAGTCTCCTCCAGCAGAGTTTGACAAGTTTCCCTGCCTGCTTACCTGGCGCACGTCTTCAGTAAAACCCACAGAGAGTTGACCATCTCAGAGATGCTCTCAGGTTCAATGGAGGATGGAGCAAAGCTGCCCAGAGTGAAGTCCCTAATGTTTAGGAGTTAGTCTCTGGTAAAAGTGGCTGCAGCGGGGAACCAGGAAACAACAGAAAAAAAAATACACATAAGACGAGTGAATGAAGTTCCAAGGTATGCCACGAAGAATTAAGGCAGTTCTGAAGGCAAAAGGGGTCCAAGCCGGTACTAGCGAGGTGTACATAATAAAGTGGCCAGTGAGTGTATATATATATATATATATATATATATATATATATATATATATCTATATATATATATATATTTATATATATATATATATCTTATATGGTCTGGCTGGATGGATGGCTGGCTGGCTAGATAGCTAGCGATAGATAGATCGCTCTCGATCGATAGCTCGCATCGCTAGCTCGAGGATGGCTGGCTGGCTGGCTGGCTGGCTGGATGGCTGGCTGGCTGGCTGGATGGCTGGCTGGCTGGCTGGCTGGACTGGATGGATGGATGATGGATAGATAGATAGATAGATAGATAGATAGATAGATAGATAGATAGATAGATAGATAGATAGATAGATAGATAGATAGATAGATAGATAGATAGATAGATAGATAGATAGATAGATAGATAGATAGATAGAACAAGAGACTCTCAGGTAGGCAGCAAGCTTTCCTCCTCTCACTTTTACTCAAACATGTCCCGTCTTTTGTTATTACCCTGAGCAGGGCAGGTAATTCATAAAAATATGACTGTTTGGCACATGGCGATGCAGAGAAAACATTAACGAGACCAACGTATGTGTAAATGCACTTCACTGTCTGTGCACGCTCCTAATCATGGAGGAAAGTAGACTTATGTGTGCAGACTGCTTTACTCCTCCAGCACCCCTTCTAGGCTATGGGGGTCATTAAGCCGTGAGTAGTTAATTAAATCTAGCAAAGGTGATTATGGCTAAGTGTTTTTAGTGTGTCAGTGCATGCAGCCATTAACACTGGGTTTGTGTGAAACATCCACCATATTACAGTTGTCAGTTTTTTTCCTTCTATTTCAATCATCACTGTTTATTGCCTGTTTGATGTAACAATATTTGTCAGGAAAGTCTTTCTTGAGAAACCAATGTAAATTCCATTAGTTGAAAATTGATTTAGGATACCTGGTTATGTCAGAGTCTTTTGTCATAAAAAAAAATACATGTTATGTTTAGGATTTAAAAAGATGTTTTGATTTAAGTTTTCTTTTTTCTTTATTTTACTTATTATATTGATTCTTTCCTTTAAATATTGCTGATTACAAACAGAAGGTCTGGCTGTTTTGAAGCAGTAAATCATGAAATTTGAATGGATTTATCATTTTGGCACATGACTTTGTGTGCTTCCTACTGGGCAGATAGTGAGAAAGGATTGTTCCATCAGTTGTGGTATGTAATGTAAGCAGTACTCTAACTGACCCTAAGTTTAACCAATAGAACCAGCCAGTTTTCTATAATTTTTTTATATATATAAATCAACAGTGCAAGTGTAAACAACAATGTGTGCATCTATAGTTTGAGGAGTGGTGGTGAAGAAAAGAAGGTTTGGTTAACAACTAAAGAAAGACTTTTGCCTGTTTGATTGTTTGTCTTTAGTTTGTTTCCTTTCAGAAAATAATTAAAATTTTATTTCAGTCTGAAATTTTCCCAACACCATCCAGAACTTCTGTCTAAATAAGTTAGAATAAGGGATGTTCCTAATATTGTAAGAAGTCTTTGTATCTAATACCGATCCAAGTAAGTTAAAAAATGAATCAAACCCAGATAAGCCTCTACATAAACATTATGGTGATCCTATATAGAGTATAAAGTGTATTCATTGTGAAAGAATCATCCGTTATAGTTTTGAAGAAAATCGTGGCTTTATTTTGGCAATGGAGCACTCACTTATGGAGTGATTCCCCAGTCATCCAACCCTGTTTTAGATTCAGCAGTTGAAAACAACTAAAACGCTCAAAAATAAATCTCTCAAAAGGCAAACAAATATTAATAATAAAGGGAGCTGTTGAACTGCACTCCACAGTGGCTGTCACACTTAAGGGTAAAAAAGGCCTTGATTCTTGAAAAAGAAAAAACTTATGTAATCAATAGAATATACTATGCTGTATACCTATAGAGATTATATAACAATGACAATTTGGACAGTACACCAATAACCATCTGGGATGGAGACATTCCTGATAAATGTAGAAATAAAGGCTGTATTTTGAAAGGTTTTGGTCTCACTATGGTCTCAGCCTACACAAATAAGCTCTCAAAACTAACTAATGATTTTTCTTCCCTAAAAGGCAAAACCAAAGTAGGATATCAGCAGCCTCTTTTGACTTCCCTTCTGGACTGAGGTGGTTAAAAAGTATGCCCCATCATTGGCCGCTACCTTGTTAGCAAGCCGTTTCCTTGCTAACGAGATGAGGAAGGAGTAAATGAGGAGGGAAAGAGAGCAGGGGTAATATGTCAAGAGGAGACACAGGCAAATAGGATGAGAACCTGGAGAGATGAAGAAGAGAGATAGAGAATGAGGGAGAGGAGAGAAAGGCCTTGCAGCCCTCAGCAGAGGCATTCAGTGAATCGCGGACATTGTCCAGTGATATCAGTGAACCTCTGATAGTGAGACACAGAAAAACACACAGGTTTAAATATGAAAGCTAAAAGTCAAACAATCCTCTGTTTGACTTTAAACAGAATGAGTTAAAGAGAGAGTGGGAAGTTTGGCTTCTTTTCTTGTTCTTTTGAAAGGCAAAGCACGTATCTGTGTGTGTGTGTGTGTGTGTGTGTGTGTGTGTGTGTGTGTGTGTGTGTGTGTGTGTGTGTGTGTGTGTGTGTGTGTGTGTGTGTGTGTGTGTGAAGAAACGAGGTAAAAGCAAAGGTTTAAGCTGCGTTACCGTCCCAGCAGGCAGCCTGATGAGATGCTTGGGGATTGTGTCCTCCAGCACAAACATCTGTTTTCTCCTTTTTTTTGTAAAAGCCCACAGCATCTTGGTACATTACCATAATCCTTAACATGCTCCATACTTCTCCTCTGAGTTAACACATATCACTGCGCCAGTGTAATCCCTTACCTGATGAAAACATCATAACGCTTGAGCAGGGTTATTATCCATGAATTACATTCAGTTATGCTGTGCTTTTCACAGCAAACATGGGAGTATGGTGGCTTTCCTGCCAAAGATCATCTCGAAGGATACGCCTACACAGGAACTATATTCCCTGAACACTGTGGCCAATATTAATGAACGGTGTTGTTGCAAACATACATTGTATACAAACATGTGTGTGTAAATATATATATATATATATATATATATATATATATATATATATATATATATATATATATATATATATATATATATATATAGGATTTTATTAAATGCATAGCATGTGGTGCCAATCCCAAAACATGAATAAAAAAGCCTATGTGTTAACAATGTTGTGTTATAGTGCATAGCCAACCATGTGTCACTGAAAAAACTTGTAATAACCATGTGTGTCCACAGGGGGAAGTATTGTCACAAATTGGCTTCTTAACCATTTCAAGCCTACCTTTTATTTGGCCTATTCATTCACACTGGCTTGCAACCCGATCACCTCACTATCAATTTTTCGCCCTGCTCAAAAAGAACACAGATGCCATTGTCATAATTTATGTGAGAAAACTCAATATTGGTAACATGACAAAATCAGCAACACTCTGCACAAGGAGCAGACTCTATTTGCAGACCAATGCGTTTCTGCTTGTGGCCTTCTTCAGGGTCAGGCCACAAGCCGAAATGCGTTGGTCTGCAAGTTCACCCTCCTTGGAAGTTCGTGAAGTTATGGCAGAAACCTATGGATCAAAGAAAACACAACATTGAAAGAACACATCTGCATTTTGATGACATTTCTAGTGAGAACTATGCATAATATTTTCATGATCTCACAATCTACAGCAGTTGCTATGGGCATAGCTATTTCTACATCACCAACCTGTGCCGTCAATCCCCGGACATAAAATCACATTTAAGGAAAACATCTGTAGATACATGAACGTTAATGATATTTCTAGCAAAAAGTATGCATAATATTTTCATAATCTTTGTTCCTGGAATCTATACAGTCTTTCATTTATTAGTTTCACCAAAGATTTCAGTGTCATGTGTTCTACTGTGTAGGCAGTAGCCAAAGCAGGGCCGCAATCCATTTAGTCTGCGTTCTTTCTATCTTACAATGATGCATTGTAAGATAGAATTTTCTACATTTTAATGACATTATTGTTGAGAAGTACGAAGTTAGGGTGAATAATTTATAATATATATCAAACCATTGACAGTTGAAAGTGGAATATTTAGGAGAGAGAAAATTTCACAGGGGGCATCTTATCAGTCTTACATCTAACGTAACAATCATATAAACATAGTGGTATTGGCTGTCATGTGGTACCTATGTGAAGGCTTCCCACTATCATTGGGTATCTGGAGTTGAATAGGTGCATGTGTTTTAGCCTTGTGAATGCCAGTTACACTTCTGCTAAACGCATCAAGTTAGATCCTTATGTGTAAAACAGTTGGAGGTACTTGCCAGATGATACTGTACGTCATATTTCTGTTTATCAGCACCTCTGATTTCCATCCAACATGGTGTATATTGGTGCAAGAGAGAGGATGGATTCATCGCCCTGTGTATAAATATTGAGTTATGTATCCCACTGGCACTTTGTATTATGATTGTGTGTTGATTAATCTTCTTGATAACTTGAGAACCGACTGTTGTTCTGTATTTCTCATAATTTCAAAAAAGCTTTGATGAAACAGCCTTAACAAAATGGGTAAGGGTTGGGGCTAGGGAAACTACTAAACCAAATATTGTCTACCTTCCTTGAACAAAGATTATGAAAACATTATGCATGCCTTTTTCTAGAAATGTCATAAAAATATATAGGATTGCAGATCCTGTCTTAAAAGGTTGCTTTTCCCACTGTAAATAAGAGAAATGATCACAGACTAAATGGAATGCAGCCCTACTATGACCACAGCAGTTTCCATAGCTCCAGCCTACACATGGTAGAACACGTGACCCTGAAATCTTCGGCAAAACTAAAAAAGGAAAGATTGTCTACATTGTCAGAATAAAGATTATGAAAATATGCATACTGTAATTAAAATGCTTATAAGTGCAGATGTTTTCTTTAAATGTTTTGTTTTCCCACGTAAAGTGCAGGGAATGGCGGCCATGTTCTTTTTTTGCAGCGAGAAACTTGATAGTCATGTGACCAGGTGGAAAGCCAATGTGAATGAATAAGCCAAATACAACGTAGAACTAAAATGTTTTAAGGAGCCTAATTGTGACAATATTATGCCTCCCCCTGTGGACCTACTTGGTTATTACACGTTTTTCAGTGAGACTGATTTAGCAATGCATTGCCAGACAACTTTTGGCCAGAAACTACTTAGCAGTGGCGCCTCCAGAAACCTTGCACAGGGGTGGCCAGATGGGGCACACTGAAACTAAAAGTTATAATTTCAGGATTTTATTCTACTGTTGTACTAAATCTGCCTGTAGAAAACTACCAGAAAGACTAAAGTAAACGCTTACTAACGTCTTTTAGTTCATTGTTTGATTTTTAATGTTACTAATGATCTGATATGCATAGACCAATAACAGTACATTTTGAGTTGAACAACAATTACTTTTTGCGGAATTACATTAGGAATAAGGTTCACATTTATTAATTTATTGAAAAACAAAACAATTACTAGCATACTGGCAGATACAAATAAAAGCATGATACAAGGTCAGGAAGAGCGGCTGCCTTGCTGGCTGTGCATTATGGGATGAAATGCTAAACTGATGCTATTACAATTTACACTGGGGTAGCCAGTGGTGTGGCATGGAGGGGAGGGGGGGGGGGCATGGCCACCCCTGGCCACCCCTAGTGGTGCCACTGCTACTTAGGTCCCATTTTTCATAAGGGCAAATTGTCTTGCGGTGTGTTGGGATACTAATCAAACTGACCCATTTTTTCATGACGTCATGGGTGATATTTGCGAGAATGAATTTAGTAGACGCCACAAGCTAGGTGCTCATATAAAGTACAATGTGTAGAAAAAGATAACTTCTTCTATGTTTCATCTTAAAATGAAGCGTAGAAGAAGACTTCCTCTAAATTAATAAATGTTTGTGTGAATACAGTTTTATTTATTTATTTACCAAATTTACAGTTTCTGATTTTTATTTTTTACAAAAGAAATGTTTATTTACACATCTTTATTGTGTGGGGAAAAACACTGTCAGGGTGCCATTACATTTTTCCAACTTGTGCACCCCCTAGTGGCAGCTTGTGCAACCCCAGGCTTGCACGTACCACACTTTGGGAATCCCTGCCATATAACATAGAAAGGATTCCTAGATCAATGTGTGCTTCTGTGCTTTTGTGTCTCTGCTCTGTCTTCTCTCACCCCCAGTTGGTCGAGGCAGATGACCGTTCACAGTGAGCCTGGTTCTGGTTCTGCTGGAGGCTTTCCTTCCTGTTAAAGTAGGGTGACCAGATGTCCCCGATTAATGGGGACAGTCCCCGTTTGGGTGTCCTGTTTCCGGCAAAAAGCTGTCCCCGGAAATGTTCCCAATTTCATTGTATCATGATAGAGTAAATAAGTTGAACACAGCTAAAGGTATTTACCTGGTCCTGCTGCTGTCCTGATGTAGTAGAAGAGCTGAGCTGAGCTGAGCTGAATGCACCCTTGATTTGCTTTGCAGACCAGGCAAAACAAACCAACCCTCGACAGGGACTCGGCAGTATAGTCATCACCTAAGATGACCAGACTTTAGCAAAGTCTGGTCACCATGTTAAAGGGGAGTTTTCCTCTCCACCGTCACTTCATGCATGCTCAGTATGAGGGATTGCTGCAAAGCCATCAACAGTGCAGACGACTGTCCACTGTGGCTCTACGCTCTTTCAGGAGTGAATGCTGCTTGTCTAGACTCGATGCAATCTGCTGGGTTTCCTTAGAAAGGACATTTTAGACCAATCTGTCTGTATTATTTGATTTGATTTAACTTTGTAAAGTACCTCGTGTTCCGAATTAGCGCAATATAAATAAAATTGAACTGAATTAAATTATCTTAGCGCTTGTTGTTATAATGTTTTCTAGAAAATAGCCACATTGAACTGTTGTATCTACTGCCTTTGGATTTTTCCCTAGTTTTTATTAAGCACATACACTTTCTAATTTTAGGGACACGAGAATTTTACTTCATTCTTTAGGAATAAAAAAGGTTTGAACGTAATTTTTATCAGAACTGTGTGTACATTTGACAAATGCAAATAAAACTCCTCATTGTTTCCCATCCGGTATTCAACACTCGTCAGTCTTCAAACCATTTCCGTGTCCATCCATGTGAGCATTTTATTACTGTTCATTTATCATTTGTTCAGATGAATCACTTTATGTAGTCCCTTTCTTTACCCTTCTTTTTCTCCTTCTGCTGTCACTTCATTCCTTCTTTCTTCCTGGAAATCAGGGGCATCAGTTACACTGCTGAGCTCATTTCATTTTAATTTAGATGTCCATGTTAAGATGGATATTAATATTGCATCTCTAGGCCCTATTAATATGCTGAGCCCAGTCTAAATGTTTTAATAGCCACCGTGTAAATTATTGAAAGCGTGTTCATGGGCAACTTTGAATCATTTGACAGACATGTTTGTTCTTGGATCTTTCTAAGAGAGTGACTGAATTCTAATCATAATCTGCAGCAGAAACAGGAGGAATTTTTCCTGTCCTGATCTTTTGCCTGGACATGATCTGCCCCCTCAGAAACTGCAACCTCCACATTACCATCTGTAGCTGCTCTAAATGGAGAACAATTATTCTTTAATCAGCCCATCTTGCTTTTTCTCATTATTTTGAAGTCTCCATACATTTCAACACACAAACACACACACACACATGCACACCGGATATTATTCTAAGAAATCCTCATCTGATGTTCCATTAGACACAGATGCCGCTGCAGCAGCTACGGCGATAAAGTTGGCTTTTCAAGTGACTGAGCTCAGCAATTTATTAAAAGCCGGTTGAACGCCGGCAGTGACAGACGCTGTCGCCTGCCGTCGTGCACACACGTGTGCTGTGTGTTGTGGCGGAAGATGGATCGGAGTACAGATTGTAAGTGACATGTTAATTTCTTCTCCGTCACTCACGGCCGAGACGTTAGCTCCCGCAGTAAAGGAACGGCAGGCTGAGCCATCAAGAATTTCTTCCTCCTCTGTTCTTTTCTCACTTATCCCCTTTTCTTTACTCTTCGTCCTGTCATTGCAAATTCCGTCACTGTTCAAGGATCAAAGAAACGTTTCATTCATCTTTTTGCCACATGCCTGCAAGCTTCTCGACGTTTTAAAGATTGCTCCTCATAAGGCCACATGCATCCTCTCAAAGTCAAGGTCAGACCTCGTGTTTACGGCAGGAGTCCCTAACGTATGAACTTTACCGCAACAGAGACTTCTTTTGAGCTCATTGAAAAAGGAAAGGTCAGTGTTATTAGTCAGCTTTGATTAAATTCGACAATCACTAAGTGAAAGAGGGGAATTCAGCTCAAAGACACACAGAGGTGTGCTTCTTTCTTTTAGGTGTTGTTTTTTCTCTCGGTGTGCTTCTCTCCCCGTGTTTCAGTTCAGAACATAACTCAAGAATCTTAAAGCCGTATATAAAATACAAGTCCGTTCATGGTTTTCACCTTGTGTTTATGCTTCAAGTTGACGGATGATGTTTGGAGCTATTTAACGTACTGTTATCATAAAATGAATGTTGATGTTGTTTAGTTTTGAAATCTTAGATGAGTTTGATGATTAGATGATACAGGGTGTCTGTCTTGTATTTATATGAAATTAATCATTTCCACTGTGTGTGTGTGTACGTGCAGGCAACCCTGGTACTACGGCTGGGGCTTCAACTTGCCGCGGGGTCAGGCTCTTCTGGACAAATGGAACCAGATTCCAGACAACACAGACATCCTGCTCACACATTGCCCCCCACTGGGTGAGATATGTATTACAGTGTGTACCCCCCCCACTCTCAGTACACACACACACACACACACACACACACACACACACACACACACTCAGTCAGTCAGATAATGTAAAATCTTATATTACCTTAACCAGTCACGTAGGAACTCCTGACCTGAAACCTAGAGCTGCTCAATAGTTCAGGTTAACAGCAGGGCACGAAGAGCAGGTCAGGTTCTGGTGTTCTGACTGCAAAAAAAAATTATTTGAGAAACACAGATTTGTAGAAAAAGAAGTAGATTGGACAGAAGTCTAAAGCCTTCCTACTGCTGGCTCATTTCTGTTAGCAAGAAGAATATAAAAATACATTTGGTTCCACAATAAGACAACCATGATATTAGCTTAACATCCAGACAAGAGGAGTTTTTATAATATAGGCTACTTGAGAGAACTATAGTTTTACTCAGTTTTGTGTAAAGTTTTCACAAATCACAAAATGTGTTTTAAAGAGCCTAAAAACGTAACGTTTGACATCTCTACATACTAGGGATGGTTTTGAGAATGCACAAGTATCTCTTTCTCCCAGTCAGCTATTTTCCATCCAGTTCATCATTCTGACCCAAGTTTTGCCAAATTTAAACTAAGTTGAAGCAGTTACAAAAATTAAAGAATCCCCTTTCACAGTTTTAAACCATTATTCCTTTCTATGTACAGCAATTGTAAGACAATTATAATGATTCAAATGGCAACCACAATCTCTAAAAAAAAATGATGTGACAGACGGAGAAGGTCAAATCAAAATGTTGTGCTCCCATTTGTTGTCGCTAGAGAGGGTTTGACAAAATCACATGTCGGTTGGACCATCACCATTTTGTCTTAGCTTTTGTTCAATGTCTCAGTGGAATATGTTCGTTTTCTTCTCAGACTGTAAATACTGACAGATTCAGTAATTACACAGCCTGGTGTTGACCAGGTGATGTTTTTAATAGGTCTGGCTGTGCTTGCTATCACCATGGTTACATTGAAAACCTCTTTGGGATTTTTGTTTTGTCAGAGGAAGGTGTACTGATGAGCCTCTTCTCCGCCAAGTTAGCAGATAAAAGTTTGGATTCAGTCAGCTTGCTCTGCTCCTTAATAACACCCCCCCCCCCCCACCCCGGCCCCCCCTACGGGAGAAGTCTTTAATTACAACCACTTTGGAAAAGTGCTCACCTTTTAGCCGCTGACAACTTTACCACACATTAACAAACACAGACGCCAGATCGCACGCTGACTGATGTCCTACTGTACGCGCATGCTTACACACAAACAGTCATCGCCCTGCGCCGCGCGCACACACACACACGCTTTTACACCTCATCTCCTGCTGCAGCTGTGCTGTTCCGACAACTGTTTATGATTGATTTCTTGTGTCTGCGCCGCGGCTTCGAACGCCACAATTTGTTTTTCATTCAGCTTAGCCAACTGCCTCCAACTATCTGCTCGCAAGCCGAGCCGCCGGCATATGGAGCAGCTACAGCAGACTACTAGTGCATGACACGCAGTCACTCAGATGCCAAAGCTGAGCAATTGACATGGGAGGAAGGGAGAGAAAAGGACAGATGTTACAAATTGTTTTCTTCTCTTACTAAAAAAAAAAAAAATAAAAATGAAGAAATGAATGAGAGAAAAGAGTGAGCAAGACACTGGTTGCCAGTGCAGGAGAGGTTATTATGTCTTAAGAAGTGAGATAAATCTGCATATCAGAGGCCAAAGAGAAAGAACGTGTGCTTTCTATCCGGCTGTGAGGAAGAAGGTAACATCGCAATGAGATGGCGTGAGAGCGAGAGAGAGAAAAAGAGGAAAACAGACTCCCTGCCCAAAAGCAGCAGCTGCTTTAAACAAGAGGCGTATTAGAGGAAAACACCCTGAGACAGAAAGAGCCCTGGTAAATTCTCACTTCACCTCCGCTGCTGCCATAGGATTGCAAAAATTACAGTAAATTATTCTATGTCCCCCATCCCCATATGTACATTGGTTTAAAAGGTGAGAAGTATATAGTGAAATGTAGAAAACTCTTTTCCATGAGCAGGTAGTGGGGTTTATACCTCACTCCTGTGAAATATTTCCATTATTACAAAAATTGGGATTTCTATTTATGTTATTTTACTGGCTACCCCTTAAATACATAAGTGGCTCTCTATCCCAATAAAACAATTTTCCATTGACCAAATGCTTTACAAAGACTGTAAAACTGTTACAATTTACAACCAATGAAACACAATACCTCTAAAACTGAAAGCAAATAAAATAGTTTCAATAAGATTGGTACATATTAACAATGAGCTATTGGAAGGTCAGTCTGTTTACTTTAGCGGTGCCTCAGAATAAAACAGCAGATAGCACAATGCGTATTTGCTCTGTGAGGGATAGAAAAATACAGAGTAGTGCATAAATGTGTTCATAATTATAATGCAAGGATATTTAGACCCTTTAACTGTGATACCCTTGAATACAATCCATGTTATCATGTCATCACAAACTTCCTACATCACAAAGAGTGCTATTCAATCCATCTTCTGAAAAACATCAGAATATGAAATAAGTGCTAACTTACCAAGACGTGGGCTAAAGTGTGCATTGATTAAAAGAAACAAGATGGGGAAAAAGGTTTTTAAATAAGAAAGTTAAAACTCAACATTTATTAGATGTTTTTACTGAAGTCTCATCTGAAAATTCACAAACAGAAAAATTGAATCTGTTGTTCAAAAATACAGATTAGTTTCTCCTTTTTTAAAACCTCCATTAGTCAGTCCCTTTTTTTTCATTTCCCCCCCCCCTTGTTTGCTTCTTTTCTCTGTCGTCTTTTGTTTGCACTTTATTATTGTTGTCTGCAAAAAGTGACAGGAGGCGAAAAATGGAGTCTCATACTCCTCGCTCATTTTATTCCTCCGACTAGATGCTTTTATTGACTCAGCGTCAGAAGCGTGACTCCTCACTGTTCAGCCATTAAATCCTACACGCTCCATGCTTCATCCTTGTCACACTTACTGTGAAGTTTGCATCTGTGTGTGGCTTTGATTGATCTTTATTTTATATGGCTGCTTTCAGACAGCCTGTTTTTTTTTTTTTTTGTACTCTTTGTGCTGTGCCGAGCAGTTTACCATCCCACAAACAGCCCGAAATGAAAAGCTTTGTTTGAAAATTTGATGTATCGCCATTAGAGGGGAGGTGGAATTTATAACCTTCACTCAGGCATGTCAGCGGCAAACACGCAGGAAATCCACCCAAAGCCATCAAACATCCAATTAAACGAATTTCTGAAACAATCTGTACAGAAGCATTATTGTACCAAGGTAAGATATTACTTTAGTTTGTTTTTTGTCCGACAGACAACACACCGATGGAAACATTTACCTGCAACTGCAGATCCCAGTAAAACTATTTTATCCACCGAATTGCTTTACATATTGTCACGTTACAGCAAATTACAATGTATTTATTTATCTTTTTCATGGGAAAAGAAAGCTAATGAATTGTTTATTTTTTACCTAATAAAAATGTGTAATGTGTGTCATGGATTTGCATCTAGGCCCCCTTTACTCCAATGCCCCTAAATTTGCATAGAGTTTGATAATTTGTGTTTAGTTTAATCTGAGTCTAAATGCAGCTGTTTTGTTTCTGGCCCCAGAGGTCTGTTAGAAAATATTATATATAACAAACACCATCATGAAGACAGAGGAACACATCAGCTTGGGGAGAAAGTTGTGGAGAATAGGGCTAAGCAGCATCTTTCTTTCAATATTGATAAACTTTCCTGATTAAAGGATGCTGTGTCACTTCCACAACACCAAGGGATTGAGATAGGGTGGACGGATCTAGTTTGGGATACACATTACAGTGATTTATGTAATGGATAAATCACTGTAATGAATAACGGAATCTTGAATTATATATATATTTGGAAGTGATAGATTTTTTGATTCAAAAGTCATATTTAGAGATGTATTTTTTTCTTTTTTCCATCTGAGCTGACTGATGTCTGGTTGACAGAACTTCAAAATAATGCAAAGAAAGAGCTTAGAAGGCTGTCTTATCTTTAGAAATCTCTTTATAGCTGTAAATGAACAAAATAGATCAGGGGTGTCAAAGTCATTTTAGTTTAGGGGCCGCATACAGCTTAATCTGATCTCAAGAGGGCCACATGAGTAAACTCATTGCAAGTTTAAATAGAACTAATAAAAGTAGACTTGTTGTTGATTTTTATATTAAATGAATTTCACGTTTACACAATATATTATGAATAACCTCAGCGTTTTTAAGAAAAGTATGTGCAATTTCAACAATACTTTTACTCAGTTAAACATTTACTTGTGCATTATGCATAAGAACTGATCACAGTGATTGTACAATGTTGAAAAACATTTATTCACATTCTTTGGAACTTAAAAACACTGTCATGCATGGCAAAATACAAACATAAAAATAAAATAAGAAATTATTTAAAATCAATTTTCCACATCTGAAGCTCAGTGCTACCATCTGCTAATTAAAACACAGCGCCCCTCGTGGACAATATAGGAACTGCAGATTTTTAATTAAACGAAGTACATGTTTTTTTCAATAATTGTTTTATCATTCTCTTCCTTTTATCTCCTCTTTCTTTCACCTTTTGTTTTTTTTCTTCTTGTTCTTCCTTTCCTCTCCTACTTTCCCATTGTAGTGTCCATATCATTTGAGATATTCCCTGCATGAATCATAATAAAACTATTCACCTTCATAAATCCAGCGGAGCACTATGGCAAAAGCAGTACTGCTCCACTTGTGAAAGTCAAATCTGATTAGCTCTTTCTGGCATTAAGACAACAATTCTTATTGTCACATTGCCAGACAGGACACTGGGGGAAAAAATAATAAAAATATATTTTTTTAATGCATTTAGCCACTGGGCAGGACTAAATTGTTCAGCGGGCCAGAAGCGGCCCGCGGGCCGTGTGTTTGACACCCCTGAAATAGACAGTTAAACTTCTACAAATATCACACTTAGGCTACGTTCACACTGCAGGCCTTAATGCTCAATTCCATTCACATTTCCAAATATATGTGACTTGTATGTGATCTCCTGTGTTAACTGAATTCATGCAACTTAAGTGTCCCGCATGCCAGTTGAGAACGCGATGACGTCACACGTAGCAAGCGTACTCAGTGTTTCTGGAAGTAAACATGGATTATAATGCTGGCGGCTTTCCCTCCACTGACTGCTCTCATCATTGTTGTCCGCCATGGGTGTCGTTTTTCTTCCCGCTTCTGCATAGCAGGACGCTGATTAGTGACGTTTGTCGAGTATGAATGACGTACAGGTGGGATAAATGCGACCTGGCCGTACAGACACAGGTCGCATTTGAAAAAATCCGATCTGTGTTGTTCAGACTTTCATGAAAAGATCAGATCCAGGTCGCATAAGGGCAAAAAAAAAAAATTTGAGATTGGGTCACTTCCGGCTGCAGTGTGAACATAGCCTTAGTGTCATTGAAGCCATGCTTATTGCCTATCTTCATTTTAAGGAAGCTAAAATATAGAATGATTCAGTGAACAAGTCATTTTAATGTACTGATTCTAGTAATTTAGTACAATCAAAAAAAACCGGCATTCCCATCACCACTGGAGAGGAGCTGGCGACCTGCATGGCTCATCCGCTTAACCTCTGTCTGTAACATCAGAGCAATGCATGCAGGGATGTGTAGTCTATCATTCATTCCTTGTGATGATGGCCTGTCTGATTTTCTGCTGCTGCATACTGTGAAAGCTCTGCAGGAGTTTATTGGAGATGGTTCATTTTTACAACCATTTCCTCCCCAGGGCAGTACAACTTCTCCAGTCACTTCATGGCTCGCTTAAGAGGAAAAAAAGCCAGTGACAGCATTGACTGGACGACTCCAGGCATTTTGTGATGCTAAATCCACGTTGACCTATATGCTGCTCTTTTGGCCCAACCTTCCCTGTCTGAGCAGATGGCTTTGATGACTGACACATCAGGCAGTGTTAGAGCAGCGAGTCTCTGGGGGTTTTCAACCGTTTGCCTTTTTCAGCTTTAAACTGTTGGAAAATCAGAGTTTTTGACCAGTGCCAGGCAAGGTTTTGTGAAGGGTGGCTCTTCTAAGTCTGCCTTAATGCCGCAGTAGGCCTTAATGCTCTGCTCTGAAATGAGCCGTGCCCCCTGTTGTAGCAGTGGCTGGGAAACATTTTTTATGTTACATTTTGATTTTAATCATTTTAAGGTTATGGTGGAGTGATAGTGATTATATGGAATACAACAAAACTAATCTGTTTTAAAATGTGATAATTAAATATAATGTCATTTTAGGGCTTAATGCATCTTTTTTAAACTAAATGTCTGTTACAAAAGATGTACATGCAAGACGCAAAAAAAATGTCTTCTGAAGTGAGATCCGGGCTAGTCAGAAAACAAGCAGGGCTTCCCCCAATTTTAGTATGGTACAAATATATATATATATATATATATATATATATATATATATATATATATATATATATATATATATATATATATTTTTTTTTTTTTCTCTCACTTTTTTCATTTTTATTTTGATTGTAAATCATAATTGTTTTATTTTATATGTACAGAAATAATGCAGGGGCACTGTTAGTGGGGTGGACAACTTGTGGGGGGCCCCAGGTGGTTGCCTACTTTTCCTATATGGTAAGTCCATGCCAGGTATTGACAGGCAGTTACAGGCTCTCTACTTAGCAACTCACCATTTTATTTTTTTCTATATGTTTTTAGGCACATGGACCACAAGCCCTTAACATTTACCACGTAGAGCATTTCTGACCTCGGGTCTGTTCCAGCAACAACACCTTGTCATTGTTTCTGAGTTTGTGACAGACATTCAGCATATAGCCGGCCAGTCCAACTTGTTGGCTGAGAGTCTGTGACACAATGTTGGCATGGATTTTTTTCTGCTATAGCTGTGGACTGTAGCACTCCAGGCTGCACCCACAGGTCTCAATTTGGAGGAGAGGCAGGTGCAGGAAGGTGGTCTTTTTTTTTTTGGCCTGGTCAACGCAAACCTATTAGGGGATGGGCTGCAGCATGTGTACAGGTATACTAAGTTACCTCTTGAATCATTCCTCACTCCTGGTCATTACTTTGATCACATTCAAGTGGACCTGGTGGGTCCTCTACCTCTTTCACAAGGTTTAACACACCTCCTGACCATGATCCGGTGTCCTGAAGTGGTTCCCCTAGCATCCACAACATCTGTGACAGAGGCCCACAGTTTGTTTCAAAATTCATCACACTACTGTATGCAATGCAAACGCATTTGTGTGGTAGACCACTACATGCCTCCATCTCACAGAGTTCTGTTCAGCTGAGCATGGAAATAGGATGGACCAACTACAGACCTACGAAGACATGTATGTCTACCTGACCTGACAGGCTGGGCAATGAGAGCATCAATTAGAGAATTAGAAAAGAGGTCAATGGTAACTGCCATTACCCTCTAAGATAGAAAGGATTCCTGGATCAATGTGTGCTTCTCTGCTTTTGTGTGTCTCTGCTCCGTCTTCTCTAACCCCCAGTAAGTCGAGGCAGATGAGCGTTCACACTGAGCCTGGTTCTGGTTCTGCTAGAGGTTTTCCTCCCTGTTAAAGGGAAGTTTTCCTCTCCACTGTCGCTTCATGCATGCTCAGTATGAGGGATTGCTGCAAAGCCATCAACAATGCAGACGACTGTCCACTGTGGCTCTACGCTCTTTCAGGAGGAGTGAATGCTGCTTGGAGAGACTTGTTGCAACCTGCTGGGTTTCCTTAGATAGAAAATTTTTGACCAATCTGTCTGTATGATTTGATCGAATTTGACTTTGTAAAATGCCTTGAGATGACATGTGTTGTGAACTGGATAGGAACTGGATAGGAAGTTGTGAACTGGCACTACATAAATAAAATTGAATTGAAATGAGTTGAATTAACACGAAGAGCTGTACAGATTTACAGCTCAGGTGAGATAATATGTTGAAAGGATAATTATTAATCATGGAGATCATGGCTATGGCTTTTATGGAAGAGTGGCAAAAAGAAGGCTATAGAAAGTCCTAGTTTTTGTTTGCCACACTCCGTATGGGGGGCACTAACATGACTCTTGCCAGATGGATATAGTTCCACCGAGCTCCACACATCCATCTGGACTCGCTGCCATTGGGTGATTTCAATACCAAATAAAATGGACGAGCCAATCAGGATCACTGGTCAGGATTTTCGTAGATGTGACGTATCAGAGAAGCAACTGTTTGGATGCAGACAACAATGGCGGCTGGCAGCGAGGAAGCAAGGGTGACCAGACGCCCCCTAGTGCCCATTTTGGATGTCCTGTTCCCGGCAAAAGTTGTCCCGGAAATGTCCCCGATTTCAGTGCATCATAATAGAGTAGAAAGGTTTAACTCAGCAAGAAGTGTTTACCAGGTCCTGCCGCTGTTCTGACGTAGTAGAAGAGCTGGGCTGAACGCACATTTCCCGCCCCGTCTTTTGGTTTATGTTTCGGTGTTTGTTTCGATGTGAGCGGTTGAAGTAGCACGTCAGTACAAATGAGGGATAAGTGGTTTATCCAATCATAAGCCAGGATTTTTGATAAGGAGATGTATTTCCTTCTGAAATACATCTCCAATTGAGCAATCCCAGAGGGACACTGTAAACGTGGAAGAAGGTACTTTGCTCAGAAGAGACCAAAATTGCACCTTTCAGTCTAAAAGCACAGCAGTATGTGGGACAGAAAAGTAACACTGCTCATTCCTCTAAACATACGATTCCCATGGTGGTGGCAGCATAATGCTGTGGAGAGATGATAAGGAAGCTGGTCAAATGTTGACTGGAAGATGGCTGGAGCTAAATCAAGGAGAATCCTTTCAGAATACCTGATAGAGGCTGTAGAGGATTTGAAACTGGAGTGGATGTTCACCTTCCAGCAGGAAAACCCCAAACATATTGATACAATGAGATGGTTCATATCAAAGAATTTTCATGTGTTAGATCTGAACATAACAGAGAATATGGTGCAGTACTTCACAATGTTCACAGATGCTCTAGATCCAGTCTGATTGAGCCTAAGCTGCTAGAAACATCCTCCAAGGACTTCCAGCTGTAACTGCAGTAAAACATGGTTCTCTTACCAAGGGTGTGTACTATCAAAAATGCTAAAAACTTCTTTTCCTTTCACTTTACACTTTTTTCAAATATAATATATAGCAAATAAAAGGCATTAGGGTTTGAGAAAAGGTTTAAGGGATATGATACTTTTGCAGGTTAATGTACATTTCTAAACAGTGGCTAAAGTTGGCTACATACTTTTAATAATTATAATAATCACCTTTTAAAGAAACATTTAAAATGAAGACTTTTCTTTTGTTGACAGAAGATTGTTTTGCATTCATTTTTAAAATGTACAACTTGTGCTTACATATAGGAACTTGAGAAGCTCATATTTACATTTATTGACAGATCACTTTGTTTATTGTCGGCATTTAGAAGAACCCTATATCATGAAAAAGTAATATCATGAATCAGTGTAACAGTACCTGCAACAGTACAAATATGATGATGATGATGTGTAAGGCTTTACAACCAATTCTATAAAAAAAACATCTACTGTTTAACCCAAGTCCAACAGTTTTTGTTGATTCTATAACAAAACTGGAGTGAGGCCGTTATACTCTCTTCATGAACATTTGGAAAACCTCATTCATTGTTAAAGCAACAACCACTCATGTTTAAAAGGTTTTTTTCTTTCCATCTTTGCATCCCAAAGAATCTCTCCTATGCCCTCCTAACACATTCACAAAAATGATTCCAAAGTAAATCCAAAAATCCCCCCCCCCCCCCCCCCCCCCCCTGTGCCCCAGCTGGACTTTGAATGGAGTTCAGTATTTGCTGCCACGCCTGTCTGATTTGCCCTTTGCTTCGTGCAGGCTTTCTGGACTGGGTTCCTAAAAAGATGCAGCGCGTCGGATGCATGGAGCTGCTCAACACAGTTCAGAGGAGAGTCCAGCCCAAATTACACGTGTTTGGACACATTCATGAAGGTAAGTGCATCTGCTTTTTTTTTTTTTTTTTTTGCACTGCTAGATGATGGAATCCATCATGTTTGAGTACCAATGTTTTTAACCAGTTGCATACAAATGCACACAAACGTTCAGTGCTAATGACTTTCGGCCTTGGCATTGTGTTCACACAAGCTGGTGCATCACTGCCCTTGGCGTCTGTTATCCCTAATTTCTAGTCAAACTGTTAGGATTGGTCTAGCTTTCTACATGTTACTTCTCCAATTTTGCTGTTTCAGCAGTTCTCGTTCATCTCAGATTTTATTTACATCATTTCAAGACCTGACATGGACTGGATGGCCATATCTTCCCTGGTTACTTAGATATTTCCCCATGACTGCTGATTAGCCGCTACTTCCTAATCTGCAATTCATCCAGGCCAGCAAGGGCAGAGATGCAGCTCCCTGTGCTGAGGATTGCTTTTTATTCCAGGGTTATCAGGTCAGTGTTGGGCCCTGGAGCAGCAGTCCCTGATCAGAGACAACCAGATTAGAAAGTGACTCAGGTTTTTTTTGAAGATGAAATTAGCTGAGAGCAGCTATCCAAGACATTCAAAAATAGGTGTGTTTTGAATAAATCTAATTCAAATATCAAAGGGCCAAAACAGCTATAGAGATTGCTTTCACACACCTGGAGTCAAAGAAATGTGTCTCACATTGGGACCCTTCTTAAAGGTGGTGATATCAGTTTTACATCTCTTACTTGACAGACATGTTGTTCCAAAGGGCTTCGGAAGCCAGAACGTGCTCCAATTCCTTACATTTACAGGGTCTAATGTTGGTAATTTTCCTAACTTTCATCATCAATAACTGCAAGTAGAATTATTTCTCTACTTCTTGACTCATGAAACAAACCTTTTCATCTCCTTGGTTTATATTTCGGAATATTCACTAAAAAATTCTGTCTGTTCTGGCTAAACTCAAGATTAAAACTGCACAGGAGTAGCACACGTATAGAGGCTTTAGTTTTCAACGCTGCTGACCAGGTTTGACTCCAGCCTGCAGTCCTTTGCTGCATTTCTTCTCCCTCTCTCAGCCCCCTTCCTGTCAGCCTACCTTCAATAAAAAGGCCACTAGTTCTACAAAAAAGAATACAAAAACTGCATTTGTTTTCATTTTGTACCATGTGACTTAAATTGTAGCGCTTTTCCAGTCAAAACTGTACCTTATACTCATCATTGGCATTACTGAGATTAGTTTCTTTGCTTTTAATGAGTTTAGTTGAACAGTTTCTTTTAGTGGAGTGGAATAACAACAAACACATTTTTGGAATTTTAAAGACAGAAATTGGGTACACAAGTTTGATTTTATTGCACAATTTCTCTGATCTGTGAATCTGAGAAAATCTGTAACAGATTAGATCAAATATAGATTAAATGTATGCATACACTTCCACTGATATTTGCTTGCATGCAGTCTGTAGCTGCACACACACCTTAGGCGTGTGCATGCTTGTTTGTCCCGTGAGTTTACCATGTTAAAATTTTGTGACACTGAATTTGGGGTTTTTTCATTATTTGTATGCCATGTTCACCAAAATTTAGAAAAAGTAAAGACTTTAAATTTTTCACACTTTATGTAAAGAATCTATATATTACATGAGTTTCCCTTTGAGTCTTAAGAAATATTAAACCTTTTAAAGATTTTCTAATTTTAAAGACGTACCTGTATGTTTGAACAGTTGGTTTATTTTGGCAAACAATTTGAATTGAGTTTCATATATAGTCACTGATGCCCTCTACAAGGAGGCTAACACCCAAAAGTTCTTTGCTGTAGTGGCTAGTTCTTCACAGAGTGCTTTATCCAAGCATATTAAAGGAAATATGCTGACAGGCTTTATGGAGAAGCTGATTGTAATTTCCCAGCATGACTTGCTACTGCTTCTTCACTTGAGTCATCAAAGTTGTCGTGAAAAAGATAAGCACAATGTTTGCCTCATTCTCTTTTTTTTTTTACCTTTTTTTGCCTAATTTCTCTAATTCATTAGGCTATGGCATGATGACAGACGGCACCACAACGTTCATCAATGCCTCAGCCTGCACGGTCAACTTCCTGCCCATGAACCCCCCCATCGTCTTTGACCTTCCCAACCCCAGGACCACATGACTAGAAAAAGCTGGAACCCAGACCCCGGCTGTCAGTCAAGAGAAAGGCGCCCAAAGAGGAAGTAGAGTTTGAGGAGCTGGACGGATGGCGTTCTGTACATATAATACAGGTCCGTGTTTCATAGGGTGTGATTTGTGATGGATGGATGCTTCCTCAGGCTTTCACCATCATTTCATGTGCCATAACTACTTCTTCATGTTAAAACGGAGCTTGAAAAGCAGATGCGTGGACTCATGGAAAGACGCATTAACATGCAGACGATTTGTAACATTTCTGCGTCCTCGCTGCAACTGACAATCCGATGCTGCTGTTGGAGACAAAAGAGACTTCATTGTTACTTCATTAAAATTAACAGTAAACACGCCAACTCCTCATCTAGACGAGAGCTTTTGGCTGAGCAGCTACGGAACGTTTGCCAAGAGGATTTCACACCATTCTTCCTACTTTTCAACTTTAATTTCCCATGTCTTTTCCAATCCCCCTGCACATACACAGACGTTACCCCTCTTCCCTTTTATGCCTCCATTTCCTCTCCTCTCCTAGGGGCCAAAGCATGCTGGAATGTGTTTTTTTTTTTCTTTTCTTTTTTCCCCTTTGGCATGTTTGCACATGCAAAACATCAAAGGAAGAGTACAAGGGCAGTAAGAGGTCTCTGCCACGGGCTAAAAGTATGTTGGGGTGTCAGATGTGTCGACGCTGCTCTCTGGGGCTCGTTACAGCCTCAGGTGAGCCTCTTAACCAGCTGGAAGGCAGAAACAGGGTACTCTGTCCCACCCCAATGTACCAGGGCTCTATGTGTTCCTTACGCTCCTTCATCCTCTCCATCCTCAATGCTGTGACTAGCCCCCAGTGTATCTGTTACTGGAAGTTTCTGAGACGTGAAAAAAAAAAAAACGACTATTAAACATGGAGTGCTAACACTTCTGTCCATTCAGCCAGAGGAAAGCTGGACAACCGAAAGCAGCAGTTGATGTTTCAAGTTACTCAGTTAGGATATTTTGTAGGAGGACGAGCATCTGATTCTTTCATTCAAGAGAAGTAAAGCTGTAACTACACACAATGTAAATGATATTTGTAAAGGTCCTTCTTCAGAATAAAGAACAGCTCTTCAATACTGTTGCTATGCTATGCTTTCAAATGAAAAAAAGGTAAATATTTGTGGTTGCTGCATTTCATTTGGTCTATTTCTTAGTATTGTTAAAGCTTGTTGTGGTATTTATTCTTTTTTTTTCCCCAACTGTATTTACTAATTAACTCTTATTACATCTTTTGTTCTTTAAAGAGAGATACAGATTTGTAAAATTGTTTGGAATTTTTTCAAGCCTCTATTACCTGGTTTTGGATATCTGAATATGCTTTGCATAAGAGAACCAGGTCTGCTCTCTAAGGTTATGTGTGAATATTCCCCATGGCTGCAGTTTACTCCTTCTCCTCCTTTGCTTCCTAAGCACATGAGAACTTATTGCACTATGCTGATGTCTTAATGTTTCAAATTGGGTAAAGGTAAAGAGAAGGCAGAGAATGTGTCTGCATTCACTTTTAAGATAGATTGTGTGCGTTAATGGGACAGTTTTGTTTATTTGAAGAAGTCTGTGTGTGTGTGTGTGCTTTGACAAAGTGTCATTGGGCTTTCAGTGAGACGGGCACTTTAAAGCAGAATTGCAACATGGGATATCAGAAGTCTCACATCAATCCTGAACTTACATCCAATTTGGCTGCCATGGATAAAATGTAGCAACATTTTAGGTACAGTTTATTTCCACTGCTACTATTTAGGATTGCGTTACCTCAGTCTTACAAATAGTATGACAACTTCTGGTAGTGAACATTTTCAAAAGGTATTTGAATGCATAAAATCCAGTTAGTCTGTTCACAGAGCACATGCTTGAACAAATTCCACAAGTTTTCTAACAAGTAACCTTTATACGTTTAGAGTTTTTTACTCTCTATAAGCTTCACTGTGAAATTACATCGTTCTACTACCAGTAAGGGAACTGTTACCAATAATACCTTTACATGACAGCCTTCAGTAATCTGAACTAACCCTTTAAGTCAACTGGGAGGTCATTTCATGTTCATGTTATAGTTCCACGTTCAACAGAACCTGCAGTATTATTAGACGTTCAGAAAGTCCTGGTGAACTAAGGGCAAACCAGAAAGGGTCAAAACCAAAGCAGATTCCTACCATCCTAAAAACTTCCATGCAAAAACGTTATAGGAAAATTTCAAACTGCTGTCACGTTACATGAGACCATTATTTGTCTAATAACACTATTGTTAAAAGGAATGTGACATGGTTGTAGTCCGTAACATTGATCCGCTCACCTAGAACACAACATTCCTCTAAAGTTAAACTTAATCAATTCAAAAAATGTTTAGGCATAGCCAAATGCTTTTCCCTTAATCCCTACAGTATGTTCAAGTCTTTCTAGGAGAATATTGGGATCAACTGTATCAAATGCAGCACTGAGATCTAACAGGACAAGTACACAAGGCCATTATCTGAGGCCATGAGAATATCATTAGTGACCTTCACCAGAGCTGTTTCAGTGCTATGAGCTCTAAAGCCTGACTGAAACTCTTCAAAGAGGTCATTACTTTGTAAGTGTTCGCATACTTGATTAGCAACTACTTTCTCAAGAATTTTTGATAGGAAAAGAAGATTACATATATGTCTGTAATTTATTAAGTCATCTTGCTCAAGAGAGGATTTCTTAAGTAATGGTTGAATGACAGCTAGTTTAAAAGCCTGTGGTACATATCCATTTACTAAGGATAGATTAATCATGGTTAAATAGGGGCATTAATCAAAGAGACTACTTCCTTGAGTAACGTTTGGGATTGGGTCTAACATACAAGTTGAAGGTTTAGATGAAGCTAAAATTTTAAATAACTCATAAAGTTCTATTGCATCTAAACAGTCCAAACAAAAATTTTGAATTTTGTTTGGTTGTTTTTATTTATTGTGATGTCTTGTCGTCAACAGTTATTAAAAATGCTTAGAGGATAGGAAGCCTATTGTTTTGTCTTATCAGTTCTAATTTCTCACTAGATGTCATGAGAAAGAATGAGTATAGACATTTCACAGAAAAACCTTTATGCAAAAACAAATAGTAAAAGGTTTGAACCTCACCTTGAAGACATTTTTGTATTTTATTCCCTGTAAAGTAGGGTTTGAAAATATTGACCTGTTGCAAATGTTAATATAACATTTATATTAATCACAATGAAAATTCTGCATTGTAGCTTCCAAAGGTTGTTAGAAATATGCTTTGGTTTGGGCTCTTTTTTCTTATTGTAAAATTACCTGATTAAGTCCAAGCTTCTTTCTCTTTATGCAACTGGAGTGGGTTGAAAATGTATCTCCTGCAGGAAAGTGACCAACTACCTAAATCCTTTCTGCCCTACTTTTGAACAAAGAAAACTCTCCCTTCAAACTACTGTTCTACAGGTAAAGAGTATTGAAAGCTGAACTGTTTTGGCTTTTTAATGGAATACGTACATTATTAAATGAAGTTGTGTTTACAGCTCTGCTTCCTGGTCTGGACCCTGGGTTGTTAGCATTTTGGAGAACTAATAAATTTGGCCAGATTCCTAGAAAAAAGAGCTGCAACATCCAAAGTGGAATACAATAAGAAAGAGAGACTGCCAAAGAATGGCCTCTCTGGGAGAACTCCAACAGAACCATTGTTGATCAAAAAGAACATAAAGGTCTGGTTTACATTTTCCAAAAACATCTTGATGATGCGTTTACAGAAATATTCTGCGGAATCATACGACAGAGGTTAAACATTTTAGAATGAGTAACTCCCATCATATCTGTAAAACTAACGTGGCATTTCAGGCAAAACAAAACAAAAAACATCATACAGACAGTCAGATATGAAAGGGTGTGATGTCTTTGTCAGCTCTGTTTCTTTAGGACACCTCACCATAATTGATGGTACCATACGTTCTGTTTTCCATGAGAAAGTCCTGAAGAATTTGTCTGGGTATCAGTTTCTGACTTAAAGGTCAAGCACAACTTATCAGAATCATCAGAATTACACTACCAGGTCTACCACTGACTGGCTACAAAAAAAGAAGAAAAAAGAAGTGGTTAGAGTCTGTCTAATCACAGGCTGGTTAGGATGCTGTGGCATGATATTAAACAAAGTCACGGATTCTTGAAAAAAAACAAAAAAAACTTCAATGTGGCTGGAATAACAGAATTCTGCAAGAGGAGCATTGGACAGGAGTTATTGCCAAGGTTAGCAAAACCATTTATTAGATTTAGTGGCAATAACTTTTTCACATAGGGCCAAGTTGATTTGGACAGTTCTTACACCTGATAAAAAAATCACCATTTTTATTTGTTTAAGTGTATCTTTGTATGATTGTAGAAAATGGGATTGATGATCTGAAACATGTAACTGACAAGAAAAAAGGAAAAATAGAAAATAATATGTAAGGAAGCAAATATGTTTCCATGGCATAGCAGCTTTTGGCACATGAGCACACAGCCTTTAAAAACAGATGGACTGTTCTGGCCATTTGATTTTTTTATTTGTTTGGCTACCATAATGTTATGATCTGTGTTAAAACTTAGTAACTATTGCCATGTGGGGACACAGGTACAGTTTAGTCAGCTTAAAAATCTGAATGACAAAAAAAGACCAACAGCTTCCAAAAGGTTTGGATCTTATGAATTTTAAAGTCTTTTATTAGCAGTGTATCAAACATAGTGAGAAATGCATTTGAAATGTACAAAACATAAAAAAGCAGGTTGAGGAAAATCTGTCAATAAAAGATTGGTTTACATTTGGGAACTGTAGATGTTGAAAAGAACGTTCGCTTGAATGTAAAGGCACAAAGAAAACACACGATATTGAGTTTTTTTATGCAATGCTGTGTGTATGGTCCACCTGTAGCGTTCCTGTCCATATGTAGAAGCTTCTTTTCTGCTTCTGTGTTAATGTGTGTCCTGTTCCGTCCACAAAGAGACAACGTGCTTATTGATTCTTTTCTTTAGGCATTATCCATTAAGACAAAAGGACTTCAGCTCTTCAGACAATCTCTGTATCTAAGTTTTGTTTTAGGTGACATATTTACTACTGAACTAACGCACAGCCCCCACAGCTGGACTAATGGACAGCAGCAGTGGTGTGATTTAAAAGGGAGTCATTTTTTGTCAGCTGGGACAATTTTACTTCCTGGACCTTTTATATTTCAATATTACTGGATGTTTATAACCCTTTTTTAATGAATGAATGTACATCACATTTGCAGATGAAAGTGTTCATTTGCTGTTATATTTTTGCCATCATTGTTGGGGACATTATGTGTCTTTGGACAAATTCTCAGCAGCCACTGCAGACATCTGTAATGTATAGTACCCTCTTTTTCTTAAAAAAATGGATAAGGCTGCTAGTTCTGAGAGACTAATCAACAATCAAATAAAACCTTATCTGTGATCAGCAGATCATGTCTCCTTACTTTGCTCCTATCTGACCCTTTTTCTTTGAGATTTTACAGAAGAAGAAATTCTGAGGACGTGAGGTAAGATTCCCCCCCTGGTGTTTCTCCAATCAAAGGTATCTTTGTCTAGTACCAATTGTAGAGGTCAGAGCTGCAGGAAAGTTAATTTCCAGTAGCTAAACCCTTTCTGCTCTTTGTCTACCTCAAATTGTGTTCCATAAGCCTTCCACACCTTTAGACATAAAAATGAGGATCCTAGTTTAAATAATTACATTAGTAATCTCGGGGGAGAGCGGGTAATTTATTCACAGACAGTGTTTTACTTTGCCATTAAACCACTGGCTTTCATGTGCTCCAACATCAGCTTCTTGTTCCCTTCTTCTTTCCCATCCTTCTTCCCCAACTACAAAACTGTAATATTTTCCTCACTCCTGATCATCTCCTAGTTCTGTTTGCCAATCCTTTTATCAGGCTCCACAGATATTGACTTCCAGGCAGCTCTCTACACTCTGGGCACCACTGCAAATCATGCTGCACCTTTTCCTTTGGTAGTCTAGCAGTTTTTTTCTTCTTCTGCATACCACATTAATTTTATTTCAATGACAAGACAAACCCATAATTATGACAACTTCAACTCTGTCCATTTTTATACAGTGCCATGGAAAGGTTTTCACCCCTTACAGTTTCCCATATTTTTGCTATTTTGTCACTTTTAAATGTTTCACATCATAATATAATTGTTAATATCAGAAAAAGAAAACCCGAGTAAATATAACAAAACTGTTTTTGTCATAATAACTGAGGTGGTAGTTGGAGTGAAGCACAGACAAGAGCTGGGGAGCCACATGGTGAGTTCAAAGATTTTAATAAGAACAGCAAACAGTTTTAAAGGAAGAAGTCCGGTGAAAATCAGAATTCAAACTGCTGAAAGTACTTTAAATATAAAATTATTACATACTGTTCAATAAATGATAAGCTTTTTTAATTAAGAGTAATTTCCATTTGAAGTTCTTTTTATGGGGGCCGCCTTCTTGGTGAAGAACAGTACTGCCACCTCCCAGTTTGTGACTTCACTGTGCGGTATCAACTGTAAAGCAAGTTCCAATGCCCTATCTGTCCCCTTGTAAATAAATACCCGTTTTCATGCCGAAATATATTTTTTAACCACTTAAACAAAGATAGACATGGTATTAAGCATTTAAATTTAAATTAATACTAATTTTACATTTTAGAGACATACAAAGACAACAAATAAGCATTAAAGTACGGTTTATAGGTTGGGTTTTACAACAGTGAGCACTCTTTCCAAGTTCGTCATATCCGTCCGCCACTCTGATTGGGTAAACAAATGTTACAGCAAATTCTACATTATAAAAAAGAAAAACCTACCGAAAATCCTCGCTCTCATGTCATCTTGAAGACATCCTTATTCGAAATGTTGGCTACAGACGACGTGTTTTCTCTCTGGCCAGAAGCACGATGTCAAATCCTCTCTCTTCACGGTGGTAATCCAGCAAAACAGCCCATGGTGGATGATGAATCGGAAAGGTGAAAAAAATAATATTTTTTCTACTTTTACCCGATATAGTATTGAGGATATGTATTGTTACATCCAACTGCCATTCACTTGAGCATTGTTGCTTCAACAATAGCTCTCGCGAATTACAATGGTGATGTCCTCTGGAAATCCGAAATAATTGTTGTTGATCGCAGCTGTGTCCAACAGCTCCTACAGCTGCTAATGCGCGGCGAACTGCCATCGGCTCTCCGCTTATCCACGTCACAGGATGTGATGTCAGGCGGCCATTACTGCCCATATTTTCCCTGATTTTTTCTTGTTGACTTCCCCTTTAAATCGGAAGCAACCGGACTTTCATTCAGTTCTTTCTGAAAAACGTTTCGACAACTATCCTGCAGTCTTTGTCAGTTGTGACGACTCGCATGAAGCAACCTGTAGTTATAATCCTCCTAGGCCCAATCCAAGTCAGATGCAAATCAATGACCCACCCGTCGCTGTCCTGGGTCATTAGAGGCTATTGCTTAGAGAATGGAGTACTTGGTCACCTGAATCATGACGAGACTGCTGATGTAATCTCTCTGGAATGTGTTGGAGGACAAACTTGTAAACACTGGAGAGATGGAAGAGCAAATCTCCCCCTTCTGTTCAGTGATGGCTTTTCTCTTTTGACCAAGATGGCTTCTTTCACCCCTCTTCCAAACCATCTGTTCTCCCTGTCCAAATTTTGGACATCGTTTTCGTCAAAAGTTTGTCCTTTGTTGTTGAGGTGCAAGTGGACTGCTGAATCTTGCCCCAAGACATGCGTCTTACATTTGTGTAGTTGTTTAATGAGAATAAACAAAGTTACAGGGGTAATGGAGGGTGGGTATAGAGAGCAAAGGAAGTCTTGGAGAGCAAGCAGGAGTGATTATAACAGAGGATCTGACAACTGGGGAGAGGGACAGGTGGTTTAAATACAGAGTAAAGAGCAGAGAGAAAAGCAGTAGAGCAAGTGAAGGCAATCGAATAATAATAAGTGAAACCAATAAAAGTGATGAGCTGAAGGAGACTGGTGACAGGGAGAAATAGAAATTTACCAAGATACAGAAGGAACTAACATAAACTACTTATTACATCTACAATGTACAAATAAACTCACATATTAAAGGATAAAGAAGACATGATCCAAAAATAAGAAAATCAAAACACCCAGGTATCAGTGGAGGGCGGGGACCTTGGCGTTCCGATCCTCGGCTGCAGAAGCTGGCTCTTGGGACGTGGAATGTCACCTCTCTGGTGGGGAAGGAGCCTGAGCTTGTGCGTGAGGTTGAGAGGTTCCGACTAGAGATAGTCGGACTCACCTCGACGCACCGCTCTGGCTCCGGAACCAGTCTCCTTGAGAGGGGCTGGACATTCTTCCACTCTGGAGTTGCCCATGGTGAGAGGCGCCGAGCTGGGGTTGGCATACTTGTTGCCCCCCATCTCGGTGCCTGCACGTTGGGGTTTTCCCCGGTGAACGAGAGGGTGGCCTCCCTCCGCATCCGTGTGGGGGGACGGGTTCTGACTGTTGTTTGCGCTTATGCGCCAAACAGCAGTTCAGATTACCCACCCTTTTTGGAGTCCTTGGAAGGGGTACTGGAGAGTGCCCCTCCTGGGGACTCCCTCGTTTTGCTGGGGGACTTCAACGCTCACGTGGGCAATGACAGTGGGACCTGGAGGGGCGTGGTTGGGAGGAATGGCCCACCTGATCTGAACCCGAGTGGTGTTTTGTTGTTGGACTTCTGTGCTCGTCATGGATTGTCCATCACAAACACCATGTTCAAGCATAAGGGTGTCCATATGTGCTCTTGGCACCAGGACACCCTAGGTCGCAGTTCAATGATCGACTTTGTTGTCGTTTCATCTGACCTGCGGCCGCATGTCTTGGACACTCGGGTGAAGAGAGGGGCGGAGCTCTCCACCGACCACTACCTGGTGGTGAGTTGGCTCCGATGGCGGGGGAGGAAGCCGGTCCGACCGGGCAGGCCCAAACGTACTGTGAGGGTTTGCTGGGAACGTCTGGCGGAGTCCCCTGTGAGGCGGAGCTTTAACTCCCACCTCCGGGAGAACTTTAAACACGTCCCGAGGGAGGCGGGGGACATTGAGTCTGAATGGACCATGTTCCACGCCTCTATTGCTGAGGCGGCTAGTCGGAGCTGTGGCCGCAAGGTTGTCGGTGCATGTCGTGGCGGCAACCCTCGAACCCGCTGGTGGACACCAGCGGTGAGGGAAGCCGTCAAGCTGAAGAAGGAGTCCTACCGGGCTTTTTTGGCCTGTGGGACTCCGGAAGCAGCTGATGTGTACCGGCAGTCGAAGCGGCGGGCGGCTCGGCTGGTCGCCGAGGCAAAAACTCGGGCGTGGGAAGAGTTCGGAGAGGCCATGGAGAAAGACTTCCGTACGGCTTCGAAGCGATTCTGGTCCGCCATCCGGCGTCTCAGGAGGGGGAAGCAGTGCAGTACCAACACTGTTTACAGTGGGGGTGGTGTGCTGCTGACCTCGACTCGGGACGTCGTGCGTCGGTGGGCGGAATACTTCGAAGACCTCCTTAATCCCACCAACACGTCTTCCATTGAGGAAGCAGAGCCTGAGGACTCTGGGTCGGGTTCTCCCATCTCTGGTGCTGAGGTTGCCGAGGTTGTTAAAAAGCTCCTCGGTGGCAAGGCTCCGGGGGTGGATGAGATTCGCCCTGAGTACCTTAAGGCTCTGGATGTTGTGGGGCTGTGTTGGTTAACGCGGCTCTGCAACATTGCGTGGACATCGGGGGCAGTTCCCCTGGATTGGCAGACTGGGGTGGTGGTCCCCCTATTTAAAAAGGGGGACCGGAGGGTGTGTTCCAACTACAGAGGAATCACACTCTTAAGCCTCCCTGGTAAGGTCTATTCAGGGGTTCTGGAAAGGAGGGTCCGTCGGATAGTCGAATCTCGGATTCAGGAAGAGCAGTGTGGTTTTCGTCCTGGCCGTGGAACACTGGACCAGCTCTACACCCTCAGCAGGATTCTTGAGGGGGCATGGGAGTTTGCCCAACCAGTCTACATGTGCTTTGTGGATCTGGAGAAGGCATTCGACCGTGTCCCCCGGGGGATCCTGTGGGGGGTACTCCGGGAGTATGGAGTACCGGACCCTTTAATAAGGGCTGTCAGGTCTCTGTACGACCGGTGTCAGAGTCTGGTCCGCATTGCCGGCAGTAAGTCGGACTCGTTTCCGGTGAGAGTTGGACTCCGCCAAGGCTGCCCTTTGTCACCGATTCTGTTCATAACTTTTATGGACAGAATTTCTAGGCGCAGCCAAGGTGTTGAGGGGATCCGCTTTGGTGGCCTTAGGATTGCGTCTCTGCTATTCGCGGATGACGTGGTCCTATTGGCTTCATCAGGGCGTGATCTACAGCTCTCACTGGAGCGGTTCGCAGCCGAGTGCGAAGCGGCCGGGATGAAGATCAGTGCCTCCAAATCCGAGACCATGGTCTTGAACCGGAAAAGGGTAGAATGCCTTCTCCGGGTTGGGGAGGATGTCCTGCCCCTAGTGGAGGAGTTCAAGTATCTTGGGGTCTTGTTCACGAATGAGGGGAAGATGGAGCGGGAGGTCGACAGGCGGATTGGTGCAGCGTCTGCTGTGAAGCGGGCGCTGTACCGATCCGTTGTGGTGAAGAGAGAGCTGAGCCAAAAGGCGAAGCTCTCGATTTACCGGTCGATCTACGTTCCTACCCTCATCTATGGTCACGAGCTTTGGGTCGTGACCGAAAGAACGAGATCCCGGATACAAGCGGCTGAAATGAGTTTTCTCCGTAGTGTGTCTGGGCTCTCCCTTAGAGATAGGGTGAGGAGCTCAGTCATCCGGGGAGGACTCAGAGTAGAGCCGCTGCTCCTCCACGTCGAGAGGAGCCAGTTGAGGTGGCTCGGGCATCTGGTCAGGATGCCTCCTGGACGCCTCCCTGGAGAGGTGTTCCGGGCACGTCCCACCGGGAGGAGACCCAGGGGAAGACCCAGAACACGCTGGAGGGACTATGTCTCCCGGCTGGCCTGGGAACGCCTTGGGATTCCTCCTGAGGAGCTGGCCCAAGTGGCTGGGGAGAGGGACGTCTGGGCCTCCCTACTGAAGCTGCTGCCCCCGCGACCCGACCCCGGATAAGCGGAAGACAACGGACGGACGGAAAACACCCAAGTATCCTGGCAGTTTTCAGGTTATCACTCAATTTACCAAGGAAAAAGCTATCCAAACCAACTTGGCCCTTGGTGAAAAAAGTAATTATCCCTTAAACCTTTTCTTCTAACTCATGCTGTCAGACAAGTTCTAATAACTGGTTGTGCCACCTATGGCGGCAAAAATTGCCATCAAGTATGTGGGATAAGTGACAATAGCTATGTTTATATGCACAAAAGTCCTTGATTGGATTGAAATGTGTTAGAATTGAAAAAGAGAAAATAATCTAATATTTCCTCATTTATAATGGGCACAAAATCAAATAATCTGACAATGACGAGCGTTGACATGCATCAGGCTTTATTCAGAATAGAAGCACTCTGACATGCAATTTCCACAGAACAAGAAGAAGAAAGACTTGTCATCAAGGTATTTGATCATTCTCTTTTCAGAATTATTTATATTAATTCACACTGGAGAGTTTCTCAGCATGAACATGTGGCAAAAGGTTAATTTTATGGACAGTGACACAACATTTGGACAGTGACACAATCTTCATGATTTGGGCTCTGCATGCCATCACATTGGATTTTAAAACAACTACAACGTAATTGAAGTGCAATTTTGTTCAAGGGGTTGAACAAAAATATATGATCAAACATGTAGGAATTTTAGCTATTTTTATACAAACTCTCCTCATTTCAGGGGCTCAAAAGTAATTGGACAAATAAACATAACATAAAAGTAAAATGTTACTTTTCAGTATTTTGTTAAAAATCCTTTGCAAGCAATGACTGCCTGAAGTCTGGAACCCATGGACATCACCAAATGCTGGGTTTTCTCCTTAGTGATGCTTTGCCAGGCCTTTACTGCAGTTGTCTTCAGTTGGTGCTTGTTTGTGGGTCATTCTGCCTCAAGTTTTGTCTTGAGCAAATGAAATGAATTCTCGATAGGGTTGAGGTCTGGTCATTGACTTTGCCATTGTGGAATATTCCACTTCCTTCCACTTCAGAACCCAAGTTGTTATACTCCAGTCCAATAGTCTGTGTGTGGGGCAAAAGATGGAGGTCTGCAGCTGTGCTGCGATTATTTGGGGGGGTTGAGGCATGAAATCGGTTTGCCTTACCTCAATGATATTCTTGTCCATTCATGGACATCTTAGGACCACCTTCATCACTTGAGAGACGTCCTGTGCCTCTACCAAAGTCATGGGATGAAGTTCACAACCAGGAAATGTGAGTTATTCAAGAATCAGGTTCATTTTCTGGGGAAAATAGTCACCAAAGAGGGTTACTCAATGGATTCTGCTGACAATGCCCCAGTGCAGGCCCTAAAACAGCAAAAGCCCTCCATCATTGGCGGGTTAAGGAAGTTGCTAGGATTGATCTCATGTTATCGCAGCTATATTCCAAACTTCTTACAGACATCAAAGCCCCTCTATGACCTTCTGGCCAATGAAAACGCATCAAAAGATAAATAGAAACAAAAACGGCAGGCAAAAAAGAAAATGAGTGGACTGCGATGCTTCTCAGGAGGGGCTTGGGGCAGTGTTATACCTAGGGCTGTGTTAATAAAATCGATTTTCCAATTATGAATCAATTCTCAAATAAATTCCTAAAAATCGATTCATATAACCAAAGATCGCTTTAAAAAATATTTTAACTGTGAATTTAAATGTGGGAGCCGGCATTACTTGACAGGCACGTGCAGAGCTCAATATTTTACAACCGTGTACGTGGTGTCACACTATATACTGCTCTGCAACAAGAACTCTTCATATTGAACTGTTTCATATGTGACAGTGAGCTTGATACCGAGCTGATGTTTTCCCTCTTTCTAACTCCACGCACTTCTAGCCTGTTACAGTTTATAATCTATGTTGTCACCTTTCACAGTGACAGGTTTCTCATCTCAGACTCCACGCTGACCAGACAAATCTCCTCTATGGCGCAGGGCACTCTGGTGCGTAATTACACAAGCCAAAAGTTGAATTTGAAGTTGTTCTCTGAGTGTGTTTTATTTGTGGTCAGAGCGGACAGAATGACTTCATGCATCGCTTTTGAGCCCACTAATAGTCTTAAATGGGGAATCCTATAGGAAATATAGCACTTTTTATGCATTGCAGCCCCAAAATTGATGAGTATAGGTGCAGCTTTTCAAGCTCTGTGTCTCACTGGTTCCTAAGTGACGGTACAAACAACCCACTTGTTTAGCTGCTGATAAAAGCCCCTGGCATTGAGGGAAGGGAGAGCCAGGGGCTCTCCCTTTACCAGTGATGACAGGGGCTGTCATCATTGGTCAGATCAGGCAGAGGACCAGAAAAAAATACAGAGTCTGACATTATTTTAACAGACTTACACACTGAAGTAATTCTAACTTCAGTGAACTCCGATTGACATACCCAGGTGTCATTACCACCAGTGAATGATTAACATTTTCACAACATTTATGCTTATCCGGCATCAGTTTCAGGCAGGATTTGATGTTGTCGGTATTTCCTGTTGACTTTTCTTATAATGCAGTGTGACATTATCTAACCTATTTGTTGACACCTCTTTTTATTAGATAGGTCTGTTTCTGTTTGGCTTGGTTTCCTTTTAGTAGTTTGATTGTTTAGCTAGCTACTTGGCTGGCTGACATGTTTCAGATTTGTATTTTAGTCCTTTACCACTGAACTATTGATCACAGCTAATTTGACCAAGTATTAAAACTGTGGATGAGGGAAAATCTGTACACTTATCCAGGCAAAGAAATTCCCTAAATTTACATTTTACTAAATATTATTTAATGTCTTCTGAAAAGCTCCAACATGCCAAAGTGACTAGATCTTCTGATCTGCTCACAGTGTTTAATAACAATGCTCAAGCTTGTTTCTTTATTAAGAATCACAACGAAAGGCCCACACAGAAGACAAAAATAATGAAAAAGAAAATACACCTAGAGGTGAGAGCCTCTGCATTTTCAGAAAATGTCACCTTTTTACAAGTGTTTGTAATTCTGTGATTAGATAAAGAGGTTTTGCATTCAAACTAATGTACAGACACTATCAAATTAGATACCACGCAGTGAGTATATGCAATTTTACACAGATGGTGGGATTGTTCAAAACAATGCAGGTCTTTGTGAATAAGGTTTTGGTTTGGAAGGTTGGAGCTTGTGGGTTGCCAGATTAGGCCCTCACCCACACGCTTCACTGAAGCTTGGGGTATGACTTAGCCACTC
This sequence comes from Fundulus heteroclitus, assembly GCF_011125445.2. Taxonomy (NCBI): domain Eukaryota; kingdom Metazoa; phylum Chordata; class Actinopteri; order Cyprinodontiformes; family Fundulidae; genus Fundulus; species Fundulus heteroclitus. The sequence continues at coordinate 219,030 of NC_046377.1, read as the reverse complement.
AGCAGGATTTCTTTCAGAGCGTGCCCACCCGTGTGTCATTGTTCAAAGCTTCATGTACACTTCTCTGTGCCAGATTAGCATTAACACACCAAACTTGTCCAATTTGCCCATCATGGGAGGTGACAGTCGAGAGCCTGAGGGTGGGAGGTCCCTGCTGTGTTTACACAATCTGGCAACCCGCCGTCGCCCATCACCACCCCCTCACATTCCACCGCCACCCTCTCCCCTCACTTTACAGTAACCCAGTTTTAAAAGGGATCCAAGAACATAATTTTTGCTTCTGGGGAGGTGAGGATATAATGCAATAAGAACAGTAAGGGGTAATATTTCAATTTAGTTTATTTAGTTCTGGTTCACAACAAATGTCATCTCAAAGTTGCTCTGGGTAAATTCTCTCCATTGCCAGCTTCGAAATTTACACCTACATATTGTCCTTGTAAACAAAACAGTTAATAGTCATGTACTTAAGTATTTGCCTATCAGCCTGTTTTTTTGGTAGTTGATTATTTCCATTAGTGATATAGATAAATGGTTGTAAAATGTTCAAATCCCACTGTAATAGCATTTTGTTTACAAAAACTTTGTTTTCCATCCTATGTCCATTGATTTTGGGTCAGCATTGAATTTGGTCCAGTTGACTATAATGAAATGATAAAGATCATCAAACTCTGAAAAACCTTCTGTTGCTATTCACTGGTGTCATAATCACATTTTCCTTCAGCATGTGTTGAACATATATACATTAATACTCCAGAAATTCCAATGGTAGGTTTGTCAGAATAAAGTTACCATTTGAAAATAACAACCGTTAAGTAGGTATCAAACATACTTTTCATCAAGCCCATATTTCTGTATCAACAATAGTTTTTTTATTGGTCTGATGTAATATTTTAATCTTCAATGTTGCGTTTTCAGAAGCAAAAAAAAAAATCATCATAATTAACTGAAATAAAGACTTTCAAATATTAATCTGCTGTCATGATTTGGGTTTTTGTTTATTTTGCCTTTGGACTTTTCTGGACTTTTCTTATTTAGCCAGTCACCTCTCAGCCACCAGCAACTATCCAATCAGCTCAGTCTCCCTCCAACCACCACCCTACTCTAGATCATCTCCACCTGTTGCCACTGACTAGTCTACTCAGCTCACCTGTTCACAAGCCTACATATACCTGCCTCAGCCAACTCATCGCTACCAGAATCTTCTCGCCTCATCCAGTTTGATGTGCCCTGTCTCTACCAGATCCTGTGTGCTCAGCCAGTTGGTCTCTTCTGTTAAAGATTGCCTGAGTCTGCGTGCTGCAGTTCTGCCCGTTTCCCTGTAAGTTCCAGCCGCTTGCTCTGCCCGTTCTGGTGGTTCCCCGGTCCACATCACCTGTTTGGATCTGTCACTGCCTACATCTTCTGGTCTCCAGCTCATCCAGTTAAAATGTTGAAACATGTGTTGAACTATACTTATTTTCCTGTTCTTTCCACAGGGCATGATTTTTCTTTTATACTCTTCAAAGTTGATTGTAGAATATATAAATGCATTGAGCGCAAGAGTGCCCTGATTTATAATAAAGACTTTTGTCTGTTGTATGTATAAGGATTTTCTCATGTTCAATTTTGAGATTCATGTATCCACCTTTTAAATACACATAAATAATTTTCTACTTAAGTCATCTTCTAGAGGTAGAGAACTTCCTTTCAAAAGGATCTTTCACAGCACTTGTACGTATAATGTTTGTTCTTCTGTGAGTTGATGTAACATTTCTAACAAAAGAATGAGTTGGTTTGATCAAAAAACATAACACTATTTTGTAATGGATTTTTACCAAAGATTCATTCAAAGTTTTAATGCTATTTTTCAACTAATTTGACCATATCATCACTGTCAAGGTACATAACTTGGGTCTCAGTGTTCAGTAACAGAGAACTACAAGAGTCTTGCTGTTACAAATATGAAATATATGTTGCCCTGCGACAGACTGGCGACCTGTCCAGGGTGTACCCCGCCTCTCGCCCATTGACAGCTGGAGTTAGGCACCAGCACCCCTCACAACCCCATGAGGGATAAGCATGCATAGATAATGGATGGATGTCTTGAATATTATTTATAGAAATGGTTTATAGAACATCCATCCATTTTCTGCCCGCTTAATCCCTCATGGGGTCACGGGGGTTTACTGGGCGAGAGGACAGGTCGCCAGTCTGTCGCAGGGCGTTTATAGAACATATATAATTTAAATAGTTTCTGTCCTGTATGATAGAAAACAAGGCAAATGTGAAGTTAAATTTCTTGCTATTGTCCTAATAGATGTAGCAGCATATATTTGCTGTTATACACAACCAGAAGCACACAAAATATAACACCTAGCAGCAAAATTCAAAAAATTATGTACATCATGATGAAACGTATAGGTACATGGGAGTAAATGAAAACAGGTCTGTTTCTTTTTCGTACCTCCATATGAATTTCTTTCACTGCTTGGCCTTCAGTGGTTGTGGGGTCTCCAGCTGGTTATTTCTGACTGTGTGGGAAAGTGACAGGGTCATTCTGGACAAGTCAAAATCATTTGCTGCACAAACTCTTCTAATTTTTTGCAAGCAAATATCACAACTCTCACAGGTTTGTACGTATTCAAGCTCTTAAAAATAAGTATAACTCAATTGTTTCATCTGGTGTGGACAGTGCATGAAGAAAGTCATCAGAAGCTATGATAGTTCGAACACTGTCTCATCATGTAAATGGTCCTCTCTGAAGACATTGGGCTTTGCAAGTTTCCACTGCTTGCTCAGAAACCTTTTTAAAATGATCTTGTCCAAGAAAAAGCTGTGGAAGGGTATACAGCATGTAGGGCCGGCCACTTGTAGCAATTGCATCTCTACTTTTATGAATGATGTGGGTGTTCCATAAGTGAACCACTTTTTGGAGTTTTTTCTGAAAGAAAAGAAAATAAACAAGTTATTAAAGTACATACTACATATTTAATAAGAGTAATACATAGTTATATGATAGATAATAGTATTCAATTAGGGAATGTAAATGTCCCCTATCTGCATCCATGAATGAGGCAGTCTGTGCTTCTTATTCCTTGCCAAAATCTTTAGAAAGGAATCTTTTCACTGTAGATGAGCTGGACAGCAACCCTCCAAGCATTCAGCCTCAGAGATGCCAACCTGTAAACACAGAAGAGATATTATTGTTTTTTTGAAGCTTTTTTTATTTTGAACAAAGGTGAAAATAACATAATTCATTTATGTTTTCTACAAATTGAGCACTTGCTCCTTTGAAAATGGTAAACGGAACTCAAATAGCGCTTTTTCAGTCATACTGACCACTTAAAGGTATACTATGCAACCGGGGTTGATTTTCCAGCGAGGCTCCCCCAGAGGGCGAAAGTAAAAGTGCACTGTCGTAAAGATGCTCAGCTGTTCTGGGCTCCGTTCTTCGTACGTTGCTTAAAACAAAGATCAAATGAGACATCCAAGATGATTTCATCCGGCTAACCAAGATCCGGCTAATTGGGTTCTTCCAACACACCTGTTGTTTACGATTAGTATGGCTGGATTGAGTTATCTGAGACAACTGCGCGTTCATGGGTTTGTTTAAAAGGGGAAATGTATCGATAGTAGAAACAATGATCAGCAGCGCTGCTATTGGCTGTTCAGCAAAGAACGCCCACAGTTTTTCTCCCAAGCAGAACACGAGCTTTTAAAAGAAGGTTATGTCAAATTTGTGTCATTAATTAAAACAACAGGGAACACCTCAAAGTCTGCTAAAACCAGGAGAGAGGGCTGGCAAACAGCAGCAGACAAATTAAATTGTAAATACTGTCCATGGTAGATGTTTCTATAACTTTCTACAGTATGTATTTTTGCATTTTAATAATTTCATAAGTACTTTGTTCTTTTATGTCAGAGCCTCCATGGGAGCCACTAGAACATGGGGAAAAAAGTGAAGTACAAGAATATTCTACAAAATGATAGCCTTTAATTATTATACTGTATTTTAAAATGCAACTTCTTCCTATGTTTTAAAAGCCACTGTTAAATTATGTGTTTGTCTGTTTTTAACAGCCACCAATAAGAAGGCTGAAAAAAATCGGGTTCTTTTTACTTTTACATGTTTAACCCTTTTTTGTTTTTCTTTCTTTTTTCACAAATGACTCAAGGTGCCATCTGTTCCCTATATTAACGGCATCTTCAACAAAAGAAAAAGTATTTTGACCTGAAAAAAAATACAAATTAAAAAGAGAAATTGAACTCCACAACGTGAAAAAGAAAAAAACTGCACTAGAGATCGAGTTGCTTCAAAAGGACCTTCAGAGTAAATTCTAATACACCATTTTACACATAGTAGTATTGCTGACTTTACATAACTATCTCTTACTGCAGGCAAAAGATGACTTGCTGACTTTTCTTTATAAATAATTGTTTAAATAAAACGACAGGAACAAAGCATTATTTGTTTCTTCTTTTATTGAACATAAAAAAAATGGTGTTCGGACTTCCGGCCGGAACATCGCCAAGATGGCAGCACGTTAGGAGCGCTCCCGTCAAAACCCCAGCGAATTCACCTAAAGCCCCATTTCTGAAGAAGTACTAATTCAAGATTGTTAATACAAAGGGGGCACAGCTCGCCCTAAGCAACTTTTTTGTAGGTGGGAAGATAAATATATTGTTTTAGCCCGGTAGCCGAAGCTAAAGCTAACTAGCACCTCGTTAGCATCTGCTCGCCGAGATTAAAGCCATGGCTGATCTAGATGTAATCCTCCAGGAACTCAGAGGATTTCGGCAGGAAAACAACGAAAAGCTAGAGACTATAAAAGACGAGATTTCCAAAATTAATACAAGACTGGACGAAGCAGAGAACCGAATAGAACAAGCTGAGGAGCGGATCCAAACTACAGAAGACGTAGTGACGGAGATGCTAAAGCTACATGTGAAGCTAGAGGATAAGATTACAGATTTAGAGAGCCGCTCCAGACGAGACAACATAAGGATATACGGCGTGTGCGAGGGTGCAGAGAAAGACTCAACAACCATGGCATCATTCGTAGAAAAGCTACTACGTGAGGGTCTACAGTTATCCGAGGAGGAGGTGCCGGATCTTCATATCGAGAGGGCGCACCGTTCCCTCGGGCCGCAGCCGCCGGCGGGGGCACCCCCACGCTCCATCATAGTGAAGTTCGGGAGTTTTAAGTCCAAAGACTCTCTGCTCCGCAAAGCTTGGCAGATAAGGGGGTTTAAATGGATGGACAAACATGTAAACCTGGACCACGACTACCCATTGCGCATTATTAATAAACGAAGAGAATACGCTGGGGTCCGCAAGGTTTTGAAAGAGAATCAAGTTCCTTTCCAGACCCTATTTCCTGCCAGGCTGCGAGTAAAATACACAGAAGGGATCAAAGTGTATGACTCTGCGGCGGATGCGGCGGATGACCTGAGGAGGAAAGGATACGCTGTTAAAACTACGAAAGCACCGGAGTCTCTCATAGAGCGAATAAAGCAGCTGACTTGGACGAGGACGGACCGGCCCACAAGCAGGAGCGCGCACGATCCCGTCAAAGACGCGAGTTACAAGGAGAAGCTTCGCGCATTCAGACGGCCATCACCAGGTGCTTCTGCAGAATGAGGACTTGGGCTTTGGTTTACCTTAATTTTCTTTCTTGCAATTAACCACCGTTTTAATTATGGACAATGCAAAAGGAGAGTGGGTAAGTAAGCTGCGAAATTTCTTACAGGGGTTTTGAGGATTAACCTCACTATACGGTTGCAGTCACTAAGCACCGCCTTCACCGAGAAGGGTTTGTGTTTTGGCACCCATTAGGGTAACTAGGGTCTATAGATCAGACCCCTGCATAAGGAGTCACATTTTGTGTTCTGTCATTGTTTGTTAGTTAACGGTATGTTTTGTTTGGGTGTTTCACTCATTTCTTTGTTGATCATCTGCTGTTATGTGCAGAGAAGGGGAAGCTTGCCACATTGTTTATTAAGTTGTTCACTTCGTTATATATTCAGATGCAAGACAGGCCGATAAGATTTGTTTCACTTAATATAAATGGGGTACTCAACCCAATCAAACGTTGGAAAATGTTGTCTCAGTTAAAAAGGGATAAAATCCAGATAGCATTCATCCAGGAATCACATCTTGATGACATTGAACATGCTAAATTAAATAAAATGGGATTTAAAACAGTCTATTTCTCTTCCCATAGCTCCGGAAGGCGAAGGGGGGTGGCGATTTTGCTATCTAATGCAGTAGATTTTGAATATATATCTGAATACAAGGATAGTGAAGGGAGATATGTTATGATAATCGGGAAAATCCATGGTGTTCTAGTAAGTCTTCTCAATGTTTACGTGCCTCCAGGCAGTGACTGGTCAGTTTACAAACATGTCTTCGACATTATGACTACAAAATGTCAAGGTATTGTAATATGTGGGGGTGCCTTCAATATTAGGTTACACCCAAAAATCGATTCGTCCAATGGGAAATCTGATGCTAAAAATATTAGTAAAAGAATAAATATCTTAATGAAAGAATTGGGAATTGTTGACGTATGGAGGGAAATTAATCCAACAAGTCGAGACTATACACACTACTCCTCTGCTCATAATGTACACTCTCGCATTGACTATTTCTTTATGTTTAAAAACAACATTTTTAGAGCCACTAATTGTGATATCGGCGCTAGTACGCTTTCAGATCACAACCCTGTTTTTTTATCACTTCAGTTGTTTAATAAGACAAGATCTACTCTTTGGAGGTTAAATGAAAACATCTTAAAAGACAGTGTAATTAAGGAAAAACTGAAACTTGAAATCAGATCGTACCTAGAGTTTAATGACAATGAAGAGGTTTCACCAACTGTGTTGTGGGATGCTTTAAAAGCAGTAATCCGAGGTAAAATAATAGCTATTTCTGCCACGGTAAAGAAACTTAAAAGTCAGAAACTGAAGGATCTAGAAGACAAACTTATGAGACTACAGAAAGAGCATTCCAAATCATTACAGGATACAATCAAAACAAAAATAGCAGAAGTAAGGAATGAAATCAATGAAATAAATACACAAGAAATCCAAAAGAAGCTGCTTTTTACAAAACAGCAGTACTATGATACAGGAGGGAAAGCATTGAAACTACTCTCTTATAGGTTAAGAAAACAGCAAGCAGAAAGGACAATACACAAAATCAGAAATCCATTGACGAATCAAATAGAAACTGACCCGGAGAAAATAAAACAGTGTTTTGAGGAATACTATCAGAAATTATATTCCCAACCGCAATTAGGTGAGATTAACCAAATTGATACTTTTCTGTCTTTACTAAAACTACCAAAGGTCACTGATGCTCAAAATGAAAGATTGATATCCAAAATTACTGAAGAGGAGGTTTTATCAGCTATTAAAAGATTAAAAACATGTAAATCCCCCGGCGCAGACGGTTACAATTCGGAGTGGTATAAAAGTATGCAGGAGGAACTGGTACCAACATTACTGAGAGCATTTAACTGGGTAATGGAGAGAAAGGTGATTCCCTCTTCGTGGAGTGAGGCCATCATCTCTATAATCCCAAAGGAGAATAGAGATAAATTAGAGTGTGGTAATTATCGGCCAATTAGTGTATTAAATATTGATTATAAATTGTTCACCTCCATTTTATCTAAAAGATTGGAAATAATACTTCCAGACCTCATTAACAAAGACCAGACAGGCTTTATTAGACAAAGGCAAACCCAAGACAATATTCGAAAAACACTGCATATTATGAAGCAAGTTAATCAGCACAAAGTGGAAACTCTGATTTTGAGTTTAGACGCTGAAAAAGCCTTTGATTCGGTACGGTGGGCTTTTCTATATAAAGTTTTATCTAAATTTGGCTTCCATTCAAACATAATTGATACTTTTGACGCACTGTATGGCAAACCTACGGCCAAAATCAAAGTAAATGGGGATTTGACTAATAGTTTTACTTTACAGAGGGGAGCCCGACAGGGCTGTGGCGCCTCTCCACTCCTCTTCGCCTTATTTCTAGAACCCCTGGGGCAATGGATACGACAAAGATCCGATATTAGTGGGGTTACAATGACAGCTGGGGAACAAAAACTGGCCCTATTCGCCGATGACGTGTTGATATTCTTAACACAGCCAAATCAGACACTCCCCAGATTAATGACAGCACTTGAAGAATACGGATCACTCTCAGGATATAAAATTAATGTTAACAAAACCCAGATATTATGTCTAAATTTTAAGCCATCCATTAGAATTAAGAACATGTACAAATGGAACTGGGACTCAGAACACATTAAATATCTGGGGGTAGCTCTGACAAAGGATTTATCTAAATTGGTCGAGGCCAATTACGGACCCTTAACTTCAAAGGTAAAATCTGATTTACAGAGGTGGAACACTGTTCCCTTCTTAAATTTACACTCACGAGTGGAATCAATTAGAATGAATATTCTCCCTCGTATGCTCTACCTTTTCCAGTGTTTACCAATTAAAATACCTCAGAAATATTTTGATGATTGGGACAGGATGTTGGCGAAATACATATGGCAACATAAAAGAGCCAGGGTTAAATACAAAACACTTCAATTAATTAAAGAGAAAGGGGGATTGGGCCTTCCTTGTCTTAAGGAATATTACTACGCTGCCCAGCTTAGACCTTTAATCTGTTTAAGTTCGCCAACCTATTCTGCAGGATGGAAGGATATAGAAGTTGCTATTACAAAAGAGGTGCCTATCATGGCGCTATTGGCAGATACAAAATTACAGAAAACCACACCATATACTTCTGACTTTATGTATGATTCCCTGCTAAATTCCTGGAATGAAATCATTAAAAAGTGTAAACTGGGTGAACTGTCCAATATTTTGAGGTGGTGCGCCTACGACTCTGAGTTTGTGCCAAATAAATATGACGATCGGTTTAAGAGATGGATATCTAAAGGGTTAACAACCTATCATTCCTTCATCCACAAGGGGGCATTCTCGAGTTTCGAGACCCTAAAGACTAAATATGGTTTAGGTCAAGATGATTTTTACAGGTACTTGCAGATTAGACACTATTTCCACCAAAATTTAAAAACAGTATATGAACAGAAAGATTTAGGTTTTTTACAGATATTCTTAACTCTAACCAGGTCTCATTCTCAGAATAATATAATTTCTAGATTATATAAGGGCATTCAGCAATGTACACAAGGCAGCACAGAAGATATAAAGAAGAGGTGGGAAAAGGAGGGAAATATGGTTATCTCACATGACAGTTGGGCCAATGTCAGTTTCAGTGGACAATAACAGGGTCGAATACATGGCGAGAGTTCAGTTGGAAGAACATGATCAGGTATTTCATTACGCCTATCCAGAAACGTCATCTAGGTGGTGGGGATGCATGTTGGAGACTATGTGGGGTCTCTGGTGCCAACCACTTCCATATTTTTTGGGAATGTCAAGTCATAAGTAATTATTGGACACAGATAGGTGAACATGTTAATAATGTATTTGGTACTAAAATTCCCCACTAAATCTAAATGTGAAACACTGTATTTGGGTGATGTTCCTGTGACAAATTGGAATAACAATGACAAAAAATTACTTGGTATGTTACTTATTGCAAGTAAAAAGGCCATCACAAGAAAGTGGATGAGAGTGGAATCTCCAACTATTGAGGACTGGACTAATATAATACACGAAATATATGTCATGGAAAAGTTGTCTTTTTCCCTCAGGATGCAAAAGGACATATTTTACAAAATCTGGACTAAATGGACTGAGTACATAAAACCCCTACGATCAGATTTTGTATGAAGGATACGTTTCTGTACTTAAAACCTTGTCTTGTGAATATTGGCAGGCTTCCCATATGTTTATGTTTGTGTTTATATGTCTTGATACTGTGAAAACGTTTAAAAATAAAAATTATAAAAAAAAAAAAAATGGTGTTCCACAATTCTGTCCCTTTCTCTGCCACTAGGTGGTCCAAGTGCACTGGTTGGACAGACTTCCCTATCTCATATTTACGAGATAAGATAATAATTGTAATTGAACTGTATTGATCTCACAATGGAGAAATGTCATAATTGCGAGATCCTGATCTCGTAATTATGAGATAAGTTGTCAGATTTTTTTTTTCTTTGGTGAATGCAATACGCTTCCGTAGCCCATAACCTATACAAAAGGGATACAAAATGGCGGACCCGTGAAAAAAAAAAGCGTTGCGTGTTTCAGCTGGCATGCAGCCTACAAAAAGCAACAATTGGGCTGCACAGTGGCGCAGTTGTTTGCACTGTTGCCTTGCAGCAAGAAGGTTCTGGATTCAAATCCAACCCTCTAACACTCACTGTTAGGTCTTTCTGCATGGAATTTGCATGTTCTCCCTGTGGGTTCTCTCCAGGTACTCCGGCTTCCTCCCACAGTCCAAAAACATGAGTGTTAGGTTAACTGGCTTCTCTAAATTCTCCTAAGGTGTGTGTGAATGGTTGTTTGTCTCTGCGACAGACTGGCGACCTGTCCAGGGTGAACCCTGCCTCCAGTGAACGCTGGAGATAGGCACCAGCAACCCCGACCCCATGAGGGATTATAGTTATTGGTTATATTCAGGTCAATTATTGGCATCTTAATAATAATTTAGAATTATATAGAACGCAACTCTCTTTAGTGGAAATTGTTGACATAACTTCATTAGGTAAATTGGACAAATGTTTGTTTTTGTTTTTGAGAGGAAATATAGGGAATATTTTTCTTCGCTTATCATTTACATCGACAAGTGCTACATAATAAAATATTGCTGGGGCATTCCTACTAATCTGTGCCTTTTGAGTCCCCATAACATAGTGTGGTATATTTTGTTTAAAGTTGCAGTAATATTTATTTTATTAATCTCAGTTTATATGTTTGACCTTCAACCACCATAGAACAAAATCATGTGTACGCAAGATGAGTTTATTTAAAATAATTAAATCTGATTTTAAATGCAGCTTGGGTTTACTGCCATGTCCCCATCCATGTTTCCTTAAATTGAGTTACAATTATAATCCAGAAGTAGCAGACATTTTTGGAGGGAAAACATATACAAGAAACAGGGTAAGTATCACTCTTTATTTAAAATTTTTGTATGTGTTTTAGAATGGTTCATTGAAGTGGTAAAGCATTGCATGTCCACTCTGTTATCCTTATTTAGATTGAAAACTGATACTTTTGTAGTTTTGAAAAGTATTGCTAGTAAATAAAAGAAAAATCTTTCTTAGAAGTGACCAAGTGCAAGCTTGATTTTTAATATAGGACTAGCAATGTATGACTTCAGCTGAAAATGTCCCCCCTGTTACAACTTTTCATGATAAGAGGTTGGACACATGTAACAGGGTGGACTTGAGAGGGCCACAAAAATTGTTTCCTCAATAAATTCTTGTTTATAGCAATTTTATGATAAATTTGTCTGTCATTTATAGTTTAAAATAAATAATAAATATAAAAGTGTTTGTCAGGTGATAAGGCGGCCTCTAGTTCTTCCTGTGTCATTCACCCAGCCCACCTCACCCGCTTTGTAAATTTGGCAGCAAAGGAAGAAAACAATTATCAGAGACCAAACACTTGAAATATACATATATTTATTACAATTGGAAATCCAAGGGGAGACACCCACTTACAATGTTATTCTGAAGCACATGTAGTAAAACACGGATTCTGCCCTTCCGTGCCGGTTGCAAGCGCGTGTCTTCCGAACAGAAGCTGCAGAGAGGTGTGTTAAACTACGGCTCTGCTTCCTGGTCTAGACCCTGGGTTGTCAGCATTTAGGAGGACTAATAAATCCGGACATATTCCTAGAAAGAAGAGCAGCACCATCCAAAGTGGGATGGATGCCGTCTCTCCGGATCAGACCAGGTTTTCCCCAGAAAGTTCGGCAGTTAGCAATGTAGCTCACGTCGTTTTCAGGACACCACCTAGACAACCAGCGGTTGAATGATGACATGCGGCTAAACATGTCATCACTGGTCAGATCAGGCAGGGGACCAGAGAAAATTACGGAGTCCGACATAGCTTTAGCAAACTCACACACCGAAGCAACACCAACTTTGGTGACCTCTGATCGGCGTGACCGGGTGTCATTACCGCCAGCGTGAATAACAATCTTACTGTATTTACGCTTATCCTTAGCCAGCAGTTTGAGGTAAGATTCTATGTCCGCCGTTCTGGCCCCTGGCAGGCATTTAACTATGGTCCCTGGTTTCTCTAGTGCCACGTTTCTGACTAAGGAGCTGGCAATTACCAGAGTCGGCTTCTCAGCGGGTGTTTCGCTGAATGGGGAAAATCTGTTAGAAACACAGACGGGTTGGTGGTGACTTTTGGGCTGGAATCTAGAGCTATGCTTCCTGCATATTTTCACCCAGCCAGCCTGGTTATCCGGCTGCTCGGGTGCTGCTGGAGGATCGCTACGTAAATCTAACCTCTGTGCTAGCTCTGCACTAGCTAATGGGCCTTGGCTATCTGCTGTTTTTTCAGCAGCATGGAGCCTGGTCTCCAATTCTGACACACTCGCCTCCAAAACTACAAAAACACTACATTTATTACATGTACCATTATCACTAAAGGAGGCAGAGGAATAACTAAACATCAGGCACAGAGAGCAGGAGTGAGGGCGAGACTTAGACCGAGACGGATAAGCAGATGGAAGGCTGGGGAGGAAGCCATTGTAAGGCTAAAGCTAGGCTAGCGACCTCTTTCCACAATAGAAAAGCAAACCATGTGAAACACGAGGAGTTCCCAAATGGGAAGTGTAGCAACAGAGAATGTGTTTTAAAAGTGCTTATGTGTTAGAAACAGATAAGCACTTTATGGAGCACAGCCAGTTGCAGACAGAAGCATAACACCTGCAGATGTATGCATCACTCAAAAGATACCTTTACCAGAAAAGCATATATTTCTTTCCTTACAATTTGCACTTAGGAAGCATTAGGTGTATTCTGTATAATTTACATTTTTATGGTTTTTGAACCAACTTAGTGAATTACAAATCACTCTTCCTCTGTCAAAGTCCACCTGTTTAAATGCAATCATGTTTTTCATATAACTGCACTGCTGAGTTATCTTGACCCCACAGAATTCATACAGAAACCAAACTCAGCATTATCCACCAACATCAAATGCACTCTCAATTTTATTGTCCTATAAGCACCCATGCAGTCATATTATTAGTCATAGCATTAATTTAACAGGTCTGTATATGAAACAAAGCTTTAACTTTCTTTCTGTTAAAAGACATTTTTTGACTGTGAGCCGTAATTGCACACTGTGAACATACACCGTGAACATATTCTGGAGAGTCAGTCAGTGCTTATGTCAAAGTCATAATTTCTTGAATTAATCTGCCAAAAAACAGGTCTTTAAATCGTATAAGGAAGAAACGAGTTGATATAGGGAATGTCAGAAAAAATAGCTCTGTCAGTAATATTTTAATCTGTTTTTGTCATCAATATGCAGTTGTATTGAGCAATGCGTGTTTCCACAACATGGCAAGCATAACACCGACTACACTCATCAAAAGTGAGCCAGTCACGAAACTCAACATTGCTGCTTCTTTTCTATGTGATGTTAAAATAACAGCGTTTAATTTTGGGTCCTTCCCTTTACTCTTTACAAGGAACAAACCCACATTGCAAAAGTTGCTGCTTAGCTTTTCTTCTTTTACTGAATGCATTTAGAACAGACTCGCAGAAACCCAGGAGCACTGCTGCTCCAACACATACAAACTGAATGCTGTGTTTTCTGTTTGAATTCCAAACCCACCACTTTGGCTGCTGCAGTCTGCAATCTGACCTGCAACTTCATAAATTTACCCACATATAGTCAGTGGAAGAAGTGAATTTCCACCCCTGCCACTGTCGCTGCATGCATGCTCAGTATGACGGATTGCTGCAAAGTCAACAAAACAATGAAAGCAACTGTACACTGTTGCCACATGCTTATCCAGGAGGAGTGAATGCTGCAAGTCAATGGCTGGATGCAATCTACTGAGTTTCCTTAGAAACCTTTTGACCTGTCTGATTTGCTAGAATTAATTTTGAGTGTCTTAAACGCAAATAAAACTGGATTTAATTTAATGAAATTAAATTTTTTGATATTTCTTTTGCTATGAATAAGATGTTATTAGATAAAATTCTATAGTCTGTATCTTTGTTGTAATGTCTTCAGTTAATCAATGGTTTTTAACTCGTGTTGTCTTAGAGCTAAATCATTAAAAACCTTTAACCTAACAATTCAGCCTTAATAACTGCGTTCTTATACCAGAAAAAAAAGAAAGCATTACTATATATTAAAACATTGCTTTGTTGCATTGTGCACATACAGGACCGTACTTACAGCTGTAATTGCTCCAAAAGTGGGAGCTGCAAAGTATTGACTTTAAGAGGGGTGAACAGTTGTGCATGCTGATGTTTTCTGTTATTTTGTCCCTTTTTGTTTTCTTTACAATAAAAAAGAATACTTCTTCAAAATTGTATGCATGCTCTCTAAATGAAACGGTACAGACTCTCGAAATAATCCATAATGGATTGTTTGAGATGGATGGACTGAAAAATGCTCAGAGGTTGAATGCTTTTGCAGGCCACTGTACATAATCTGAGCTGGTTTGGATGCCAGAATAAGACAAACGCAGATGTGTGCATCACTGGTGGAGTGACAGGAGAACATATTCACAGCCTTGGATTCAGTGAAATTTTACCAACTACACTACTGTTGTGTACAATCTGCTCCATCTGCTGCACACTCACACACTCACTGTTATTCACAATGGTGGATAAACTTATTGTTAGAAAGCTGATTAGAAAGACTAGAGCCTAAAGGAAGCTCATAAATGCTGCTGGTAGTTTGGAATAACAGGAAGGGGAATATGTTTCAATTACTGTCAAGTTTAATTAAATAAATAAACTGAACTTGGTGCACTGAGCTTCTTTTTTAATCAAATTTATGAGGCCTAATCATTATAGGCTTTTCTGGAATGTTCTCCTTATGGCTTGTATGGGGCAAAAATGACCTAAAACTGTCAAAGAAAATTGTAATAGTAAGAAAAAAAGCATACTTTGAAAATTAGAATATTGATCATTCTGGACTTTGATTGAAAAAAAATCACTTTGCTTTTGAATCCTCTACTTCTTTCGTTATGATAGCAGGTCTTTTAAGTATTGGACCTATAAAAAAGAAATTAATTCATTGCTACATGGAACTACAAAAGTTAAAATGAGCTACGAAAGTAAAATTCTGATCACAGATCAAACATATCAAAATAAAAAAAATCACATACTCTGCATGGAATAAGGTGTATTTATAGATTAGCAACCACCAAGCATGGATTTGAAATATCGCTATCATTATTAACAGCAGAAAAACCCATATTACACATCTGTAAATAGGAAGACACGCACCACAATTATCATCCTGAAGTGTGAAGCAATCATTCATTATGAGTAAGCCTTAGGCCCAAAATCAAGCATGTATATGTGTTCAGAGTCACTACCTGATGAAAGCTAAGGTAGTTTAACAGTTCTTAAAATAACAAAAATTAGATTTTTGCAAAGTTTAACCTTTAAATCAGTTACTTTGACCGGAAGAGCTTCACATGTTCTGTTGGCAGTACACGGTTCACACAGGAACATAACTGGTCTCTCACCTTCTTTTCACAAGTAAATATTTATTGGTTTCTGTTTAATTTACAGTCAATGCCAACATGATTGAAACATGATGGTTTAAAGGTTATTAAAATAGTGTTCACGTGAACAGAAGTTGATATTGAGAGGCTCCTTCATTAGTTGCAAACAATGTGATTACAAGAAGCGGTTTTCTTTAATACTTTGTCAGGTTGTTTAGATTTCTTTTTGGCAACTCTGCTCTGGCACACACTGCCTCTTATCTATGCTGCCTGGTGGGCTTCCTGTTTCTCCCAGCTGATGGTGTGTTCATGGAGCCTCACTTCAGACAAATAGGGAACGAGAAGAGGAGGGGAAAGGTATGAAGTGAATATTTTTCTTATACAATTTATAAAGTCATTCACGTAACTTACCGTCACTATACAACAGCAGCTTTTATATATGCTTTATTTTCATTAAATCTGTTGTGGAATTTGCATGAATTCTGTAAATGCACAGAAAGGGAAAGTGGTTCCACGCACCCTTAATCCTCCCAACCAAAACAAAATGTTTATTGCTCTGTCCTCCTCTCTACATCTCTGAATTCTTCTGTACAAAGCCAAATATGGTTCTTTCAAACATTGCATTTCATCTTAATGATAGGGTTCTCAATCTTTTTTTTACTGGTTGCTGTATTTTAAACAGGTTTGTTGTTACTGTGCAGGTGCTTGTTGTTTATCAGTAATGAGATGGTTGTGATAAAATAAATTGTCATGTAAATAAGAACATCTTCACCACATTTTATAGGACATTTCAATTCAATTCACGTTTATTCATATGGCACCAATTCACAACACGTGTCATCTCAGGACACTTTACAAAGTCAATTTGATTAAATCATACAAAGTGATTAAACGTTTCCTATCCAAGGAAACCCAGCGGATTGCATTGAGCCACAGTGGACAGATTCTTGCATTCAGTCGTTGAATTAGTAATTGTAGTAATACACAGTAATACTGAGCATGCATGTGGCAACAGTGGAGAGGAAAACACTCCCTTTAACAGGAAGAAGCCTTCAGCAGAACCAGAACCAGGGTCAGCGTGAATAGACATCTGCCATAACTGACTGGGGATTAGAGAAGACAGAGCAGAGACACAAAAATGACAAGCACTGTGTTAGGGAAGATAATGGCAGACTAGCTCCTAAGGTGGCTGTGTCTAGGAAATAAACACAGCTTAGAAGATAAGCTCTGAGCATGTTTCCAGATCAAGAGGATGAAAGAGGAGAGCTAATAGCTATGTCTATGAGAGGAACAAGGTTGGAATCTGAAATAATGGTCCAACTGTATCATTTATAACATGAAGGTGATGACTGCTGTAGCTCAGCCAATCTGCCCCCCCCCCCCCCCCCCCCCCCGGGATGGTGTCACAGGTAAACAGAACACCAGGTCAGATGTAGCTACTATGGAGAGAGAAAACAAAAAACATAAAGCCAATAGTTGGAATAATTGCAAATAATGCATAATTGGAGAATAGTAGGAGAATGCTGCAGAGGCAGGGAAATTGGTCTTTATTTGTATTTTTTTTATTTCTATTGAAAGTGACATACAGTATCAATCTTTTAAATTTAAATCATTCAGTTGTGGTTTTAAACGTAACGTGGAACTGTAAAGCTTTGGCCTGAATTCCTGGTAATTTTTGCCCCACAGACCCTCTTTTTACCGCTGCTGTGAGGTGTGTCTAAGAGCAGCTTGTTCTGGTGAGGTCTCTTCACACCCCGCTTCCCTCCAGGTTGTCATTCCAATTTAGCTCCGCCCCCGACGGCAGAACTGTGCCAGCTTGTAGGGACGTCGTAGCTGAAGGAACTCACTGAAAACATCTCTCTTTGAAAAAAAAAGCTGCAGCATAAAATGAGAATATCATCATAAGTTTTTACTTTCTCATAATGTTTGACTTTTCAATGTCTAATTTTTCAACGCCAAATCTCTTTTTCAATGTCATTGCAAGTAATTTTTCAATGTTTAATTTTTCAGTGTTTGATTTTTACAATGCCAAATGTCTTTTCAATGTCGCTGCAAGCTGTCACTGCTTTAGCTCCATATGACTTGTGCATTTCTTGCATTTCAGCATTGAAACATCTTTCCACATGTTCAAATTCATAACAGTTACAGTTCAAACAACATATTTGAAAACAGATAAAACTGAATGGCCTACAAATATGACCCAATGTGAATATTAAGATATTTATGCAGTACCTGGAAACACTACATTCAACCTTTCTGCACTCCTAGAGACTCTAAATCCACAACAAAATGTATTTATGGGCTAAAACATTGGGTTTTTGCACATCCCCTTTAAAGTTTAGAAGAAACTTATTTTATAATCTAGAAATCGATGTTAACTTTCTCTGCCTTGCAAACATTTCAGTGCAGTTTTCAAAATCTCTTTTACACACCTTATTCTTTCTAGTGTGTATCTTTTTGTGGTGGATTCAAATTAAGAATATATTCTGCTGTTCTGTGCTATGCTGCCAGAATACGAGCTCAAACCAGCAGAAGTGAATTTGATTCTGAATCTACAAAGACAAAACACCCCTTTCTCTATTTTTTTGTACAAGATGATTTCTTCTATGACTCATGTCCCTAACAAGAGATAATATCACTGAAAGCGGGGGGTTCGAGTTTAATTTTGTTGGGTGGGGTAAGGAATTGGAGCAAGAGAAGATGAAGTGGAGGAGGACGGAAGCCTTGTGGGGAGTAGGAAATAATTTTAGAAAACATCTATTTAAGCGTAGGGACCCCTGTGTGGAGGAATTGATAGGATTGTTCACACTGCTGGTCAAAATATAGTTTTACCTTGTTTTCTATCTAATTTTCACTTAGCTCAGGAAATATCAAACAATCTTTCCTGACAGCTTAACAGCTCAGTAAATCTATAGAATTGCTATTTTGTTCTCATGATGACCTTGCTGTGTCCTAGTATCTAAAATCTGGAAGCAATCTAAGAGAAAGCAGAGCAGGTTTGCTGCTATGTAATGTCCTACATGCTACTAAAGATAAAACTTGATAATTTCCCTTCATTACTTACTTTTTTCCTAACCCCCCCATTGCCTTTTGGTGTATTGATCCAACAGAGGAAGGCTAAACAAAGAATTGAATACCATAGACCCACTGAGAGATTTATTAACTATGACAGATGGGAGGTGTCTGTCACGTATTGTGTGATCATAAAGGAAGCTAGAAGGAAGCAGAAACCACACACACACACTCACCCTATCCAGAATCCTTAATGTATATATGCAGTTCAGCATTTAAAGGCAATTACCAGGGTATTCCTGCAAATTCCTGTGTATTTCAGCAGAAGACAGCGGATTCCAATGCTTGCATCGTGTATTAAAACAGGCCCACACATAACAGTAGGCAGAACAGCCAGCTACAATCTATAACAGAAAAAAACATGTATTTGGGGAAAAGGTAAGAACACAGGCATTATATGTACATGAGAGTATAATTCAATTCAATTCAATTCAATTGTATTTATATAGCGCCAAATTATGAAACATGTCATCTCAAGGCACTTTACAAAGTCAAGTTCAATCATATTATACAGATTGGGTCAGATTATACAGATTGGTCAAAAATGTCCTATATAAGGAAACCAGTTGATTGCTTCAAAGTCCCGACAAGCAGCATTCACTCCTGGGGAACCGTAGAGCTACAGGGAGAGTCGTCTGCATTGTACATGGCTTTGCTGCAATCCCTCATACTGAGCAAGCATGAAGCGACAGTGGGAAGAAAAACTCCCCAATAACGGGAAGGAAAACCTCCGGCAGAACCAGGCTCAGTATGAACGGTCATCTGCCTCGACCGACTGGGGTTACAGAAGACAGAGCAGAGACACAACAAGAGAGACAAAAAAGCACAGAAGCACACATTGATCCAGTAATCTGTTCTACATTAGATGGTAGTAGCGGGTGATCTGTCTTCTCTGGATGATGTCACAGCTAACGTAACGCCAGACCAGGTGTACCTACTATGAAGATAAAAGAGAGAGAACAGAAAGTTAAAGCAGAAATTACAACACATAATTGCATAATTGAAGAACAGTAGAATTCTATCGAGTGAGAAAATTAGATCCTGATGTCCTCCAGTAACCTAAGCCTATAGCAGTAAAACTGTAAAGGTAGCTCAGAGTAACATGAGTCACTCTAGTTATAAGTTTTCCACACATAAATATCTGTAAGTATGAATACTTGTACATATGTTTTTTTCCCTGTCTGCAGAGTAGCTGGCTACGCTGGCTGTAAGGAGTCCATCAGAGACACAAGATCGGGATAGAAAATGGCTCTGTGTCAGCTCTTTTTGGCCATCAGCACTGTAGTGCTGACCTGAAGGCAAGAGTCTGAGAAACTTGAGATCTCCTGAAGTCCACTGTTTAGTTCCAGATGGTTCTGGGCACACCAGTGGACCAGCTGACCCACCTCCAGTCTGTGTGCAGACTCATCACTATCCTGGATCCGACCAATGGTGTCACCGTGATGTCATCTGCATTCAGGGGTTTCACAGACGGGTCGTCAGATGTGCAGTTTTTAGTGTACAGGTTGAAGAGGAGAGAGAACACATTCCTTGAGGGCAATGGTGTTGATTGTTCTTGGGCGGGAAAAGATGGTTCCCTGCCTCACCTGCTGCTGGCAGTCGGACAGGAAGCTAGTTATTCACTGACAGGTAGGGGGCGGCACTGTGAGCTGGGTGAGTTTCTGGTGAAGGATGTCAGGGTTGATCATATTGAAGGCTAAGCTGAAATCTACAAACAGGTACAACCTGGTGTATGTCCCTGGAAGGTCAAGGTTGCACAAAGACAAGCGTGGACCCAGGTAGACAGTGTCCTCTGCTAAACTGTTTGCCTGGTAAGCAAACTGCTGGGGGTTCCAGCAGGGGGCGATTGATGTCTTTAAGACAACAGGCACTCAAATGATTTCATGACCACAGACGTCAGGGCAAAAGGTCTCTAGTCATTTATTCCTGTGATGGTCTGTTTCTTGAGGACAGAGATGATGGTAGAGTGGTTTAATCATGTGGGAAATTCACACAGTTCTAGAGACTTTTTAATTCAATTCAATTTTATATATGTAGCACCAGTTCATAACGTATGTCATCTCAAGGCACTTTTCAAAGTCAAATTCAATCATATCATCTAGTCAGATTGGTTAAAAAGTCTCCTATCTAAGGAAACCCAACAGATTGCATTGAGTCTCTCCAAGCAGCATTCACTCCTGAAAGAGCGTAGAGACACAGTGGACAGTCATCTGCATTGTTGATGGCTTTGTAGCAATCCTTCATACTGAGCATGCATGACAGAACAGACACCCAAAAAAGCACAGAAACACACATCAATCCAGAAATTGTTTCTATGTCGTATGGGAATGGCAGATGATCTGCCTCCATGGATGGTGTCACAGCTAACAGAATGCCAGACCGGGTGTACCTACTTTAAAGAGAAAAAAGACAGAGAGAAAGTTTAAAGTTGTAAATGATAACAAACAATGCAAAATTGGGGAACAGTAAGAGAACTCAGCAATGAGGAAAAAATAGATCTTCCTCCGGCAGCTTAAGCCTATAGCAGCAAAACTACAGAGATAGCTCAGGGTAAGCTAAGACACTCTAACTATAGGCTTTGTCAAAAAGGAACAGTGTTAAGACCTAGTCTTAAAAGTAGACAGGGTGTCTGCCTCACGGACCAAAACTGGGAGTTGGTTACACAGGAGAGAAGCCTGATAGCTAAAGGATCTGCCTCCCATTCTACTTTTAGAGACTCTAGGAACCACCAGCAGACCTGCAGTCTGAGAGCGAAGTGCTCTGTTAGGAACATACGGGGTAATCAGAGCTCTGATATATGATGGAGCTTGATTATTAAGGGCTTTATACGTTAGAAGGAGAGTTTTAAATTATATTCTTGATTTAACAGGAAGCCAATGAAGGGAAGCTAAAATTGGAGAAATATTATGGTCTCTCTTGTTGAGTTTCATCAGAACTCTTGCTGCAGCATTTTGAACTGCATTTTGTGGACTTCCTGATAGTAAAGAATTACAATAGCCCACCCTTGAAGTAACAAATGCATGGACTAGTTTTTCAGAATCACTCCTGGACAGAATATTTCTAATTTTGGCGATATTCCGCAGGTTAACGTGAAAGTCTCCCACGATAGTTAAACAGTTGTAATCAACACAGATCACAGATAGGAGGTCACTAAGATCATAAAAAAGTTTAATTTGGATTTATCATGGGATAAACATACTGGGGAAAATGGATAAATACAGACTGTGAAGCACTCTCTTTAAAGAGGGAGGAGGAGGAATGAGGGGTCTGTGCTTAAGCTCCCAATGTTACAAGACCCTAAAAATGCCCCTTAAAAGTACACACCGACATTACAGTGTGACTAAATTGAGTATGTGCACCTGAATTCAAGTGCAAGGAGATGCAGCAGCCCCATAGCGCACCTACCCCATAAAGAATCAGCCAGTCTGCTGTTTGGCACACATCATGACAATATCCAACACCACCTTCACATGCTGATGGTTTCTCAACAAATGTGATGTTTCCAACATCTCCTTGCATTCGGCTCATTATAGACAAGCTTGCAGTTTTCATGTTTGGGACAAGCATAAATTACATTTGATTCTGCTTCATTTTATTTTATTTTATGATTTTTATGATGACTTTAAGTGACATCCCTATTTATTTTCAAAGGATAGCCACTTCGTTGAGTGGGCCCTGATACAAAGTGGATGGGCCTGGGCTCACTCAGGCCCCCCCATAGCTCCTTCCCTGCTCTGTGGGACTATATATTAGGAAACATTTATTCAAATGGTATGTTCGTTTTTTGTGAAATTCCTTGAGTGGAAATTTGTTTTGATCTGCACTATATGAATAAACTGAACTGAATTGAACAATTTAATCACTCCTTACTTTATCTCCTACTCCCGTTTCTTCTTTTTACATTTTGAAGCTCTGCTCACAACATAGTTCTGATCTACAGGCACCAATTATAAAGACTTATAACTTTGATCTGGAGTCTACACAGGGAGAGAGTGATTCCTGGATTAAAAGAGAGGTGAGACTAATTAGGTGGATATGGAGCAGCTCAGGGGTAAAGTACAGAGTTGGAATGGCTAGAAATGAATGAACGAAAGCGTAGGACAAGGACACTAGCAAAAAAAAGTGAAAAATGGGATTTACTAAATTTAAAACTTAAAGACAAACCCTAATACCAAATAACGGGGAAACTACTCATTGTACAAAACATAAGAATAAAAACTAAAAACCATACCTACCGCCATAACTCAAAGTATTTAGGGATCATAATAAACGTGATACACATGAAATCTTTTTTTTAACATACATGCAAATACACACGCTATCAGTTCAGAACTGGTGGCTTAATGATGTAACTTTAGCAACAGTTGTAAATGTCCATTATCACGGAATGGGTTTATTTTTTATATCTTCTGTCATGTGGTAAGTAAACGCTAGAATTAAACAAAGGAAAAATTCACTCATGTAAAGTATCTCACCTCAACCAGGCGGTCACCTTTGAAAATGTGTACAGTCCTTACAATCTGTCAGAAAAACAGGCTCTGTTGGTTGAGAAATTCTGTTGGTTGCTTTATGTAATATAATGTAGTTAGAGTTATGGGACACACTTATGCTGTAGCAAATTTCTTGGTCGAATAAATCAAAGACTTAATCATAGAAGCTTGGCAATATTTAATGGAACAACCTTACAAGGAAAACCCTGTAAAAATCCCGTTCATCTTTCTTAAGGAGAACTGGTGCTGTGTCAGATAGAAAAGGTTAACTATATCATTTTACATGTTAATTAACACCAACTGTCAGTTTCATTTAGATCTTTTCTACTGTCTGTGTTTTCTAAAACATTATTTGACAGCTTGTCGCACTTTGTCTGTTTTTGTTTTAGTGCTATAAACACTTCATCATAGGGCACAGGTATGTGGATCTTACAATGTGCAGTTGGTGTTATATCACTTTCTTTGCTAACTTGTTTAATGTCACACCTACTTTGACACATTCATATTAATACTTTTGTGTATTGTGGTGGTACAAGTCATCAAAAACAGTGCAAGAAAATTGCATTTGTTTATTGCCAGATCAAAGGATGATCAGTTAGACATAAACCCACACAACCTAAAGTGAGAATATTCTGTAACAATCAGATATACACAGAATACCAATAGTTCCTATCCACAGTTTGTTCAGCAGCATCTTAGGTGAGATTCAGTTATGTTAAACTGCATTAGAACTTGTCGTCTGAAATAACTTTTAAAGAATTTTGTACGCTATATTGAATATACAGCATATATTGTCTGCTATGTGTAATTCAGCAAGGCACAGAAATACTTATGCCAACCAATTCAGGGACAGCTATGGAGTCAGAATCACAGGTGAGACAGAGAGGCAGAAATGTTTAAATACGTTAAACTAAAGCCAACCACAAACTGGTACTTTGTCAGAACACAGTGGAAATTAATTGAACTTGTACAGGCCAGATGACAGCTTTCAATCAATCAATATATTTTTTTTCCTAAAGCGCGTTACAACAACAACAGATTGAACAAAGTGCTGTACAGAATTAAAAACACAAATAGAAATAGTAATGAAAAATAAATAAATCAGCTGTACACACAACTGTGATTCAGTTCAAATTTTAAAAGGAGTCATAACTCTCATGTATAAAAGGCCAAACTAAACAAATAGAGGCTTGGTTAGGTCCAGTATACAAAGCTTTGCAATAGTCCAAACATGAGATGTTTTTTTCATCACAACGAGTGAGAAAAGATTTAACTTTAGCTATTAGGCGAAGCTGAAAAAAGCTTGCCTTTACTACAGAATCAATTTGCTTATTGAGTTTTAGGCTGTTGTCAGGGCCTGGGACGGCACCGTATTTTTGCTCCACCCACCACCAAAAGCATCACCACATACACAAACAAAATGTTTGCTTTCACAATTCCTGGAAATCTCTGTCAGATTTCTATATTTTATGTAGGACATGTTGGACCTTTTCTGAACTTAGGAGCACAAGCAACATGTTGGGTAAAATAAGGCATTTTTTTGAGCTGCTGTTTATCATCCAGTCCTCATCCTTTTTTCCTGTCTGTTGTGGGAGGTATGAGTCAAATACTACGGGAATTCCGGCTCTCTGCATCTATCGGCAGTTCCTTTGCAGTCTCAGAGACAGATATCTGTTTTGTCATTAGACGTATGAAGTTCACTCGATCAGAAATGGTTATTTTAGTTAGCCAAAATGCTGGACCGCTGAAATTAGATAGATGTTGGGCCTCTGATCCATTCTGGTCAGACTCTCTGAACAGCCAACCAGCCCCTTCATCAGCGCAGTGACTGGTATCTGTGGTGGGCAAGGATGTGACTTTTGGTCAACCATTAGGGGCTTTAGCTCTCTGCCTATTTATTTATTTATTTATTCAATCATTTCATTTTGTAAAAGGATTTAGGCTAATTCAAAGTTCCTGTATCAGAAATACATTTTAACCCTTTTACTGTAATTTACTTATCCCGTTTTCTTTGTCTTTGCCCTAAATCTTTTCTGTCCCATGTCCGTTCGACAATTAACAAAAGGTTTAGTTTTGCCATTTTTTTTTTTTTTTGATACAGCACCAAATATTTTACATTTGTAGGATGTAGGTTTGCAATATAGCAAAATTACTCAGTTTTTCCAGGTATATGCATTTACATGGTGGGCTATGATATGGTTGGCAAAACATTACAATATCTGACTCAATAAATACGGCCATAAGTAACTTGACAAACTAAAATTGTTTACGTGGAGCATTTATATTTTTAGGTCTGTTAGCCAGTCATCTGTGCCTTCTGTGCTGTCGCTCCCTGTCACTTCCTTATCGCTCTCTCATCACCTTGGTAATCCATTCTGCTATCATACGCTTCAACCTGATATAAAACACGCTCTGTTAATCTTTAAATGTCTCACCAAAAATTTGGAAAGTACTGTGTTAGAAATCTGGGTTACATAATCACAAGTTTACTTCTGCACCACTGTGCCAAACCGAGCCACTGGAACCTCTCCAGTTTTGCCAGTACAGATAATCATTTTTTTCATGGTCAGAAGCTGCAGCATTTATGGGGCACTGGGTTTTACTAATGATCATCATTCTTAATAAATTACTTGATGAGGAGGGCTCTATCTCACTCCCTGTCTCCTCCTTCTCACATACAGTCTCTCCGCTCTGAGGCAGATTCTTTCAGCTAAAGATTTGCTATGTCCTCCTCCTTTCTCTCTGACAGTCTGTCAGCTGAGCTCATTGCTCCCGTCTGCTTTGTTGAAGCCACCAAGCACAACTGTTTCTCTCAAAGAGAACGTGTTGTGTCTTCTTTTTCTCTCTTGTTGTGTCTCTGCTCCATCTTCTCTAACCCCCAGTTGATCGAGGCAGATGACCGATGATCAGTTCATACTGATTCTGGTTCTGCTGGAGGTTTTTCCTTCCCGTTAATGGGGAGTTTTTCTTTCCACTGTCGCTTCATGCTTGCTCAGTATGAGGGATTGCTGCAAAGCCATGTACAATGCAGACGACTCTCCCTGTAGCTCTACGCTTCTCCAGGAGTGAATGCTGCTTGTCAGGACTTTGAAGCAATCAACTGGTTTCCCTTATATAGGACATTTTTGTATGATATGATTGAACTTGACTTTATAAAGTGCCTTGAGATGGCATGTTTCATGAATTAGCGCTATATAAATAAAACTGAATTGAATTGAATTTTATCCCAGCTAATGGATGCTAAGCTTAAAATCTGCATTGATAAGCTTTAATGACTGCATTACCTTCTTACCTGGCTGTGAAAGGGGATTTTGTGATTCCCTTCCCTCACTTCTTCAAGTCTGATTTAAATATTTAAAATATTAAAATATTTGCACATAAAATCCCTCTTCATCTTCTCCTCTTCTCATTTATTTTATGTGCACCAGACTCCTGAATACTGAACATTCTGATATTACCATGTAATGTAGAACAGATTACTAGATCAATGTGTGCTTCTGTGCTTGTTTGTCTCTCTTGTTGTGTCTCTGCTCTGTCTTCTGTAACCACCAGTCAGTCGAGGCAGATGACCGTTCATACTGAGCCTGGTTCTGCTGGAGGTTTTCCTTCCCGTTAATGGGGAGTTTTTCTTCCCACTGTCGCTTCATGCTTGCTCAGTATGAGGGATTGCAGCAAAGCCATGGATAATGCATACGACTCTCCCTGTGGCTCTACGGTTCCCCAGGAGTGAATGCTGCTTGTCAATAAATGATGCAATCAACTGGGTTCCCTTAGATAGGAACATTTTTTGTCAATCTGTATAATCTGACCTAATCTGTATGATCTGATTGAATTCGACTTTGTAAAGTGCCTTGAGATTACATGTTTCATGAATTGGCGCTATATTAATAAAACTGAATTTAATTTAATTGAATATTTTACTTAAATATTCAATGCGTTTAAAATGCGTTTTAATGGTCAAACCATTTTTGTGTTTGGGTGGGCAGAGTTCTAGGCCCCAATGGAAAAGAAACATGTTACATATATATAAATATGGATATGAAGGCTTACCAACTAATAATAAATATTTTTCACATAAATAATTCCTCCCTATAATTGAATGGCCAGAGCCGCAGTTCTTCTTTGCGGTTGTGAAACTGCAGGTATGTCAGCCCCCCTCCCCTACAGTGCGTCCCCACCAACTTTTAACACAAAGTTAAACCCTGTATATGAAAGCAGCCCACCTCCAAAAACAAGCAGCTCACAACTGCTTAAGGAGCTCGTCAGAGAGCTCTGTTTTGCATCTAAAGACAATTTTCAAAAATCAATATTCCTCCTCCTTGACCTGAAGTCCATTGAGTGTTGAAAGAGCAGGTGGTAAAAAGTTTGTTAAAAGTGCTGAACTCACCAATTTTCAACATTACTTTACTCACAAAGAGAATTTTAAAATCTGGGAAGGTGTCGGCACACCTCATTCAGAAAGACAGACACCGATCAGTCATCAACTGGGTGCAAAGAGTGACAGGAAACAACAAGGCCAGACACTGATCAACACTTACTGTGGGAGCCTTGGAAAATAACCTAGCAAGCCAGTTTGATAATGTGTTGCATTCTACGTTCGGCATATTATCAGTCTGGGTCTGCTCCCATCAAATCCGTTTAAGGACAAGAGGAACATTCAGCAGAACTTTCACAGCTGATTGGGCGAAGCAATACCTAGTGCCTGTCTACCAAAGCCAATCGTGGTCTCAAAGGTCTCTTTGGTTGTATGGCTCAATTATTGGTACTGTAGCTGGATGAATAAACCCTGCTCCCCATTACTGAATACACCTGTTGCACCCATTTAACTGACAGCAGGGGTGCTGCGGGGTATAAAGGCAAGGAGGCTCTTTCAAATGCATCTCTTCATGCCTTCTGACACGGTCACATTTTTAGCTTGAGGTGTTGTTTTGGTCATCACTGTGCGCAGAGCAAATTTATCCTAGTACGTGTTGGTTCTTATGTACAAAATCTGTAAGTGCTTGTTTTGAATTTAACTTTGTGAATTTAGGCTCTGATTGGAGGAGCTCTCTGCTTTTTGCTGGGGTGTGGTACGATTCTTTCCTCCCCCAAGTGATTAGAGCACCATAGAGCGGGTATGAATGGTGCCCATTGCACCCCGTAGTTCAAGTATAGAGATTGTGACAAACTGTTTGCACCCCAGAAATTGTAGGACGCTGTGCCTCTTGTTGCTGCCTGGGCCAGAAAGTGCTCTCCGGTATAATTAGAGTAAACCAAGGTTTGGCAGGTAAAATCTGCTCCTTTTGCCATTTAATAATCTCAATTTGCCAGAGTTAATAACGGTTAAATTGCACTTCTCTTCAGACAATGGAGCTGTGGTGATTCTGTGGAGACCCTGCTGCTTTGCTTTATGTTTGTCTTTATTATTAGCAGTTTTAGAATTTTAGGCTTTTTAATCGGAACCGTGATTTGTTACTGTGTACATGGGGTCGGGGGGGTGGGGTTTACTCATTTGATTTAGTCTTGTCCTTAAGTTTTACTGTTTGTGATTACTTCATTGTTTTCCGTATAATATAATCTCTCTGTTTGTTTGCTTCCAGGCTGAAGGGAGTGGAGGGCTTTCAGGGAGACTGGCCCTTTGTGTTGTGGAAGGGGTTGGTGTTAAGGTTCTGTCACGTTTGAGTTCAGTGTTTGGGGTGATTTATGTGTCTTGATTTAATTTTTGTTTTATTTCAGGAACCATTGTTCCCTGGTCACACGGCTCTCCCCTGCAGGCCTCAATTCTGCACACCTCCCTCCCCTCCAATTCCAGCGTGGTTTACCTGTTTTTTTTTGTTTTTTTTTAACAAAATGAGACAGAAGTAAATACCTGTTGTTTTAAATCATGGAATGGTGATCGTACCTGAGCCATTTATTGGTGCTGAAGTTATTTCCTTGGATGCAATCCCTAAAGTGGTATTGTTAGTTCTTATTTGGTTACTCTGAAGTGAAGTTTAAAAGGGCAGAACAGCAGATTAACTTTCACACCACAAACTGCCATTGTTGGCAGGATTGCCTTTGAGAATAGAGACAAACTTTTTTGTGTGTTTTCTTTTTCTCCAAGGGGTAGAACCCTTGTTGTATTTTTGCTAATATTGGGTTAAAGTTTAAACGTTGAGCAGCAGTGTCTCCTGTATATGGGCCCAGACGTCCTGCTTTCCTGTCCCCCCTATATTGGTTTTAATTATTAGTTGATTAAAGGTGTAGTTATGGATGCAGAGCTGCAGGACTTGAGGGAGGTAGTTTTGCAATTGAGGGCAGAAAATGAAAAATTGAGTGCGTGGATTTTTTTTATTTTTATTTTATTTTTATTTTTTTGTGCTTGCACAAATCGAACTGTGGATCTTGTCCTGTGCATGTATGATTCACATGTGTATTTGTGAATATCGAGACCTTTCTGGCTCCATACATTTAAACTTAAACGATTACGTTGTAGCTCCATCTCATTTGGTAACCTGATATGTTTCTGTCAGGGTTTTGTTTACCGATGAACTCAGGACGCACACACGGAACTAAAAGTTTGAGACTTTGTTGAAAGAAGTGTGCTGGGTGATGAGTGATGAAGACCGGAGGTTCAGGACTGCAGAAAGTCAGGGATGTAGATGATGGCAGGAGCTGACGGCCCGGAGACAGAGAGTCCACACTTGCTAGGTGCTGCTCGGCTAGCAGGCCTCATAGCACTCAGGTTAGCAGTTCATTGGAGACACCAGGGCACAGAGCTGAGCTTCACCAGGGCGGCTAGTCAGGTTAGCAGAACTTGAGAGACACCAGGGCACAGAGCTGAGCTTCTCCAGGGCGGCTAGTCAGGTTAGCAGAACTTGAGAGACACCAGGGCACAGAGCAGAGCCTTTCCAGGATGGCTAGTCCAGTTAGCAGTTCTCTGGAGACACCAGGACACAGAGCAGAACCTCTCCAGGAACAAACAGTGAACAAACAGTCTTTAGAGTGACTGGCAGGACTAACCTTAACAACAGGAGCAAAACAAAGCTTCCAAGGCAAAACGGGGACTGGCATGGAAAGGTGTGGAATGATGACGGCCCAGTGCTGAACTTCTTCTTCTTCTTCTTCTTTCCTTTTGTTGGCGGATTGCAAACAACTTATAGGTGCATACCGCCACCTACTGTACATGAGTGTGTAACTCTGTGGCTCAACCTACTATATTCTATTTTTTAATTTTGTGTTATGTAAAAATAAAAACAATGCTTTATTAATTACCATATTTTCCTCTATATCTCCATCTCGCCCTAATATTCCTTTAATACTCCATTCTCTCCCATTTTCCATAATTACTTTCCTCATCCTCTCTCTTTCCGTTGCATATTTAATGCATTTCATCAGAACATGATCCACATTTTCTTTTGCTCCACAACCCTCACATATATCATCATTTCTCTTCCCTAATATATATAAAAACTCATTCAGATATGTGTGTCCAGTTCTTAATCTAGTAAAAATGATCTCTTCCCTTCTGCTTCTTTCTCCATAATTTTTAATTATTACAGATTTTTGAATCCTATATAATCTTCTTCCTTTCTCATCTTCATCCCATATTTTTTGCCACATTTCTGTTTCTTTCTTTTTAATTATTGATTTCCCTTCCCCTTTCCCAAATGTAATCTCTACTACATTTTGCTTTACTAAAGCCTTTTTAGCTAGCTTGTCTGCTTTTTCATTTCCTATCACCCCTTCATGTGCCGGTACCCAACAGAACTTAACATCTATTCCATATCTAAATAACCTAAATAAACTCTGATATATTTCTAAAACAAGGTCTTTCCTATTATTTCCTCCTGAGTGAATACTTTCTATTGCAGCTTTTGAATCTGTACAAATTACCACTCTATCCGGTCTAACCTCCTCCACCCACTGTAAACTAAAAATAATTGCAACCATTTCTGCTGTGTATATAGATAAAAGGTCTGTTAATCTTTCACATTTACATATATTAAACTCTGGAATGTATATCCCTATTCCCACATTTCCCTTTGAATTTTTTGAACCATCTGTGTATATTTTTAAATAACTATAATACCATTGTCTAATATATATGCTAGTTTTAACCCCAACTTCATTATGTTTCCATTCTCTTTTCATTTCATGTATTTTAAGGTCAACTTTGGTTTCTGGAAACAACCATGGTGGCACAGCACTAATTGGATTATTTTTTGCAAATGTCTTATTATCTAACTCATATATTTTTGCCCATTTATTCACATTCCAGCCAAAACCCTTTCTTGTAAATTTGGAATATTCCCAACAGTTCTTTATAATGCTTGTTGCTAAATTTTCTTGACTACTACTTTTAACTCTGATCCAGTATGAAAGTGATATTTTGACCCGTCTCATTTCCAAAGGAGTTTCTCCAGCCTCTACCAAAAGAGCATTAATAGGGGTAGTCTTAGTTCCTCCAGTAACTATTCGTAATGCCCTATATTGTAATTTGTCTACTATTTGTAATGATGATTTAGCTGCTGCTCCATATACCATACATCCATAATCTATTGCTGATCTCATAAGTGCCCTGTAAATATTCAATAGTGACTGCTTATCAGCCCCCCAATCATTCCCAGCCACGGCTTTGATGAGATTTATTACTTTCTTACATTTTGTTTCTAAATGTTTAATATGTATTTTCCAATTATATGAACTATCTAACCATAATCCTAAATATTTGAATTCTGCTACTCTTTTTATAGGTTGATCATATAATTTTATTTCTCCTATATCAATATTTCTTTTATTACTGAAAATCATATAACAAGATTTACTCACTGACAATTTAAATCCCCATTCATATGACCATTTTTCTATTTTATTTACAACTCTCTTTATATTTTTTACTATGTGCGAAACATTCCTTCCCCTCATCCATATGGCTCCATCATCTGCATATAGTGCTGATTTAATGCATTTATCTATATTTAAGAATATATCATTAATCATAATATTAAAAAGTAAAGGACTAATTACACTCCCTTGAGGAGTGCCGTTTTCTACTTTAAAATCTCTTGAATAATTATCACCAACTTTAACTCTAATTTTCCTATCTGCAAAGAAACTTGCTATCCAATTATACATTCTTCCACCTATTCCCATATTTCCCAACTTAATCAGTAAACCTTCCCTCCACATTGAATCATATGCTTTTTCTATATCAAAGAATACTGCTATTATCAATTCCTTCATTTTTAATCCTTTTTCTATATCATTAGTAATTCTCACTAGTGCATCCATTGTAGACCTTCCTGTTCTAAATCCACATTGATAATTACTGAATATCTGCCTCTGCTCTAAAATAAACCCTAATCTCTTAACTAATATTTTCTCCATCCACTTACATAAGTGAGATGTCAATGCTATTGGTCTATAATTATTTGGGTCTGAAGTATCTTTTCCTGGTTTATTAAATGGGAGGATTATTGCAATTTTCCAATTCTTTGGAACTTCACCTTCTCTCCAAATTTTATTAAAAAGTCGTATAATTAATTTTAACGTTGCTTCCGGTAATCTTCTAAACATTGCATAACAAAGATTATCATCTCCTGGAGCTGAATATCCAGTATCTTTAATAACTGTTTTTATTTCATTCATGCTTATTTCTTCATCTAATGCTGATACAGATCTATCTTTCTTTTTGTATATATCATTAAATTCTTTGAGTTTTTGTTCTTTTTGATTCCTATGTATATTTCCTAAGTGCTCCCCACTATGCACTGCTGCAAATGCCTCACCCAAAATGTCTGCCTTATCTTTATTTAACACCACAATTTCTTGACCACTAACCAGTGCTGGAATTCTAACTTGATTTCTTTTCCCACCCATTTTCTTAAACATTGACCAAACATTTTGTAGTTTAACTTCTGCTCCTATAGATGAACAATAATTTCTCCATGTTTCCTTCTTAGCCTCTTTAATTATTTTACGAGCCTCTGCCCTTTTCTTCTTATATTTAATAAGATTTTCTCCTGTCAAATTTTTCTGTAGAGTTTTAAAAGCTTTATTTCGTTCTTTAATCACTCTGCTACAATCCTCATTCCACCATGGCACAATTTTTGTTTTTCCTTTAATAATTGCTTTTGGAATACTTATTTCTGCAGCATTTAGTATATGATCCGTTACCTGTTTAGTGCACTCATCTATATTTCCTTTTAATGTCACTAAATGACTAGTTTGCTCACATACTGTTCTAAACATTTGCCATTTTGCTTTACTAAAGCACCATCTTGTGATTTTAATTTCATCTTGTCTAAATAAATTATCTTTAATAATTGTGCTAACAGGGAAATGATCACTTCCTATTGTAGACTCTCCCCTCACACCCCATTCACAAGAACTTACTATTGAACTGGATACTAATGTTAGATCAAGACATGACATAGTTCCTTTATGTATATCAATTCTTGTTCCCTGTCCATTATTAAGACACACCAGTGACCTTTCATCCATCATTTCCTCTACTATTTTACCATTATTGTCCGTCTGTCTGCTTCCCCATAGGCTATTATGTGCATTGAAATCCCCACACCAAACTTCTCTTCTTGTTATTGATCCTAAAATGTTATTAAACACCTCACTGTCTAACCTTTTACATGGATTATAATAGTTGAGAATCCTAATATTACCAATTTTTTCTAAATTATATAATTCTACACTTACACATTCATACTGACCAGGTACTTGATATTCTTTAAATGCCAATCCATCTTTAATGAAAGTTGCACAACCTCCTCCATTACTATTGTTACTCCTATCTCTTCTGACTGAACTGTACCCTGGAATTTTATAATCTAAAGATGGTTTTAGCCAAGTTTCCTGTATGCAAATAACATCTGGAACTGTTTCTAATTTGTGTACATATTTTTTAAGTTCTTGACCATTTACTATAAGACTTCTAGCATTCCATTGTAGAATATGAATTACCATTTTTTTTTTTTTTTTTTTTTTTATCCTTTTCTTGATCATTTCCAGCTGAACTCAGAAGTTTATGAATTTGATCTGCTTGAATCTCTTTCATGTCCAGAAACCTTCCTGCTGCTTCTACAATCGTTTTGATTTTATCACTTTTCTTTTTCATTTGCACTGTAACATTAATAATGTGACAAATAAATGCCACAAAATTATCTTTTTTCACCATCATTGTATTCTCATCAACATTACATTTGTGCTTACATACATTACGTTCAGCTGTTGAACTAACATTGATTTGCTTCTGTTTTCTTTGTGAATCATTATTTTCCTGATTTAAATCTCCTTGATTAAGTTCTTTATTTCCCA
This sequence comes from Fundulus heteroclitus, assembly GCF_011125445.2. NCBI lineage: Eukaryota > Metazoa > Chordata > Actinopteri > Cyprinodontiformes > Fundulidae > Fundulus > Fundulus heteroclitus. The sequence continues at coordinate 184,539 of NC_046377.1, read as the reverse complement.
AGTTATTTGTACTTTCTTTTCTAACTTTCTTTAATGCCTCAGCATATGACACCTTCTCTGTTATTTTTATTCTTTGTGCTTGCCTTGCTTCTCTTTGTACTATACACCCTCCATATGCTGCACTATGTTCTCCTCCACAATTACAACATTTCACTTTAGCGTCTTTATCACACTTTCCATACTCATGCGACCCTCCACATCTTGCACACCTCATTTTCCCTTTACACTCCTTTGCTACATGACCCATTCTCTGACAAACAAAACACCTTATTGGATTTGGAATGTATTCTCTCACCCTGTAATTTATGTATCCTATCTGTACCGATTCCGGCACAACATCCTCAAACATCAATATTATTGCCATTATGTCTTTAACTACTCCTTCTCTTTTGTGTTTTATCCTTGTTACTTCCATAACTTTGCCTCCTTTTATTTCTTGTTTGATTTCTTCAACTGTCATGTCTAGTGGAACTCCTGTAATCACTCCTCTTAATCTTGCAGCTGCACCAGGGATGAATGTTTTGACTCTTTCACCTACCAAGGTTGTCATTTTGAGAATCTGTTCTTGTTGTTTTTTGCTAGTAGCAAAAATTAATATCTTTCGGTTATTCATTATCCTGGCTGAATTAATTTGTCCAATTTCTTTCTCTATTGCTTTTGTTAGTTTTATCGGATGAAGATGTCCTCCCTCTTGTTTAAACTCTACTGTGACTTTCCACTCCTCTTCCCCATTTCCTCTCTCTCCCTGTACTTGTTTTTCCTGACTTTTTATTGTTTTTGTCTTTTTACTTCTTTCCTCTCTAACCTCACTCCCATCTGACCAACTTCTATCTCTTTCCTGTCTTTGTCTTATTTCTCTCTTTCTCCTAGACGACCTAGACATCATCCATTCCATTTCTTCTCCACTATTTCCACCTGATGTAGAAGCCATAAAGTTACATTCAATGTACAGTTTATGCAATCCGCCAGAAATAATCAACTCCTACCGACTTTCACTCTGCTCACAATCTCCCCGCTTCTTCTTCGTCTTTCTCCTTCTCCAACTCCAACCGAACCGCCTCCCAGTGCTGAACTGAAGGCAGAGGGAGGTTTAAATAGAGCACTTCACAGGTGGAACAAGGGTCTAACTAATTAACTGGTAAATGATTATCAGGTGTGACTGACTGCTGAGGAGGTGAAGTGAAAAATGACAGAAAATAACTGATGACTGAAAACTAACAATAAATAAAGTCAAACCTAACCCAAAAGAGATGAAAAAATGAAAATAACAAAAAAAAAAAAAACAAATCAAAACTCAACCATGACAGTTTCACTCTCATCCTCCGCCGCTTTGTTTACTTAACATGTGTTGCCTGTGCATGTCTGGTGTTGTTTTTTTTTTTGTTTTTGTTTTTTTTTGCCCAGCATACCTTCTCCAACATTTTCAGTGGTACCCCATGCTCATGTGGACACACAATTTTTTTCTTAATCATTTATGAAAATGTACTGTGTTTGTCCTTGCGTGGATGGGGCCCTGAACTCAATAAAGCAGAGCAGAGCATACAAAGGAGTCTAAGACAATCAATCAACACAAAGGTTTAGCTCAAATCTCGACAGACACAGTGTGGCAGGAAATAAAGAACTGACTAGTGCATAAACGCTGCAAAGAAGAGTTTTGCACGGACAGTAGACCCAGCAAGCTATGTCAAGAAGAGAACACAGACAGACCAGATAGCACGCTAAAAGCCATCAGGTTTCTGCAGCTTTTTGTTTAGTGCTGAAACGTGTAGGCAGATACACTAAATCGGAACCATTAACACTGCTCGCCAAATTGAAATGGTAACACCAACATTTCTCAGAAACTGTTGAGTAGGATGGAGTATAGCCACCATGCTGCCATTCACACTACCCAAACAAATGAAAATGTTTCAAAGTTTTCACACGGACCTAAGTGAGGACAAAATACGGGACATGTTTTGAAGATATAAAGTTATGTGTTAAAACACAGCTACAGTGCTTATTTTTATAGGCTTCAGTATAATTCTGCAATTTGTGGGGGAATATTTTTACTGCAGATAGAGGTTCAGTGAATATCTTTACATTACTTTATGTCATGTGCTTTATTTTAAATTGACTTATTTGCTTATTTTAAACCAGTAATCCTCAGCTAAAACAAAACCCATCATAAACAGTACATTATCATGTCAACACATTTCCATCACTACCTGTACCCACCCTGGTTCATTACAACACATGTAACCCCATCTGCAATGGATCAGGTATGACCAAGTCGGGGTGAAAATGACTGAAACATAAATCATCAACTTGACCAGTATTGGTAATACATGATCAATGATGTACAATACAGCACAGTTAGAAATTGTTTGCTTTCGGTACATCAATGATTTTATTCCAGTATGAAGGCACTTTTTATCTCCTTCATATTGAAAAATTATATAAATAGCAGAATTGTTTAAGTGAAAACTAGAAAATTTGTTATGGAATCAATTGTTTTGGATTTAAGGGACAACTGGATCACACATTTTAAGGATAAATTCATAATATTACCATAACTGATAGAATTATAAAAACTTAGAGGGGTAGTTCTGACGGTCCACCTGAGCTAACTACAGTGTTTCTGGGCAGAATGCTACAAGTCTAAAGAGCCCTGTATTCATCAAATAAATTTTTCTGTTTCTTAATTTTCACATGAGACTATGGGCACAAACAGTTTTTCTGCAGTGAAAAGCTACAAACCCACATTTCCTAAAGGAAATGTTGCTTCTTTTGTGTGTGTGCTCTGAGTGCCGTTTATTCTTAGCTTCTGTTTTGCTCTGCGTGATGGAAAACTAATTGCCCCTCAGAGATAATAAAGATACCTTGAACTTCATAGCATCAGAGTCATGACAGAATTGCATTTCTTCCGCTTGTAAAAAAAAAAAAAAAAAAGTTTTGTGAATGCCTAAACCGTGATCATTGTTAAGCATGGTTATCTTAAGACCTGTCTTATTTAAAGAGCTCATTAGGGGTCTAAATTTTGAGGACACATCTGTTTGATCTGCCATCCAATTAAAACGGTTGATGGAGGTTTTTCTTTGTCTCTCCTGTGTCATTAAAATAGGAGGAGATTTTGAGAGATCAATTTTTTGTGATTCATTACGCATGGCCATAAGTACACAGACTTGACTTCACGCTTTAAAGAAAAGAGAATTTTATGATCAGCACCAAAATAAAAAAAGAAAACCTTTAAAGTAATGACTGAAAAAGTTTTATCACGATAATGACAACAAATTTCACTTTAAAGGAACAGAACTGAATGTGAAGAGGTGTTGAAGGGGATAGCTGTCAGACGAACATATGGATGGAGACTGAGTTGCCAACCAGTGGCCATATGCAATCATCTAATCATGTTTATGGCCATCAAAAAGCTGCAGATGATGATTATATCTGTAAAGCTGTTTGGCATTTATATGTGAAGCATACATCTGAGCATGTGCCTTTGTCACTCAGCAATCTGTTAAGATTACTCCTCTGAGGCCTGACGACTAACGTTCCAAACCACTCCTGTCTTATTTTTTATTGAAGCTCCAGCAGTTAAAGCATGAGCATTTTTGAAGTCTGTCTGTGTACATCTAACAGATTGATCAATTATTTGGACACACATGCATATAAATAATTAGAATAATTAATAATTAGAATAATTAGAATATCATGAAAAGTGATTTTTTCAGTAATTTCAAAAGTGCAACTTGTATATTATACAGATATATTTCAAGTGTTTTCTTATGATTATAACTGACAACTAATGAAAACCAACTCAGAACTAGAATATACAGCATTGAATACTCAATTAATTGAAGCTCCTTTTACCTGGATTAATGTAGCAATGCGACGCGGCATGGAGTCGATCAGTCTGTAGCACTGCTCAGGTGTTATGAGAGCCCAGGTTGCTCTGATAGTGGCCTTCAGCTGTTCTGCATTGTTAGGTCTGGCGTATCACATCTTCCTCTTCACAATGTCCCATAGAAAATCTATGGGGCGAATGTCAGGCGAGTTTGATGCCCAATTAAGAACAGGGATACCAGACTTTGAGACCTTGATTTCCAAAGGAAATGCAAAATTTACTTTTATCAGAGAACATAACTTTGGACCACTCAGCAACAGTCTAGTCCTTTTTGTCTTTAGCTCAGGCTAGATGCCTCTGACACTCTCTCTTGTTCAAGAGTCCCTTGACACAAGGAATGTGACAGCTGAAACCCATACGTCTGTGTGTGGTGGTTCTTGAAGCGCTGACTTCAGCTGCCGTCCAATCTTTGTGAATCTCCCCCACATTTTTGAATGGATTTTGTCACAGAGCCCTCTCCAGGGTGCCATCATCCCAATTGCTTGTACACTTTTTTTCTGCCACATCTTTTCTTTCCCCAGGGATTCATTCGGCCCTCCACCTCCCTAGCAGCCGCAGGGTTTTTTCTTGTTAAAAAGAAAGATGGGGGCTTCGCCCCTGCATTGATTGCCAGGGTTTAAAAAGATTACTATCAAGAACCACCATTCCCTTCCCCTGCTGTTAACAATCCTGGACTCTCTTTCCCAGGCCACCATTTTTACCAAACTTGATCTGTGCAAAGCATACAATCTGGTGCGTAGTCGAAAAGGGGAAGAGTGGAAGACAGCGTTTGTCATGCTTAATGGTCATTGGGAGTATTTGGTCAAACCTTTATTTTACCACCTTAACAATGACATGCTGGGCCGCTGGATCTTTTTGTACTTGGACGACATTTTGATCTATTTTCATTCAGAAAATGACCATGTACATCATGTGAGGGCAGTGTTGAAGAAGCTACTAAAAATCATATCTTTGTAAGATAGAAAAGTGTGCCTTCCACCACACTCCACCACTTTCCTTGGGTTTACCATCTCTTAAGAAGGTCTTGCTATGGATCCACAAAAAGTCTAAACAGTCGTTCACTGAACTCAACCCACTAGCAAGCAACTACAGAGCTTCTTGGGTTTTGCAAATTTCTATTGCTATTTCATACGCAACTTTAGCTCTGTGGTTGCTCATCTGACTTATCTCACCAAGCCTGCCAACCATTCTAGACCCTTCAGACTGTCCCCTGAGTCTGTTTACCACAGCACCCATCTTGGTCTGTCCCGAACTTGCCAGACCTTTTGTGATAGACGTGGATGCCTCGGATGTGGGCACTGGTGCCATCCTCTTGCAGGGAGGTCCTGACCATAAACTCCATCCCTGCTGCTATTTCTCAAGGATGTTCACCACAACCCAGAAGAGATAAGGTGTTGGAAACAGGAAACTGCTGGCTATGAAGTGGGCCCTGGAGGAGTGGCAGCACTGGCTCCTTGATGCAAATTAACCATTCCTGATCTGGACGAACCATCAAAATCTGATACACAAATCTGATACAACTCAATCTTAGACAGGTCTGTTGGGCTCCTTTTTTGTAACCCTTCAACTGATGGTTTTAAGCGGTCTTTCCTTTGCAAAACGGGCAGTGGAACTCCTGCTGGAACCCTGTCCGGCTTCTTGGCTTCCCTAAGGACATTGTTTCGGACAGGGGTCCCCAGTTGACCGCCGGTTGTAGAAAGCTTTCTGCCATCTTATTGGGGCCTAGTCCAACCAACAAAGAGCCAACCAACAACTAGAGCACTTCTTGAGATGCTACCTCCACCCAACCATCCCTCTGACCTTGCCACCTGCTCTTGGCAGGGCTGTCTTATAATCTTGACATCTTCTCCTCCGCGGGTCGCTCTCTTTTGAAGTCTTGCATGATTTTCAGCCACCCATCTTTGACCACCAGGAGACTGAGGTGGAAGTACCAGCGGTTCAGATGTTTGTTTGACGATGTTGCCTGGCCTGGATTAAAGCTAGAGCTGCCATTTCCCGATTCAATGCCCAGTACATGAAGAAACATAGCCAAGCGGTGTCACTGGCCCCAGGCTGAATAGAAGGCCCTGAGCTCCATACAGAATCTAGGAAGCTCACTCCCAGGTTAATCACCCGATATGAGATTGCCACCAAGATCAATCCCGCCACCTTCCGCCTAAACCTTCCTTTCTTCTTGAAGGTGCATCCACTTGACCTCAAAACTGGCTCAGAGCATATCAGCTTAACTGTGTTTCTTTCCTAGACAATGCCACTTCACTGTCACTACATGGTGACTGCTGCAAAATAAAAGACAGAATGCAAGCAAATGCCCACTGTCACTACATGCTCTTTCTGATTAAAGTTAAAAGAAAAGGATAGCCACTACAGGCACTGTGTTCCCTACAACCTTGAATATCAAGAGACTCTGAGTAATCTGCCATTATACATTAGCTATGTATCCTGCGACCGGTACGTAAAATAGAAGATTTTAAAAGCCTCACTGTCTTTGTATTTGCATGTGTGTTTGTGAGTGGGGCCATCCCTTCTCACTTATGAGAATCTTGCCATCATTAAATCTTTAGCTGAGGCCTTAAATCTAATCCAGCTTCCCTTCAAGTTTGCACCAGATGGTTCAATCACCCACTATGGTAGCAAATGTTCTTCAGCTGTTTTTTTCCCTGTCTGTGCCTGGATCCCTGTGTTTGCTCCTTCCCTGACAACATCTTTTCTTGTGCCTTAATTTCAGTTGCATGCCAGCCTGTATGCTCAGCTCAACCCAGCCATCTGCCTGCGTACTGTATCTATTAACATCTCTGATCTGCTTACCCTCTCCACCAACTAGACTCACCTTCAAAGCCTTGCCAGCTTGCTCATTTCCTGCCACCATTACAAGCTGCCTCCCACTCTTAGCTCATACTCTGGATCCCGCAGTGTCTCTGAATTCTGAGGCTGTTACTTTGCTCTGCAAATACGGTATCTGGCTCAAAGTGGCAAGACAAGTTTCCTGATGTCCATTAAGCATGAATTACCCTCTTAAACTATAGATTAAAGATATATTTAAAATTTTCTACTCACGTGACTAGTCATGTGTCAAACATGGGTATAGCTAATATATGGCTGTATGATTGCATACTGTATAGCTGTGAACAGATATACATCACTATTAATGGAAGCCTCATGTATTTGTCCTTGACACTTGAAGTCTCATTTTCAAGGACAGTGTGTGGGTTGTGAGCTAGCATAGGGAGTCAAACTGTGTTGGACATTTATCAGTTCGTATTTCTACAAAAAGGATGTTCAACAGTGCCAGATTACAGGAAATATGTTTATTGTGAGTTATAAAGAACTAATGATTTTTCTTTAATTAAGATTACTGAGGCTGACTGGAAAATATCCTAAAAAAATGTTTGCAATGGACATATCCTAAAAAAAAATTTGCAATGGACCTTTAATGAGCTTAGCAAGATCAGAGCTGTTTATGATATAAATTAACATCTTCGTTGCAGACAGGTGAGGGATTTCTGGATTTAAGTTATTTTATACAGTGATTAGTGAATATTGAGTTGATTTAATCCTTCAAGGTTTCTTATAATAGTTTTGCCAAAATCTAGAAGGGAAAAATGCTGTTTCAAAGCAAGTGCTCTACGAGCAAGAATTTTAAGACAGTGGAACCTCTCAAAAGGAGAACTAGGAAGTGTGCATTTAGACACTGGCCTCTTTCGGGCAATGCATCAGGTTACTGAAGTAGAGATGAGTCTGCATCGGATGTGCAGGAGGAATGTCTACAAACTCTGTGACATTATATTGATTGGTACATTCTGTCTTAATTTGATGCTTTTTGCTATTTGTACCTATTTGTACTTTTTTTTTACCTTTCTTAATTGTTAATTACGTGAAAGCTGCTCTCTTCTCCAAATTGTGAACACAAAAACCAATAGTCAAGCTACATTCACAAAACCTCAAATGCTTCTGGCAAAACCAAACTGTCAGCTCAAAACAACTTAATGTGTGCTTAAAACTGAATTATGTTGTCAAATCGTGCCACACGTCAATCAAAGTACACAACACTGCTGAGGAGTTTCTAAACACTACCTAGAAAAATTTAAAATACAATGCTCAGGATATGAAGCTGTATAGATAAATGTTTATTGTTCTCTGTAGGCTAAATGCATGTTGCAAAACAAAAAAGCTGTGTATTTAGCAATTGTACATAATAATAAAAAAGTAACAGAACTCAGAACTCTGTGTCCAAGGACATTACAGTTGTTCACGACTCCTAAAACACTAAACTCTATTGTCCGAATACATTTCTCAACTGCCTGCACACATTTATTGAATCAATCCCCCTTTTCGCTTTACTCGATTCATTTTGCAAACTCATTCACTTTTTTTGGAAAACTCTGAGCACATCCTCATACAGCTGGGCATTTTGATGCACTTCCTATTTCTATTGTCAACCAAACAAGGCAAAATGTGCAACACAATTAAAGCACTATTGTCATCAATTGGATCCCTGAACTCAAAATTGAAAACACCTGTGTCTAATGAGCAATATAACCAATATAAGCCAGTTCAGAGTTGAAACAGGCTAGTTGGAGTTTCATTTCAACAATGGATGGAAATCAGAGGTGCAGGCCAGGAGTTTGTGTGAGAGGTAGAGTAGGAGGGAGAAGAGGCCGAGGAAAACATAGAGTCATAGTAAATGATGAAATTCGGGATACAATCATTGACCATGTTCTGGTCCATGGAATGACAAGGAGAGAAGCAGGACTTTGAGTTCAGCCTGTTATGCTATTACACACTGTTTAATGTTATTCAATGCTTAATAAATAACCCTCGGTCAGTTAGGTATTGTTACATTATAACATAATTATCAGTACCTTACATTCAAGGAGCAAAATGTTGGACTAGACACTCACCACTATAAACACAAAGTCAGCCTTACACTTTTTGCAGAACAATACACATAGTGATTTGCGAAATACTAAACCCACTTGTCTACGTTAGACACAGAAGTGTGTGTAACCCAGTACAGAAAACTTATTTTTTTCTCTCCTTTTATTTACATTAATGCACTCGTGCTCTTTTATTTTGGATGAAAAAGTTTATTTTGAAAAGAGTAAACTTGCTACTCTCTAGCCTAACTTCAGGTTTCACAATCTTCTGCAGTTTAAAAATTAATAATGCAGGCCTTAGACATGCCGTGCTGAACTTTATTGGTCATCATGTTGATGGGAGCACGAGCTAGAGAGATTGTGTGGCTGTCTGGTGAGTTTTAATGCAGAACAGTATTGTAAAGAAGTAATTGCACTTTCCAGAAGCTAATTTGGGATTTTTGTTATGTTAAGTTGATGGTAACACGAGCTAGAGAGACTGTGTGGCTGTCCATTGCGTGTTCATGCTGAAACCTCATCTTGGTAAGTTAAGACCATGGGCTTGGAGAAGAAGCCATGCTAGCGATTTGGCATTAGCAAAATGCTAAAATTAGCATTTAGCATTTTTGGCGTTAGCAAAATGCTAAAATTAGCATTTTGCTAATGCCAAATCGCAATGAAATTGTTATTTCTGTTAACATGTGGTTTTACCAAATTTGATTTAAATTCAAAATACTATAAGGAAGCATTTCAAGTATTTTTGCATTATTTTTATTTGGTGAATGTTATGTTTGTTGATGTTAAATGTACCTTTTATGGTACATCAGGATAAAATTTATAGTAGTTCATAAGTAATGATGAACCCAGGAGCTCAGCTAGGGTTTACTGATACAAAGGATGAAGGCGAAGGAGTGTATTGGAGCTAGAAAGATTACATGCTTCTTGGTAAGGTGATGATTCGATTGTACTTCATGTTATGCTTAAATGATGTGTCATGGTGCAATCCTGCCTGCTGCACCCTGAATCTTCCAGAACCTTCCTCCTCATGCTCTGCTCCACTAATCATCCTCACCTGTTAAATCTTCAATCAGTCAGAACTCAGTCCACCTGCAAAGCTCTCCATATAAACCCACCTCAGCCTCCTGTTCTCCACCAGTCCGTCTCTCATTCTCCTATGAGAAGATCTGGCTCGCCGCCTTCACTGTGCTTCTGATGAAGTTTTCCTCCACGTCTCCTCTGGTCCCTCGGCTACCCCAGCACCTAAAGACTCTGGTCCGCTTCATCCACTATCACTTTACCCAGCAATAAACGGTTTGAACTGATACTCTGCGCTCTGTGTGTGTGTGCTTGTTCGGGTTCACCGAGACAAATCTGACATGATGATTTAAGAATCAATGATTTAATTGGTTAAAAATAATTAAATTTATTTGTTTTACATGGGTAAAATATTATTTCATGTACTACCAAGAATATTTTGGATTCAAAAATAATATGCATGTAAAACATTACTGTGGTAATATAAGGAATGAAGATTTAAAAAAAAAAAAAACTAGCTGCTGTAAGAATTAATAGGAAAATGGGTTGAGCTCAATAGGACTTGTTTTTGATTTTGACATACCGGCTTATTATTATTGTTGTTGTTCTTGTTGCATTTTATTCTATTTAATTTTTTTCTGCAAAATAACTATTTTTGCTCATTTCCTGCCTCTAGTCACATCATTTTGCACTCACTTTGGTTCCTTATGTGATCCTGCCGAACATAGCAGCTGGTCTATAACTTTTGATTTATCTTACAGTTTTTTTCAGTCACTAACAAGCGTTTGTCCAATCAGTTGTCACATTTTCAAAACTCTAAACACAGTTAGCACAACATCAGTCTTTCGTGGCCATACCATTCAAACATTTCATGTCGTTTTCACACAATATGTGAACCCATTTCCACAATGCTTACATTTTCTTAACAGACAAGCTATACCTCCCAACAAAATTATGGATTGTTTTTGTAGTATTTACAAATGTTAACACACACCATCCCGCAATAGCAAAAACAATATTTCAAACCTTAGATTCAGTATAAAAACCTCTGTTTCTGCAATATCAAAATATATCTCGGCTGATGATAAACAAACATTTAAATAATTGACACACAGCTGATTTATGATGACACGAACCAGAGTCAGTTAACAGACGGAGAAGTAGGATGTAGGAGCTGGCTGGCAGGAGCAGAGCGGAGAGACTGACCAGGAAACGGGAGTGAAACCAGAGTCCATGAAGACGTGAACAGAGATACAGAGTCCATGACACAGAGGGGAGCTGGGCTGCTGCACAACCAGGAGTGTAACCAGAGACCTTGAAGAAGAAGACGTTGGAACAGAAACCAGCAGCGCAGCAAAACACAAACTAAAATGATGAGACGGGAACCAAGACGGGAGGACAAGAGCAGACAGGCATGGTGTTGGAGTAGTTGGACATTACGAGCCAGCGACGAAGAACAAACAGAGGTGAGCTTATAAAGGGGTGTGAGCAGGTGGAACCAGTTATGGGGTGATTACAGCCTGACAGGTGCTCAAGTTGGAGATGAAAAGTGTATGACAGGCAACCTTATATCAGGGTTGATCTCCTCCAGCCATGGAGCTAGCTTGTGGCAACATGAAGGTTGAATTATGCCGAGGCTGGTTATGGCACACAAGAGTCTTCTTCCCCAGGGAGAATATTGCATGTGAAGTGGATGAAGTCCAGTGGCCTGACCCAGGTCAAAGGCATGATGAAGCTCAATGAGCTTATTTTTGGAATTCCAACTGATTATTATTGTTTTTATTCCTGGAGCATTTTGGCCCCAGTTTCTGTTACAGTGATGAACTACAATAAATACAAATTTGTCCAGTAGCTATTTGCCCTGACCTCAACACTGTTTCTTCCATTGTGTGATGTATTGTGCAATAACTGCTCAGCAATTTTTCCCTTTTTGACTGCTTTGAGAGTAATTCTGAGACCATTAGCAGGTTTTGAGCAAAGTTAACAGGGTTTTTGAGATGATTGTTCAGTTTTGTTTCAAGAATCTGGAGTTTTGTGAATGTAGTTTGAAAAATGGGGTGTCTTCACAGTTTTGAGAAAAAGGTAAACGGTTTCAGAAAATATGTTTAAGCAATTGTGAAAAAATGTAATAGAGAGACAAAGGGAAGGAAAAGATGTGGTAGGACATAAGCAATAGGGATGACCACATCTTGGAGAGGATTGTGAAACAAAACCCATTCAAAAATGTGGGAAAGATTCACAAAGAGTGGACTGCAGCTGGAGTCAGTACTTTAAGAACCACCACACACAGATGTATGCAAGACATGGTTTCAGCTGTCACATTCCTTGTGTCAAGCCGCTCTTGAACCAGAGACAGCGCCAGAAGCGTCTCGCCTGGGCTAAAGACAAAAAGAAGTGGACTGCTGCTGCATGATCCAAATTATGTTCCTTGATAAAAGCACGTTTTGCATTTCCTTTGGAAATGAAGGTCTCAGAGTCCGAGGAAGAGAGAAGAGACACGGAATGCACGTTGCCTGAGGTCCAGTGTAAAATTTTCACAGTCAGTGATGGTTTGGGGTGTCATGGATCTGCTGGTGTTGGTCCACTGTCTTTTCTGAGGTCCAAGATCAAAGCAGCCATCTACCAGGAAGTTTTAGAGCACTTCATGCTCCTTCCTGTGGACCGACTTTATGGAGATGCAGCTTCATTTTCCAACAGGATTTGGCAGCTGCACACAGTGCCAAAGCTACCAGTCTAAATCCCTGATCTAAATTGGCCAGCAAACTCAGCCATCCTTAACCCCATAGAAAATCTCTGGGGTATTGTGAAGCGGAAGATGCGATACACCAGACCTAACAATGCAGAAAATCTCAAGGCCACTATCAGAGCAGCCCGGGCTTCCAGCCCAGCAGTATAACATTCCTGTGTCGCAACTGTGCATGCAGCAAGTTCTCTGCTGCAGTACCGAGGTGAAGCGCTGGCTCCCAGATGCATAATGCTTCTGTATCGCAGCTCTGCTGTCAGCAAGCTCTCCACTGTGGTACCGCAGTGAAGAGCTGGCTGCCAACTGGTTCCCAGCTGCATATTCCTGTGTCACGTCATATTTTTTTGTTGGTTGGGTCTGCGTCCAAAATATCATCCTTCTCTGATTCTACCCGTGAAAATTTGGGCCGTAACAAATTATCAATTTTTGGATTACACATTCATTTCAATCCATGCTTTAAATAGAAAAAAATAAGAGCCGGTACTTCCCTTAATGTCATACGAATATGGGATTGAAACATGAGGAACATTTTTATATAGATCTATCAATCTATAGATCAATAATTTCACTGTACATAAATGACAACGAACAAAAGAACAAAGGCTGTTCTAAATCAAATCCACAAGAGCTACATTCAAAGTGTCATGAAGCCACTTTTAACTTCAAGTGTCATGGTGTTAACATGGACATGAAAAATAACACAAAAAAACTAAAAATATAAAACAAATGATCATTACAAACATAAAGAATTGACAAGGTAATTATTGTGGGGTTATTTTAACATTAATGTTGACACTGAATATGATAACCTTAACGTAGCCTTTAATACTATCCTAGTTTTAATTGGTTTTGCTCAAAATGTCCATAAACTGAAGCATTCTTGCCTTCATACTTTGGACCTTGTGCTGACATGGCATTGATTGTGAAGAATTAACAGTATTTCCACACAACCCTGTCCTGACCATTTTAATAACATTTGAATTTAATTTAACTGAGTTCTCCACCCCAAAAGAAGGTTTCATTATAATAGATCTTTATCAGATAATGGTGTATCAAACTTTAAAACTTTCCTTTCAATTTCCTCAGTATCACAGAAATGCCCAGCAGATGGGGGCAATGTTGTTTCTTCCCATTCACAAATGGATGCTCTTGTTGATGGTTACTTCCTCATTGCTTTGAAAAATAAAGCAATTATTCATAGGAAGCTGGTTTAATCAAGAACTGCTTACTTTGTAGCACACCATATGAAATTGGAGAGAAAATGGCGCTCTACACATCTAGAAGAATCCTACCTAATTGGGTTGTATAAAAAGACCCTTTGCATAGTTGGAGCAGCATATGTGTCGTCATAATAGAGGAGAATAAAAATTATCCAAGGTTTCTCTTTAGTTCAGTTGCCCAACTTACCCAGAGTCATAGCTCTGTTGATCCATCAATTCCCTTAACTCTCAACAGTAATGACTTTGGGATTCTTCATTAATAAAATGTATTCTATTAAAATTAAAGTCATTGGCATCCTCCCAAACATGATTACCTCGTCCTCAGTAAGTGAGGCAGCATTGGAAGTATCTTTAGAGCCTGATCGGTATCTGGACTGTTTAGACGCAGTAGAGCTTTCTAAGTTCTCAGAAATTTTAGCTTCATCTAAACCAGGGGTTGGGAACCTATGGCTCGCGAGCCAGGTGTGGCTCTTTTGATAATTTCATCTGGCTCGCAGATAAAACAAAATATGACCGCTATTGTTTTCATCCGGGTTTTTCGCGCATGCGCGCCGGACTGGAAGGCAGAAGGCGAACACAATGGCGGGCGCAAACAAAGGAAACGGCGAGTTCTTGACGTATTTTTCTTCTTTAGATAACGTATCACAAGATCGTTTTAAGAGTAAGTTGATGGTTGATATCAGGACATAGGCACCAGTAACTCCCGCGACCCCATGAGGGATTAAGCGGGTCAGAAAATGGATGGATGGATGTTCACGGACACAAACCGCTCCTCAGCAGAGAGGAAGACCCGTCTGATAGGTTAAAAAATTGTTCACATTATAACATTTTGGTGTTTTTGTCTTATTAAAATGGGTGGGGGTGTCGGCGACGTTGCAGCGTAAACACAGACATATTAGCGCGCGTGAACAAGGGCGTAATGCAGCCGTCTGCTGCTGCTGCATCGACTCCGCTTCTCCCAGCCCCGTCTAGCGATCGCCACCTCCCCTCCGCCACTATTTTAGTAGAACAATGACCAGTGCAAAATTAAGTTGTATTTACCGGAGATGAAGTGTAGACTGCACATTCTGTCGGGGTATGATAGCTTCCCCAGTCGATGTGCCTGGGTCCTTCTTCATTGAAAATATCCATTTCTTTTGTCTTTCTTCGGTAAACAAAGAAACGTAAATCCAACGAATTGGAATGCCTCTGTGTGCAACCAGGAGCACAACAAGTCGTAGGCACTGTTTACATTTCGAAAATAAACTAACTAAAAGCACACTCTAATTCACCCGTTTTGTAATGATAGAATGCCAAAACAGTCCCGTTTTTTGCATACAAGCGGGACCCGGAAGTAGCGCGGACGTCGCGCGTGACGTCACGCGTGAACTACCCTATTGGCTCTCACTGAAATAAATTTCCAGATATTTTGCTTTCATGGCTCTCTTGGTTAAAAAAGGTTCCCGACCCCTGATCTAAACCTTCAACTTGTTTGTTAGACCCAATCAAGTTATTCAAGGAAATACTCCCTTTGATATTGTCATGATTTTGTCGTGGATGAACCCGGATACAGCACGCACACACAGAGCTGAGTTTAAGAGAGTTTATTGAAAGAAGTTGATGATGATGATGGCAAGTGGAACCAGAGTTTGTTACCAGGCGGAGGTGAAGGATGCAGGAGCTGACTGGCAGGTGAGAGAGTCCACAGCTTCTCAGAGACGGCTAGCAGAGATAACCTTGAGGAGAAGCAGAGGTGGCAGGGTACCAGTTATGCAGGAGACAAAAACAGACTGGCATAGAATGGGTGTTGAACGACAACGGACCAGCAACGAAATGAGCACAGAGGGAGGTTTAAACAGGGGAACTAACAGGTGGAAAGAGACTGACTGATTGGTTAGAAAATGGCTAACAGGTGTGACTAACTGCAGATGGAGCGAAGAGAAGGCTGAGTGGGAGTGGTAGGAGGAAACAGAACTAACCATAACAAAGCCAGAACCTAACTAAACCCAGACAGAAGGAAGAACTGAAAAATAGTAAATAAAACCCGAATCAAAACTGAACCTTGAAAGATATAGACTAATTTTGTCCTACATAAAGCTAAATATGTTCTTGGCATTGTGTTAACACACTTGAATGCTCAAGAGCAGCAAACTACCAAAACCTTTATTTTGGAGATGCTAGCGTTGATAACCAATTATTACTTTTAATGTTTCTGATTATCTCCATTCCCATTTAAGCACCTGGGATGCATATTGTTCTTCTATACTTCTTCTGCCTGTTAATAGATTTATTTATTTAATTTTATTTTTGCATAAATGTTGCCAGAGTAATGTATTGCTTTTCTGATGAGTTTATTATTTTGTTTACACCATAATTTATTTACATGTATCTTTTAAAGTAAAAATAATTTAATCCTAGTCATGCTTGGGACTTTAAAACATTTGAAAATATTCACCAATATTCAAAAATTTTATAACGATGGGTACCTATTTACTCAGCCCATTAAGCAAGTATATGTGATTATGCCAATCAGTGTTTTACTTGGATGAGAAGTTTTTCTTATTATATAAAATTTCAACTAAGCATTGAAGACTTCAGCATAGATTTGATCCAGGTCTTATGAAATTTCCTGAAAATTGTTCTTGTCCTGTTGCAGCCCTCACAGAGAGCTCGTATGGACACACACTCCTATGCACATCAATAAAACTGTGTAACACAGATTGGATGATTGCTAGATTTTATGATTTAAAGAGTAAAGGCCAGGGAAGTGGTGGTTGAGCAGCTTAATCTGAAAACTGAAAAAGCAAGAGATATAGTACATTTATAATATTACTGGCTACTCAGTTGTTTGGAGGGAAAGGGGGGCGTACTGGGCTACTCGGAGGAGCCCAGAGGAAATTGGGTTTAACTGGTCAGAATAACACTTGCCACAGTGAAGTGGAGTCCAGACACATCCAGAAATGGTTACATCCATATTTTAGGCAAGCCTCCTCTGTTTCTTCTCCTCTGTCAGAGCACAAAGTAAGTCCTTGATGGGTTTAGGTTGCCATGGAGAACAGCTCAGTACAGCTTTTTGGTGAAAGCAAAACCAGTCATGACTCATTCGCCTTTATCACAAATTAGCAGTAATTAACACACTAACTTGGGAGCTGATTTTTCTTTGAAAACATTTTGATTAAGAGTGCTCCCCTTGATGTTTTACATACTGACGCACCACTTAGAGCCAATTTACTCCTCTGCTTTTAATGAGGACAATGCAGAGGAGAGAGCCAGATGGCCATGTGCAAACAGGAAGAAAATAAACAACAAAATCAACCAGACAAATATGTACCTCGTTGAACAGAATTTTTAACACCTTTGTGTCTGGGCTGATGGAGAATCAAACGAGATGGTCAGATGTTCTAGATTTGTTTCTCCTCTTTCACTTTCTGCCCCACCTGTTTCTGATTCAAGACACCTACCTTGACAGAGTTTCAACTGTAGCTTTTAATAAAAAAAAAATACAAAAACAAAAAACAAAGCAGTTTAGGTCTGAGTAAAACACAGCCAACAAGGGTTAATGGCACATGCAATTAAAATATATGATTTCTCTCTATGAGAGTCTGCGAAAATAATCCACTTTTACATAATTTGCCAGCATTCCAACTATCAAGTAGGGCTGTGCATAAAAGTCGATACAAAGGTTAATGTCAATGTTTCTAAAAACAATTTAATATCGATATTCTGGCTTTCAATATCGACATATCTCCCAACCCCTAGGGGGCGGTATTACAGCGCACCATTACTGTCCACAGCGAGGAAGTGCAAGTGAGATAAATTTGTGGAAAATCAGACGTTTGGGCACATTTTTGGTTTCTGGGATCAATAAATGCGTTGAACCTTAAGCACTTTATTTTCCTGTTTAATGTATCAGTGTTCAATAAATTGAACATAAATATAATATTTGGCTGGTTTTGTAGATTGAATGACTTTGAGCATTAATTTGAAAGTAATAAATATCGATATTGGAGTCAAGTCAAATCAAGCTGAGCTATATCGAGAATCGTATTGTATCTTGAGCTTTGTATCGAGAATCGTATCGAATCGGCTCATCCTAGATGATACCCAGTCCTACTATCAAGTATCTAAACAATGTAAATTACCAAGCATTTGCTTTATATTAGACATGACTCAGTTGGTGCTGATTTATTAAACATTTTGTTTATCTTTTCTACACATGAGCATTTTTTTCATGCTGGTCAAGTCTCATCCTTATGTTTGTATTTAAATATTATTCTATAAAAAAATTTCTGGACTGTATTCGTATTCCATATTCACCTTCTACCTAAGGGTGTTGCTATAAGACTGACTGTGGATTTATCGTTCGGATAGATAATAAAAGTTACAGTAAAATGTTGCTTTACTGCAACATAATATGGTGTCATGTAACGTGCTGTGATTTCAATGTAACTGTGTTCTGATTTAGCCAAATTTATTATGTTTGAATAATTACAAACACACATAAGGAAAATTATTTGCCCACAGTAAGCAAAAGGCTTAAAAGAAGTGCTGAGAGCAGAGCAGATATGATTTTTGATTCAAAGGAGCAATAAGTAAGAAATTTACTGCAAAATTAACCAAAATCATTCTCATTTGTCACCCGGAATGGAAGTAACATTCGGTCCTCTCTATTAATAATATATTAGTCAAGTTTTTCTTCCTTCAAAATTAAAGGTACAATGCAGAAACTATCTTTATCTTGGTAAAAGAGCAGCAGCCTGCAAACATAGAAGTCAGTAAGAGAAGTGGAGCAGAAATAGAACAGAATACAAATTTATATACCTCTCCTGTGAAAGTAAAATTTCAGTGGAGTTTTACAGCAGCAACGGACCGTTGAGGAAACGGCATGGGTTGTTGTCAGTGGCAGGCTGTGTATGTGTTTTTCTGATTTAAAAGACAGAGATGGGTAGCCAAAAATTGTACCAAGTAAGAGTTGCACTACTCCAACATATTATTACTCAAGTAAAAGTAAAAAGTTGTCAGCCAAGAATTCAATCTGAAAAACTCACACAGAAAGAAAAGGCAATTAGAAGAATTTTATTGATACAATATTTTAAGAGTTTGGTGCTCAGAACTCGGCAGGAAAAATTCACGCTGAATTATACTTCAATATGCATAAGCAGGCGTATGAGAATAGGGATATTTCCCCCCAGGTCTGAAACTGGTGGTGGAGTGGAGATAAATAAAGTTTGTTCAGTCCATATGCTGATCTGTTTGAGCTTGATGTCCAACTTGATAAACACAGGTTTGCATGAACTGTCCATGATGAGCAAGCATGAAGCGACTGTGGAGAGGAAAAACTCCCCTTTGGGAAGAAACCTCTGGCAGAACCAGGCTCAACATGGCGGTCTTCTGCCGGACCGTTTTAAGGAGTGACAGGGAGTTCCATAAGAGTCCAGGAGGAATTACACTCTGATAGGGACGAGTTTGAAGGAGGAACGTAGGAAAGCCAGGCGAAGCTGCTACGATGGTGGAGAAGGGGATGGAGGTGGGTTGAAACCGGTCAACAGAGTCCAAACCGGACACGGCGCAGCCACCGCTTGCTCGCTGAGGAGAAGGCCGAGACGAGGATGTGGAGTTCTTTTAAGATGAACCCAGGATGCTGATTGGCTTCGAGGAGGAGCAGTTCAAAGCTGATTAGCTTGCGTCGGAGGCGGATGAGTCTGATTGATTGAGGAAGGCAATAGAGTTTCTTCAGTTTGAATTTTCGCTTAAGCTCCATATTACTCAAGTAAGAGTAAAAAGGTATTCGGTAATAAGGCTACTCAAGTACTGAGTATGCCCTGCGATAGACTGGCAACATTGACAGCTGGAGACAGGAAACTGCAGCCCTCATGACCCCACAAGGGATAGACGTGTTAGAAGATGGATGGATGGATGGAAGTACTGAGTAACAAATCATAACAGCTGATGATTTAATATTTAGAAGTTATGTAATCAGACAGACAAAACTGTAAGGTTATGTGCAAAATCTGGTATTTAAAGACAAAAGACACATTAAAGACAAAACAACATTTCTAAGTATTTTTTAAAAATTGAAGTAACAAAGCTATTTTAGAGTAGAAGTAAAAAGTAGGCTAAAAAGTAATTACTCCAGTAAAGCATGGATAACCAAAATTTCTATTTAAGTAACTTAACAAAGTATTTGTAATTCACCACCCTATCACCTCTGTTTAGATGGGATTATGGTCCTTATGACCCCCTACGGGATAGTGAAGGATCCAGAGAGAGAAAAAAAAATGGGTGTCTGCGTTTGAATAAACAGCAAAGTCACCGTGAGGAAAATAATGTCAATGCTGAGATGAGAAAGAAGGTCATACTCTGTCGTGACTTCATCTATTCTAACACTCCGACAGAAGAGATGAGTGTGCGTGCGTTGATGCATGCGTGCCGAAGAGTCCTGAGTGATCAAACCAATTAAAGTCATTGAAAATGAACCTGTCACACACAATCCTCCTGAGCCACATCAAAAAAAAGTTGAGCAGCATATCTGATGTGGATTTGACTGCAGGGCCCGAAGTTTTAAAAGTCAATTAGCTCTGTCTGATCCAAAGACAAAGTCTGACCACAAAGAAAGTGTGTGATCAACTTCACCTTTTTTAGGAATACTGCACAGAGGTTGAGAACATATGTAATATATTACTACTTTATGTCCAATAGTGGGATTAAAATGGTCACAGTAAATTATATTGGCTGACTTTCCATGAGGTAGTGACAAGGTGAAGCAGCCCAACATAATGTTTCAGGGTGCGCGGAGAATTTCCAGTCTTTCAAAATAAGATACCAAAACGATAGCATTCACATTATATTGTAAAAAAAAAAAAACCCCACTGGCATTGAACAGGAAGCAAAATAAGATACCAAAATGATAGCATTCACATTATATTGTAAAAAAAAACAAACAATGGCATTGAACAGGAAGCGAAATAATACTGTAGTGCATTTTCAACTCCATTATGTATTCAGTAAGAACTTTTTTTAATTGTTAAAAATTACACTCTTTTCTTACCAATTTTTTTTATGGAAGGACAAGTTTAAAAGTTTATGTTTACTACATTTTATAGTTTTATCAAGCTGTTTGGCCCTGGCTAGGGCTTGGGCATGTGACGCCATGGATTCTGCACTTCACTCACACTTGGGTGACAGAAGCCTGGCACAACTGTTGTGCTGTTGCCCCTGGGTTCTGGGGGGAGGGGGTGTTTCTCACCTCATCAAAGCATATCTGGTCAAATAAAAGAGCTCATTTCCATTGTATAATTCCTTCTGCATATGTTTTGCATTTGTTCTGTGTATCATCAAAATGTACCATTATGCACAGTATAATATCAATGAAATGAAGAAAAAATGAGCTAAATGATGTCCTTTTGCCTCATAACCTCTGCCAAAGCCTTCAGGGCGGTCAGTTCCCTCTTCTGCGCCACTATAATGATAGACGTTCAGAGAGAGCAAAAACAGTGATAAGGAAATTGACTTTATTTTTGCAGCTCTGGGAAAGCGCCTGTGCGCAAAGCAGCAGTGACTAGCAGTTTTTTAAGCTCTGTCATGCATGGACATTACTTCACTGGAACACATCGGACAAAGACTAGTTTCCAATGATACTACTCATGGAGGGGAAACCAGATAAAAACAGCTGTTTTTTTGTAACAGCTGGTGGTCAGGTTTTGTAATGACTCTGTCCTTGTTATCCATGTTCCCCTGACAGGTTTGGCATCAGTTCATACCCAAAACCGTCACAGAAAAAGCTTTGTTTGAGAGGAGGTGATAACTTCTGTATGCTTCTGTTTATGCTTCTGTCTTTTTCGTATTTGTGCCATTCCATTTACACTACTGCAGTGGTCTTTTTACCGGCCTGGACAGATCATCAATTTCACGCCTGCAAACTTTTAATAAATGCAAAACCCGATCCTCTTACCAAATATTGTATACACCTTGATATCAGACCATTCTTAAACTCCCGACACTGGCTCCAAGTGTATTTTAGAATTCAGTTCAAAGTAAGAATTCAGTTCAAAGTAATTGTTCTCACATACAGGGTTCTGATTGGTCAGGCTCTTGATTTTATATGTCTGTTTTTAACCAAACACTGCTGTTTGTAGCCAGAATCACCCTTCCTGCCAGAATCTCTTGGTTGTTCTAAGTACAGGTCTAAAAACTAGGAAGGACAGAGCCTTTCTGTCTACCATTTTGGGTTCATGTGTTTCCCTCCTTTATTTCCCATTTCTGTGTCCATTGTACATGAAATAGTCCCAACATAAAATCTAATAAAGCTTTTTGCATATATAAATCAAGCAGAGCACTATAGTGAAAGCAGTAAGGCTCCATTGTTATAAAGTAAAATCTGTAGGGCTCTTTTTGGCATTAAGACAACAATTCTTATTGCCACATTGCCAGACAGGACAAAAAAACAGCTGAAGATTGTTTTGTTCTAACAGGCTTTTATGACACAATTTTATTGTGCTTTTTTATCCTTGCTTTTGTACTATGTATAACTTAAAGGGGAGATATAATGCATTTAAGTTCTACCTTTTTCCATTTAAATAATTCAGTTGTGGTCTATATAAAGTGCAACTGCAATGCTTTGGTCTGAATTTCTCCTTACAGCCCCAACCCCCTTCACAGATCATTCTACTCCACCCCATTCAGACATTTTTGTAATATGCTGGGACATGATGGTGTAATGAATTGTGTGGATTAATCCAAATAAACAATGTATATCTCTGAAGGTTGCTGTAACGTTATGAAAACCTCTCGTAGGAGTCAATAAAATCTGCAAATCAAGTTAATGTCAAGTTCAACTGACATATTTAGTGTGTTTGCAATTTTAAAGTATGTCTTCTTTGTGCCGTCCCCTTTGACAATGTGGTCAATTGCAATACATTTATATACATTGTGGTTTTGTGGTTTCATGCTCTGTGTAACAGTCCTGCCTGCAATACATGGTGTGGCAAATGTTATTTTATTGCTTGTTTTTTACCCAATGGCAGCATCTTCGGATGATTCAACATTTAACATGACAGACCAAAACAGTGCACTAAAACTGTCTCTGTGTAAAAGTTTGGAGTTGGGTCTGTGTTTGCTGAGGACTATCCTGAAACTCTGGAAAATTGGGCAATGAGGGATTTAATAAGAATGTGTTGGAGCTCATTTTTTGTGAAGAAGTGAAATGAGCCAATTCCCACCATTACCATCAACCAGTATGATGTTGCCTTGCACAAGCTTGCTTTATAGCTTGAGGGCACCTTACTAACCACTGAGGAACACTAAGATGGTTACTAAATATACCCTGAACGACTCTTGGGTAATCAGAGACTTCTGTTGCCCAGAGAAGTCTCTTTCTAATTGCACTCTGATTAGTCTCTCAGTCAAAGGCGGAAGGAGCGTCCCTAATGTGCTGTAACACTCCTATTATCTTTATGCTAAGACACTGAAGAAAATAGATTGAGTCAAAATATAGAAACTAATGTCTGAAATGCCTTGACTTGCGAAAGCCCTTTTTTTTCCTGTATGTGTGTAGATGTATTTTGAAACAATGCAAAATAGATCTACCTACGGTAACCTTGAACCTTTAAGGTTAAATCTAGAATTCCATCCTTTATTCCATCCCATTTGAGTCACGTAAGACACGATTTTCTTTGTGTCGCGGGAAAAGTTTCTAGCTTTTATGCCTTAACAACTTCCTCCTTACAAGCAGAACACCCAGTACCAAATTTATATCGCTTTTTATTCTGCCAGAGTCAGGGGAAATTGAAAATAAGTTCCACAGCAGTTTGCGGGTTTAAAAAAAGATCAAATGAAAGTGAATGTATTAAAGACAGATATAAATATGATTCTATTCCCTCAATCTCCTCCCTGCTTCCCTCTCCAACTTAGAGGATTCTGTGCTAATTAGAAATGTGTTAAAATCACCAAGGAGGAAGAGAGGAGATCATACGGTATTAATGAACAGAGACAGGAGGATATCATCCAATCTCTGTCTCTATTTCAACTGTCCCTCTGTATACACACTCCCCTTCCTTTTATGTGCTTTTATTTCTACTCCCTTTCAATTCCCCATACAAAGCTTATTTCCCTTTTTTTATCCCTTTTTGTGTCTATCAGCCCCCCAACCATCTTACCAGAGCTAGAAATTCCTTTATTATTTTTAAATCCCCACCACATCCTACCATTCCTCCTCTCTGTACTCCCACGTACTTCAGTAGTGCCAGCTTTCCATTAGGCAGCTGTGTTCTTGTTGGCGAGGTTGGAGGCCTGGCACCGAGCCATGCTCAGAGTGTCTTGCCCATCCGTCTGCTCGCCTACCCTCATGCTCTTTAATTTTTCTTTACCAGCTAGGAATAAAAATAATTCACAAAACCCAGCGAGTGGATGATAGTTCTTCACCCTGCCTGTGTGTTATCCAGTTAGCTCATCAGAGTTCGTCACCAAGAGACATAACTGGCAGCCATTTGAACACGGCATATTCACTCAAATACTTAAAATGCCCTGCTTACGAATATTGTGCTTTTTTTTTATCCTCTCAGGCTAAAAAAATATTAATCTGTGTGGATTTAACTTAACTGACAGTGGAGTACATTGAATAGATTGTTAGTTCACCACAGGTTCATAGTCATGCCACCCTAATCATATGATGTCATGTTAAGCCATTCTCACCAAGTAAGACTTCTGTAAAGATGTTTGAAAAAAAATCTAACTGTAAATGTATTTGTGTTGCGCTAAGATATTTGGACAAATTGAGATTTAACATCAGTTTTAAAAACTCAGGTCTATTCAATAAATTTGAACAAAGGAAAGAAACTAAATAAAAAGATCTTTGAGAACTATTTGTAAAATGTAGAAGAGGAATAAATTAGGACACAACCCACATTTGTTCCCATTTTAATGGCTAAAACTAAAAACAGGATATCACATCAGGCGCACATGTTTAGAACGTTGTTAGCAAGGTTTGGCCTGTGTGAACCTCAAATGTTTCCTCTTGTGTGCTCTTGCTGTTGAAGTGTCACCAAATGAACACCGTGGTAAGATCCACATAGATATCTGAGGGTTTTGAAAAGAAGACTGGTGTAGCTTCTGAGTCGTGTAAGGCAGTTAAATAGATCTCAAAAGAATTTGGTAGGAGACATTCCACTTTACAGAATATAGTCTGGAAGACATTCAGAACAACTGCCAAAATGCCCAGGGGGCTCATCTTTAAAGCTTGTGTATGCACAAAATGGGACCTGAAACTTGCGTCTGTCAATTTCCACGCAAAAGTTGGGATCTATTAAAAAAAAAAAAAGTTGACAGGGAAATGTGCGGTCTTCACGGCATCTCTGACCCAGGCGTACGCTCATTCTGGAGGTTGGGAAATTGGCGACACAGTTGATGAAGTGGTGACTTACAGACAAACTGCATCGTGATTCCTCTCAGACTTTCAATTTCACTCCATATCACACTTTAATCATAAGCATTCAAAACCCCAGTATTATTCATGCTTGCGCTTATGATACATAACTATACAAAAGGACCTTCCTCTGCCACACCCTTGCCTCCTACCAGGCTGTGACCTGCTACCCCAATGTTTATGTCACTCAGCAAAACTGCAGAGAGGGTACTGCTTACAAAGTAAAGCTTTTATTACTTAAAATTGGTGAATAAAAAGAACACAGACATTGTGATGAAACATGTGCTGTGTGAAGGTGAAAATCCAATCATTGTTAAACTTTATGACTGTTAGCACAGTGATGTGAAAAGCCCACATCACAGTACGATCAGAGTACCATCTGCTGCTTCCATAGGAGCTACTGACCGGCCGACAGGAGCCCACCGTACATGACACAATCACCACCACCCCAAGAGCAAAAGTCTTTTGATATCGCTTGATATTAACAGGCTCTGCAGTATGTGTGCACAACATCTTTAAATCCACAGCGTCACGGGCAATAGTTACGAAAAAAGACCCAGATGGAGTTCATTAGCAGTTGAAGAACATCCTTCATCTACACCCTTGCATGACTACTTCAGTGAGATGGCTATAATAACCGGTGTATGTATGTTTGCGAGTGATCTGAATTGAATATTGATAAGTAAGGCAAATGGTTGGGGTAAACATCTGTGACGGCTACTTCATCATAAAAGCGTGTGCATCATTCATTACCAGGCACAGCTGCTACTCGAAGGCAAGTCATCAGAGAGTGACCAAACTCTTTCTGTCGTTCTCACTCACTCACTCACTCACTCACTCACTCACTTATGACCATTGTTCATGTATCCATCTTTTCTCTTCCGTTTTTCCATCCGCAGGTTGTTAGGGTAACAGTTCCAGGAGGAAAACCCAGATAAGACTTTAGCCAGCAAAACTCTCTACCTTCTACTAATTCTAGTGATCTAAGACAAAAAAAAATGTCTAGTACCACCACTGTGTTCTGGAACTGCCTAGTGAACTTCTAAAGGTCCAGGTGTTGCACTAGAAAACATCCTGATAAGTTAAACACAACTGTACACACTCTTTTCTTAGATTAATCAAATCTGACACAGAAGAAATTAACCAAAACTTTACAATGCTGTCAGAGTTCCTGCCAATTTAATATTCACCAGGAAGTAGTTTTTATTATTTTCTGATCAAGCAAAGATATGTTGTATATTTACACATTTCAGTTTTAATGTAATTGCTACCTGCTGGTGCAGTGTGGCTGTTAGGCTGTTTGCTTGAAATTGTTTTATATAGAGGAAATTCAGGATAAAAAAATCAAGGCACTTTGTTAGGCAAAGTTGAATTCACGTTGTTTCACTTAAACCAACACAGAAATCATAAACTGCAAATTAGTTTTAAAAAAAAAAGTTATCCATGCAAGCAAAGGCAGAATAGGTTATATTATCCTTAAATTCTATTTTAAGAAAGAAAGAAAGATGCAAGTTCAAAAACAAAGTTCATCTTAAAGAATGTGGAGTGAGGTTGAATTAGCTTAACTAATTTAAAATAACATTTGATGTGTATTCAACCCATTCACAATGCAAATCTGAGTTAGGCAAAACAATATTTGGGGAAATAACATTTTAAAGAATGGTTTGCTAAATAAAAATCACTAACCTTTAGGACACTTGATATTTGTTAATGTAATTATTTCTCTTTGAAATAATTCAGACTCAAATCAGTAACTCGAGGAGAAATCAGAAGCTTGAGGGCGCTGTAGTGGACTGTAGACTGGAAATGACATGTCGGGCACATCCTGTGGCCATTGTTTACATTAGCCTGTTAGCTCCAGGTCTAGCTTGGTCAAACCTTAAAACACAGTGAAAACACATTAAAAGTAAACCACTATAAATGATTAATCCCATCCTGACTTTCCCTATAGTTTCACTGCCAAACCTCATCCTCTGTGTCCGTTCGACCGACTGTGGGGCATCCGATTGCAAGAAGTTGCTCCAGGCTGAAGCTAGTTTTGACCGGGGCTGCAAGCAAACGGCTAACTCAGGGGAAAACATACATTACAACGAAATTTGTTCTCTGCTTTTAACCCATCACCCTTGGGGAACAGTGGGCTGCCATGTGCGGCGCCCGGGGGGCAATCTGGGGTTAAGGGTCTTGCTCAGGGACTCAGAGTGCAGGCTGTGGGGATCAAACCGGGTACTTGCATCCTTTTTTAGAGCGCAAGCGCGCTGCTCTAACCAGTAGGCCATCACTCCCCCTACTAGTTACTGACTGCAGCAGTCCTTTACATTCATTGTGGCCTTAGAGTCTGATCTTATGTTATTTTCCTGTTGGCTGTTTTTACAACATCAGGGAGCATAGTGGCAGTCTGCAGGGATCAAACTGGGTTCTTGCAGCCTTCTCAGAATGCAGCTCTAATCTCTAGGCCACTACTCTTGACTGCCTTGATCAGCAAATGAAGGGAAGAACACAAAAGAGACACAAACTCTGAAACACTGGGTGAATAAATGTGAATTTATTTTATGTTTAGTCCTGTGCCCAGATTGTCACTGATTATGGAATCTGAAATACTGATGGATTATACCCATTAGGCTAGCTGCTTCTGCTGCGCTGATGAATTGGCCAAGTGCTTATCAACATTGTTGGATACCTACGTAGTTACAGAAGAGGCACAGGCCATGACAACCTCTGTCAGCTGGATCACATCATCTCCTTGCCCAGACAGCAACCAGTAGTCTACATTGGTTTGATCAACGCTAGATTATTAGCAAATAAGAAGTGGTGGGCACAGTCTCGCTAATCCAAAAACAGATAATGGCAGTGCTAATTTGCTCTCAAGTTTAGAAACTGTTTGCAGACCGGTTAGCGTCCACTTTATTGGGTTTTGATACCTGTCCTGACCTATTTCTACAGGGTTACTGTAAGGCACAGTTCCACCGGCCCTACGAGTTTGCGCCTGCCCGACTCGTCTCTTCCTGGTTATTATCTTCGCCGTTTTTGTTATTAGACTGGCCTAGAAATTCCTGGAAGAGGGAAAACGCCTCTTGGGAGGTGGCTTTAGCCCATATCCCTCCAACCCTACGCCCCATTTGTGACACTGACACTGTAAAGAAATCTGCGAGAAATGGTAAATGATAAAAAAATACATCATAATAAGTTAAACAGAAATAGGCCTAAAAGAAAAAAAATACAAATAATGTTTCTATATCTGTACATGCAAGATTGTTTTGGATATTTTTAAGGAGTAATCCACCAGAATAAATATCTGGATCACACATCTAATGATAAAATAAGGCACAGTCTCTCTGCTATATGCTTTGAAACTGTGTGCTTGAGAGAGAGAGACAGAATCGGAGAGGCGGAGCAGTTTAGCCTAAAGCAGCTGCAGGTGCCAGGGGTAAACCACTCCTTCTTCCCGCTGTTTTTGGTGACAGGGTTAATATTTAAACCTTTCTATGAATTTTAAAGCTTTTATTAAAAGAACACGTTAATAAAAATGATTTTAACCACAGTGAAATCCTTTGATTCTGCACGTACTCCTATGCTGCGGGCAGCGGTGAGAGCATCAGGTGTTGGCCGACGCTACGTCACCTGTGGGTTTTTATTCACCAAGTTAAAATTTAAAGCTTTATATTAGATCTTTTGCTTGAACCATGGCGGGAGCGAGCAGAGCATGTTCATAGCTTAAATGATTTTTAACCACAGTGATCATATTTTTATCGGTTTGATTTTGTGCTTACTCCCAAGCTGTGGGCTGCTCTGTCAGCCAAGAGAGCATCGTGTTTTGAGTGTGCTCAAGCTCCTTTCAGCTGGGCAGCTCTGCGAAAGCACCCCACTGCTCACCCAGGGTGCTCTGAGTCTTTATACAGACAGACCAGCCAGCAACAGGGAAAGTCAGATAGCTGCTGCCTTGTACTGCAAAAAGTGGATGGATGGACACTTCAGAGACAAAACTTAACAGCTTTCATTGTAAAATGAGAGAAAGTCTTGATAAATCCACAGATCTTATACAGCACATCTGGGTAATTTTTCTATTCTATTCCTTCAGGAATGGTTCATGGTTTGTAAATAATAAAATTATATTTTGGTTTGACCTACTCTGTCCATAGTGGTCCTTAATATTAGCGTGTCACTCTTCGGATTTTCTGGATTTACTCAGAGAAAACCTTCTTATTTCTCCTCTTCCCTCGGCCAATCACAGAAAAGAGGTGTGTTTACTCAAAACTCCTCTCAAGTCAGCTTGGTTTGGCCTTGCTGCTCATACCGGCCCTGAAAAAAAACTGCTCCTGAAACATTATCTGTTCTGGACAGCCTCTGCCATCATCTCTGGTTTTGGTCCGCCAATGCTTGCAAGTTCCTGGTCAGTCTGATCCTGCCTGCACTGCAAAAAGGGAACAAAAAAAAGGTACAATCTTCTTGAAATTAGTGTATTGGTACTTAATGTGAACAGGTAAATAAGATTATCTGCCAGTGGAATTTGTATTTTTTGCCCCCTA
This sequence comes from Fundulus heteroclitus, assembly GCF_011125445.2. Lineage (NCBI taxonomy): Eukaryota > Metazoa > Chordata > Actinopteri > Cyprinodontiformes > Fundulidae > Fundulus > Fundulus heteroclitus. The sequence continues at coordinate 154,884 of NC_046377.1, read as the reverse complement.
AAATAAGATAGATATACTGCACCAGAAATTAGATGATGGAGATCAGTTGTTTCTATTTTAAGAGCAAGGATTTTATTCCATTGGCATATAATCTTATTTACCTGCTCAAATCAAGGGCAAATACATTAACATTATTTCAGGAACATTTTACTACCTTTTAGATCCCTTTTTGTAGAGTGCTGCTCCTTTCCTGGCTCAGTTCACGTCGCCATCTGTACTTTCTGGTCTTCTCCCCAACGATGCAACAGCTACCAGTATTCATCCTTTCCTCAATAAACCTTTTTCAAAGAATTGTAACTCTGTGTCCTGTTGGAATATCGGGTTCATCTAACTATACACATTACAGTTATAGAACTGTGCAATGTGCATGGGTTTTCAAACAGACATTCACTGAGAAACTCAAGTGTGTGAATACACATTGCACGTGAGATATAGTGTAAATGATTCTCAGGTGAATCAAGAACCTGTGAAACGAGTAGTTTGTTTGTAAACATGTAACAGACTATAAATTGGGCTTGTGGTTTATTGCTTCTCCGCAGGACAATAGTTAGATTCAATTTATATAGCGCCAATTACTAACACATCTCATCTCAAGGCACATTATAACGTGAAATTCAATCAAATCATCCAAATTGGTCAAAAAGTTTCATATTTAAGGAAATCCAGTAAAGTTAAACCTGGAGACTATTTTCTTTCAGTTAGTGGGTGTGTTAGGTTATCTGGCAACATAGCTCAAAAGTTATAGACACACAATCCTCCTTACTTTTTGAAGTAGACAAATCTGTTAAATAAACAGAATTGGAGCCAAAATTTCAGTATGGTATCATTCAATTGAGATTGATTTATTTATATAATGCCAATTAACCTCACATGTCATCTCATGCTACTTTGCAAAGTTAAATCCAATCAAATCATACAGAGAGATCGGTCAAAAAGTTTCCAATGTAAGGAAACCCAACAGATAACATCAAGTATTGACAAGCAGCATTCACTCCGACTGAAAGAGCGTAGAGCCACAGTGGACAGTCCTCTGCATTGTAGATGGCTTTGCAGCAATCCCTCATACTGAGCAAGCATGAATCGACAGTGGAGAGGAAAACTCCCCTTTAACAGGGAGGAGAACCTCAAGCAGAACCAGAACCAGGCTCAGTGTCTCATCTGCCTTGACCGATTGGGGGTTAGAGAAGACAGAGCATAGACACAAAAAGCACAGAAGCACACATTAATCCAGGAATCCTTTCTATGTTATTTGGAAATGGCCCTGAATGGTGTCACAGTTAACAAAACGCCAGATTAGGTTTACCTACTATGAAAATAAAAAAGTGACAGACAAAAAGGGAAAAGTTTTAATAACAACAAACAATGCAAATTGGAGAACAGTAGGAGAACTCAGCAGAGTGAGAGAAATAGACCCCGATGTCCTCCAGCAGCCTAAGCCTATAGCAGCATAACTATAGAGGTAGATCAGGGTAACATGAGCCACTCTAACTATAAGCTTTGTGAAAAAGGAAAGTTTTAAGCCTAGTCTTAAAAGTAGACAGGGTGTCTGCATGACAGACCAAATGTGAGAGTTGGTTCCACAGGAGAGGAGCCTGATAGCTAAAGGATCTGCCTCCCATTCTACTTTTAGAGACTCTAGGAACCACCAGCAGACCTGCAGTCTGAGAGTGAAGTGCTCTGTTAGGAACATACGGGGTAATCAGAGCTCTGATATATGATGGAGCTTGATTATTAAGGGCTTTATACATGAGAAGGAGATTTTTATATTATATTCTTCATTTAACAGGAAGCCAATGAAGGGAAGCTAAAATTGGAGAAATATGATCTCTCTTGTTGATTTTCTTCAGAGTTCTTGCTGCAGCATTTTGGATCAGCTGGAGCAAGAGTCATCACAGCTTTGGAAAATAAGCTGTTTTCAAGTCTATTTGTTTTTTATTCAATGTTCCTGACTTGTTTAGTTTAGTCAGTTACATGTTACCAACATACTACTCATTCCACGGGTTTTTGAGTCGACTTAGAATTATTTACACTGTATCTCACATGCTAATGTCTAACCCTAACTTTAGCTTCTCAGGGAGTGTTTGTTTGGACATCCATCTGCGAATGTCTGTCCAATGCATTCATGTATACATAGGTCTGTAAAGTTACTGCGATCTGTCTTTTTTAACATTTAAATCTTATCAGATTATTTACACATTTGTAGCTTCTCAGAGGTGTTGCTGGTGCATTAAACTTGAACATTAAGTCTTGATTTCTGTCTGTGTTATATATGTGAATTCTGAGCTGAAGTCTCAACAAAATTTCATTATGGTTACTTAAAGGTAGAGTCTGTGATTTTTCCAGAAATGCAAGTAAAAATTGCAAGTCCCTTTTCGAATAACTGCACATATACAGTAGAAGACCGTCTTACCTTCTCTTTTGCTTCTCAGGGGAATCATGTGAAAAAATCTCTCAAATCCACTCTGGTCTTATTTCTTTCTTCTAAGGCCTTCCTCTTCCTCTCATACACTTGTACATGGTTTGCTTCTTGTGACTCAGCCATTTTAAAAGTATAACACTAAAGCTAACTAGGTACATAAACACAATAAGTATGCATGTGGGACAAACAATAGATAATGCGATACCCAAGGAACTCAAGGGACGGAGTGGGGCATTGGCATGACGAGATGTGAAGGCATCTGATTGGTTCTTCTTATTTGGATCGAATGAGAGGGTTGGTCAGAGTTTGTAAAGGCCTGCAGCTTTTACAGAGATTAAATTTTTTTACCTCCTTTTTCTGAGCACATATTGTATTGACTACTGTCAGGATGGAAGGACCATTTCACCCAGTATAATTAAAAGTCTACCTGAACAGGATTACCAACTATAGCTTTAATGATAACAAGAGCTCTTGAAGAGCTGCTCATATTCTCAAGACTGTTAAGGTGCTCTTAAAGACCCACCTCTACTCCTTGGCTTTTTAACTAAATGGAGTTTAATATCTGAAGAATGTTTACATTACATACATTTTATTTTAAAAACTTAAAAATACTTTTTTAAGAACTAATTTGTTTAATTGACTGTACAGTCAATTAAACAAATTAGTTCTATTTTGTGTCCCCAAAAACACCCTTTTTAATATAAAAAGACAACATATTTCATACCCATTATCGTAAAAAAAAAAAGAACCCATCAACCAAGCTGGTTGCACATTGCTATTTCTCTAACATGGATGGATGGATGGAATTTGGGAAAAAGTGCTGAAAAAGTTGTTTAAATTTAAAGGTCCAATGAAGAAATTTTGGCGTGGCCTCGAATAATTACATAAAGTATGTGAAAGGTTAAATCTGAGGAGATGTGTAAGTGCTGGAGATGCAGTAAACCAATGCTCCCCTGTGACCACCGGAAATTACAACGTAAATCAAAGCCGCAGCTCTCGCCGTGTTGCAGGAGCACCGCATCGCCTCCTATGTGCCTCCCAATGACTCGTCTGCTTTTCCGCAGGTTGGCACCAGGTAGTACCACGAACTAGCCTGAACATTGCTCTCCACCATGTGCTCAGGTGAGAAGTGTTGAAAATTTGGCCGAAATCTGATGTTCCTGTTGGAAGCTTTGTCACTTTCGTTTTGGTTGTGAAGGAAATATGAAGGGTTACTTCCTCTTGTGTTTTGAAAATGTCTTCTTAAATTATTATCTGATGTTGGTTAATATTTGAAACGGACAAGTACTGTCAATGAGGAGTAATCTGCAATGAAGTCACTCACTTAGTGCTTGGTAGGCATGGCTAAAGTAATCATTTGACCATCTCAACATCTCAAAGAGTGATCCACGGTCAAGCCTACTAAATTTATTGAAGTCCCAATGATATGTAAGGGAATTCCAGCCTTGTAAGTGTCCTGGGGGCACCATTGGTAAAAATGAAATGTAATATATTCCAATGGAGATGTTGGTAGGTTGAAAAAGATCATTCACATCCAGTTTGAAGCAAATCAGATCATGCATGTGTAATTTAGAGCCAATCGGATGAAAAAATGCTGCTTCGGAAAGTCGCTGCTTAGCCACGCCCACAATGTCCAGCCAACTTTTACTGTTTTGAACAGGATTCAACATCAACATTTTCTGTTAGATCACACTTTGTTTTAAAGTTGTGAGTAAGCGTTTAAAAAACAAAAAAAGGAACCACCAGGGAAACTTGCAACTTCCTGTTTTTGTCGGACAGGGCTAAAGTAATGTAATGAGGGATTGCAGCAAAGCCATGGACAATGCAGACGATTCTCCCTGTAGCTCTACGCTTCCCCAGGAGTGAATGCTGCTTATCGGGACTTTGAAGCAATCAACTGGTTCCCTTATATAGGAAATTTTTGACCAATCTGTATAATATGATTGATTTTGACTTTGTAAAGTGCCTCGAGATGACATGTTTCATGAATTGGCGCTATATAAATAAAAATGAAATGAATTGAATTGAACTGAATTGAATTGAATTAATCAAATAGGCACAAGATTGTAGGGAGAACTTATGTGATATGACTCACAGAAAGTTTGGTGCTGCTGCGACCTTGTATGTTTAAGTTGTTACAGTTTTGTCTTTCATGGCTTTGATGATGTCAACATTTGACCACATATGATAATAAATAATGATAACACCAAATTTGGTTCAATTTGGTGATTCCTTATAAAAGTTACAGTGTTTGGAATTTTCTGCTGAGAAGGTCAACTTTGAGGCATTGCCCTGGCCCTTCAACATACACGAAAACTCAAGATTTCGATAACTTTTAGTCCCCAGTAAGGAGGATTTTGTTAAAGTCGACATGTATGAAAATGAAAAATTGCAAAAATTGACACTTTACAAATATAATTACAATTGGCCTTCAGAGCATTTTGCTGCTGGGGCCTAATACATAACTGTGGTTTATTAAGCTAAAATTACTACGGAGACTTTTGAGGACCTCTTGTTTTGCGTCTTCCAAAGCAGGCTGTTTGGACTCTTGGGGCTCAGCTGAACCTTATCAAAAAAAGTACTTGGAGTTTACCATTGTAATAATTGTCTTTCTTTACATGCAACCACAAACATGTAGCATGGAGCAAAAATAAAACCCAAAACAAAGTGGTAAAATTCTTTCATGTTAAACTTACATTTTCCAGCATCAGGGATAATGGCACATGTAATGGTGTCTCTGTGGGGACTGGGAGTTGCATGGGGAACAGAGGCTGACATCAGGTAGCTTTAGCAGTAATTTTCATGATGGGGCTCATGGGGGAATACAGAGGGTGCTCTTTATTAGAACAGTTTACATCTGGGCAAATGAAACGGCAATGCTTTTGTTCTGACCTTGTACTTTATTGTGAAATTCCAAAAAAATTCTAACACGGGTAAATGAGCTCAAGAAACTGGTTTGAAAAACGATCCCTCAAACTTCCAAAAATAAAACTAGTTTTTAAAAAGAAAATACATAAACACAATGAACAATACTTTCACACAGACAATGGTTTGGTTCACGAAAGCTCCCACATACCTATTCAGATGGCTCATAATCAAACTATAGTCTCTGTTGTCTTGCCCTACATCCTTCCATAGTGTAATCCAGTGCAGTGGTCCCGAGTGACGCTCCTGGTATTGAATCTTATTATAGACACCACATTGTCCAATTATCACGGCTAACCATATCCTCTGAGCATAAGACACAGGAGCCCCACCCACCACCACCACCACCAAAGGGGTGGGTGGAAAGCTCTGCTCTACATACCTGTTAGAGTGCTGTTATACCTTCAGTTTACCATACTGAAACTTGAAACCGTCATGAAATTTCCTTTTCCCTCTTTTTTTTTTTAATCAAAGTATGACATGGAGTCCAGATTTTCTTGGATTGTGTTTGCTGTAAGAAAAATATTTGCCCCAGTATATGAAAGCATAAACTAATTACGAAAGATTGGTTTCAGACACATTCAAAGTATCTACTGAGAAAAAATTACTGAAAAAATGTTTTTCCTCTATTTCAATAAATGCATCTCAATTATCCAAAAAAATAAAATAAAATAGAAAGAAATTGAATAGGTCTTCTGGATGGGTTCTTCTTTGTTGAAACATTTTGTCTCGGTGTTTATCCACACCTCTACAGATTGACGAAATCTCTCGGACAAGAAAGGATTTAACACAGAAGAACCCATCCAGAGGACCTATCCAATTTTTTTTTCTTTTTTTTTTTTGTCTGTTTGTGAGAACTCCTAACATTTCTGGTCTATAAAAGCCTTTCTAAGAACAAGTAAAATAATAAGTCTGAGAAATGTTTGGGGATATGTGTTTTGGTAAATAATTTTGAATAATCTTGTGATCTTATACAATCACTGAAACCACTATCAAAGAACTTGCAGCACATCCATCCATCCATCAGTTGCTTATCCTAGCTCAGGTGACGGAGCAACAGGTTCAGGAGAGAAACCCAGACATCCCTCTCCTCAGAGACATCCTCCAGCTCATTCTGGGGGACCCCAAGATGTTCCCAGGCCAGACGGGATATAGACAGTCCAATTCAATAAATTACAATATACATTTCTAAGAGACTTGTTTGTCAAATTAAAAGTAAATTTAGAAAAAAATACAACAACCTCTGAGCCGGTATGAAACATACCGTTCATTAAGCGCCCATTTTGCATGAAACACTTTGCTTTTTATATTGGTCTGATGCAATATTCTATTCTTAAATGCCATGTTTTTGTTAGCTGAAAGTAAACAAAATAAAAATCATAATTAACAGAAATAACAGCTTTAAGAAGTCATCAGTCTTGGTACTCTATTTAACATATTATGTGTTTCTCCTTGTGAATTTAGTTACTGAAATACTTGAACTTTTCAATAATATTTGAACTTATTGAATATGGCTGTCTCTCCAGCACGTTCTGGAAAGACTACAGTCTCCAGAACAAGCTCTACTTTGAGCTCCCTCCAGATAGCAGAGGTTCTCATCCTATCTCTAAGACTGAGCTATCCTCTGGATAAAGCTTATTTCGGCAGCTTGTATCTTTTTGTTCATTATCCATACGTCATGACCATAGCTGAGGGTCGGAACATAGACCGACCGGTAAATCAAGAGCTTTACTGTTTGGCTCAGCTCATTCTTCACCATAATACACCAGAGCAGCGCCCACATTACCGCAGGTGTGGCCCCAATCCATCTGTCCATCTACCGTTCCATCCTACCATCACTTGTGAACAAGACTCCAAGATACTTAAACTCCTCCACCTGATGCACAGACTGACCCCCAACCCAGGGAGTGTGTGTGTGTGGGGGGGGGGCAATACATCTTTTTTCCGGTCAAATTTACATGGCCTCAGGCTTGGAGGAAATGACACGTACAGTACGTTTTTTTTTCTTTTCTTTTTTTCTTTTTATTACCTAATTACCTTGTATTTTAAAAGAAAATCACAGTGGGTCAAAATCAGAACCGGAAGGCAAGAAATCCTGAAATTTGATACATGTCAGGAAAAAAACCTGAGCAGTGCATTTATAGAATTGAGTTTCTATCGTATAAAACTTGTGATAGTCAATGTTGATGAAAAGATGGGAGCTCAGTCTCTCGGAGCCGTTCTTGTTTTGCCTTTTCTCTCTTCACTGTGGTTACTGTAGTTTCTGAAGGCTGTTAATCATTGAATCATGGGAGGGGGAATCATCTGGTCCTCGCCGGGTGTTGAAGATTATTATCAGAAAAACTCCCTTTAGAGACGGTTTTATCATCAGTTTTGTGCATTGGTTAAATGAGTCAGTGTCATTTAGCAAATGAAAAAATTATGCATTCTGACTTAGGAGTGTCAACAATTAACACCTTCTTCAACAGCTTCCATACTCATTTCTCCCCCGGCCAGTCCCCACAGCTTCAGAACATCCTTTGTTAATGTCAGTATTATACCAGGTTGGGAAAAGTCATCTTCTACTGCCATCTGCTGGTTGGTAGCCATACAACATAAACTGAAAATCCTTTACAGCAGTCACTCTGACAGAGCCTTCATCATTTCCATTCAGGAGATCCCTGAACCAGGATCTGAATTTTAGGCAGCTGGATGAAGATAATTTGGTAAATGTTAATTTATGGCAACTGATGATTTTAGCATAGGTTTAATGTATTGTCATTTGTGTAATTTCTGTACCCTTGTATATTCGTCTGGCACGTCTGTTAGCTCTGCTACTGAACATCTGCCTGCCTCAAGGCATAAACTAGAGGACACCAGAAAGCATTAACATCCTTGGAGAACACGTAGAATGTTGGTTAACAGAACATAGACAACAAAATCTATTAACCATTTTGTATAAGATTAAGAAATAAAGAAACTTACAAGAGCTTGCTGAAATCTTTTCCTCACAGCCTGGTCTCTCTTCGTAATGCCGTAAGTTTCTCAAAGAAAAATCATTGCTATTATTATTAGCATTTCTTTTTCATTTATTATCATTGTAAAATTAGGACAACAGACTGCAACATCCACTTGTGAGTTAGACTCCAGACTTAAATTGCGCAACTATAAATGCATTCTTGGGCTTCTTGCTACATACTTATGCTCTTTGGAACCTCCCCTGTTCTGATCTGTGCTCTGAGGACATTATTTTCATGCAGGTCCCAAAAGTAACAACTGAACTGGGTAAAAAGGCCTTTAAATGTTCTGCTCCCTCTTCCTGGAATAAAATACAAAAGGATTTAAAATTTTAATTTCTTACAACTTTGGGTGAATTTCAGTCAATTTTGACAGAGATATTAGCTCAATTGGCCAATGTTAAATGTAGATTGATAACATCATGGTATTTTTTTTTTCTTGAAATGTGAAACCGTTCTTTATGTCTTTGTATTTGGTCTTCTGTTGTATGTTACACGTTGCATGTTTTTCACTGCTGTTTTTGCCAGGTGACTCTTGGAAAAGAGCTTTAAGACCCAATTTGTTTTTCTTCTGGTTAAATGAAGGATATTAGTCGAACTGGAAAGAGTTGTTGAATTTAGAGCATTACATTATTTTTTTGGATATAGGAAATTCCAAACGCCCTTCTACAAAAACACAAAAATGTCTCTCCTTGGGATACAAATATAATCAACCTCTGTCAGTTCGTATCACCAGGACATATGTTTTACTGCAAAAGAAACAGATGGCTATTTTAGTGAATTTTATTATATTATTATTATTATATTATATAAATTTATTATTATTTGGTGACCTTCTGTCACCTTATTTGTTACAAATGTAAACCCTATTAAAGTTAGATAATACTGCTTCCCACCATGAGAGAAGCCTCTATAATATTTATACTCAAAAGGGGTAAGGACACTGAAGAAGTAGGTATCTACAGATCAATATCGCCGTTGACATATGACCAAAAGATTCTTCCCAAAACTATGGCTAGAAGAGTGAGCTCACTAATTAGTAAACTGGTTCACTGAGATCAGACTGGTTTCATACCAAACAGACATTGCTTCTTCAATATACAACATCTATTTAATTGTTAATGGTACTCTCAGAAAGCGGAATGTCTGATTTAGCAATTAGTGTCTATTGTCGTATGTGGCGTACTATGGTGGTGCGGCTAGCGGAGCCTCCCTCTATGGGTGGATTTTCGGAGAAAGGGTGTGAGCGAGGGAGCTGGCTTCCTGGGATGGCCTGTTGCTCCCCAGTAATTCCTCCCCATCCCTTGACACCTCCCTCTGCCTGCTCCATTACACTGCCACACATGTAGGACTTTGGGGGGGGGGGGGGGGGGGGTGTCGCCGGGGAGCGGGAAGGATTTCCCAGCCCTGTTGTCTGGTGACGCCCTTGAACGCAATTTTATTATACATCTTAGACACTTGCATTTATAATGGTGGCTTTCTTTGTACCATTCGCATTTAAACATTGAGGGTTCTGGGTGGGGTGCAGGGGGCCTGCGCAGGCACATGCTACCTTCCGGGAGGGTGTGGGCTGTGCCACCCCCCTTTTTGGCCCTCCCAGTTTTAAATGCACTTGAGACCAAAATGCAACAACACAACATTTGACCAGGTGGAGGCAGGCTCGGGGTTGTTCTCACACCCCGTTCTCAGATTGATACCTGGAATCTGGGGCCTGGAGGAGGAGTGGGCCACATGGCCAGGTGTGGATGTTGGGTCCTGGGGATCGGCTGGGGCTGGTGTTTTTGCTCTACCCTGCAAAATTGGGGGGCTTAGGTATGGAGGGCAGGGTGTGGGGGAGGAATCACCTCAGGGTTTAAGGGGTGGGCTCTGATCGGTTCATGTTGGCCCGGACTGCAGGTGGATGGGCCTGTGGGATGTCTGGTCTGGGATCGGGGTGGGGGGTTTGGACCGGAGTTTGGACAGGGTAGGCCGGGTTGTGGTGGTCCCCCCCTGGCGGCTGCTTCATAAATCAAGCGGAGCACTATGGCGAAAGCATTATGGCTCCACTTGTGAAAGTAAAATTTGTTGGGCTGTTCTCGCATGAAGACAACAATTATTATTGCTACGTTGCTAGACAGGACACAAAAAAAGCTGAAACTTTTGTCAGCCAATCAGAATGCTTCAAAACAACCTCATAGTCTTTCCGTATCGGTTTGGGAGATTTGATATAAACAGCTGACCTCCAAGTACTGTTTCTTCTTTTCACCTCCACATATTAGGTTTCTACGGACGAATATCACTGTTGACGTATGACCGATGCCATCTGATAATTTTACTAGCATGTATGTAGTAAAGAGTAATTTGCCCAAGCGCTGAACCCCATGGTAGTCACTTAATAACTCTGGAGTTTAAAGAAGATGTATTTTTTACCAATGACTGTTATAAGAAATAAATGAAGGTCAGTTTAACAAAATGTTTCCATTTGATAACTAAACAGTCAATTTCTTGGTTAGAAACTCTGCACTTTGCCAACATTTAACAGTGACTGGTCACACATAATTAATTGGAACAGTTAAGTTTTATTTCCACTTTCAAAAGTTACTGTCTTGTAGCTTATAAGTTTATTTGGGCAACAGACAAACAACATTTACAAAAAACATGTTGGTAAGTCCTTGGTGAAGCCTCAGTACCTTACAAAACATATTGCATTCCACCTAACCCCTGACTGCACCCATCTGAAAGAGCTAAAGGGAAAGAAAAAAATGGAAGCAAATAACACCTGAACACAGGGCTGTTGGGAATGGGCTGATTGAAGCTCTGCTAATGACATTACATAATCAAAAATAACAATAAAAGATGGTTTAATGTTGCTTAGATAAGTAAATAAATAACTGACTCTGAAGTACAGTACTGTCACACTGCAGCTATGTAGTAAAGCTCATACTGCTGAGGGACACCATGGTTTACCAAGGGCTCCAGAATCTCTGTTCTCAAGATTTCCACAGCTTCACCAAGTCAACAGGTTGTGAAATAATTGTACAGACTTTTGTTTATGTCCCTCATGTTATAATTAAAGTAATGTGCTTAAATGTGGTTAAATTAGCAGGAAAATCAATGAACATCATTACTGTAGCTTTAAACAAAAGGATTCAAAAGCAAAATTAAAAAAAGCTTTCTGGAACAAAGCATTTATAGGGTGCTTCCTTCAGAGATCAGAATTTTGTTTATGCAAAGGAAAATTTCTGAATATTTGTATTTTTGTTGCTTGAAGAATGTGAGCCCTGTCTTATTGTTTGTCACACTTTAATTAACTTAAGTACTTCAGGTCATTGGGCAAAAAAATTAACAAACCAAAATTAAACACAAATTTGTCACTTATAGACCTATACAACCAGCAGGGTAAAAGGAAACATTTGTACAGATAGATTTTCTGACCTACTGGTAAACAGACATCCCATTCACAGACATCCCATTCACTGCCTTCTGTTAAATCGAGCTGCTGGTGTAAAATGATTCACAAACATTTCACTTAAACATGCAGTGGCAGTGCCTTGCAAAAGTATTCATTGCACTCACATTTTTGGAAACCTACCACAAAAAAAAAATTATTTGGGAGGGGTTGGGGATTTTATGTGACCGAGCAGCACAAGGTATGGTATAATTTTGTCCTGGAAGGGAAATGACAGCCTACATGGTTTACAACATATTTTTTTCTACTAAAAGCCAGTATCTTGTTCCTCTTTGCAAAATCCTAACCCCACAAACTCAGTCAGATTGGATTGGAAGGAAGTATCTGTGGAAGTCAATTTTAAAATCTTGCCAGAGATTCTCAATTCAATTTAGGAGTGGGCTTTGACTAGGCCAATTCTAACAACAATGCGTTTTGATTCAACCATTCTATTATAGCTGTGTAGTGTTAGTTTTCTGGCACACCTGAGGTTACCATGGTCCTCTTGGGAGCTTCTCTGATTAATTGTCATTGTCCAGCCTGTCAGGCTAGGTGGAGGTCCATTTCATGGTAGGTCTGCAGTTGCTCCATAATCTCTCCATCTTTGTATGATGGATTGAACAGAGCCCAGGGAGATTGTTTTCTAATCGAACTGTGCTTTAAACTGAACCACAGCTTTCTCCCTGACCTCTCTGCTGTGTTCCCTGATCCCCGTGATGCTGTTTATTCTCCGATGTGCTCCAACAAACCTCTGAGACCAGAAACAAAACAGCTATCTGTGTAACAGGACTGGATACTCAGGTTCTGTGACACAGAGAGACTTGCATTCACAAAATAAGTGACCTCTGAAAATAGGTTGTGCAAAATATTTAAAACCATATATCGCCTACAATCAATAAAAACGTTGTAGTTTGTGGTTGCAACTTGACAAAAATGTGAAAACATTCAAGTAGTGTGAATACTTTACCAAGGCACTGCTTTATATGAATCTGTTACAGCATAAAGAATTAAGACAGTGTTGCTTCTGATGTTGATATTTACATACTACTAATGTACTAAAGTAGTATACTTTAGTACTTAATACCAAAGTATGGTATTCCAGCACAAAAAAGCAAAAATGTTGGGGGGTGGAGCCTAAAGGCAGTGCTATCTTCACTTATTACTAAAACTGCTAATCATAACTTTACCTTTAAAGTTAGAATGATAAATAATTAAAAGCTGTTTGGTGGTAAAGCGACAGTTATAGTGTGAAAGTAGTTCCTCGTTGTGATATCTATAAAAACATCTCCACCACAGAATGCTCAATGATTGCAGGCTAAACTTGTGGGTTGAATCTTCTTTGTTGTAAAAATGCTTCTTGGCAATCAGTCTTATACTGCTTGAAAGCCTATTTATTTCCCTTTGTACTCTGGCACATATGTATGGAAGATACATTTCCCATAGATATTTATTGCTACTGCAGCCAGTAGCAATCCCATATCTGAACTCTTAGGGGCCAAAAGACTACCTCCAGAATTTGGTAGCGGGGAGCATGTGATGGTCTGTCTGCACATACAGGCTCAGCTTGCACCTACATGAGGAGGAGGAGGAGGTACCAGGTTACGGTGGTTGTCTAAAGTTCTCCCACATATTCCTTAGGCCCCTGTTTGGTAAACTCTTGAGCAACCAAGATGTCTTGCCTCTTATTTTACAATCATCCAATAAGAACAGTTTTCTAGAACAACACCAACCAATAGCAGAACAAGCCGTTTGGCATCAGCAGAGAGAATCTGACCAGTTTTTCCACTTACTAAGCTCTGCTGCTCAACCCAAAAATGTGTTTTCCTTCAAGACAAGAAACCATTTAAAGAGAAATAAAAAGGCTTTCCAGTGGTGCAAGATTTATTGCCAATAAGCATCATTTCAGATTAGAAACAATCAACCAAGTAAATGTCCTTATTTTGTGTTTTCTATTCTTCTTTGTAATGTGCTAGACTCTAACCAGCAGGCATTATTTTGCACAGCGCAGTTCACCTAACGTTTACTGGAAGATATTTGTTGAGAGAATTTGAATGGAGACCAAATCAGCACTCAGAGGAGAGCTCACATCTGTCAGATTCCTGAGGTATCAGTCAATGTTGAGTCACATGAGCTAAACATGTCAGTGCACTAACACATTCATGTGTGTACTTCAAAGATGCAATGATAATATAAATATTGAAACGCTGTAACCATTTTTGTGAATGTCAAGCTCAACATGATTCAGCTAATGATTCAAGGACCAGGTACTCTCCAGAACAAGGGCAGAGGCTTGAAAATATTTGCTTCCAAACTGAAAAATAAAATGAATCCAAATACTGGATGGCCCAAATACCTCTTGCTTTTGTAGATTGCAGAAGCCTCCGTGTTTCAACAGTAAGCTCCTTTCCAGATATGCCCTGAAGCCCTGGTGGGTAATGCACACAGCAGCTTCAAAAGCTAGTATATATTACACTACTAGTCAAAAGTGTGGACAGACCTTCTCATTCAATGGCTTATTCTTTATTTTTATTACTACCTCTGGGAACTCCTTCAAGAGGTGACTAACCTCATGAAGCTCGTCTAGAGGTGAGCTTCATGTCATGAGATAAAGTCATTTCACAATTTTGTTTTTGATCAATAATTCTATATACTTGAGTTTGAGTTTTGATGCCTTCATTATGCATCTGCAGTGTCGAAAGTAATAAACATAAGGAAAATCCATTGAATGAGAGATGAGTCCAAACTTTTGACTGGTAGTGTAGATTTGGGCAGTTTGTTTGTTCAAGGATATTTTAGAAGTTGCACAGTGATTTCTAGCTGGCTGCAACTGTGTGATTTCAGCAAAACAGATTGCATTATTGGAAAAAAAAATATTCAAGTCATCCTATGACTGCACAGTTAGACTTGAGCCGATGGAGAAGCGTTGCAGAAGCGTGGATTTCTTCTAAGATATGAGCACTTGTAGAGATCAGTGGGGTCAGGGGGGGGGGGGGGGCCACAGTCCTCACAGACAGAAGTCAAAGGTTAGGTCAGATTTGGCCATCTTCTGTCTGTAATAAGCATCAAATGTTTCATTCATAGACACTGTGAAGACATCTCTCCACACACCCACACGGCCTGCAGAGAGAGGAAAGGGGGTTAGGATCGGCACGGATGAATTCACAGGAGTGTGTGATCAGATTTTAGCCACAGGGTGGACACAGCCTTCCTTTGTCAGGAACAGTTCTAAAGATGGACCCAGGTGTAGAAAGGCTGGCAGAAGCAACCAGGTGACTTGAAGAATTTAATGAAAAATCTAAAAGCAAAAGCTTACTGATGACAGCAGTGAAACAAAACCCAGCATGAATACAAATTGGCTTGGCATGGCATGGACAAAACAGACTCGGGTAAAGCAAACGGAATAACCCGGCAGGGAGTAACCAAAAAAATGGGAGGATAAATAGCAAAGAAAACAGGCTGCAAGCATGACAACTTGTGAACTGAATAAGCTTAATTGGTTGGGGCTATGGCAGAAGCTGATAAACTGAAACAACCATGAATGGAGATAAATAGATATACAAGGACATAATGACTGAAAATACAAAAGCAAGACCTTAAGTAAAAATTAACAACTAGAACTAGTAACTAGGAAAAACATCTAACAAATCTAAAACATGGAGTGAACGCTATGGTACAACCCAAAACTAAATAACTGAATATGCCAAGGCCTAAAGAACATAAATAAATGAAAAGAAAAACACGAATCTAAACTAAAAACATAACCAAACACCTCCAAATCATGAGATCCTTGACAGTTACTGAGCTTACCTGCCGTGATGTGTATGACACAGATCAGAGCAGAACAGGTCAGACACCAGATTTCAACTCACTGAATGAAACAAATGAGAAAACAATAGGAAAACAGCAAAAGAATAAGTAAAATGAATGGCAACAGAAAATTAAAAGAAATGATATGACGAATGGCTTAAACTAAAACAGACAGACTTGGTGCAAGTACTACATGTGGCCTCAGGGGGGTGCATTATTCTCAAAGGGAGTGGGAAAGAACATATTAGGGAATTAAATGAAGTTGGCTTAAAAGATATCTTAAAACAGAGGTTTGCATCACTGCTACACGCAACATAGAGTTGAATTAGACGCATTTAGGTGTATTCAACGTGATCTTTATGTGGTTGTAAGGGGACACGCCGTGCAGAGCGGACTTGTTACGGCCTATTTTTATTACTTTTGTAGCATCTTTGGAGTCTTCCTTTCTATTTGCCTTCACATGCGGGTTACAGAGAGATCGTCATCGTTTCAGAAAAGATGCGGCCGGCATGCACACACGGAAACATGAAAGATCCACTTTGGGACTGGGTTTCAAAAATTATCATCTCCCAAAAAATAAATATGTATTATTTTAGTTAATAAAACCTTTTTATCCATATTTATTTATAAGTAGTACTTTTTTTAATTGGGTCCCAGGGGGTTTAGTGAGTGCAGCAATAGAAGAGAGAGAGCAAAACGTAGGTTTTAGTATTTGTCCACACTATCTAATTATTTATGACTGGATTAGTTGAATCCTGTTGTCATTTTTTCCAACCAAATTATAATTCTGGATTGTCATAAAATATAGTCTACAAATATAAAATATTTGGTACTGTATTAGAAAAACAATTACAAAAGTAAGCCTTTGTAAACACAAAGAAAATAGGACAGTTAAGGAAATCACAGTTAAAGGATTACAATCTATTTCTAATACAAGATTGTTGAATTAGCTTGAATAATTTTACAAAATAAACTGAAATGATGAGAGGCAAAGCTGTCAGTTGGCCCGCACACACGTCTAAACGACAAAATGCTTTTACAGATACACCCAGTCTCATTTTCCTCTGAATAGGGCCTTAATGAAACAGGAAATATATAGCGAGAAGAGGAGATCAGTGGAAAAAGAGCGAGGTAAGAGACAAGTTAGCAGAGTAAGGAACCAGAGGGCAACAAAGAGAATCTAAAGGAAAACATGGCTAAACACAAACCAAAGAAAAACAGAACAGAAAGAACAATTACAATATGGAACCCAACTCATCATTAGACCTTTCATTAGACCATGAAAGGAGACACAGAAACTCCAATAAAGGAGATACAGAAAAACGGAAAGTACCGGACTAACTAAACCCCACTATACTAAGATCTGTGGGGAAGGAAAAAGCAGAAAAATTTTTTAACTTTGATACAGTTGGACAGTTTGCTTTAGTGTTGTCAGACCTCTATGTGGGCTAAGGGTGTTGAGACTATTCAGTCTAAGCCTCTACGTAAAGTCTTAATTATAACAATCTTACAGTTTTTTCCTAAAGGTTTGTGAAACTATGGAGGACTGAAACTGAAAGATTTAAAAATAAAAGCAGACCTACATAAATGGAATAAATAAACCAATACCTAAAATGTACCAATGAATTAAAAAAAAAGATATTTCATATCATCCCATGTATTTATCTTGTTTTTTTAATTTAATTTACCCTAATACTTTCTTCTCTGTTTCCAAGACTATATATCTAAGCAATTTATTTATTTATTTTCCACAAATGGCCTTTATTTGACAGTAAGCTATGAGAAATGGGGTTGAGAGATGGTGGATAGGCAGCACCAAGGTCCACAGGCCGGGACTCAAACACTGGACTGCGGCGTCGAGGACTGAGGCCTCCATACGCTTGATTTTAATTTCATCTGCACTTGGTTGGGTCAGCTCCTCTACTAGTGTTGAGTCAGAAGGAAGGTGCGAAAATGTTGAAACTATTTTGAATAAGAAAACTGGAGATCTAGTCAACACTTATTTTACCTGCTGTACATAAAAAGAAAAAAAAAAACAGCGTGACGTTATGTTTTATATTGTGTTTCAACAGCATGAAAACTTGACCACTCGTTGTTAGCTGGAATTTTATACCATGAATCCTGTCCTTTCTAATAACTTTAAACATTCAGCATAATCTATTGGTTCAGTTCTTCAGTAGGAATTTATTTCAGTTGGAAATTTGAAGTACACCATGCCCTAGAAAAATCGCATTTTCTCAGAACTGTCTGTTTGAAATGCACTAGAAGTTGTCAAGCCTGTTAAAACTGTTGTGTCATGTGTCCCGAGACCAAAATATCTCAGTTAAATTCACTCCACAAAGAATGTTCTTATGTAAGACTGGGAACTGATTACCAAAACGTTTCAGCTTTCCAGGGTAGTCCCAGCCTTATAATGTTTTTTTTGTTTGTTTTGTTTTGTTTTTTTCCAAAATTTGAGCTTCTTCCCTGTAGAGTTCTTGGTTTTAGCAGGGGCAGAACTTAAAAATGTGGAATATGTGAAGAGTATTGTTTTAGATATTTGCGTGTTTGTTTGATAAAATGTGTATCTATCAAACATGGGTTGAACAAAATCTCTGCTTGAGCTTGTAACTGTGAAAGAACAGAGCATGTTGGTGGAGGTAAATCCAGCTGTTTAGAGATTAATCTTACTGTAAGTCTGACCATACGTCTCCTTCCCAGACTAACTCTGTCAGAGAGAGTTGAGGAAGAGCTTAAAAAAGTCATCTATTCGTGGTTTTATGAAAGATTTCAATCCTTTAAATGTAACTTTTATTTTTATCTTTTTATATATTTTTGTTACTTTTTTGTTGCTCTTTGAGACACTTCAAATGCATTACAAGTAATATTAATTATCATTATTATATTATCTTTTAAATAATTATTATCATTATTACCTCCAACTCCATTACTTAGAACTTCATCTTTCTTTTACAGCCACACACAAACTGCCAGTAACACACACAATTTATTATATTCAGATGTTTTAATAAAACAGTCAAATATTTTACTATTGTTTATTTATTTATTTTGTATTAATGCATAACCTCACTGTATTCGTTTATAAAAGTCGCTATAACATTATAGTGTGACATTTGTGTCAATAATCTTTTAGCATAGGTGATTCTGCGTGGTGAGAGGGGGGCCCCCAAATCAAATTCTGCTTAGGGCCTCCAAGAGGCTCGGGCCGCCACTGTTCATTAGCCTAGTAAAGAAGAGTAGATTATATATTTCACTCAGGCGTTGGATGGGTGTGAATAAGTTCTGTTAATAAATTCTTGTATTTGAAGAGAAGCTGTCACTCGTTTATTCCAGAGTTTGCTGGAGTCACTCTTTGTGACGTGGCAGCTTTGATTTGCTCCACCTCTGCCCACACTTCCCCAGCCAGCCTGATTGAACACACCTGCTCTCAGTCATCTCCTCCTGTGCGTATTTACTCAGGCTGTTCCCTTCCTTCCATGCCAGTTCATCTTTGTTTCTTCCAGCAAGCGTTCCTGCCCTTTTATACCCAAGATATCTAGCCTTTAGTGACTTTTGGGCCAATTTTGTGCTTCAACTCTGCCTCAGCCCAGTGTGTTCTTTGTTTTTTGATACCTCTGCTCTCTTGACTGATTCTCCATGTACTGACCTTTGGACTGTCATTAAACCACAGAATTTTGAAAACTGGCTAAGTTGTCATTTGAGTCCTGCCTGCCCAGTTTCCTGTCACACTATTGTCCTGCTATCCAAGCCAAACTGGTTGATATTCACAGGACATCACCTGACGGACCGAAGGTTTTTTTTTATTAAACATTAGATAACTGAAAAGCATTTACCCACACAACACTAGAGTCAGTTGAGTGCATGTATCAGTT
Source organism: Fundulus heteroclitus (assembly GCF_011125445.2). Taxonomy (NCBI): domain Eukaryota; kingdom Metazoa; phylum Chordata; class Actinopteri; order Cyprinodontiformes; family Fundulidae; genus Fundulus; species Fundulus heteroclitus. Next base: position 135,438 of record NC_046377.1, on the reverse strand, counting down.
AGCTAAACCTGCAGGGAAGCTAGATGAAAACAATCCCAAAAAAAACAAACCTAGTAAAGTTATGGGAGTTTATTCAAATTAAAGGAGTGGGATGTTACACCACAAGTAGAAAGATCAGTGTTTGTAATCTTAAGGATGTTTATTTCTCAACAACATGCTGTTCTTAACTGTGTGGAGCAGCAGTTCCACAAAAACTCTTTGATTCCGTGGCACAATGGCGGACCTCAAATATCTTTACCCTTTCCCAGTCCACAGGTAGAGTGATCAGATGCTACCCCACAGGTGGTGCGATGGGATATCACACCTAAAGCGTCTGAAATGTTACACCACAGGGAGAGCAATGGATTGTTACACCACTGGTCAAGCAGTGGCACTGCTATATCACCTATTTTTTTATTGAACATAGTGAGTAAAAGTAGCATGACACTAAGGTTTAGCTGGGATTTTATTTTGATTGTAGCGTTCCACATTTTGTCATCTTTTTGACGTTTTCTTACTTGTTGCATTTAGAGATGTCTTTATTGGTATGTCCCTGTTACATTTTGATAGATCTGGCCCTTTGCATTCTGCATCCTCTTTACTTTCTGTTTTCTTGGGGTTTTTTTTAGCTTCCCAGTCTCGGGTTGGTTTTGAGTCCTTCACATCTAGTTGGGTTTTGTTTAGCAATTATTGATCTGTGCATTCCGTTACTGTTCTGCCATTCATTTGATTTGATTTCCTCTGTTCTCCGTTCTCTCCTCATCTTCATGTCTTCAGTTCTCCTCAGCATTTCATCCCTTTGGTTCTTCAGTCACCGCTGGTTCATCTGTTCAATGCTTCTTAACTCTTCCCTGTTCTGTTCACAGTTTTAGATTTTGGACCTTGGGCTTTGTTATGCATGTTTCTATTTGAATTATTTAATATATTTATTTCTTAATTCACCTGTGCCTAAATCTTGCCTTCATTTAGGTCCTCCAAACATCCAGTATTGTGGAACATCATAATACAAAGTCGCTGTGCTTTCCAAATACATTTTAGCTGTACTTTCATCTGTTCTGTCTGGGGATTTTAAAGTTGACTGTTTGTCTTGTTATTAATGGGGTTATTTATTGCTATAGCAGGAGGAGTGTAATGATTACTTGAAGCCAAAGTGCCATTTGAATTTATAGAGTGCCATGAAGGAACCAGCTTCCAGAAACTTGTCTGTAGTGCTCTTTTAGGGTTTGACAAAAATTGTCTGCTGACGATCTTGACGAACTAAAGCGAGAGTCATTAGCTTTAGGTATTACAGATTTACACAATAAAAACCTGCAAAGACTTAAGAAAATGGGGGAAATGTGAACACAAACGTGGTGAAATCATGATGAACCAAATGTAAATTTAAAAAGAACAAAAGATAAGCAGTGGAATCTTAAAAAAAAATGATGTGAGAGGATTGTATGCTACATTTGTGTTTAAGAGCTTCTACAGAAGCTCTTAAACACAAATATGAATATTTTTTTTTATAACTAATGTTAGGCAGATTAGAGGACTTCAGGAGCCCTTCTCTTACAAGTTCACTCACAGCTAGAGATGGACAGTGCCTCAGATTTGCAGCATTGCTCAATCAGTTGGTTGCAGTTCTCCACCAGAACCTCCAGCTGAGCTTTGTCACAGGAAACACCGAGGAACCTGGCCAGCTGCTCCACCATCATCCCCAGATCCTAGAAACCAAACAGAAATCAAATGTTGGCACAGTGAACTATAATAAACACATTCTGTACATGGAGCTAACTGTAGCCTCCATACATTCTAACAACCAGATAGTTTCACTCTGGAAACACTAAATGTAGCTGTCTCTGTAATTAAGATGAAAATATTTTACTGTGCACCAAGTTACTAAATATAGAGTTTGGTAGGAACAAATCTGTCATGTTGGGTTTGTACAGTATATAAATATGACCCTATTATACATTATAATTTAGGTTTGTACATACATGTACACTGTACTGTAAAAAGCAAATTTTGCCTTGGATTTACTTTGTTACTGCTGATGATAAATTCTCTCCTAAAGAAGCTGTTAACAGTAAACTAAACTAAATTAGAATTTAATAACATTAATGAATGAGTATCACGTTATTTATTTTTTTTACATTTGAATTTAAGACAGAATTTTCCCTCGTTAAATAAGTGTGTGTGTGTGTGTGTGTGTGTGTGTGTGTGTGTGTGTGTGTGTGTGTGTGTGTGTGTGTGTGTGTGTGAAAACATCACTGTCTCTCCTCCCTGCTCAGCCACAGATGCAGCTGTAAGACCTTTACACTTAAAATCACCAGGAAGAAGTTTCACTAGGCTAGGAGTGATTTGGAGCAATAAAAGGTCAATTGGTTCATTGCTGTTTCACAGTTATGTGTGAGTCATACATAAAACACTCACACCCCATTACATAACATGGACAGATTAGCGTTAAGGTGGTATCAGAACTTTTAATGGAAGGACTTTAATGGGTTGTTTTAATCCACCTCTCACCTTGTCCTCTGTGGAAATGTTAAAGTCTCTGGACTGGGGGAAAGTTAAATAGATAACAAATGGTGGTGTAGGCTAAAGAGTCTTTTTTGATCCTTTTCATGTTATATTTTCTTCTCATCTCTTCCCTTCCATTACTGTACTCTCCATAATAAGGGCTCCTCCAACCAAATCACCAACCCACAGCATGAAAGGATCTGCAGGACTCCCCAACAGATTCTTCACTTTGGTTTCTGTGGTTGAGCTTTCTTAGTTCTCCTAGCTTCAGGTGTTTCTCCTTTTGCCCTTGAAATCCTTTCGGCATCGTCTACTGAGAGCCCACGTTTTGTAGTTCATTTTCAGAAGGCTGTAGGCCCAGATTTGGCTAGAATTATCCACTAAAAGCAATGTGGAGATTTAGGTCCTTGTTTACTGGATGCTGGCAATAGTTCTAATGTTTTATGCTGCTCTAATATTTAGCCAGTGTGTGGCATAATTGTGCAGTAGATCTGAAAGGAGAGGTTGGAAAAACAGCCAAGGTCACAGGAGGTTTAAGCAGTATGGATAAGGGAGGATTAGATGTGAACAATACACAGTGGTACCATCTTGATTATGCTGTATGTTTGCATATTTGATGCCATCTTTAGTCATTTTACGTAAATGGGCTCCAGCTCCAGAGGCAGAAAACACAGGTTGATTTAGCAGGCTGATGACAAGATTGATAGTACCACAGTTATTGTTCATTTTTCTTTTCAATGGTTAGTGGCACTAGAGGTTTTAATTGTGCAGTTGTTAGGAAGGAACAAGAAGAAGAGAGTAAATGGCTGAGGCTCATAACTGAACCTCAGATGGCTGTGCGAAGGAGTGGCAGTCTAAATAAATTATGCCCCTGAGACATGGAGCAGCCCATGTTAGGGCAGTTGAAGGCTAGTAGACAAAAACTAAACAGAAAGCAGACAGAGTTCAAAGACAGTGAGAATGATAAATATGCCAAATACAACTGCTTTATTAATGTGGTACGTGGTTTTATTATCATAAATAATGAGATTTTAACCAGCATACCCACACTGGCTGCATAATTTGCATACCATCAATACCACAGCATTAAAAGAGTAATAAATAAATCTCCTTCAAAGCAATTATCTTGAGAAGGTTCAAACATGTGAACGTTCAGGAAAAACGAGCCAATGAGTAGAGATTTATTGTGAGACAGATGTTACCTTGAACATGTCTTCATATTTCAAGAAGAGGACATTGGAGTCCATACGATGCTCCCAGAATTCCTGAACATGTTCAAACCAGGAACCATATGCCACTGCAAGACAAAAGAAGGAAAACGTGTCATAACAGAGGTGGACTAAACAAAATAATTAACGAAGCCAAGCATACAGAAAGTCATTGTAATTATTTTTTTAGTAATGAAATCTCACATTTATCATTCATGAAGCGCCGACAGAACTCTTGAAAAGTTCCACGGTAGCTCATAGTCCTGAGAGAGCGGTGGAACTGATAGTAGGATACCACCAGGTCTTTAGGGTTCCTGGCCATGTAGATAACCTGAGGGAGAAATAAACAGTCTTACCTAGATGATAAAATTTGGTTTATCATGACGCTGTTATTAAAATAAACCTCTGTGGGATGATGTAGTTGGACTGAGTCACAACACTGTTGTCATATCTCAGATAGTGAAGGACCCAGTTGTGAATTCCAGATATAGTAATGGAAATGGTTTAATCAACTTTTATTTATGTAGCCCTTTAGGAGTAGAGTGGGGAGATGAGTGAGAAGACAGGTGTAAGTAATCTGATGGATAATTAAGTAACGCTGAGAGCAATAAAAGCAGGGATGGCAAAAATAGACAGGAAGAAATCAAACCAAAAATATAAGACCTATTAAATAACTAATATACTACCCAGTACACATACCAAAGAACTAATATAAATACTTTAAGGAAAAAATAACTAAGGGAAGCATGATCCAGGAAATTACAAAATAAAAAAATCAAACAGCAAAGGACAATGACAATTTTTGGGAATAAGGATGCGCTCTAGTGTCCTTTGGAAGTTCAAAATCCTGAAGCAGAGTTATGATCTAACATGTCTAAAAAAAATTCCAACAGAAATCTTCTAAACTCCCTACTAGACGTCATTTCGCATGCACTGACCTTGGCCTCTCCGTTGTGCATAGCTGTAGGGAGGAATCTGTAGGGAAGATGGCTTTTTATCAAGCGAGGTGATGTCAGCTCCTGCAGAAGGACACAAAAAAATCACCTCAGCAATCTATAATCAATACTTAAGTTTTTAGGTTTGCAAACCTTTGTTGTTGGTTAAGGCAGTGTGCCCAAAGTAGGTCCCGGGGGGCCATTAGAGGCCGTTTCTCTGATACTGTTTTGTTTTTATTTAAATTCCACATTAAGCAGGTGCATTACATGACCTAAACCCTGTTCATGTTGCTGAGAACAGACTCAATTATTGTTCTAAGCAAAGAAAATAAGCAAACAAATGGCACATAGAAATATGAAAATTCTCCACCTTTCTTCTAACACCGCAAATATGAAAAACCCTTCAGATCCGCAATGATTCACAGATCCTTTCTCTGCAAATATGAGACACTTTTCCATTGAACTATTTGTTGTTAAGCACATGGAAGAAAAAAAAGCAATAAATGGGCTTTTATTAAACGCTTAATTTAGATTTTTATTGCACACAAGCACAATCAACTTTTTTTCAATATGCAAATTTCAGCATGCATGTGCCCGTCCGTGATTGGTGGATCTAGAAGACTGATGAATGCCGATTGGTTACCTGGGTGGAGATGAGGTGTAAAATGACTCTGCGGTAGATTTTCGCAGGCTCATCCCAACCAGACACACCTTTGTCTGTGCACACTTGTAAACACTGGATTTCTGTTGCATTGAGCAGTCTATAGGGACAAGCTGATATTTTAGTTTGGTCCCAGTCATCTCCTGTTTGATATAGGTAGGGAGGTAAATTGTTGTCAGTTCATTTTATTTATTTGAACTGGGACAGGTTGGTTAATATTTCAGATATTTTCCTTTGTTTTATTTTTTGGTGTGAAGCTCACCCTGTATTTAAACCCTGCTCCTTCTCTCCATGTAACCCATTAAACAAATAACACATTGTAAATAAATCATTCTAAATTCTTGAGGTGTGACGAGGATCAATCACCATGTTGTGGTCTGGCCACCTCTAGGCAGGTCCTAACTGTAAGCCATGATCATCAAAATTACAAGACTTGTAATATTTTACTCAATGTGTAACGTATCTATGTAATATGTGTCACTTTCTGAAATTAGCATTTTTTTATAGCATTTTTTATAGCATTTTTTTCATGACGTTAAAAATAAGTGTTTTTTTTTAAACTGTGTGTTTGAACTGAGGTTTCTGAACACATCTAGGACACAAAGTGTCCCCCTGTGCCTCTCTGGCCTGGGGGCTGCTGCCGGTTCCACCACTGAGTCTACATGCCCTTTGCTGCTCTTGGGTGCAGTGCTGCTGGCTGTCTACTCTTCTCAGTATTCTAACAACTTTGCACCTCCAGGTACATAAAGCAGTTCAACACAAACACACTTAGTTCTACGCGTACGTTCACCCTAACCCTAACCATAACCATGCACTCATACATAAATAATACAGATGGTTGAAAACCATCCAAACACAGGTTACTGTTGATTTCATACAATCAATCAAGCCATTAGGATCCATGTCCTGGCACATGTAGGCAACCAGTACCGTATGCCTGGAAAGCCACAACAGGCGGGGGGGGAAAAAGAGGGTCATGGACTTCCAGTACCTTGCAAGCAAAAGTATTTTTAACGTTTTGTTGCCCCACAACCTGGAATTAAAACTGATTGTTTGAAAGACTGAACCATTTAATTTACAGGAAACGTCTAAAACTTTGCAGATATACATTTTTTATTTATTGTGAAGAACACAACAAGCAAGACAAAGACAAAACAACAGCAAACTTCAGCGTTCGAGGCTGATCACCCCCTTAAAGTCAGTACATTGTACATGACAGATTTGCAGCCATTCCAGCTGGAAGTGTCTTTGGATCAGCCACATCTGGCATTTGAGCTCGTCACATCTGGCCTCTAGGATTTCTGCCCTTTCCTCAGGGCTAAACTGCTCCCGCTCCCCCATGTTGGATGATTTTCGCTTGTGAACATTGATCTAAGTCTAACCACAGATTCTGAATTGGATCGACGTCTGGACTTTTACTACACCAGTCACTTTAGCAGTGTGCTTCGAGTTATTGTCCTGCTAGTAGGTGAAGAAATATTTTCAACTGAAACAATATTCCCTGGGTTGTTAATAGTGTTTGAGACTGGCAGAACAAAAACTTTAATAATGTTGCAGAGGAAAGTTCAACAAAAAGTCAAGTCACTCAATGAAATGAATCTAGAATATTTATAGGTACTGAAATATGGGACATAAAGCCCCAGTTGCTCCAGGCAGCATGATTAATTTACTTCACAAAACCCTGAAAATCAATGGAGACCTTGATATAAATCTTGGTGATTCCCCTCAGCAAATTAACTTATCCATGTATATTCATGGATAAGTTAATATTCAACACACCTCAGCTAACACGGAAAACTTCAAGATCCCAAATAACTTCACACATGGATCACACCAATCAGAGTCAGGTCTCCTAGACATAAGGGCAAGTGGCTATCAATGCTGGCTTCTCTAAAAATAGGGAGGTGGCCCTAAAGACAAAACAAAATAAATAAAAAAAAGTTGTTGGTTCGGCCTTACAAGACACACTTCGAGATCTTTTGGTCTGCAGTCCATGCAAGGCTGGGCGGGCGGACTAACAAAAACAAAACCGACCCAAAGGACAGCAGGATATAGTCGATCTGAAACAACAGAGGCACGATCACCAGAGCTCTGACAAACATTCCTGATCATGTCACACACACACTCCTTTATCTGCTCCACTTTCAATCAGATGGGTGGAGCACTAGTCACACTAACACATGCTGATCAGATGGTAGTTGTACCTGTATAACATCCAGCCCAGGTTGGGGGTATTCTATGACAGGGAGCTGTTCATCGATGTTCATAAGGCCAATCTCATCGGGATCTGCTCCCTGACTCACTAGAAACACAACTTCCTGCAGCAGACTGGTTCCTGCATGAAGAGAGAGAGAAGAGCCAGGACAATAAGGGAATTCAGACAGGGCTTTTAGCATAAAGGAGCTCACCTTGTTACATGTCCTAAAACCCCATCTAAGTTGCTGTTGGTTGGGCATCATGCGGCCGGATCTGGCCCGCCGAACAATTTAGTCCGGCCCGGTGGCTAAATGCATTATCATTATAAAAAAAAAAAAAAAGGGAAAAAAAATATTTTTTTTTCCAGTGTCCTGTCTGGCAATGTGGCAATAAGAACTGTTGTCTTAATGCCAAAAAGAGCTCATCAGATTTGACTTTCACAAGTGGAGCAGTACTGCTTTTGCCATAGTGCTCCGCTTGATTTATGAATGTGAATAGTTTTATTATGATTCATGCGGGGAATATCTCAAATGATATGGACACTACAATGGGAAAGTAGGAGATGAAAGGAAGAACAAGAAAAAAAGAAAAAAAGGCGAAAGAGAGGAGATAAAAGGAAGAGAATGATAAAACAATTATTGGAAAAAAAACATGTCCTTCCTTTAATTGAAAATCTGCAGTTCCTATATTGTCCACGAGGGGCGCTGTGTTTTAATTTGCAGATTAAGCTTCAGGTGTGGAAAAATTTAAATAATTTCTTAAATTTTATCTGTTTGATGTATTTTGTCATGTAGGACAGTGTTTTTAAGTTTCAAAAAATGTGAATAAATGTTTTTCAACATTGTATAATCACTGTGATCAGTTTTTATGCATAATGCACAAGTAAATGTTTAACTGAGTAAAAGTATTGTTGAAATTGCACATACTTTTCTTAAAGACGCTGAGGTTATTCATAATATATCGTGTAAAAGTGAAATTAATTTAATATAAAAACAACAAGTCCACTTTTTTTAGTTCTATTTAATCTTTCAATGAGTTTACTCATGTGGCCCTCTTGAGATCAGATTAAACTGTATGCGGCCCCTCAACCAAAATGAGTTTGACACCCCTGGTCTAGAGTATGGCCTAAACAGCGCATTCACAAACGTCCACTTAGAACATTACTGTTGATTTTATTGCAACGCAGCAAAATTAATTCCTTAAGTAAACAATGCGAGATCTACACACGGAGTCAGACTTATTCCAAAGGTTGAATGAGTTTCCTCATGTGCAAAGTAGATATGATAAACGAAAATGTGATCTCAGTAAGTTTAATGTGGGAAGAAATCCAGCAGTTCATAAATAACAGGCTAAAGATAAGGGCCTCCTATCAGCCCCTAAATAAATTCTCTCCCATTCTTACAGATACTGCTTCTGTAATTATCTGTTCCTGAGGACTGATATTCATAGGTTGCCATGAAATGATTGTTCATGTACAGATAGGGGTTATAATGGCAGTGCTAAAGGTGAAGCTGAGCAGGAGAGAAAACCAAGCTGCTTTAGCTCCTGTGTGTAAACATTCATGTTTTTGGCAAATGAGCATGGAAGAAGCCTGAAAGACACTGGCAGGAACAACAGTAGTAGTGAAGTTCATTACAGATTAAGATAGACCACATTAAATGAGTAACTGTTTAGTCATGATAGCTTCAGCTCCACCTCACTGCTGTCTGATTGTTTATCAGTATTTTACCTTCCCTTCCTTCCACCACATCTGCTGTTGCGGAGAACACTTACTGCAACGGACCTATGGAGGATGAGAGGCTTGGTAGAACCGTGTCTCAAAGGGAACCTTTTGACAATAACTGAAGTCCAGTTAAACCCTCCAGAGTAAAAAAGGGAGGGAATGATTATGTGTATAAAAGCATGGCCAGAACTTTAGTGTGGATAACACAGCCATACATGGTTTTATAATAGGCATTCATCCCAGTGGAGAAATAGAAGCAAACTGGATTCACTTTGTGCTTTAAATTTCTGTTGCTGTTTTATCTTTTTTTTCTTTTTTATCTCCAGGTTCTTTGTCTAACAATATCTTTACTGACGTACTCCTCTTAAGGAGGACGTACTACATCAACACCTTCATCTGTCTTGGCCTCTGTTCTACACTGATGTCAAAAATCTGAAGTTTCAATTTAACATAATCGCTCTTTGGCAATTTTCAGATGTGTTCTTAGCTGGTGTGTGCACTATTTCAGTAATGAAAATATAATTATTGAATATACCCATTTTCAGATACAAGCCCAAAAACTGAAAACAGAAAGTTGTAAAATTATTATATATAGCTTTTAGCAATACTTACTCTTTTAAACCCCAAATAATCTGGAATTTAACATTTTTGCCAAATGTAAGTGTGATGTAACTAACTTGCTGATGGACAGGATGCCTGGTAAAAGTGGTTTAAACATCAAGAGTTTGAATTTCCAGGGTTAAAAAATTAATTGAAAAACAATTTCTAAAATAAATCACCAGCCTAAGATTTCTTATCTACCAAGTTTGCCTGTTGACTCAATGGAGGAACACTAAATGAAATCCAAGCCTTTACTTTTGTTTTAGTAAGTGAATGTTAATGATTTGTATATTTGTTGCTGTTATTGTTACAAGTGGTTTAAACACATGCCATAATCTACAGGCATTTGTTAGTTTCTCACAGTATATTTAGAAAAGGATTTGATTTGTTGAGAAGGTTAAAAAGTTGGACAGAACATCTGATGTTTGTGAAGTAGCACGCCAAATGTTAAGCATAGTAATGGAGGGGTGATGATTAAGGCTTGTTTTGTGGCCACAGGCCCTGGACACCTTGCAGTCACTTGGTGAACTCATGAATTTTAATGAATACCAAGTTAGTTAAATTTGAGACCATCTGGCCAACTGAAGGGTCTTGGACTAAACTGAATCATGCAACAGAACACTGATCCTAGGGACAGAAGTAATCTAAGACAAAATTACTAGAAAGCCATATAGAATCAAGGTGTCACTCTGTCCAATGCTGAACCTGATGGAGAAACAAATCCCCAGAAATCTCAATGAAATGAAGTTTGATTTGGTTAAAGCTTGAAATGAGTCGCGCATTGAAGGTATTATGGCAAACTGTGTAGTAACAGGATTCTTCCTGCTGGTAGGCAGAGATGGGTTTTGAAATGGACAACATGGCCAGTGTCTCAGGGCTGCAATAAAAGGGGGATGTGAGAGGCAATTAACATTCTATTAAAAAGAGAGAGCCTTTTCACTTCTCAGTTATGGCATGAAAAGGTTTTGTGTTCTATTTTTTCAAGTTTACACATGCATGAGAAGATTTCCTGGATTTGGTTCACTGATCTCTATTTATTCACTGGATTGCTGATTCGCCTTTGGTAGTACACGTCGCTGTAAAGCCACCAGCCGCCATATTGGTACTTCGTATTATCCTCCAGAAACTAGGCAATATGTGCACTACAGCATTGAAAAACAATGATTTTCTCATGTTCAGGGGAGGCTTAAGACTTTTAAGATGGCAAATGCCATATACTTTTATGTTATGTACTAAAACTATCAAGTACTGAGAAAGTTATGTGCTGAAATATTTTGCATGTTGTTTATACACACACACACACACACATATATATTTATATATTTATTTATATATATATATATATATATAGTATATATATAAATATATATTTATATATTTATTTATTTATATATATATATATATTTATTTATATATATATATATATATATATATATATATAAATATATATATATATATATATATATATATATATATATATATATATATATATATATATATATATATATATATAAATAACATGCAGTTATTGTGGAGATAAAGTACAACTTCAGGATATGCATCACTACAGTTTGCTTGCATCAATGCAAAAAGCAAGTTTTGTCATCTATCAAACAAAATCTTAATTAATACTAAGTAACTGGCTCGGTGACTGAAAAACTCCAGTCATTTTGACTCATAAAGACTTGAGTCAGTAAAAAGAATCCAATGTCCCACAACCAAAAGTTAGTGATATTATGAACTGGTGCTGTGAATTGTAAAGTTCGGTTTGACATGGTTTAGTGGTTTAGCTGTTTTGGGTGTTTATTTTTTGGCAGAACAGTAGTATGAAGCTTCAAGTTTTAGGACAAAGGGTGATCATTTTATTTAATATGTGAAAAGCTGTGGTTTAGTTCTGTTTGCTGCTTCTGTCTGGTTTAAATGGATTGTTTTTTTTTTTGTCTAAAGCCCCATTTCCAGAAAAAAAAAAACAGCTGCAGTCCTGTACTTGGAAGTCCCCCATGGAGACCTTTTTGCCCAGCCTTTTTCTCATTGTTGAATCATGAACTCTGGTCTTAACCATACCATACTCTATCTTTATTTATAAAGCACTTAAAAACAGCCAACAGCTGAAACAACGTGCTGTGCTAACTTAAACACATCCATAAAAAAAAAAAGATAATCCATAAAAAAACAATTTAAAATGAAAATTAAGTCCTGCTAGTGGTAAAAGCTAAAGAATAGTAGTGGGTTTTAAGGTAAGTTTTAAAAGTGGGCAGTGAAGGAGCCTCTCTTATGTGCAGGGACAGGTTATTCCACAATTGAGGACCAACAATAGAAAAGGCCCCACCCTCTCTGAGCTTCCTCTTAGACCTCAGTACCTCCAGGAGATGCAGTCCAGCTGACCTGAGGACCTGAGAGGGCAAGTACGGATAAAGAAGCTCTGAGAGGTACGGCGGGGCAAGGTCATTAAAACACTTAAAAACAACCCCTTTAACAGGTTTCCCTTCCCGTTAAAGGGGAGTTTTCCTCTCCACTGTCTCTTCATGCATGCTCAGTATGAGGGATTGCTGCAAAGCCATCAACAATGCAGATGACTGTCCACTGTGGCTCTACGCTCTTTCAGGAGGAGTGAATGCTGCTTGGAGAGACTTGATGCAACCTGCTGGGTTTCCTTGGACAGAAAACTTTTTGACCAAACTGTATTTGAAATGACATGGATCATGACAGACGCTATATAAATAAAACTGAATTGTATTGAATTGAATTGAACAGGAGGAATGCTGGTGCGGCCGATATTCTTGATAGCAGAATACAGGGTGTGTGAGAGAACAGTCAGCTGGGGTCAGGACATGACACAGGCTGTGATGTGCTTTCTGACATATTTTACCCTACTTTGGTTGTAAGACAGGTTCTATTAAGGTTATTTCTTGACACAAGTGAGCTACAGTTTTCCCATCACAGAAAGCTCTGCAGTATTCCAAACATGGGGACTTGTCATGTGTTCTCTATTTATTTCCACCACAAGATGTAAAACAGACCCCGTGCCAGAGACATAAAAAGCACAAGGGATGTACAAACAAAATGTCACATAACCATGATAGGTTATAAACAAGCTCAGAAGGTCGTCAAATAACTGTAACAGAGTGGATAGAAAAGTGCAGAAAGGCCAACAAGTTCTGTCCAAGCCCCCAGAATATCTTGAACTATAACCCAGATGTATAAAACTTATGAAAGAGTTTTTGGAATCTCTGCTAAGAATGATCTGCACACTGCTTTAGTCCCAGTGACCTAAATAGATGTCACAAATAACTGAGACTGAGAAAAACAACTGATAAGATTTCTTAGAATTCTCTGTCTCGCTTGCTTGTATAACCGAGTGCTGGTTTGTGTTTCTTCATTTCTGGGCATTTATACAATATACTGACACTAATACTGACACTAACACTAAATATTAACTCAAAATGTCCATATTGGTAGTTACTGGTTCCAGGCTGCAAAAATAGCTCCTGTCCAATAGCTTCAAACTGAAGAGAGAGGTCAATCAAAACAAAGCAATGTCCTGATTAGAAGATTGACCAAAGATGTGAGAAATACATCATTCAAACACTTGGACAGTAAACGGTTTTAATACTTCTTTGTATTAAATTGAAACTTTAATATATTAACCAGTCTTCTCTCCAGCACCTATAAAGTGGGATGGGAATGTGGCAGCTTGTCTTCTAACTGCTATTAAAAGAAACAAGACCATATATCTAAAGTTTTTGCTTCTTTTTGTATCTATTGATTTTGTGTGCTTTTGTCATGATGGGGTTTATAAAGCATTTAAGTTCTGAGACTGACTGTGGTGAAGCAGTTAATTGATAATGAAATAAGGATAACTTACAGGAAGAGCAGGTCAATGAACACAGGCAGCATAATGGAAAAATCAAGCAAGAAACAACGAAACGCCAGGAGCCTAAATACTGAGGTATGGGTTCCTTTGATGACAAAGGAACCAGGTGAGCTTATAAGGGAGGATGTGGAACATCTTTAGCAGAATGGAAGCAAGGAAACTGAGGGAGGGAGACCAATTAACACACAGGGAGCTGAACTAATGTTCAAAAAGATCTACAAACCCAGAGGGTAAAAAATTAAACTAACATAAGAGAACAAACCAAAATTCAATGATAAAAGAACACAGGAAATAATCAGCTTTAACAATAGGTCAATATCCTAAAAAGAGAATATCAAAGAATGACACCTGTCTCCATGGTGTTCACAATCAAAAACTACCATGAAATTACAGGTGCAGCATAATCTTGCTCCATTTGGAAGGATGAAGGGTTGGTATATGTGCAAAATAAAATAAAATAAAAAGAGGAAGAGGAAGAGGCATGCTACGGGTTGGTTCTTCAGCTGTTTCTCATTCTTACATCAGTAAGGTGCAAAAACTACTACTATACTGATGTAGTTACTATATTTTTTATCAGAACTTTAATTACTGAGAGAGAACAGGGAGAAAAGACCAAGACAACCTGCCTACCTGTTGTCTGTATTTAGTGGAAGCGTACAAGAAATATGCTTCAGGAAAACTTAAAGGTTAAATAAGCAAATCAGTTCAGTTATCAAGAAGATAACTTTTCAGCCACGACTTCTTGTTGAGCTGAAGTCTTAGTTTTTTTAAGGACTTCGGACGACTGATCCATGTTCTTCCTCAAACCACAAGATCAGATCAGCCCTCCCTTTGCCACTTGCAGCTTGTTTCACACGTTTCTGCTGAGCCGTTAACAGGAACTTAGACCTCCTCTGGCTTCCTACTTGTTTTAGGATTTAAAAAGTTTACCACTGGTTTTTAAGGGTTCTAATGCTCTTGCCCCATCATAGTTCAAAGATCTTCTAGAACATCATCCATCCACAAGAACTCTAATGTTGTGAAATCAGAAGAGAGAAGATAAGATCAGACTGTAAGTTGGAAGCCAGAAGAAATATGCAACTGTTGCAGAGTCACTGTTCTCACAGCAGGGTGCCTGCTAAAACCATAGGACTTAGGCAGCACAGGGGAGACCTCTCAACGTCCTCTGAGACAAAGGCAGAGGTTTGGCCGAGAAATGATGATGATGATGATGATGGGATTAATTATTTTAACCGTTTACTTTTAATGTGGTTTTACTGTTTTGTTGTAAGGTTTGACCAAGGTAAAAAAAAAAAAACTAAGCTTACAGGCTAAGCTCCCACTAGCGATTCTGAAACAAAGCTTTTCTGATGTGTTTTGGGAGTGTTTTACGGTTATGACAAATTTCATTTTATACATTTTATACACTGATGGGAAATTAATGTTTGTGTTGTCTGGTCCGCTTATTACAACCAAATAGATCTTAAAAGTCTTTTTGAATTAGAGCCAAATGTCCGCAAGCATTAGTCGCTATTAGCTAGATAATTTACTTCTACTAACTCTACTAAACATAACTACGTTGTTTTAAATATAATGCTGGTTCTGGTTTAGCTCTGCCTTCATTCAATAGTGCTACGAGCTTTAGTACAGCATTAATAGGGAACATTAATGTTGATTTAATGGTGTTTTTGTGTAACTTAATGGGACAGTGTGTAACTAATTTGGCTTTTAATTACCAAAAATCAAGTACTGCTTTTATAAACACACATTCTGGCTAAGTTTAATAACCTCACATCAAAAATGAAAGCGTTCTCATAGCTTAGAATGAGTAGTTTATAAATACATAGGTGCCAGTGCACCCACTGGGAGGCACCATGTTGCATCGCTATTTCTGATTTCAGAAGCCGAAAGGGGACAAACTGTCAGCCTTACGTGTTTTACCAATCTGTCTTCGATATGAAGACGCACTGTTGGTGGAGGAAGAGTAGAAAACAAGCAAAGATGACTGTAGATCATTCTATTTGCCATTTTCTGTTGAAATGGAAAACCATTCATACTGATTGTCCAGCGAGAGAAGAGGAAGACAACAGTGGCTAAAATGCCAAAAACCCTTTCACACAATGACCGTAAGCTATTAGCTATTAGCAGTAGTTAATAAATGGTGGACATGTTTACATTGTCACATTTATGATACTCTTCTGTAGTAGTTATTATTCGCTTAATGGCAAGCTAACCCTCTAACTTCCTAACTGACAGATTTGAGTCTGAATTACATCCAGGAAAAATAATTACATTAATAAAAATCAAGTGTCCAAAAGGTTATTGATTTATATTTAGCAAATCATTCTTTAAAATGTTATTTCCTCAAATAATGTTTTTATTTAACCTCGAGATGCCATGTGAATGGGTTAAACCCATGCCGAATGTTCTAAATTAGTTAAGCAAATTTAACCTCATTCCACATTCTTTAGGAAGAAATTTGGTTCTCTAACTTAAACCTTCAGTGAACCCAAGATTCACTGGATATTTTCAATTATTTTTATTTGTCCTTTTATTCTTTTGTGTGTATATAGTTCAACTATTGTTGTCAGCTGTTTGGGCTGATATTCATTGGACAATACCTAACAGACCAAGCTATGTATTAAACATTACATAACTTAAAAACATGTGTGATGGCGCAACACTAATCATACATCCAATCATTCTTATATATTTTGAGATTCAATCAGAACTGTTGAGAGGGTCATGCCTTCTCTCTTGCTGACCAAAACTCTGAGTGTCATGATTTAGGTTTTTGTTTGTTTGTTCTGGAATTTTTCGAGAATCAGCTCAGTCTCCTCTCAGCCAACACTCTGCTCTTAATCAGACCCACCTGCTGCCCTAATTAGAGTCAACTCTGCTCACCTGTTTACATGCCTACTTATACCTGCCTCAGTCATCAACTCACTGCCAGAACGTCTCGTCAAGGGTCCTGCTCCGTCCCAGGCCTTCGTGGGTCCTGTTCCGTCTCATGGGTCCTTTGTGTCACCCATCTGAGCCCCAGCTTTGTAGAGGAAGGCCTCCAGAGACCCAACTACTCCTGGGAAGGCCATCCGCCTGAAACTCTGCCACGCCAGGGAAGGCCTCCAGAGATCCTGCCATGCTGATTTTAAGCTTTTTGCCTACCTTCTGCCCCCCCCCCCCCGACCCCCCAACCCCTCGCACCCATCCTGTCTTATTTTGTTTTTTGGGTCATCTAGTATCATGATGAGCCTGTCATCTCCACTGAGCTATATAATACACTGGAGTGCTGATTTAGCCGAAAAACTGAAGTCACTGGCCGCCATCTTGCTACTCCCTACTCTCACAGAATCCCATAGATTTGGTTGCAACAACAAGCAGTTTTCTGGCTGTGTGAAAACGTTTCACAGGTAATTCTTCAGTCTGTGGATGTACTAACACTATTAACTACTAGGAAATTAGGCGCTGAAATATTTTACATGTTATTTATATTAAATATATATATGTTAGGGCTGGGCAACGATTAAAATATTTAATCGCGATTAATCGCCCTGATTAATCGCGATTAATCGCATTGTATTTACAAACTCCAAGAATGAATTCAAAAGTAGTGTAAAGAGCACTTTTATTTTAATGTTCTGCTGCCATATGAACAAAAGTGTTGTAACATTTGTAGCACTTATTTTATACTGGATATTTTCAACCCATCTATTGAATTTAGTGCACTACTTGATCTTTTCTTCATAAGAGAACAGCAAGCACTGCAGCCAAAATATGGCCTTTTTTGACCTGCTGTATATTAGCCAGTCCCTAAGCTTGATGTATCATGAGACCTTTTGGGTTTTGTGGTTTTTATTTTATTATTACAATTAAATAATAATAATAATAATAATAATAATAATAATAATAATAATAATAATGTTATGTTCAGTGTTTTTTCGCTAATCCACCTCTTATATATTTCAATCCTTATGTAATTTTGTCTGTGTTGTGTGCACCTGCCTGTTGCTTTAATCCTATAAATTTCCCCGTCGTGGGATAAAAAAAGGATTAGCTAATGTTATCTTATCTTAAATAACACTTTTTAATATATGTACTGGGTTCTTTCAAGGTCTTAATTACATGTTATGTGTGGGCTCCAGTAACATCCATCCATCCATCCATCCATCCACTGATCTACCTGGATGTTCCCTGGAGGACTGAAACGCCTCAGTCAGAGACGTCTGTCGGGGCAATGACAGAAGTTTCGTCTTCTCTCTCCGTTTCTGGGGCTCGACGTTTTCATGTTTTTTCACGTGCTTAGATGAATTTGTTGTGTTTCCACTGAAATGAACCGGCTTTTTACAAAACATACAGCTTGATTTCATTTACGGTATTAAAATAAAGCCAAACGGTGCTACTTCCTCTGTTCATGTTTTTTCGCTGCTGCGGTCTCTCTCAGCTGTTTGTGTGTTAAGTTTGTGTGAGAGCTGAGTGGGCGGGCCAGGCTGAGCCTGCGTGCTGATTGGCTGGCGCCGCTGAGCCATGTACGAGAGGGGGAGGGGGGGGGGGGGGGGGGGGGGGGGGGGGGAGAGTGCTGCCGTGACAGCGCGCTGCAGTCAGCGCGCCTGCTGACTGACACTGACTGAAAGCATGTGAGCAACATGCGTTAATGCGCGATAAAATAAATATCGCCGTTAATAGTGTAACGAATTAACACGAAATTAACGCGTTAACTTGCCCAGCCCTAATATATGTATATATAAGTATGTGTATATATGTGTATATATATGTATACACATATGTAAATATATGTTTTTGTATATTGTTATTTATATATTTATAAATGTTAAACATATATATTTAAATAAATAAAATGCTAAATATTTCAGCACATGACTTTCTCAGTACTTGATAGTTTTAGAACATAACATAAAACTATATATGAAATTTGACATTTTAAAAGTCTTAAGCCCCCCCTGAACATGATAAAATCCTCGTTATTCGATGCTGCAGCGCACATATTCCCTAGTTACTGGGGGGAAATAGGGAGTACCAATATGGCGGCTGGTGGCTTCAAAGCGACTTGTTCAAACAGACGGTGATTAGCACTCCAGTGTATTATATAGCTCAGTGGTCATCTCTCATCCATCATCCAGTAAGCTCAGTCTCCTCTCAGCCAACACTCTGCTCTTAATCAGACCCACCTGCTGCACTAATTAGAGTCAACTCTGCTCACCTGCTCCCCTGCCTACATATACCTGCCTCGGTCTGCTGGTGAAGATTCTCAGTTGGTCTCAGTCTCAGTTTGTTTTTTAACTGTTTTTGGCCTGCCTCAGTCATCCACTCAATGCCAGAACGTCTCGGCTTCCTTCATGTGCTCTGTGGCCATGCCTATATCAGTTTCTGTTTGCCCAGCTAGCTAGACTCTTCTGTTTTTATTTGTGTTTAGCCCTCACTACTGTATGCTGCCAGTGTCTGCGTGCTGCACAGGTCTGCCCTGTCTCCCCGTGAGTTCCAGCCACTCGCTCTGCCCGTTCTGGTGGTTCCTCGCTCTGCATCACCTGTTCTGCTCAGCTTCTGCCTTCATTTCTGGTTCTGCCAGTCAGCCCACGATCATCCTCTGGTCTCCTGCTCATTACTGTCTGCCTGCCTCTTCATCCACTATTCATTATTGCAATAAACCTTTAGAACTAAACTCTGTGTATGGCTAATATCAGGTTCTCCATCCCTATTCATAACAGTGGGGTAATCTACCGACCAATACAAAAGCTCAAGACTTTAAGGTGCTTTTAAAAACCAACTTTACTCCTTAGCCTTTATTAGAGCTTACCTAGTTTTTTTTGCTGTTATTTCTTTTTAAACTAATTAATTATTTTACTGGAATCCCTTTTGTGTTTTTTTTCTAACCACTCCAATCATTATTCTGTTGTTCTTGCTATATATATATATGTATTCGCATTGACAATAAAAACATTAATTAATGTTTTTATTGGCCGGCCATCTGCCAAGAGTCAAACATAGTTTTGAGCTCCTTACATTTGAACACTATCATATAGAACTTTGGCCAGTTAATTTCCATAAAGACTTTGAGCCTGATTTTATTAGGGTTGGATTGTTAGCCTGATGGGGGCGTACCTTTTATTTGGATGACAAGTTATCTGAATTCCAGGACAGAAAAACAAGGTGTGCTGAAGTTGGAACTCTTCAGTTTTCAGTCTGGGACTAAAATGGTCGTGGTGAACGGTAGATTTTTTGTTTCTGTGTCGATTTGCCCATATGCTTTAGATCACAGGTGTCAAACTCAAAGCCCGCGGGCCAAATCCGGCCCGTCAAGGTAAGTTATCAGGCCCTCAAGAGCCAAGAAAAAAGCATATCATGTCATAAAGTAGAGGCATATATCCTTTTAAAGTGTATAAAGTGGCTAAAACTGAGCCTCCTGTAAGAGTAACTCACCCCAATATCAACTTCTTTTGCAGATAAACTGTATAAACTGGGCCTAAGGTTGCTACTTTTACTGTGCATTTTTTATACTTCTATCTGAACTGGAATGAAATTATGAAATGAAAAGTATCGTCTATACACGTGCAACCGGACCTTTTCATGACTTCGTGACGCCAAAGTGGCCCCATATAGAAATGAGTTTGACACCCCTGCTTTAGATCATTGTCTTTAGAATATCTGTCAGATTCCAGCCGATTTGTAATTAAAATTTCCCAGTATTTCTAGGGCTCCAGGATGACCTGCACTCTAACAAGGTTCTGCAACAGAGCATCAAGCTCCCTTGTTGCTTAAGTAGGCATTGACAGTTCCTTCAGCCCCATAGCTATTAAATGAGCAGACCAGTGTAGGGTACCTCATCGTCTGCAGCCCACACCCTACACAGCTCGAGACGTAAACACCACCACAACTGTGCCTGTGGCTGAACTGGATGATACAGACCAGAGGAGACTGTGTGGGCTGAGGTAATGCGTTGGGTTTAATCCATTTATGTGATCTGACTCATTCTCCTGCTGTCAGGTGACTGAAACAACCTGCAGGCTGCTTGTACCATCCTGTCAGAGGCCTCTAAAACCTGTATCTCCTGCACATGCTGATAAAACAGAATTATTGTAAATAAGAGATAGGCTCATGCAGCTTATGATTTGAGTTTTGTTCATTACGCCCATGTATGTGCACTTGTCATTTTTTAAACTTTGACAATCTTTCATAAGCTGCAGAGCCATCACAGCAGTAGGTTAACGCATCTGGCAAGCCTGTGTTTATATATAGATATAGGGTGTTTTTCATATAAATAGCAATATAATATATATATATATAATTCAACATTTAGATCTAGCATTTTCCCCTAAATGTGAGGGAAAAATCTGCTAAACGTGAAGAAAGTTCGTTATAAAAGCATAAATGTGATCATAAATCTTGCTGCTAAATGTTTACATCCAGCGCCCCACACCGCCCTGCGCCGTGCAGGAGGCACGCGGAGGCTCGTTTACCTGATTTCGGGTAGGTGACAATCCATATGTCGCTACTTCTCAGGGAGAAGTTGGAGATCTCCTCCATCTTCCCTCTGCAGAAGGGCGGCAGCCGCACTCCGTCAAACTCGAAGTATTTACTCTCAAACTCGATCGGTGTGCTCGGCGTGTCAGCCTCGCTCTCCGCCATCCTCGAAACTGTCCGCCAGTGCAAGGTGGGGAAGGCGCGCTCACCCCAACCAGCGGTTTCCCCTAGAAGAAGAGACGCGGATCAGCCGTCCGTGGCGAAGGTGACGATGAAGATGGTGATGGCGGTGGCAGGACCAGCCTTACAGGATGCAGAGGCTGGATACGGGCAGCGAGGTGACCCACGCAGCAAATCATGAGGAGGAGAAGTGACGTAATGCGCGCCCCCGAGAGCCAGCATCAGGACCACTGTCAGAGTCAGGATGCGCGCGCCCGCAGCGGAGGGATGGCTCTCAGCACGAAACACACCGGAACATAGCTGAAGTTTTATCAGCCACAGTGGATCTCAAAGGTATCCGCTTCCCGATTAAAATACGCGTTTTCCACTTCTCGAATCTTTGTCCACGTCAGGCCCGTATTATACCTCAAAGCCCCCCCCCCCCCCCCTTACCCGTGCTGTCCTCCGGTCAAAAACATCAGACATAATCAAGGGGATTTCTGTAATGTAATTTACTATTTACTAACTTACACAACTACATGTAGGCATATGAGCAGAGAGCAATATTCAAATATCTAATTTTAAAATGTTGAAATCAAAAAAATCTTGATTTATTTATCATTTATTATTATTGTGACATCAGTGTTCACAAAACGAATAATGCATGGTCTTTCAACAATTTCAAGTAAATAATATAACAATTTATGAAAAATATATTTTTAAAGCATGTGTCATGTGGTGCCCCCTTATGGTTGGTGCCCCTGGGCACTGGCCCACTGGCCCTTATGGATAATCCGGCCCTGGTCCACGTATAATGTGGCGATCATTGTGTACAATTCAACAGAACAAATAGAAAATCTAATACATTCTGAAAAGCTGCGATGACTCGATTTCATGAGTGTGCACGTCTTTAAACTAGTTCTCTCTTGAAGAACCCTTGGATTGACTTTCAGCATCCAGCCTGCTTGGAGTCCATCAGCATCCCGCATGTTGACTTTCTAACGTCTGCCATCTCTGTCTTGCAAAAGATGTTCCCATTCACAGCCTCTCTCCCTGTTTGTCAGATGCGGTTCTGGACATTGATTGTACTACATGAGTTTTTTTTGTTTTTTTTTTCTATCTTCAAATCGTTCTTTTGCTGATTTGAATGTATGCTTGGACACATGCTGGAAAATACAATTCCCTTACCTTCAGAGTTTTAGCACACACCTGAAAGTGTGAGACAAAAACAGACATTCAGAGTTGTTCTGAATCCTCTCCACCTTCTCCAAGCAAAACATGTTCTGTCTGACATGTGCTTTATTCTGGAATAAAGAGTTCTGACTTATATAGCCCTAAACTCCTTAGTCTAGAAAGTTCTCCTAGTTGATATCTTTGTGCTGTGAGACAGTTTTGATGCTTAACATTTCACCAAGGTATTGCTTAGCTAAAGGATGCAAATGAAATCAAATCCATGGCATTTCCTATAACTGATGACAGTTGTGTGAATTCCACTAGACTGAATGCTGAAAATGAATCACTAGGCATTGTTTTCAGGGTGTGTATACTTATGCCAACAGGTGATTGTAATTTTTTTTTTTTTTTTTTTTTTTACATCACCATTCCTCTTGTAAATTAATTTTCCCTTCAATTGTACGGGATATTATATGTTTAAAAGGTTTTGAAATGATTCATTATGGTCAGGGGTGTGTGGCCACAGCACGTTCATGTGTCATATAATATGTAATTGGGTAAATATGACTCATATTTACACCATTTACTTTCCATCATTAGAATTTCCAGAACAATGTCAGAGAGCTGTAGTATCTCAGCGTGTTAAGATGTGCATAAGGTCTGAGAGACAGAGACTGTGGAACGTCTTCACCTCGCAGCCAAAGACATTCAGAATGTGAATCCTGACAGAAAGCTTGTCAGCCTGCAGGAAGGAATGCCAGCTGCGTTCCAGTGCACTAAAGCGGAGTTTGTTTTCTCATTGCTGCAGTTGGTGAAAAGTCTGGCCAGCAAGACCCAGAGGCTGAAAACCAAGCACGGTTCTGACAAGCACGGTTCCTTTTGTTGAAGCTGGTCTCCTGAGCCAAGAGTTCTGTTAAAGTTCGGAGAAATGTGAGGGAAATTTAGCCAATAGACCCTTTTCACAGTGACGTCATGCAACTTCCGTTCTGCGGTGAAGCAGGGTATCTTTACTTCCGCTTTCTCCGCGAGCAGTGTTTTTACATAGGGAATTCACACAGTCCCTCACCAATCTACCCAAATTTCGTTTGGGAGACGTGCACAGACTGGCACAAAAGCTTCCGGCCACACCAGCCTCCAGACTCGACAAAGATGACAACTTCTTTGTGGAACAGTACCTTTTCGATTATGAAGGTAAGAGCTTTGTCTTCTTAGCTCTGTTGTTAGCATAGATGCTAGGATAATGGTAGCTATGCTACCAACAGGACTTTTGTCATTTATTAGTTTTCTATTTCTCCATTATATTGCTACGCTAGCTTTATTGCTATATCAGCTATTCTGTTTCACAGCTTTTAGTCAATGAGTCACACCAGGGATATAGTTGATGTATAATGTTGAGCCTTTTCATACTTTGTTTTGAAACAGTGTCAATGCTGTTGGCCACTTGGTCACAGCTCTATGAATAAAAATGAGGAGCCTCATTCCCTCCCGTTTTTTTTTTTTTTTGTGTAGTATTTTACTGAGGTTGCAGACTTTTGCAGTATCCCTCAAAATTCCTCTGTGGGTTCAGTGTGTTTCTCAGTCTCGTCAGTAGATCTGGAGCCTCAATTAATAAAATAATTCTGCCCATTCCTGTTAAAACTGCGATAGTTTAGGACATCATAGACTGAGAAAGACGCTGTCAATAATGTTGCAAGCACACTGCATGCACACTAATAATCAGTTCACTATAGTATTTATGGATTATGCTGCTGTCGGGGCAAACCCCTTGTGTCCTATACTGTTATTTTTCAGGAACTGACCAAAAAAACATGGATTTAAAAAAACTTCAGACATCACACTTCATATATTTTAGTTATTTATTACATAGATACTTCATAGCAGCTCTGTCCATTTTACCTTTTACCTGTCCTGTTTATCGTGCTGCCTTGCTTCGGTTCCCCTCTGCCTTACAGAAGAGCCTGCTGCCGAGCTCTGGTGAGTTCTCCCCTGAACTGTCAATTCTCTGCCGAGCTGTGGACCCTGCTGCCTGTTCCTGGTTCCAAGAAGTCTCTCTCCGGGCCGTCAGCTCCTGCCAACACCATCACCCTGTTCCCGTGCAGTTCTACCTCGCTGGTTACATCACCCTCCATCCCATCAAACCTTCAATAAAGACTTTCATTTTAAGTCCCTTGTGTGTGGTTCTGGGTTCATCCATGGACAAATTAGATTTAGACAACTTTATTTGTCATTATGTATGCACAGAGTGCGTACAGAACGAAATTCTGTTTGCATACAGCTTGAGAATTACAGTAAATTACAGCAGTGATTTAACAGTAAACAATTGAAATGTAAACAATGCAGGAGAAAGAGACAGTGTGCGATCACAGTGTACAGGTGAGTATTTTTAAAAACCATTTGTATGTGCAGAAATTAATTAATTTCTCAGATTAATTTCCTTTCATTAACAAATTGATTTTGACAGCTCTAATAAAATTTTACGTGGTGAGCCACTGAAATTATCTTGGGAATAGCTAAATAAACTTATAACTCAATTATCTTTAAGAAAGAAAGATGGAGTTTAATTTGTTAAAGACCACTTGCAGAAACATAGGTCTCCTCGGAAGAGAAGTGCTGACTGCAGGCATAAGTGCTGCCACGAAGGATTCTAAAATTTGGCCCCTCGTCTCTTCTTATTGCCGTCACCCAACGGGCTCCAGTCTCAGCATGAGCCGGGAAGTCGTGAAAACTGAGATATGGAAAGTTTTTTTTGTTGTTCGAACACTGTGGGACACTGCAGTAGCGGTTTCTCTGTGATTGTGCCATGCTTGGTGGATATGATGCTGCTGAGAGATGGACACAAGGGGAGAAAAAATAGATTAATTATAATACTTTTTAAAACCTTTATTTAACCAGATAAACTCCCATTGAGATTAAGATCTCTTTTTTAAAGGTTGATCTGACTAAGAGGTCAGCAGCACATGTCATTACTAATACAGTATAATAAAAACAATTTCAGGCTTCTACTTAAAATATACAGTATTTTGCACAAAAACTAAAAAAAAGTGCATTAATATAAGTGCAAATAATATTATGAAGAAAATTCATTATAATACACAGAAAATTCAGAAACAGAAGTACTGTCCAATAGACCCACGGTAATTTTTTTTAGGAATGAACAAAAAGATTCAAATGGAATAAGATCTTTTTAATTCAGTGACTGCAATTATATATATAACACGTCACCATAATCAAGTAAAGGGAACAATGTAGCAGATAAATGTCTCTTTTTTCACTCAGTGAACAAGATTTATTTCTATAATAGCAAAGCTACAGTAATCATTTTCTAACATCTACATCAGATTAATGATAGGTAAACTAAGCTAACAAGCTGCTGCATGTTAGCTTTGATCTTCATGTTACTGTCCCGATCAAAGCATCTATATAACAGCAATGATCGCTACCAATACTAAGGAAAATAAAGATAGTCAATGCGACACATTGTGGTCTCAGTCTTACCTTATGAAATCGCGCTGATTATCAGTGAAACACCTCTTCACCTCCCGAATTTTCTATGTAAAAGCATGTAGCCGGAAGTAAAGATACCCTGCTCCGCTTCAAAACGGAAGTTGAGTGACGTCATGTGAAAAGGGTCTATAGCGTCGGAGCAGAGCAGACCCACACGCGCTTCGACAGCGCAGCCCGTGACGTCACTGTCACATGACACAAACTGACATAAAACACAGTGGTGTGTTCCGGTTCACCGCGACTGTCGGATTTCCCGAACTCTGGGAGAAAACAAACCAACCAGGAGGAGTTGGAAGCCCTTCGTCAACCTCCTCCATAGAGTCCAATAAACCTGGTGGCCACCTGCAAACAATAACAGGCATGGTCGAAGCAACGAAGTGTTTGTTCGCGCTAGACCATAGTTTAGTTTTTGTTTTGTTCAGTGCTTACAGGTAATGAGGGTGTGACTCAAACTTTGTGCTCCCTCGGGCTCTGAGCCTCCTGTAAAACAGAGAAAAACAGCCTGGGGATACACCTACAGAAAATAAAAAAATATATAGTACATAGTAATTCAAAAAAGTGGAAGCACGTTTGCTGTTATAACAGCTAGGCCATAATAATTCAGACAGTCCGTGAACGCATCACGGGTTGTTTATAAACCAGTCGTTTCTCTCTGTGTCCCGGCCAGCTGCTCCAGCCCGCGTCCTGTACTCTCCGTTCTGTTCCAGCTCAGGGTTCCCCAGCCGGGGTATGTCCCGCCATGTTCGACCTAAAGGGCGGCTGGAACCTGTCTTTTGCCGGCTGCGGCTTCCTGGGGATCTACCACATCGGAGTCGCCAGCTGCCTGCTGGAGAAAGCCCCCTACCTTGTGAAGGGGGCCACCAAGCTGTACGGGGCCTCGGCCGGGGCTCTCACTGCCTCAGTGCTCGCGAGCCAGGCATGCATAGGTAAGAAAAACAAAGCTCACTTCATCCAAAAACAGTGGCTTAAAATGCAATAGACCCTTTACTGGCTGATTGGGTAAAATAACTACAACGTATTTATAGCTTATTGCTGATATGTAAAGCAGATAAACTTGGGTTAATGTTGAAATGGTGCATAAAACAGCCTGTGCAAAGTCTCAGTTATCTGCAGTGTGAGCCACCAGAATCTAGAAAGACTCCTGAATAGGTAAGAACTGAACAAAAGTCCAGTTGCCTCCGATTTAAGCCTGTCTGCTGTTGCAATGGAACCGGCTGATGATGTCCTGCATTGATTTCTGTTGGGGAACTGGTGGTTTGGAGAAGTTTACTTCTCGTTTTGCACGAGTCGCTTGCCAATATGACATCCGTTTTCACGAATAAGCAAAACTGTAGGAAGTGAAGCGATAACAACAAACAAGCGCTTGTCTGTATCGACAGATAAAGACGACGCGGTGACCTCTGTCATGAGAAAATCGTTCATGCGGCTCATAAAGTTGACCGATCTCAACCTCTGTCTTTTCCCAGCTAAATGCTGCGAGGACGTCATTGAAGTGGCGAAGGAAGCCAGGAAGAGAAACCTGGGCCCGCTCCACCCAACCTTCAACCTGGTGAAGGTCCTGAGGTCTGGCCTGAACCGTGACCTGCCCTCCGACGCGCACGTCCTGGCCTCGGGCCGGCTGTGCGTTTCCCTGACCAGAGTGGCGGACGGGGAGAACGTGCTGGTGTCAGAGTTCAGCTCCAAGGAGGAGCTCATACAGGTCTGCGTGTGTGTGTAAACCCCTGGAAATGTTCCGGCGCTCCGACCGGCCCTGGTTTAACCCTGTGCTCTGCCCGCAGGCGCTGGTCTGTAGCTGCTTCATCCCCATCTACTGTGGACTGATCCCGCCATCCTTCAGAGGAGTGGTAGGTCTATTATTATGCCTCATTAAACAAGAGTGCAATGCAACAAATGTTCCAAAATGGTAAAAAAGAAGAAGAAGCAGTGTTTGGTTTATGCTAAATATGAGCCACAGTTCATTTTTATAACTCCACAAATCCTTGAAACAACAGAAATCATTTTCAGCTTTGAAACAGAATAACTTCGTTTTATGAGAAGTCATCCATTTCTTCTTAATTCCAATAAAACAAATGTAACGTCCCAGCTGTTCAACAGCTGCTTCGCCCCTTTTGCTTTGCAACCCTCCCAGCGTTCTGAGCTGATGTCAGCGATTGATTTCCAGTGGCTGCTGTCGGTGTCATTCAGTTCAGCTCCAGCGTATTCTCCCAGACAGATCTGATCCTAAAACACACGGGCGACAGGGCCGTAAAGTGAAGTGCGCTGCACAGGAAGTAGGTGATAAGCCAGCAGATAAATGAATGTCCTGTTAAGGAAACAAAGTGCAGTTCGATCTGTTCAAAGTTTCACTTTGACACAAATAAAACCCGACAGCGCATACAGGCTATGGATTTTCAGCTAACAGAGGAACATAAGGGGGATTTTAATAATGAGTTTCAGCGTCGGTAGCTGCCTTAACACACTTTGATTTTCAGCATCAGTGACAGGATTAGAATTCTTTAACATAATATAGATTAGTTTTATCATAATATACATAGTTAACAGAAAATATGACCTTTGGAGGAGTTTAAACTGGGAGATAACACAATTGTTTGGGCAACGTTCAAACAGTGTTTTGGCTGGCTTAGTTTAGCTTGATGCTGCCGATAAGCCCCTTTTTATTTATATAGCACAAGTCAGTACAGAGACAATGCAAAGTGCTTTACATGATTAAAATATAGGAAAATAAAACAGAATGAAAGCAAGTAGGAATAAAATGTAGAAACAAAAAAGAACATTAAAAACAGTAAAACAGTTTAACTAGAGCAGTCAAAGGCAATTCTAAACAAATGTGTTTTTTAATCTCGATTTAAAAAGAACTCAGGCTTTCCGCACGTTTACAGTTTTCTGGAAGTTTGTTCCAGATAAGCGGAGCATACAAGTAGAGAGTGATTCCAAAATATCGAGAAGAAAATGTTTTTTTCCCTGAAAGATGGCGAGGTGGCAGATAGCTTCAGAATGCCGACTGTCCTGCAGGAAGCCATAAAGTGAGGAAGGATAACGACTCAGAGAAATGAAATAAGCAGCGATCTGAACATTTTAAAGGTATATAGATAGCCACATCATATATATACATAAAGAGGAAACTGGTAAAGAAGGGAGAAACGTGATGGCCAAAGGATGACTTGGGAACTTTAGTTGATGTAGCGCCCATTCAGAGAATAGGTTTAGAAAAAATGAAAGAATTCTAGTTGGAAAATAGAGACTTTTTCAATACTGACTATAGAAAAACTCTTTTATGACAGTTAAAAATGGCTGCATAAGTAACATGTTGGTGAAAATGATGCTGGAGGCATTGAGCTGTTTCTAAACCCTCGCTGGATATAACGGGTTAGTGAGAAGAAGAGCTGCAGACTGAATTCCCAGGGAATCATTGGCATTTAATGTGCAAAACACAAACCAGAAGCTCAGGATGTTGGAGAGCTGATTCTTTGTTGCACCTTTAATCAGAAGCAAAGAAAGCGGAACTAACCATCCTGCTGGTGAAACTGTGGAGTCATGAAGGCAAAACACTTTGATTTCCTGCTCATGTCCTAAACTTGTGGTATCAGGCTAGCCTGGAACTAGCTAAAGGTTGACGCTCCAGTTCCAGGTCAGTGCCCTCAGAGTTGTTCTTTACAAAGTCTGCCCCAGTTTCTCTTTCTGCTTCTGTTTTTTTTCTTTGTTTATTTGCAAACTCGTCAACTCTTGAGTCCTGGAATTGTTGGCGGGAAACCGGTCCAAGTTAAGAAAAAAACTGTAAATGGATCTTTTTTTATATATATATATAAAAACAGAGAGCAGTTTAAATTTAAAGAACATAGTGCAAAAATATACTTGTTATAAAACAGATTGAAAGGGGAAATATTAAAAGCAGCTCTGGTGCAGATTAGTGTAAAAGTGAGGCAGCGGTTAAAAGAGAAATAAAAAAGGCTTAAAAAAAGCCCCAGTCCAGCTGGTAGGAGAAGATGAACCCGAGATCACTAGAATGAAACTACTGGGAGATGCTGGGATTGCAGATGAAAGTAAGCAGAAGGAGGACTCACTTCATGCAGAAATCTCCAAATAAGAATCTACCCTCTTAGTCAGACAGATTAATATTTAAAAGACCAAATCCCACCAGCAGCCTTTACTCTTTTTGACCGTCTCACAGGCAGCGTTTCACCCTGGATGGAAATTCTATTCTCATATTCTGTTTCCTGAATATCAAAATGCCACATAAAGGACAGTTTATGGATTATTAGTGACAAAGTTATCTGTTTAGGCTTTATGTGCAGGAAGTCTCCTCCTAGGTTATCTATAGATTGGGTACAGCGTGTACTTTCCACAGCGCACATCGCCTGCAGACTCAGAGTGAGGTCCAGGGTTACTTATCTGTTCTCAGTGTTTATGTGGGGTATAAGCCCCCCAGATAGTAAACTATAAAATTAACATGAATACATTTAATGGAGAAGTTTTGCTTTTCAGACAGCAGGTCTATACTGAATTACATCATGTTGGGCTGAAGGTCAGTTTTAACTGAAAAACATCTGAAGCTCTGCAGGCCTCAGGGCCTCAGTTAAAGTCAGAGTTCATTGTTCAACAAGGAGCTCAGGGATTTTCATCCAAGCCATCATTTGATACATTTCTCCAAGAATGGAACAGATTACAGAACGGGACATCTTTCCCAGAAGAAGGTCTGGTCTGTTTTAACAAAAAACAAAAAAAAAACATTTAAACCTTTTAAGCCTTTTAATCACCTTCTCTCCAGCAATGACCTTCACAGGCAAAGTAGCCCCTGATCGTCACACGGCCGCCACCATGTTTGACTCTCTGGATCTTTTTAGTTTCTGAAATGCTGTCGGTTTTACACCAGGGCCCCATTTCAGAAAGCTAAGTGGAGATTCAGAACAATTTCTGAGCTGAATTCCTGCGTACCATGGCAGAAAGCTCAGAAGCCTTGACCCTGAGGCAAATTCTGACAACAAATTCTACTGAATCAGAGGCCTTGTAAAAGTCCAAAAAAGAAAATAAAGCCGTCATCTTCAATTAGGTCTCTGTATTCAGTTAAATCCATAACAAGCCCATCAGAACCTGGAGCTATAGAGATAACTGATTAATAACTGCATCAAGTTCTCTAATTAGAAGTTGATCATCGCACGTTTCTTTATAATTAGCATCAATTTCCAGAATAAGTTCATCAGTTTGGTAAAAAGGAATCACAATCTGTTTTACAAAATTTAGAACTATAAAAATTTCAGAGGATAGAATTTGTTCATCAGTTGTTTCTATATTATTAATTAACAATGACTTAAGGCTATTTTGTGCCTTGTCTTGTTTTTTCTAGGCCACAGAAATATGCAGAATTCTTCTCTCCCTCTTCTATCCATCTGGCCCTAGATCTTACAAATGCTCCTTGAGCTTTATGGGAATAAATTTGGTCTAATTCTAGCTGCAACCTCAGAATGTTTTGTTTATTATTATCATCACTTAGGATGTATTTGCTACAATATAGATTTAATTTATTTACAATGTCCAATTCCACCCCCCCCCCCATTCTTCCTCAAATTCTTGCTAAAAGATATTGTGTGTTTTTTCAGATTTTGTATTTTAAGAAATTCCTATTTCTTAATTGGAGGACTAAATCCTCTGGAAAATGTGATTAAATTTATTAGTAATCTAATATTTTTGTAATATGTTTTGTTTTTTTAGTAGACTGGAGTTAAACTTCCAGCACTTATTTGATCAAGTTTTAGTTTTGGATTTAATATATATACTAATAAAGCAATGATCAGTTAGAGGAGCTGCAGAAATAGTGGAATTGATGTCTTAATCTAATAAATGGTTAGAAATTATCCAATGGTCGATTGTCGAAATGTACTTTGAACTAAACCAAGAATATGGAATGACTTTAGGATTGAGATGTCACCAAACATCAGTTAGACTGATTTTGTTGCAAAAAATATTTAAAAACAGTATTAGGAGGACTTAAGAGATAACTTGAAGGATATTTGTCATAAAAGTCATCTTTGACTAAGTTCTTTGACCTAATATAATATTGTCAGTTGAGTATGTAGATTTCACACACTCTGTGTAAAATAATCTCATCTAGAAGCCTTTCATTTTCATTAATGTTATTATAGATTTTATAAGAAAATAAATAGAAATGTAAACAATAAATAAAATTGCTCATTATTACTCCCTAATGAGTTACCAAAAATATGAGAACAAACCCCTGAGAACAATATAAAAATGTACATTTCTAAAAGTTCAACAATCTAATTTAGGGAATCACTCTCTGACCATACACCCTCTTTTCTTGCCTACTCCACCTTGGGCCAAAGAGCTTGTCTTGCCTCACGGTCCCCTTTGGTAGGATCTTCTGTGAAGCGAAGGTGAGGATCCTTGCAGATAGGATGCCGTTTTGTTCCTCTCCATAGTTCATTCCTGTAGATTCTAGCCGTGAACTGTATGATAATTTCAGCAGGAGGTCAACAGTAAGCTCCTGGATGTTTTCATCTTGCATCTCCTTGAGTCCGTTCAGTCTTAAGTTCCACCTTATTTTGTGTCGTTCCTTCTCAGACGTTTTTCTTTCCAACTCTACTGCTTTGCTCCAGCTTCATGTTTCGCTCCTGCAGACCTCTCACTTCCTTCTCCCATTTCTTATTGCTGTGTTTTGATTCTTTTATTCCTTCTTTGTTGAAATCCACAGCCTTGGGGATGTTAGTGATGGCCCACGTGTTTTGTTGTAATTCCTGTTTGAAGTCGGTCATCAATGTCTGAAGTGAATTAACTGCTGGAGGAATCGCAGCATTAGGTTACGAGGTTGTTTCAGTGTTAGACGTTTCCTTCTCTGCTGGCTTGAGTCTTTTTGGTCGCTGCGAAGCTTTAATTGGAGATGACAGAACGTTTTTGGAGCCTTTAACGTCAGTCTCTGTAATGATTTAGGAGGATATGAACCCGGTATTCAGCTAGACACTTGAGGTAAGCTTAAACAGGATTTATTGAAGGGATGATGGGTCAGCCAAGCTGACAAAAAAAAACAATCCACAAAAGGTTCAGAGCAGACATCCAAGGTAAAAATAAAAACTGGGGCAGACTCAAAAACAGATCAGACAACCAGATGCACAGGCAGATACAAAAAAAGCAGGATGGTTCTTACCAGTGGATAGATGAAATGAAACATGTGGGACGTTCTGGCAGGGAGCAGAGAACTGAGGCAGGTATAAATAGGCAGAGGAACAAGTGAGCAGAGTGAACAACTAATTAATCAGAACAGGTGGAAGTGATCAAGGACGGGGGAGTGACTGAGGGAGCTGACAGGACTAGTGGAAGGGAACAGAATCTAAATAAGGTAAATAGAGAACCAGAACTACTACTAAGACAGGACTAAGAACATAAATAACCACCAAGACTAAATAATATGCCAGGGTAAACTAAAATACACAAGCTATAACACAAATCAAACAAGACGGAACCCAAGAAAGAAAGGTATACTGACTAATCAAATAAACATAAAACAAAACAAAACCCAGAATATGACAGTCTCCTTAACTTCTGACACACAGTAGTCATATGGCTGGAGCACTTTAGCTTTAGCATTAGCTTCCGGGTTAGCTTTAGACACGTGTGCAGCAGAAGTTATTAGAGGCTGTCCGTATTACTTAGAAAAGTCCCGTTAGGTGACTTAGAGTCTTCTGTGATCAGAAGAGAAGTGGTATCATTTTTGTGTTTGTTCTAGTTTATATATTTCAGGGATTTGTCCTGGAGGGGGATTAGCTTACATTTGCTCCCTCCGTCATCTTCCCGGAAGTCTCCGGTGGTCAGGTCGCAGAGGGAGGTGGCATGCATCAGACATTTCCGATTCCAACTGTTACTGTTGTGTGTAAATGCATCTGTAAATATGCCAAATTTTGTTAATTTCTTCACAATAGTTCTGTGGACAGTTACCACAAGGATACTGCAATTTGGTATTTTCAGTAGTGTGCAAATAGAATTGTATATTAATGTTCTTATCTGTAATTTATTACATTGTTATTGTTCAGTTTTTGTACTCTAATGTAGCATTATTGCTGATATTATTCATTCTAATTTAATTTATTTTTGTTCTTTGAAGATAACCACACAAATAGACACATACACCCAGATATTTCCAGCCAAATATAACAGGCCCAAGCTGATTATTGTGCCCTTACTGTGGAGTTCATTAAAGACCCTTTGTGAAGTCTCTGAATCTTGTGTAAACCCAGCACACATATAACACTATTCAACAGACGTGTTGGAAAAGTCCTGTCCTTTTCTGGAGGAGCCTGTATGCTGGAGTGCAAATATTCCACATAAATCTCTGTCAGGAAAGGCTGATCAGACTACGATTAAATGTCTTATCATTTCTGGATTAGTATATTTTAAAACATTACCATTTTTTTCTTGCCTCTGTCAATGATCAATCTCAATATTCTCAGCCCGCACATCGCTTTTCTAACACAATAAGGAGACAGTCTCCATTCTGAACAATTTCTTTGAGCTATACTTCGTTTTTATGCCAACTGCAGCTTTTTAATAACGTAGGAGATGCAGAAAATCTTTCAGAGGCAGCTGTATGTCAGACTGTCGGGAATGTTACTGTGCACTCAGCTATAAACGAGTTTAATGGTGTTCTATAGTCAGAGACCCACAAGATTAATAAAAGAACTGCACAGAATTAAAGCAATAATTTAGTCTGTATCAAATTTTCCATTCATATATTTTAGATTCCGTTCGTCCCCCAACACTGTAAGGGCTACATTTATTTTCTTAAATAACGCCAGCTTTACTTCAACTTAAAGTATAGCCTATATAATTAACATATTGAGAGGTTGGCACAAATTATACAAGAAAATCTGTGTCAACTCATTTTTAGAAGGATGGGTAAAGCCAAATTCTGGCAAAAAATGAATGAACATATCAGTTATTTCAATAACTCACACCATCCCATCATTAATTTCATGTTGAATATAGCCAATTAATGCTTATGTTGGTTAAGGTTAAAAATAAGAATAACTTAACCATACCAGATTAAACTGTAGTTTTATATTTCACCTCACCATAATCAATGCCCCCCTCCCCCCTTTTTTTGGGATGTTGAATGGGTTTAGTGTGAGAAAACGGCTTTAATTCTCCATCAAATAACTCTCATATCACTCCTGCATTGACTTTTTCAGCAATTCTCAGTCGCTAACTCACTTTTTTTCAGCAACAACAGCATTGTTTCTCATGGAAATGCAACTTCCAGGCATCTTATTTCCTGCCGTTGCCATGGTGAATCGCGTTATCTGCGTTCCATTAATGAGGGCTTCTTTCATGCTTGTGCTTAACTCAGAGTTGATAGGATGCCGAGTTTAGTTACCTGATTGATATCACCTGTTCTGAAACCGAAAACACTGAGTATGACAGGGTGAGGTAGAACTACTCAGAACAGCAGCTTTCTACTCAGGGTAGATCAGCCATTCTTTCTGAAACGAGGCCCAGATGTAACATGACACAGAACTTCCCAAAACAAACCTTTTTCTTTCACCAGTCCAATCATGTGGAACATTAGGTTGATAAATGTGAGACGTTTTTTTTTTGTGGGTTTTTTCCTCAGCAGTACTTTTGGCTTGGGGCTATTTTTGCCTCGCATCTTTGTTGTGGAAAACTGCTATCCTAGTCCTGGCTTATGACTCTATATAATTGTATAATTGTATTAATCTATTTTGCGGAGCAGCTGTTGCGTCACAGTCGACCTAGTTTTCCTTAGAGAGGAGTTGGCTGCGTTAGGGCTCAGACAATTTACCCTAACTGACGAATTCTGCTCTCTGGCAGAGAATCCTGAAAACATCCCAAAATGTATTTAAAATGTAAAATGATATTTAAAATGTAAAATGTAAAATGTATTTAAAATGTATTTAATGGTCTTAAACATGTGTGATAAAATTAA
Source organism: Fundulus heteroclitus (assembly GCF_011125445.2). NCBI lineage: Eukaryota > Metazoa > Chordata > Actinopteri > Cyprinodontiformes > Fundulidae > Fundulus > Fundulus heteroclitus. The sequence goes on along the minus strand of NC_046377.1, from coordinate 99,523 downwards.
TCTTTGAAGCGACAAATCATTTTTCATGGCCCTACGGCGCTGGAACTGTTGTAGTGTAAACGTCTTATTTGTCGCTTGGATTCTTGTGGATCTCCATTTGTGAAAACATCAAGAGAAACACAAACACGTACAAACACATTTCTAAGAAGTCTCCTCAAAGTCTCACCTTGACCTGATGTACACCATATTGATATTTCTAACAGAATCTTCTTGTTCCTCTCTTGACTGAAATGTTACAGTCGCTGATTTTACACAAATCCGAGCCCCTTCGGTGTATTTCCCTCAGCACAGTCCTTTGGCTAAATGATCAAGACCCTGGATTTAATATAAAGTAGGTCTGCTGGCAGTAAATCCTGCATTACGCCACTACTAAGTCATGGCATGTGTATGTGTGCCCAGTGCACACTGTGACCTGCATTCCTTCACTGTCCTACTTTCTGTAACACAATTACTTCACTTTCTGCTCTTTTTCACTGACCAGCTAGGAGTTTACAACTGTCCCCCTCTGAGCGCTCACTGTTATAGAAACCCTTATTTTAATCTAACGCGGGCCACAAAAGACAGTGGATTGCCTAGTGAGCCTCTATGTTCTATGAAGAACAGTCAGTCCTGTTTCCGTCACTGAGCAGGGCTGTGGACTTTAGAGTGTGTGCTTGAAGGGGAACATATTTGGAGAACATGCTGCACAGTGCAAAGAGAAGTCAGATGGAGGGGATAGTGGGAGCAATGCTAGACTAAACCTGTAGAAACCTGTAGAAAAAGCTGGCTGTGAAGCTTTCTGCTGGATAGGAACTTTACACGGCCCAATTTAAGTATTGAAAGAGCTTCTTGTGGCAATTAAAGCTGGAATCAAATCCCATGTTCCACTTTAAACTTAATTTCAAGTCAGAAGGCTGACAGTGGTTTAAAGGTTCCAGTAGCTATTGCTCCAGCTTCCAACAGAAAACTCTGTTTGACATACTTTTCTACCATTTGAAGAAAGATCTACAAAGACAGTGGCTGTGTTCATCAGAGTACATGACATAACGGTTTTGTGATAGTAGGCTCCAGCATTTTCATGTAATAAATGCTTAGGTATTTGCGTTTCCTCTAATCCAATTCAGTTTTATTTATATTATATAGCCAATATATTATTTATTTTATTTATATAGCGCCAATTCATGTAACATGTCATCTCAAGGCACTTTCCAAAGTCAAATTCAATCAGTCTGTCACAACTCTTCACACTGGATCCCTGAAAAACACAAACACACTCAGTACGTATGTAGGAGTGGAGTGAAGTGGGAGGATCAAAAGCTGAAACAAAGTTCACTGCAAGGAACAGGCTCGATGCTGATAAAATCCTGAGGTTCATTCAGAAAATGCTGATCAGTGGAACTAACTTAAAGGAGCAATAAGTAATACTGACACCAGTATACCTACTGACACGGGATAGGTTTATGATGTTGTACTCTTTTGCCAACATAAAATACCAAATGCTAGACTCTGCTTTGGGAATCCTGGGAACCCTCTTATGATTGGCTCAGGAACCAGGAAGTAAACACGGGGTACACACTGAACCGAAGTAGTCCTGAACCGTATCTCTAGGTTTGAAAGGAGAAAAACGTGACAAAGACATTGTTGATGGAGAGGACTGATTGTTTATGGGGAATGTTACTTCCATCCCAGGTGACAAATGAGAATGATTTGGTAAATTTGTTACTTATTGCTCCTTTTAACATACAGAACGTATTGGAGGTTGAAGCCCAACAAACTAAACAAGCAATCACTGGAAGAACAAAACATGGTCTGTGTGTTCAAAAGGATCCCAGAAGGCTTGACGTCATTACCGTGGTACTGCAGCAGGAGCTGGTGCGGGTGGCAATCAGTGGGATAGTAGGATGGTGAAAGGTTACTAGTCTCAGTCCATCACACCCCCTTCCACACAGGCCTTTAGGTAACATTGTGCGCCTGACTTAGCCTGCGGATACTGTATGCATGTGAAACGAAACTAGAGGCTGAACGTTTGCTTTCCCCTGTGTCTGTATGTGCAGCGGTACGTTGACGGTGGAATCAGCGATAACCTGCCTCAGTCAGAGCTGAAGAACACCATCACCATCTCTCCCTTCTCCGGTGAAAGCGACATCTGTCCTCGGGATAACTCCACCAGCTTTCATGAGCTGCGCTTCACTAACACCAGCATCCAGATGAACATGGGGAACCTGTACCGCCTCAGCAGAGCTCTGTTTCCCCCAGAGCCTAAGGTAGGCGACGGTCATGTTTTACTGGGATGTTCTGCGGATCATGATAAAATTCCTTAGAACTTGGTAGCCGGTCATTGTTCGTTTTTTGGCCCTAGAGCTGAGAACAACTTGAAAATATGCTAACTTTTCTGCCCTCTGGTGGTCACTTAAAACTGACCACCTTTAACATGACCCTTTGTCCAGCAGTGAACAGTTAACATAGCAGCGCTGAGGTTCCTGTTTAGAGACAATCGTATTACTTTTAGCACTTGTAAGGTTAGGGGTTCAGAACATCAGCGTTCCCAGGCTCTGCTTAGTGCATTATAGTAGCAGATTTTCTGGATCTGAGAAAAGGACAATTTTGTAAGGGACACTTTCGTCATGTTTCCACAGTTAATACTGCCGCCCATCAGAAGTCAGACTGACTTTTTTCTGGGTGCACTATGACTGAGCAACTATACATTTCTTGATGAAAACGCATGTATAAGGAAAAAAAATAAATATAGATATAAATATATAGATATATAATTTTTTTAATAATGCCAGTTTTGGTCCTCCATATACATCCAGTGTAACGGCAGTAAATGTGGAGTGAGTGTCTTCCCAAAACCTGCCATCCATCCATCCATCCATCCATCCATCCATCCATCCATCCATCCATCCATCCATCCATCCATCCATCGTCTTCCTCTTATCCGGGGTCGGGTCGTGGGGGTAGCTAACTCAATAGGGAGGCCCAGACGTCCCTCTCCCCAGCCACTTGGGCCAGCTCCTCTGGAGGAATCCCAAGGCGTTCCCAGGCCAGCAGAGAGACATAGTCCCTCCAGCGTGTCCTGGGTCTTCCCCTGGGTCTCCTCCCGGTGGGACGTGCCCGGAACACCTCACCAGGGAGGCATCCAGGAGGCATCCTGACCAGATTCCTGAGCCACCTCAACTGGCTCCTCTCGACGTGGAGGAGCAGCGGCTCTACTCTGAGTCCTCCCCGGATGACTGAGCTCCTCACCCTATCTCTAAGGGAGAGCCCAGACACACTACGGAGAAAACTCATTTCAGCCGCTTGTATACGGGACCTCGTTCTTTTGGTCACGACCCAAAGCTCGTGACCATAGATGAGGGTAGGAACGTAGATTGACCGGTAAATCAAGAGCTTTGCCTTTTGGCTCAGCTCTCTCTTCACCACAACAGATCGGTACAGCGCCCGCTTCATAGCAGATGTCGCAACAATCCGCCTGTCGATCTCCCGCTTCATCTTCCCCTCATTCGTGAACAAGACCCCAAGATACTTAAATTCCTCCACTAGGGGCAGCACATCCTCCCCAACCTGGAGAAGGCACTCTACCCTTTTCTGGCTCAAGACCATGGTCTCGGATTTGGAGGCACTGATCCTCATCCCGGTCGCTTCACACTCGGCTGCGAACCGCTCCAGTGAGAGCTGTAGATCACGCCCTGATGAAGCCAATAGAACCAGGTCATCTACGAAAAGCAGAGACGCAATCCTAAGGCCACCAAAACGGATCCCCTCAACACCTTGGCTGCGCCTAGAAAACCTGCCATACTTTTATTTTTAGATAGACTGTGACTGTTTGAATAAGTAAAGTCTTTTGTATTTATACCAAACAAAAAAAATGTGAATAGACCAGTGAGCACGTTTAAGAAAAAACAGAAAACGTGATTAGTCCTGTTAAAAATTACTCCTGTTGAATAACCAAACAAGTCGTCATGATATATTCAGTTCATATTTACTTGAATCTTCCATCCATTGTCCATTTAGTCTCAATAAGGCAAAATGTTGTAAACTATTTCATACCAGTCTTGTGCAGCTGGAGCATCTGTCTTCAGCCATTTTCTTTTGATGGCTTTTCTAGCTGCAAAGCTTAACCTTCCAAACAGCTATTTCATTTTATTATTTCTGTTTGCCTAATGATACAACCCAAAAAGTAGCTCTTCTCAGTTAGAACCTACACTTAGTTCTAATGAGAGTCCCAGTCCAGCTGGAATGGCCCGCCAACATGTCTGTGCGTTTGGGCTGGACCGAAATACACGAAAATGATTGACAGTTTCTCCAGAAGCTGGATGTGTCATGATCACCTGGTTGTAGCTAGACCAAAGGGCAGACAGGCTGGCAACATGCGAACAGAGTTATCTAATGAACCAAAAGCAAAACCTACAGAGCAGAGGAGTGTGAGGAATGGAACAAGGGCAAAAACTTTAAAAGGACAGGCGAGGCACAAACAGAAACAGAAAACAATCCAGCAATGAGACGAACACAACCAGAGTTAAAGCAGAGGGGAAATCAGGGGATGGGTGTGAGACAATGGGCTTTAACAGGCGGACTGAAGGAGCCGGATTACAAGGGGGCAGAGTGTGGGAAACAAGAGGAGGAAGCCTAATAGCATGAATGGAACTGATAGAAAACACCAGAAACCACCAGTCTACAAAGAACACAGGAGTAAACTGAAAAACCTAATAGAACCCTTCCAAACATCAGCCGGATGTGTAGAAGTTGCGTCCTCTGACCAAACTTAAGTAAAAAAAAAACTATAGAGACGTTTCCAGCCTAAAGTTGTCCATGAGGCCAAACATGATGAAACATACAAAACTTTGTCCACAATTCATCCAAAGTGTGTCATCCACCTTCCTCTCCCCTTATCGGGCTTGATGTTCACAGTCCTCACTCTATTCATTTCCGCCCGCTTTTGGAAACGACCCTAAACTCACTGACATTTTCAGAAGGTCATTTTCAAATTTCTCTCCATCGCCTGATGCTAAATGATTTATCTGATGACAGGTCTGAAGGTGAATGCCCTTTCAAATGACAGTAATATCAGTTTTTTTTCAGTGTCAAAAAAGTTCTCAGAGTCTTGTTTTAAAAACATTCAATATGCAGTCAAACATAAGGCTGCCTAACCTTATAAAGAGGTATAAAGAAAGATAATACCAGCTTTCATTCCGCCATGTACATTTTGGTGCCAGTATGTAGTATATTTTGAATTAATCTCCTACCCTAACCATGCTTGCATCATGCTTGTATTGAGCTGTCCAGTTCTAGGTTCTGTTGCATTTTCTGCCTTCCTGCCCTGTAATTCAGCCTGCACTAACAATATGAGGTTCTCAGTTGAGCTAACATTTAATAACCCTTCTAAGAAGTGCTAATCCTCCATTATGCTTTGCTTACTAAAGTATTTAAAATATTAGCCTGGATTTTTTTTCCCTTGCCATATATAGTGCAAAAGTAGTTTATCCCATTCATTAAAGTCTTCATCATTTATTTCCTTTGGAGGGTCTGAGCAAATCTGATATTTTTGGTAGTATATTGTTGCTAAAAGCCTAATGTGGGGAATATATTTGCTGTAAACTTCTGTGTGTTGTTTAATTTAAAAAAAAATTATTTAACATATGGAGATTTGAAGGATTAGTGTTTGAATAGAAATTAATGATTCCAAGACTGAGTCAAAGTTCCACCATCTACAGGCCTTGATCCATGCAGCGCTGACAGAACCCATTCGCTCATTGGGACCCAAACCACAAGGAGACGTTAATTTGTAAAACCCTTCCCTGCAACAATGAAGCTTTTCTGATGATTTTTAGCATTGGCTGACCTTTTACCTTTATCAGCGTTCTCCAGCAAGGTGTTTTATCTGTACACTATAAATGACGTCACTGAGCTGGGACGCCCTTCTGTCCGGGCCGGGCCGTGTCTGTACACAGCACATCCCTACAGGTTGGAGTGGATTTTACAACACGGTCTGAAAACTAAGTCCAGCTCACCTTGGCCTGGCCGTCTCTGTCCAACACGCCGTGCAGACGCATCGGTTTGGTGTCCATGACCTCTGTGGTCCGATCATTCCTGGCAGTCCACTGGCTGGCAGTGGATGTGCTGATGTCGGGTCAGGGCTGGAATGACGAAGCTGATCTTTGGTAACATTCTGACCTCTCTGAGCTGGCTGTTTTTTTTTATCGATTACAAAACCTTAGTGACATCTTTGTGTAAACTCTAAGTGGGGTGCTTTGTCGGGACATTTAACCACCCGACATTAGTACACAGAATTCTTTAAAACAGGCTATGTTCAAATATCTAATTTTTTCCCTCCTGTTCATTAGATGAAACCAAAAATGGACACATTTACTGGTACTTAGATCCATCAAGAGATATGTTGGGATTTTTTTTTTTGCTTTAAATTTTCAAAAATCAGATCAGGCTTTGTTTGATGAATGCGGATTCAATTCAATTCAATTCAATTTATTTATATAGCGCCAAATCATGAAACATGTCATCTCAAGGCACTTTACAAAGTCAAGTTCAATCATATTATACAGATTGGGTCAGATTATACAGATTGGTCAAAAATGTCCTATATAAGGAAACCAGTTGATTGCATCAAAGTCCCGACAAGCAGCATTCACTCCTGGGGAAGCGTAGAGCCACAGGGAGAGTCGTCTGCATTGTACATGGCTTTGCTGCAATCCCTCATACTGAGCAAGCATGAAGCGACAGTGGGAAGAAAAACCACCCATTAACGGGAAGGAAAAACCTCCGGCAGAACCGGGCTCAGTATGAACGGTCATCTGCCTCGACCGACTGGGGTTACAGAAGACAGAACAGAGACACAACAAGACAGACAAACAAGCACAGAAGCACACATTGATCTAGTAATCTGTTCTACATTAGATGGTAGTAGCGGGTGAGCCGTCTTCTCTGGATGATGTCACAGTTAACAGAACGCCAGACCAGGTGTACCTACTATGAAGAGAAAGAGAGAGAGCAAAAAGTTAAAAGCTGAAATGACGACAGTCATTTCAATGTAATACAATGCAAAACTGGAGAACAGTAGACTGAAGAACAGTAGAAATCAGTAGAGTGAGAAAATTAGACCCTGATGTCCTCCAGCAGCCTAGGCCTATCACAGCACAACTATAGAGATAGCTCAGGGTATGAGCCACTCTAACTATAAGCTTTGTCAAAAAGGAAAGTTTTAACATTAGTCTTAAAAATAGATAGGGTGTCTGCCTAATCATGTAATTTCTTAGTTTTTGTTCAGAAATTAATTCCTCTCTCAAGAAACCTGCAGCACATCCTTTTTTGTGTTAAGTTCCTGATACATTTAATATTTTTATTAAAAAAATCATATTGGGATATTGTTTTGATTTGCCATTATTCTTCCTCATCATTCATGTTTATCTACTTTGAATTCACGTCTTATCTATGCTCTGGGGGTTGGAGAGCGGCCTTTCAGCACGTGGCCTCCCCTGCTGGTTATAGCAGAACGTAATGCTCGGAGTCTGAAGCAGCATATTGGCCATCGTTGGCCAGGAAATACTTTGATTTCCTGAAACCACATTTCCTGCTAATTTCCCCCACAAGGTCTTTCAGCCTATTTGACCGTTAACAGAAGTTAAAGTAATCTGTTAATGTGTCGATCACATCACCCTGGTGATCATCGGGAGACGTGATAGTGGAAAACCCTGATAAAATGTGTGGACTTAATATTTATATTTAATATTTCAGATGGCTTATGTACTTTTATTTATTTCAAAGGTCCTTTTATGTTTTAGGTTATGCATCACCAGCTCCAGGATGCATAACACCGCGGTTTTGAATCCTTATGATGAAGTGGATCTATGATTAAAGTCTGATATGGAAGTTTGAAAGGAATCATGATGCAGTTTGGCTGCGATTCAGCACTTTACCAACTGTGTCACAAGTTTCCCTGTCTCCAATTTTTTTATTAATTTTTTTTCTAGATCCCAACTTTTGCGTGGAAAGAAATGTACGCACGATTCAGGCCCCATTTTGTGCTTACACAAGCTTTATAAATGAGAGCCATAATGTGAATTGTTAACAAGTGAAATGGCCAGAAAGCTCAGCATTATCAAACTGATCCAGTAAGTTAATTATATAACATTATCTATATTACAAACTTATATTTTTCTTGAAGTCTTATATGTTTTAAGCTTCAAATGCAATTGGCTTCCTATGGGTACTCAGAAATAGTACCGCCAGGGTAAACATAGGTGACATAAGATATAAACTGTGCAGTGAATAAAGACTGATGTAGCCAAGCAAAGCGAGATTTAGTGATGATGCCTTTCCACAGGTCCTGGCAGAGCTGTGTCAGAGTGGTTATAAGGATGCTCTACGCTTCCTCGAAGACAACAGTGAGTACTTCATTGCTCTGATGTTGTTGGCTCAAATCCTATCATTCATATCCCTCTCATGTGGGACCCTGGCCCGTTTGTTTCTGTGGTCCCAGACCTGCTGATCCCGGAGTGTCCCAGTCCCACCCTGTCAGACGGCTCCATCAGCTGCTGCTCAGAGCCTGCCGAAACGACTAAAGAGTGGGTGCTGCGCAGACTCCGCCTGCTGCACAACAAGCACTGGTGGCTGGATGAACAAATTGTTCTGCCCACCCAGATAAAGAAAGGTGGGGCATTTTCTCCGACTTTTTCACAGTTCATACTAACTGTTTGAAGTTGATTTTTTTTACTGATAACATGGTGCCTCTTCCAAAGTGTGTTGGTGGTGTATCTACGGACATGTCATGCAGCTAAATACTCCCATTCACTGTGTCTGACAGTGTTCTGTGAGGCCTGCCAAGACAAATCAGGCCTTTACGCCAAGGTGTCGGGGTTGCTGCCATTAAGAGTTGCTTCCTACATGCTCATGCCATACACGCTTCCTGTCCAGTCTGCATACTCCGCGGCCCAGAGGTAAGGTGGACCTATCTTCAGCCAGGCACCTGAACTGTTTTCTCATTTAATCCTGTTAAAACCAAAACCTTCAGGGTAATTTAGTAGGATTTCATTAGACAGACCAGTGGTCAGCTACCCATGGGTCTAGGGGCGTCAAACTCATTTCTTTATGGGGCCACTTTGGCATAATGGAGTCATTAAAAGGGCCAGTTGCACCTGTATAGATGATACTTTTAAATTTCATAATTTCATTCCGGTTCACATAGAAGTATAAAGAAAATGCACAGTAACATAAAAGTAGCACCAAAAGGCCCAGTTTATGCAGGTTTATATGAAAAAAAAAGTTGATATTGTGGTGAGTTACACTTTAAACTCATCATTCTGCATCACTTTTTCTCTTTTTGGATATTTCTGGGTTGTTTGAATGTGTTTTGGGAAAACTGACATCTAGTGGCAGGATGCTGTTACTACACAGTTAAGACAAAAATCAACATTCGCTACAGGAGGCACAGTTTTAGCCACTTTATACACTTTAAAAAGGATATGTGCCTCTACTTTATGACACGATATGCCTTTATTGGCTCTTGAGGGCCAGATAAATTGCCTTGATGGGCCAGTTTTAGCCCGCGTCCCTTGAGTTTGACACCTGTGGTCTAGAGGCTTCTATTTGTGGCTTCCTAGGCCTTAACAATAGGTAAAAAATAAGAACAATAAATATAAAAATATCTTATTGCTTAATTTTATATGTGTATATATAAACAGGCAGAAATAAATCAGTTAAAAATATAGAAGAGTAAAACACACAAATATTAAAACATATATTAAAACATTATAAATCATAAAAGCTTTGAAATACAAATATGATTTTCCTTCACATTCAGATTTATGCTCTACCTTATGACCTAAAATCCACATTAAATACACAGATTTGTAATTTAAAATGTGATCAGTCCAGTGGATATCAATGCTTAAATATTTGTGCGTGTAAGATAAACACTGTGCTCTGTCCTGGTCAGGTTTGTGGAGTGGATCCCAGAGGTGCCTGCTGATGTGCGCTGGCTGTTTGGGGTAGCAGGTGACGTGTATAGACAGGCCTGGAAAACTAACCCAGCCGGCTCTACCAGGTGAAAGAGGACATTTACTCATAAATTATTATTTCAATAACTGTAAAACTTTGTAGTAAATACATATTAGGTCCTTTTTTCCCAACTCCAGGTTTAATGCACCTTTATTGATTAGTCTATTTTATCTGTGCTGCTCAGACTGTGTTTTTATTATTTCCTTGCATCTGGTTTTCACCCAGTTAAAGCTTGAGTAGTTATTAAACCAACTTTGACAAAAACACAAAATTTTGGTGCTATTTATATATCTGCAGAGTTGTATCTACAGTCATATTTAATAAATTAGAATGCATTCTGATGAGGCTCGTTTGTCAGATTAAAAGTACCTTTTGAGAATAACAACCACTTAATAGATTTTAAATGTGCTTTTTATTAAGCCCAAATTTCTGTCTTATAGTCTTAAAAGTCGTGTTTTTAAAAGCTGCAAGAAGAAAATTATAATTAAAAGAAATGTCTGAAAACATTAAGCTGTGTTAAAACAATTTATATGATGTTTTATTTAATGATAAAGATACTGAGATTGAACAACTTTTCAACGACATTCTAATTTATTGAATATGATTGTACTGTAAAAAAAAAATCTACTTCTTTTTTTCTCCCCATCTGAAATGAAATCGATCCAAAGCTTTCCTGTTAAAGCTCCGTTGGGAATTACAAAAATATTTGTACTGCCTTTTAAACTGCCTGGCTTTACCCAAAATGGGTTTAGGTTTCCTTTAGGAAGCTTCTCACAACAATTTGCTGGAATTCTGGTCCATGCGTCCACACAGATCCAGTGTCTCTGGGTCATGTTCAGAGGTCGTCTTGTTTACACACACCTTTTTTAGCTCTGACTACAAATGTTCTACAGGACTGAGGTCAAGGCTTTGTTGTCCTTCAGCTCATCAACTCATCTGGCGGTATGGCCATATGGGTTTTCCCAAATTGTCAAGAGGCATAGTCATTTTAGGGTATGTAAACTTCTGACATTAAAGAAAGTTCTCTCATTATTCTGGTGTTTAAATGATTTTGCCAATCCCAACTGAGCTAAAACAGAGAAGGGTTAGTCTGATTGAAGGCCAGACCGTGAGAATTAAAGGTTCTCTGTCTTTGTACGCAGTGTAAATATCTGCTTTCAACTGTTTCAACTGTCTTACCACTAGGCCACCACTCCCCCCCCCCCCAAACATTGCTTGACTAATGTTTGAAGAAAGTCTCTCATAGACCTTGTGCTGCCTTTTACAGTGAGCGGTGCCTGAGGAAGTGCTTGAGTGTCCCGCCGCTGCCTTCAGAGACTGAAACTCCCAGACAGACCTTTGTGCCTGCTCTTTCTTCTCTTGACCTCCACAGCCACTACTGGGAAGTCCCATCATCTACCTCCTCCTCTTCCTCCTCCTCCCACCACCCCTCTCTCACTGCCCCGTCCTCTCCACAGCAAGTCTGCTTCTTTGTGGGCTCGCAGGATGAACCTCAGAGCCCAGCACAGCAGTGAAAGACATTCAGAACCTGGACTATGGTCTGGATTTCATTAACACTCTGCTCCCTCTGGATGACGTTAAGGTGGACTGATGGGTGGTAAAAAAATTCTAACCAACACGGTTGGTCACAGTTAGAGTGAACACCTCAAGCTGCACTGCGGGAAATATATTTCTATGAGCAATCAGCAAGACCTGGCACAGCCCTCTGGGGAACATACGTGTGTGTGTGTCATCCAGGGTGTCAGGAAAGCAAAACTACCTGTTAGCTGTATATTTGCAGCTATGTTCTATTTATTTCGGTGCTTCTATCGATCAAGACTTTTATTTCTCTGGCCATAACCTGATCCGTCTCTCCATCAAGACAGGGTTTCACTGTGATGAGATTTCAGCAGGTGCCTTAAGATGGCTTCCGTGTAAGTTTTGGAGGTGATAGAAAGTTCCAGGTGGATTGTAATCTTTAAAAATGTGGTAAATAGGAAGTTTGCTTTCAGTGGTTTTCAACTTTGTGTGTGGAAAAAAACACGGGAAAATAGTTTGGTGTCCCCACTGCATTGCATTTTCTGAAATGTAAAACAGATCTGGATTTCTAAAGCTGGTTACTAAACACTGCTTGTTTTTGTAGTTACTTTAAAGGAGCAATAAGTAAGAAATTGACTGTAAAATCAACCTAATTCATTCTCATTTGTCACCTGGCATTGAAGTAACATTCCCTATAAACTATCAGACTTCTCTATCAACAATGTATTTCACATGTTCTTCTCCTTTCTGGTCCCTGAGCCAATCATATAAGGGTTCCCAAAACAGAGCGCAGCATTTGGTATTTTATCTTGGCAATAGAGCAGCAGCCTACAAACGTGGAAGCCAGTAAGAGAAGCGGGCCAGAAACAGAACATCATCTTATACCTATTCTGTGTAAGTTAAACTTCTGTGGACTTTCATAGCAGCAACGGACCGCTGAGGAAACGGCCGACTGTGGCAGGCTGTTATTCCCATTTGAAACACCAGGTCTCATCGTTACTTATTGTTTTATTAAAATAAGGGCACAGTATTCATTCCTATTATTTTATTTGAATTTGTAAACTTGCTGTTGAAGGCTCAAAAGTCTGTAAGACTGGAGTTTTCCATCCAGTCTTTTTTCAGTTTGCTTATAGTCGATTCCCATCCAGCCCACACACAAATGCATTACCATTTCAATACAATGTCATTCAATTCAGTGGGCGTTTTTTTATATGGGCCACATGGCTGTTTGCCAATTAGATTGTGCTTGATGAGTAATAATTTTGTGTTTCAGAAATACCAAGTAAGATAGTTACATTTGTTTGTGATTGATTATAGCTCATTGGTGCCTGTCATCCCGGCCTTTCCATTGCTGATCAAATTCCCAGCCTACAAGATAAAAGTGCTCCTTTAAAAAATGTCAAATAAACAACTGATGGGATCCCAGCACATTTAACTAGATAGAACACAGCATAACAATATCAAGTTAAATAGTTTGACCTTGATGATTTTGCAGCTGCAGGGCTGCAACATTGGCCTGGCCCTGCTATGAATGAGCCGAACAATGAGCAAAGGTTTTATCAGAGCTGGTTTTACGGTCTGAAATACTGATGGCTGAGAAGTAGAATGTCAAACCTTTTCATAAATTAGGTTTATTTGTTTCTACTTTTCAATTTAACAATGCTGTATTGCATTATTTCCCTTAATCTATTAAAATTCTGCAATACTGTCTTCCTATGAGTTGGGAATGATTGTGCGTCTTATTTGAAACAAGCACTAATTTAACTTTTCTTCCTTTCCATTTGACCCTTTAAGGATTTATTCCACAGTCAGTTAAGGGTCTGAACTCAGTTCCGTCATTAAATTCAATTACGTTCAATTTATTCAAGTAATAATCCCAACGGGAAATTAAATATTACTCATATTATACAGGTGTGCTGCGGGCAGGAAGGAGCTATGAAGGTAAATTTGAATCTAAAGTATTTGTGCATTGTAACTGAATTTGAAGTTGGACAGAGAAATCCTATAAGAATCTTTTTTCCTAATATAACCTTTATTTAACATTTTACAGTACAAATAAGTGCCAACCATTTACAATGAAAACCTTGCATTACAAAGGGCAATTTATAACATATTAAAAGGGGGACAAAAGTTAAAAATAAAATAATATATAGAATACTTAAAAAAAAACAAGGGCCAGTGTTATGTAAAGCATTATATAGGAAATGTGCATAAGACTTTAGATCATTTTTTCCAGTGGGTCATATTCGCTCTACAGGTAAAGAAACAACATTCATGTAAATAATATTTTCCCAGTATAATTAGATTATTGACACCTCATTCACTATCAAGCAATCTTATTAAATATCCCAAATTGGACTTCTTTTGAAGTCAAAGCAGGTAATTGAATCTTTAACTCAAAATCACACCATAAAACAACATCAAGTCCTATCTTATTAAATACCAAATTGGGTATACATGACCAAATTGAAAGATTATTTATAAAAAAGAAAAAAACTTTAACCATTTTAGTTTCAAAACACCATTCTTAATTTCAAAATCTTTTGCATTTCTTCCACCATCTTTCTGTATATAGTGGTTCTTATTCCTCCAGATGGAATTAAAATTTAGTTTGTTGTTAGCTTTAATCGTCTTGGTGATGCAGGGAGGGAATACGCCGGGAAGATGAATCTAGGGAAACTATCCATTTTCATTAACAAAATCCTACCAAAGATTTACATCTCCCTCTGTAGCCACCTATTCAAAATCAACTTACATTTGTAAATATTGTTCCAAATATTTATGTTCTCAGAAATACCTTTATCCTTTATTACTACTCCCAAATATTTTGCTTCTTTTTTAACGTTTATGAATAAAAATTGATTGTACCGGGTAATCTTTCGGGGAAAAAAGCTCAGTTATTCAAATTTAGTTGAAGCCCAGTGGCCCTAGAAAAAAAATGTATGGTTTGAAGAGCTAAAGGGATTTGATTTTCCCTTTTCAAGAAAAAAGTTGTATCATCGGCCAACCAACTTATTTGCTTGCCCATTACATCAATTCCAGTTAATAAACTTTTTTAAATTAGAATGGACAGCATCTCTGCAACCATTTTGAATAGTAATGGTAAACGTCCACAGCATTCCGCTATTAATGTTAAGTCACGTTCCATGACTTAGGGCTATAAAACTATTTATGTCTGTATAAAGCATCTTAAAAAAACCTCCGGCAGAACCGGGCTCAGTATGAACGGTCATCTGCCTCGACCGACTGGGGTTACAGAAGACAGAACAGAGACACAACAAGAGAAACAAAAAAGCACAGAAGCACACATTGATCTAGTAATCTGTTCTACATTAGATGGTAGTAGTGGGTGAGCCGTCTTCTCTGGATGATGTCACAGTTAACAGAACGCCAGACCAGGTGTACCTACTATGAAGAGAAAAGAGAGAGAACAGAAAGTTAAAGCAGAAATGACAACACATAATGCATAATTGAAGAACAGTAGAACTCAATGTAGTGAGAAAATTAGATCCTGATATACTCCAGTAACCTAAGCCTATAGCAGTAAAACTATAAAGGTAGCTGAGAGTAACATGAGTCACTAGTTATAATTTTTGTCAAAAAGAAAAGTTTTAAGCCTAGTCTTAAAAGTAGACAGGGTGTCTGCCTCACGGACCAAAACTGGGAGTTGGTTCCACAGGAGAGGAGCCTGTGTCTGTATAAAGCATCTTAATAAAATTACTGATTTTTTTCTCCAAATCCTAAATGAGTATTTTAAAAGATGAATGTATGTTAAACAGAATCAAATGCTTTGTGAAAATCTAAGAAAAGAATAAATCAAAAGTCCCTAATCTTGTAATGACCAAAAACAAAGGACCCAGAATTCAGACACACAAAATCAGATAATTTTAAGAAAACAGTTTGTTGAGAAGTAAACCGCTGCAGGTTGCGGGTGAATCACCAGCGTCAGCGACAGGAACCACTTCTCACAATCTGAGAGCAGACTGGGATGGTGAGTGCAGGCTCCTGATGTTGGAGTATGTTGCTGGTGATGCCCTAATGCGATCCGGAGTCCGGTCAGGGAAGTTCCCAGGGTTTTACTCCTGGGACTGGCAGGAAGTCGGTGGTTGAGAATCAGGCACAAGGTAAGTACCGTGATAGCAGAGTCAGGCAGGATGATCCGAAATCCGAGAACAGGTCTAGAGTCAGTGCCGGCTGATCAGAAATCCAGAGACAGTCCAAAGCAGAATCTGTGGACAGAGTCAGGGCACAGAAACACAATAATTAGGGCCGACGGGCTTGGCAGGCACAGAGGGTCAGAAGGCAGAAACAGGTCAGGTAACAGACTAGCAGGCAGGCAAACAGACAGGATTCAGAACATTGGATTCGACTCACCGGTGGCTCGTAATAATCTGGCACTAGTGACTGATCTGAGTATTATAAATAGATGTTCGTTTCCAGTTTGTCTCTGTGTTGCCCTGCGATAGACTGGTGACCTGTCCAGGGTGTATCCCGCCTGTCGCCCAGTGACTGCTGGAGAAGCAGCAGCACACCACGCGACCCGTGTAGGGAAAGCGTGCAGCGTTTTAGAGTGAATATTGTCATGGTTTCCTTAATCAAGCACATGAGCCCCAGTTTCACCTCAAGGGCCACGTCTACAGTGTCTGCAAGTTAACTGTTATGGCATTCATCAACGTATGCATCTATAAGATTGGACACCAGTCCTTAGAATGAGACGGCCAGAGAAGCAGGGACCGCCGTTTTCTCCAGCTGTATGGAGCAAGTAATGTGGCGATATCCATTTCTGACGTACTGCTTCCCACCACTGGTCATCTGGTAGAAAGGAGGCTGAAGTGCACCTCCTTGGGTCAAAACAAGAACAACAAACTATGTGGAAACGATCGGGCTCAGGAAAAGTTAGAGAGTGTGCAAACTAAAGGGCCCCTGCCATCGCTCTCATTAAGGCAACACTGTCAGAAACCCACATGCAAGTGCCACACGACTACAAGTAGCAAGCGTGTAATAAAGGTCAAATGATGAATGCTATATTACTCTAATGTTTAATACATTATATTGTGTTAGCAGCAGTAGCAATAATGTCTGCTTTTTCTGCTAAGAAAAAAGCAATGTGCGTTTTTCAGTGTAAACACTATGACGTTTGTCCCCCAGGTTGTGGTAGCGTGAGAGCGTGGTGGGGACCTGTGCTTGGAGATGGTCAGGATGAAGATATGGGGAAAAGTCCAAGCGGCCTTGGTGTGCCTGCGTCCAGAGTCAATTACCCTGATGTTAGGGGTGGGCAATATATCAAATATACTTGATGTATCTCGAGTTTTCCTTGCCGCGATGTTGAAAATGACCATTGCGTGCAAATTTTCACGGCAAGATTGAGCCGCCGTATTTAATTCACTGTGAGTTTAGTTTCTTCCACATTCTGTGAACGCATCATTGGTTCCGCCTCCGTGCAAGAAAGCGCACACAACAACGAGCGGGCGTTTCAGGCAGTGGTTTGGATTTCACAAGAAGGAGGTTGAACAAAACGCGGTAATTTGCAAAACATGCCGTAACACCATTGCCACAAAAGGTAGCAGTAGCACTAATTTGTTCCACCTAAAAAGTTATCCAGTGCAACTCTTGTAAACTCCGTGTGTCAACCCCCCCCCACACACACACACACACACGCACACACACACACACACACACACCGACCGAGGGGAACTTTAATTAAATCAGCCATAGAACTGTTGAGACTGGCGTCTTCTTTTGCTAAATCCCATATGACAGAAAAAAAATGTTTCTTTAAAGTTTCCCAGCACCTAAAGAGCAACAGAAATATTTTGGAGATGCTCTGAATATGTAGCTGCGACTGGTCAGTTGATTTTATAGTCACAATACAAGCTTTTGTTTTTGGGATTGTCACATTTTTAATTTACAGATTTATATGTCTTAAGCACAAAAGAGCACCTTTTATTTCAGGTATATTTTGTGTCAGATTTTTCCTTGCACTCTCACATCTCCCACAGGTGCTGGGTCCCAGGTATTAAATGTTCACTTATATACAGAAAGGCTATAATTTATTTATTTATTTTCTTTTACTTTCTTTTTTAGGTATCACATTAC
The DNA here is from genome assembly GCF_011125445.2 of Fundulus heteroclitus. Classification (NCBI taxonomy): domain Eukaryota; kingdom Metazoa; phylum Chordata; class Actinopteri; order Cyprinodontiformes; family Fundulidae; genus Fundulus; species Fundulus heteroclitus. Next base: position 81,919 of record NC_046377.1, on the reverse strand, counting down.
ACACGTCAGCTTAAATAATAATACATATGATTTAGCAATGGTATCAAGGTGTTACTCGATTGTATCTGTTGCTTTATGTCTGTTGGTTGTGCTGTTCTTTTTGTGTCTCTTTCCAGGTGATGGAGCAGACAGAGGACGTTTTATCATTCTCTTCCTTTTATCTCTTCTTTATTTCACCTCTTCTTTCTTTTTTTTCTCTTCTTGTTTTTCTTTTACTCTCCTACTTCAATTCAATTCAATTCAATTTTATTTATAGAGCGCCAAATCATGAAACATGTCATCTCAAGGCACTTTACAAAATCAAGTTCAATCATATTATACAGATTGGGTCAGATTATACAGATTGGTCAAAAATGTCCTATATAAGGAAACGAGTTGATTGCATCGAAGTCCCGACAAGCAGCATTCACTCCTGGGGAACCGTAGAGCCACAGGGAGAGTCGTCTGCATTGTACATGGCTTTGCTGCAATTCCTCATACTGAGCAAGCATGAAGCGACAGTGGGAAGAAAAACTCCCCATTAACGGGAAGGAAAACCTCCGGCAGAACCGGGCTCAGTATGAACGGTCATCTGCCTCGACCGAATGGGGTTACGGAAGACAGAGCAGAGACACAACAAGAGAGACAAAAAAGCACAGAAGCACACATTGATCTAGTAATCTGTTCTACATTAGATGGTAGTAGCGGGTGAGCCGTCTTCTCTGGATGATGTCACAGTTAACAGAACGCCAGACCAGGTGTACCTACTATGAAGAAAAAGAGAGAGAGCAAAAAGTTAAAAGCTGAAATGACGACAGTCATTTCAATGTAATCCAATGCAAAACTGGAGAACAGTAGACTGAAGAACAGTAGAAATCAGTAGAGTGAGAAAATTAGACCCTGATGTCCTCCAGCAGCCTAGGCCTATCACAGCACAACTATAGAGATAGCTCAGGATATGAGCCACTCTAACTATAAGCTTTGTCAAAAAGGAAAGTTTTAACATTAGTCTTAAAAATAGATAGGGTGTCTGCCTCACGGACCAGAACTGGGAGTTGGTTCCACAGGAGAGGAGCCTGATAGCTAAAGGATCTGCCTCCCATTCTACTTTTAGAGACTCTAGGAACCACCAGCAGACCTGCAGTCTGAGAGCGAAGTGCTCTGTTAGGAACATACGGGGTAATCAGAGCTCTGATATATGATGGAGCTTGATTATTAAGGGCTTTATACGTTAGAAGGAGAATTTTAAATTCTATTCTTGATTTAACAGGAAGCCAATGAAGGGAAGCTAAAATTGGAGAAATATGATCCCTCTTGTTGATTTTCATCAGAACTCTTGCCGCAGCATTTTGAATCAGCTGAAGACTTCGAACTGCATTTTGTGGACTTCCTGATAGTAAAGAATTACAATAGTCCAGCCTTGAAGTAACAAATGCATGGACTAGTTTTTCAGCATCACTCCTGGACAGAATGTTTCTAATTTTGGCGATATTCCGGAGGTGAAAAAAGGAAACTCTGGAAACCTGTTTAATATGGGATTTAAATGACATGTCTTGGTCGAAAACAACACCAAGATTTTTAACTTTATTACCAGAGGCCAAGTTAATGCCATCCAGATTAAGTGATTGATTAAGAACTTTATTTCTTGAAGACTCTGGCCCAAAGATTACAACTTCTGTCTTGTCAGAATTTAAATGCAGGAAATTTAAAGTCATCCAGCTTTTGATGTCATCAAGACATGACTGCAGTCGAAGTAACTGATTGGATTCATCAGGATTTATGGATAAATATAGCTGAGTGTCATCAGCATAACAGTGGAAATTAATCCCATGCTGTCTGATAATTTTGCCAATCGGAAGCATATATATAGTAAATAGAATTGGTCCAAGGACTGAACCCTGTGATACTCCACAAGTGACCCTAGAGTTTGAGGAAGATTTATTATTAACATGAACAAACTGGAATCTGTCCGACAGATAAGATTTAAACCAGCCTAATGCTTTTCCCTTAATCCCTACAGTATGCTCAAGTCTTTGTAGGAGAATATTGTGATCAACTGTATCAAATGCAGCACTGAGATCTAACAGGACAAGTATAGACACAAGTCTATTATCTGAGGCCATGAGAATATCATTGGTGACCTTCACCAGAGCTGTTTCAGTGCTATGATGAGCTCTGAAGCCTGACTGAAACTCCTCAAGTAGGTCATTACTTTGTAAATGTTCACATAGTTGATTAGCAACTACTTTCTCAAGAATTTTAGATAAGAAAAGAAGATTAGATATAGGTCTGTAATTTACTAACTCATCTTGATCAAGAGATGGTTTCTTAAGTAAAGGTTTAATAACAGCTACTTTAAAAGCCTGTGGTACATATCCATTTACCAAGGATAGATTAATCATGTCTAAAATAGGACCACTGATCAGAGGGAATACCTCCTTAAACAACTTGGTTGGGATTGGGTCTAACATACAGGTAGAAGGTTTAGATGAAGCTAAAATTTTAGATAGCTCAGAAAGCTCTACTGCTTTTAAACAGTTCAGACACTGCGCAGGTTCTAAGGATTCCTCCAATGCTGCCTCACTTACTGAGGACGAGGTAATCATGTTTGGGAGGATGCCAATTATTTTATTTTTAATGGAATCAATTTTATTTATGAAGAATCCCATAAAATCATTACTGCTAAGAGCTAAGGGAATGGATGGATCAACAGAGCTGTGGCTCTGGGTAAGTTTGGCAACTGTACTGAAGAGAAATCTAGGATTATTCTTATTCTCCTCAATTAATGATGAAAAATATGCTGCTCTAACTTTGCGAAGGGTCTTGTTATACAACAATAGACTGTTCTTCCAGATTAGGTAGGATTCCTCTTGGTGTGTAGAGCGCCATTTTCTCTCCAATTTCCTAACATTGTGCTTCAAGGAACGCAGCTCTGAATTAAACCAAGGAGCCAGCTTCCTGTGAATAATCACCTTCTTTTTCAAGGGAGCTACATTGTCTAATGCAGAACGCAATGACGAAGTCATACCGTTTACAAAGACATCTATTTGTGAATTGGAAGAAACAACATTGCTGCCATCTACAGGGCATTTTTGCAATACGGAGGATATTAAAAAGGGGGCAGACTCTTTAAGTTTTGATACAGCATTATCCGATAAAGATCTACTATAATGGAACCCTCTTTTGGGGGTGGAGAACTCAGTTAGATTAAACTCAAATGTTATTAAAAAATGATCAGATAGGACAGGGTTGTGAGGAAATACTGTTAATTCTTCACAATCAATGCCATTTGTCAGCACAAGGTCTAAAGTATGGAGCCAAGAGTGCGTCGGTTTATGCACATTTTGAGCAAAACCAATTGAATCTAGGATAGTTTTAAAGGCTACACTAACGTTATCACATTCTGTGTCAACATGGATGTTAAAATCACCAACTATAATAGCCTTATCAGTATTTAACACCAAATCGGATAATAAATCTGACAACTCATCCAAAAACTGAGTGTAAGGGCCTGGTGAACGATACAAAACAACAAACAGAAGAGGTTTTATTGCTTTGCAGTTTAGATGAGGGAAACTGAGGGTTAAATGTTCAAAAGAACTGTAGTTATTAATTGGCCTGGGACTAATTAATAAATCAGACTGAAAGATGGTTGCCACTCCTCCTCCTCTTCCCACAGATCTGGGAATGTGGAAATTTGAATAATTGGAGGGAGTTGACTCATTTATACTAACGTAGTCCTCTTGTAGCCAGGTTTCTGTGAGACAAAACAAATCAATCTGTTTATCAGAAATCAATTTGTTAACTAACAAAGTCTTTGGAGGGAGAGACCTTATATTTAATAGACCACATTTAATTGTTTTATTTTTAGGTTCAAGGTGAACCGTATTGATTTTTATTAGGTTTTTATGATTTGTTCCTTTTAGATAAGTTTTTGATCTGTTAAGTTTTGGCCGTGGGAAAGACACCGTCTCAATAGGATAATGGATGGGTAACAGTACAGAAGCTGCAGAGAGGTGTGTTAAACTACGGCTCTGCTTCCTGGTCTGGACCCTGGGTTGTCAGCATTTAGGAGGACTAATAAATCCGGCCAGATTTCTAGAAAGAAGAGCTGCACCATCCAAAGTAGGATGGATGCCGTCTCTCCGGATCAGACCAGGTTTTCCCCAGAAAGTTCTCCAGTTATCAATGTAGCCCACGTCGTTTTCAGGACACCACCTAGACCAGTGATTCTCAAATGGGGGTACGCGTACCCCTGGGGGTACGTGGAGGTACTGCAGGGGGTACGTGAAGCTTTTCAAAATATATTTTAAAAATCAGTAGGCTCCTCATAATAAGTCTTGGGAGAAATTATTCTGTAAAATGTTCGATAGAATATAAATGTGTGTTCATGCACTGCATTTTATATTCAGTATTTAGTTTCAATATCCTTTAAAATAAAACGGACCCCCACCAAGTTAGTTTGACCCACGGACCCAGCGCACTTGTCAACGACCTGTCGTTACCATGGTTACGCTGTAACTATGGAGACGTGGCTAAAGCGTAGCAGCAGCGCTGCTGAAAGTGCAGATGAAGTCAAAAAGAAGGCAAAACCAGAGCCAACGAAGTACAGAACGTACATGGAGAAGTATGTTTTAATGGGATTTACGTCCACGATCTCTGATCCCCCCCAGGCACTGTGTTTTTTTTGCGGGGAGAAATTAGCCAACGCTAGCATGAAGCCAGCGCACCTCCAGCGGCATCTCACAACAAAACATGGATGTCACGTTGGTAAGCCACCGGAGTTCTTCAGGAGGAAACTTTCTGAGTTCAAGTCATCCCAAGCCACAATGCGAAAAGCCTCCACCACATCAGCCAAAGCCCTGGAGGCTTCTTACGCGGTGTCTTTGCTTGTTGCTAAAGCCAAAAAAACCGTTCACCATAGCGGAGGACCTACTGCTCCCCGCTGCTGTTGTATTGGCCGAAACTATGCTGGACAAAAAATCAGCGGATACATTAAAAACTGTGCCTCTGTCTAATGACACAGTTTGCCGCAGAATAGATCACATGGGCACAGACATTGTCGAACAAGTTGTGGGAAAACTTGGCGACTCATTTTTACTGCAGCTGGATGAATCCACAGATGTGAGTGGAAATGCGCAACTTGTTGCATTTGTAAGATACATTGACACAGACGACATCTGTGAACACATCCTATTCTGCAAAGAAATGGAGGGGCGAACAACCGGAGAGGACATTTTTAATGTCGTTAACAGGTTTTTCACTGAAAACACTATCAGCTGGAAATCCTGCAGCAGCGTCTGCACAGATGCGGCTGCATCAATGACGGGCAGCGCGAAAGGGCTCATAGCGCGGATTAAAAAAGAAAATCCCCTCATCAAGTGGACACACTGTGTGATACACAGGGAAGTGCTAGCGTCCAAGAAAATGAGCTCTGTGTTTCACGATGTTTTGAACGACAGCATTAAAGTTATAAACTTCATCAAGTCAAGGCCAATTAACGCACGTTTGTTCCGCAGCCTCTGTGAAGATACGGGAGCTGAACACACTGAACTGCTCCTGCATACTGAAGTGCGCTGGCTGTCTCGTGGAAAAGTACTGAACAGGCTATTTGAGTTGCGAGCTGAAGTGCACACCTTCCTGAAAAAGCACAGATCTCCCCATGCCACCTTGTTTGAGAACACGGACTGTCTTGCAAAGCTTTGCTATCTGGCAGATATATTCAGGAAACTGAATGAACTGAATATGTCCTTGCAGGGCAAGGGCACCAGCATCCTGAACCTGTATGACAAGGTGGGTGGTTTCCTGAAGAAAGTAGAGATGTGGAAAAGGGCATGTGATCAGGAAGATTTCACCTGCTTTCCTCAGCTGGATGCTTTTCTCTGGAGTGAGGATGTGGCGACAGCTCCGGTGAAGTTAGTCATAGTGGGACATTTGGCTAACTTGATCAGTGGTTTTCACTCCTACTTTGCTGACATGGATGAGAAATCTGCACAGCTGGATTGGGTGAGAAATCCATTTCTCTTGTCTGAAGCAAACAGAAGCAAGCTTCCTGTCAGTCATCAGGAAAAACTAATGGAAGTAGCATCTGACCGTGGCCTGCAGATGAAGTTTGGTGCATCCACGCTCACACAGTTTTGGGTGTGTGTGAGGCAGGAGCACCCTGAGCTGGGACAGAAAGCTTTGGAGCAGCTGCTACCCTTTGCATCCACATATTTATGTGAGGCCTCCTTCTCTGCAATGATGCTGATCAAAACAAAGCAAAGAAACAGACTGTGCCTGGAGAAGAGCTTGATCACTGCAGTTGCTTCCCTGCCAATAAGAATGACAAAGATCCTCAGTGAGGTGCAAGCCCATATTTCTCATTAAAATGTATTGAGTAATTTTTTTTCCTGTTCATAAATCACTGCCTGTTACATACTGTTCAAATCAAATCAAATGTTCAATACAAAGTGATTAAAGTGCAATCTTATTTTTTTTATCCTAAAAGATGTAACCTTTATTTTTTTGTAAGCAAATCTTTATTTAAGTTAATTTATTTTGTAAACAAAATATAATTTATTTATAATTAAGTTATAGATTTATTTCTGTGAACACATTTTAGTTATTTATGTAAATATTCAATGTTGTACCATTACAGAGACCAATATAAATTTGCAGCGTTAGCAGCATATTTCAGTTTTGACTGGTTTTATGCGTTCCTGGTGGTCACCGTCTTCTGTTTTTCTTTTTTTTTTCTACATGCAATGGTTGGAGTATGGATCAGTTGTTTGGCTTTAATAAATAAGACAGTGATTTTACAGTACTGTACCTCTTTTTTCTTCCAAAAATGTTTTGCCTGTGTCAGGGGGTACTTGACTAAAAATATATTTTTAAGGGGGTACATCACTGAAAAAAGTTTGAGAACCACTGACCTAGACAACCAGCGGTTGAATGATGACATGCGGCTAAACATGTCATCACTGGTCAAATCAGGCAGGGGACCAGAGAAAATTACAGAGTCCGACATTGCTTTAGCAAACTCACACACCGAAGCAACACCAACTTTAGTGACCTCCGATCGGCGTGATCGGGTGTCATTACCGCCAGCGTGAATAACAATCTTACTGTATTTACGCTTATCCTTAGCCAGCAGTTTTAGGTAAGATTCTATGTCGCCCGTTCTGGCCCCTGGCAGGCATTTAACTATGGTCCCTGGTGTCTCTAGTGCCACGTTTCTGACTATTGAGCTCCCAATAATCAGGGTCGGCTTCTCAGAGGGTGTGTCGCTGAGTGGGGAAAATTTGTTTGAATCGCAGACGGGTTGGTGGTGAACTGGGGGCTGAAATCTAGAGCTATGCTTCCTACGAACTGTCACCCAGCCAGCCTGCTTACCCGGCTGCTCGGGTGCTTCTGGAGGACCACTAAGTGAACTAACGCTAGGTCTATGTGGCTCCGCGCTAGCAGAGGGGCGGCTATCAGCTGGTCTTTCCATAGCACAGAGCCGGGACTCTAATTCTGACACCCTCGCCTCCAAAGCTACAAAAACACTACATTTATTACAAGTACCATTATCACTAAAGGAGGCAGAGGAATAGCTAAACATCTGACACAGAGAGCAGGAGATAAGGGGAGACTTAGTCAGAGACGGAGAAGCTGAAGTAATAGGAGAGGAAGCCATTGTGGAGCTAAAGCTAGGCTAGGCTAAAGCTAGGCTAGCGCCCTTCTACCACGCCAAGAGAGCAAACCGTGAAACACGAGGAGTTCCCAAGCGTGATGTGCAGCAACAGAAAATGTTTTAAAAGTGCTTATGTGTTAGAAACAGATGTTACAGCAAAGAGATTAAAGATAAAAGCGAGAGAATCTGGAGCAACAAACCGTTGCTCACGCAGTGAAAACAGGAAGTGATACAATACGCCTTACCGCAAACAAGAAGTGACGTCAGCGGAGGTAGCAGCCTCCGTTTGGCTTATATGGACACTACTTTCCCATTGTAGTGTCCATATAATTTGAAATTCTCCCTGCAGGAATCACAATAAAGCTATTTACACGCACAAATCAAGGGGAGCATTAGGGCGAAAGCTGTTTGCTCCACTTGTGAAAGTAAAATCTGTCGAGCTCTATTTGGCATTAAGATATCAATTCTTATTGCCACATTGCTAGACAGGACACTGGGGGAAAAAAAAAAGATTTTCTTTATATCGCCCACCCCTACCTGACGTGCGTCTTTACGGAGCACGGTGGGATGGCGTATGGCCTGTGGGCGAAAGCAATGAGGTGATTTTGGAGAAGCCTTTCGCTGCAGCGCCTGTTGGATATCCAACTCCGCCCATCCAAGTCGGCCATTTTGATGACGTCATGCGACTATGAGCTTTCTTAAGCGCGAACAAAACTTTACTGTCCATAGCAAATCGGAAAACGAACGATGTCGGTAAGTGAAAAATACATTATTTTATGTTCATAGGCCTAACGATCTTACTTTGTTGACCCTGCTGGATGAAATATATGTCACAATATATGTCACATCAAATATATGATATTTGATATATTTGAAATATATGATATTTGATGTGTCAATCTAGTTTGTTGTTTTCATTAGTTTTCTGCATGATAAGGTAGTAGTTTTGTAGGCTACCATTAATTTAATGTTAGCTAGCGCTAGGCCCTGTTTAGTTTTAGTTATAGATGTTTGTTGTGAACTTGAGTTTATGCAATAGACCCTTTTCACATGACGTCACTCAACTTCCGTTTTGAAGCGAAGCAGGGTATCTTTACTTCCGGCTACATGCTTTTACATAGAAAATTTGGGAGGTGAAGACGTGTTTCACTGATAATCAGCACGATTTCATAAGGTAAGGCTGATACCACAATATTAAGCGTGTCGTATCGACTATCTTTTTTTCCCCCTTAGTATTTGTAGTGATCATTGCTGTTATATAGATGCTTTGATCGGGACAGTAACATGTGGATCAAAGCTAACATGCAGCAGCTTGTTAGCTTACCTTACCAAACTTTTACGTATCAGAAATCAGCGCGATTTCATTAGGTAAGACTGAGAGGACAATATTAAACGTGTCTTATTGAGTATCTTTTTTTCCCCTTTGTATTTGTAGCGATCATTGCTGTTATATAGATGCTTTGATCGGGACAGTAACATGAAGATCAAAGCTAACATACAGCAGCTTGTTAGCTAACCTTACCAAACTTTTACCTATCAGAAATCAGCGCGATTTCATTAGGTAAGACTGAGAGGACAATATTAAACGTGTCTTATTGAGTATGTATTTTTTCCTTAGTATTTGTAGCGATCATTGCTGTTATATAGATGCTTTGATTGGGACAGTAACATGAAGTTTAAAGCTAACATGCAGCAGCTTGTTAGCTTACTTTACCTATTATTAATCCATACCTCTCAACTTTTGACGACTGTTGAGAGTGAGATTGTTGTCGGGGGGGGGGGGGGGGGGGGGGGGGGGGGT